>NC_139544.1:54285983-54905983 GCF_965153285.1 Podarcis tiliguerta
TTTTGACCTCCATGTTATTTGGAGTTGTGTGTGTGTGTGTGTGCGCGCGCAGGTGTTTTGTCTAGGTGTTTTTTTTAAAAAAAACCACAACAGTGTTATGCTGATTTTATTATTTTTCTTATCTGTACTTTGACAGATCTTTTTATATTGTCTTAGTTCTGCTCGAGTTTAATGATTAGATTTTATAAATATCTTTTTTGTTTCAGTTTGTGCCTTGAGACTCAGTCTGGGGAAAAGGTGGAATAATAATAATAATAATAATAATAATAATAATAATAATGGGTTTTGTGGAGTGGAGGAAGTTGGAGCATTGTCAGTTTTTCTTCTGGGAAATGGGTCTTTTTTAGGACCCAGTTTGTTAGGCTTCGAAAAAGTTTGGAGACCCCTGCTCTGAAGGTACTCCTAAGATCATCCTTAAGGATCCAGTGGTGAAGAAGAGGTTACTCAGTTCCATATGCCTATTCTCACACTGCAACTTCTCTCTGGGTCCTGCAAAACAAAAACTTATTAAGCAGCTGCCTGTCACCTCTCCTTAATAAATAAGAATCTCTTTTGGTCTTTGTGTCTCCTTCACCTCTGGGGTTGGCCTCCTGTAAACACACTGCCAATTAAACCTTGTGTCTAGCAAGGCCAAAACTAATGAAAAGCAATAGAGAATTCACTGCCTTTTAATGAGGAAAGCATTGCTTTTTACTGGGAACAATTTATTGGGCCAATTCCTCCCGTCCATCACCTTGGGGAGCTGCGGCCTTTTCTTCCCTCCCGGTAGCTACTTTGTCAAGCGCCGTGCAAAATTGCACGCCGAACATGGGAAGGTGAAGTCTCTGACTCAATTTATGGTGTGACATCTCTGATCTTGCTCCCTGGATCGGTAAGCGATCCTGGCAATGATATGCATAGAAATTAATTAATGTGCCTGCCGGCTATCCAGCAAGCCCCCATCGCTGATAATAGATCAGCTTACAGGAGTTTGTTAAAGGGGCGGCAGTGTCTGTTTCTGTTTGCAAACGCAGAGACGGTGTCAGCTAAGGGCAAACCTCCGGGATGATTGCCGTCCGTCCGTTTAGCCATACAAAGGAAGAGGGATGGCAGAGAAGGATTCAACATCTGCGGCGGGGAGGGGGGAGTTCATGGTTAAGAAAGGAGAGAGAAGAGAGAGAGATGTGGGTGGAGTACTCCTGAACTGGTGGAAACAGTGGCGTAGCGTGGGAGGTGCAGGGGGGGCCGGCTGCACCGGGCGCAACATCTAGGGGGGGGCACGCTCGCACTCGCAGCTCTCCGCCCATACCTGGCTCACTCACTCACTCTCACTGCAGTGCTGGCTGTGCGAATCCGATCCGAGCCGCCGGGTCACCGCCCACTGTGGAGGGGAGGGTGCCAGGCATGTGGTTCGGTGCGGAGAGAGAGCGAGGGACTATCTGGGGGAGGGACAGTGCAGCGGGGGGGGGGGGGCGCAAATTACTTGCCTTGCCCCGGGTGCTGACAACCCACGCTACGCCACTGGGTGGAAAGCTTACTGAAATGTCCCTTTTAAGACTGGTGCGGTCAATTTGCATGCACACTAACTTCAGGTGTAACTTAAGTTTGCATCAGGCCTTTCAAGAAGCGACGGTCTCTTCGCTGAATTGATATCCATTTTTAGACATGGGATGAATACGCGAACATTGCCAATGTCTGTTTCTGCCACAATTCTCTGACATGAAATAATGATAAACTATGTTTTAGCATAAAAGGGATGCGGGCGGCGCTGTGGGTTAAACCACAGAGCCTAGGACTTAAGGATCAGAAGGTCGGCAGTTCGATTCCCCACGACAGGGTGAGCTTCCATTGCTCGGTCCCTGCTCCTGCCCACCTAGTAGTTTGAAAGCACGTCAAAGTGCAAGTAGATAAATAGGTACCGCTCCAGCAGGAAGGTAAACAGCATTTCTGTGCACTGCTCTGGTTTGCCAGAAGCGGCTTAGTCATGCTGGCCACATGACCCAGAAGCTGTACGCCGGCTCCCTCGGCCAATAAAGCGAGATGAGCGCCGCAACCCCAGAGTCGGTCAAGACTGGACCTAATGGTCAGGGGTCCCTTTACCATTACCTTTATGTTTTAGAATAGAATAAATTCAGCCCTGAGTGCTCACTGGAAGGACAGACCCTTAAGCTGAGGCTCCAATATTTTGGCCACCTCATGAGAAGAGAAGACTCCCTGGAAAAGACCCTGATGTTGGGAAAGATGGAGGGCACAAGGAGAAGGGGACAACAGAGGATGAGATGGCTGGACAGTGTTCTTGAAGCTACCAGCATGAGTTTGACCAAACTCTGGGAGGCAGTGGAAGACAGGAGTGCCTGGCATGCTCTGGTCCATGGGGTCATGAAGAGTCAGACACAACTAAATGTCTAAACAACAACAAATGTTTTAGCACTATGGGAATGATCCTTGAACACACAAGCTCCCTTCCTGCTTCCTGCTTATATAGTCATAAGACTGGAAACCTTTGCTTTCAGTTTTTACTAACTGCAGTTACTCATTGTGCATGAACCCAGGGGAACCATGGCTAGACTTACGTATCTTTTAAGGAAACAAGCAAGCTTCAAACCATGGTTTACTATCCAGGCTGTTCCCTGAAGCCGTAGTTAAGAATAACCATGGTTCTGGGTTTTGACATAACGAATAACCGTGGTTCCTCTGAAACAGAATTGACAGCTTCCAAATTTCTTTCCCACGGCTATGATGGAGAGGAAGGGAGGGGGGCTGGGTGCAGAAGTCCAAAGCTCTGGTACATAACACTACATGTGAACCTGATCAATATGTGGCTTTGCCGTAGGATTTGGGTATCTACTTATTTATTTTCCATGCTGATGCCTCACCCTGCACTCTGCATTTCCAGCGGAGCAATGCATAACTACAGATAAAACAGCAGGTATCACGGCATCATAAAAAAATCACAGCAGTTAAAAGGTTCAAAAATCAGGGTAAACTAAAAAGCTCTTTGCTGAAGGAACATAAACAACTATCTGACTTTTAGAAGACATCTGAAGGCAGCACTGTTTAGGGAAGCTTTTGATATTTGATGTTTTATTGTGTTTTTAATATTCTGTTGGGAGCCGTCCAGAGTGGCTGGGGAAACCCAGCCAGATGGGCGGGGTATCAATATATTGTTGTTATTATAATTAATTAATTAATTAATTAAGCTGTGTGAGAGGCTGGACTTTCTGGGGATGACATTTCAAAGGCAATGTGGGTGACATTCCCCACCCCCACCCAACTTTAGATGTCAGGGGCATGTTTATATTTATTAACTAATCATTCATTTCAACAGTTTTATATACTGCTTAACTACAGTAGTCTCTAAGTGGTGTGCAATAAGCTGAACAAATACAACCGAGAGAGAGAAAGCAGTTAAAAACTATAAAATCAGAAAGTTCACTTAACATGCCTGCTGAAATGAAAAGGTCTTTACCAGGCGCTGAAAGTTGAATGGGGATAGGGTTGGCTGTCTAATCTCAGCCACGAGAGGCTCATAATTTTGAATGCATAGCTCCTGGCTGATATCATAGAAAAGTAGAATTGTAGAGCTGCAAAGGACCATCTCGTCCGACCCCCTAGCAATGCAGGAATCTCAACTAAATCATACATGACAGAGATGGCCACCAAAGCTCTGCTTAAGACCTCCAAAGAAAGAGAATCCACCACCTCTTGTTGGGGTCTGTTCCACTGTTGAACAACTCTTACTGTCATAATTTTTTTCCTGATGTTGAGTTGGAATCTCCTTTCGTGTAACTTGTATCCATTGGTCATCTTTAACCTTGATTCTGTCTTCAGCATCATTGGCTACCCCTCCCAGTTTGGTCTCACTCCTGCAAATTTGATGAGCATCCCCTCAATTCCTTTGTCCAAGTTGTTTATAAAGATGTTGAACAACAATGGGCCCAGGACAGAACCGTGCAGGGCCCCACTGTTGTCATTGACATTTCACCCCACTGTTGACATTGACATTCCACCTTGAGGAGCAGACGTGTGGAATTGTTGCGTGTCACATGTCTGTTTACATTCCAGCACAGCTTGCTGGGAATTTGATGAGCATCCCCTTAATTCCTTCCTAAAGATGTCGAACAACAATGGGCCCAGGACAGAACCATGCAGCACCCCACTTGTCACTTTCCACCCAGGATGATGAGGAACTGTTAGGTGGTTGACTGACCAAAACCAGTTCCCACTAACAGCTACCTCGTTCAACCCACATTTATCAGCTTCCTCGCAAGAAAATCATGGGGACTTTGCCAAAAGCCTTACTGAAATCAAGAAACACTATGTCCACAGCATTCCCTTGATCCCTTGTAACTCTAACAAAAATGAATGAATGAATGAATGAATGAATGAATGAGATTCCTCTGGCATGACTTGTTTTTGATAAACCCATCCTGGGTCTTAGTACAGTGGTGCCTTGAGTTACAAATGCCTCACGTTACAAACACTTCAGGTTTCAAACTCCGCTAACCTGGAAGAGCTACCTTGAGTTGAGAACTTTGCCCCAGGATGAGAATGGAAATTGTGTGCCAGCGGCGCAGTGGCAGCAAGAGGCCCGATTAGCGAAAGCACGCCTCTAGTTAAGGACAGTTTCAGGTTAAAAACCGACTTCCAGAATGAATTAAGTTTGTTACTAGAGGTGCCACTGTAATCGAAGGAAGTGTGCATCCGAGCCATGGGGGGACTAGCAACAGACACATACATACACCATAAAGTCCTCAGTGAGTGGACAGGAATATAAGCAATCAGGTAGTCTCTAAGATATTCTGGACCCAAGTTGCTAAGGATGTTGCAAAGTAATACAAGAACTTTGAATCTGGCCTGGTAGCACATGGGCAGCCAGTGTGAGCTTCTAAGCAGCCGTGTTAAATGCTGGCAATAGTCTGTCCCCATCAACAGCATAGCTGCAAATTTTTGCACCAGCTGGATCTTCCAGAGCAGGTCAAAGGGTATGTATTTAAATTTACAACACATTTCCCCTCACATGGTGGTCAAAGCAGCTTACCATGAGGCTACAACCCTGCAAAATAGCATAAAACATTATAAAGCAATTCCTTTTAAAGCCACCGAAAGTGTACAAAGGCAGGAGCAATTCACATCTCACTTCCATTAGCAGCTCACAAGAAAATGAGCTCCCAGGAGCAAGGAAAGCCTGGTGGAACTGAACTGAGAGCAGACATGTTTCATTCTGCCTTCCATCGATGGAATCTTTCGTCAGCATCACAGTTAGGCAGGTGCAGGCAGTGCCAAGCTGTCCAGGGACAGTAATAATAGCAATAATTTTCCTGTCCCTGTTTTCCAGGGACAGTATTTTTTCCTGTCCCTATTTTCCAGGGACAATAATCTTACTGTCCCTATTTTCCAGGGACAGTAATAATAGCATTTTTTTTAAAAAAAAAAAACACAACCCTATATTTATACTGGTACCTACTCAAAGTTGGGACGTGGGTGGTGCTGTGGGTTAAACTACAGAGCCTAGGACTTGCCGACCAAAAGGTCGGTGGTTCGAATCCCTGCAACAGGGTGAGCTCCCATTGCTCAGTCCCAGCTCCTGCCAACCTAGCAGTTCAAAAGCACGTCAAAGTGCAAGTAGTTAAATAAGTACTGCTCCGGCGGGAAGGTAAACGGCGTTTCCGGGCGCTGCTCTGGTTCGCCCGAAGCGGCTTAGTCATGCTGGCCACATGACCCAGAAGCTGTACGCTGGCTCCCTTGGCCAGTAAAGTGAGATGAGCGCCGCAACCCCAGAGTCAGCCACGACTGGACCTAATGGTCAGGGGTCCCTTTACCTTTACCTTTAATAGCTACCCCACTAGGGGGCAGAGCAGCAATGGCTCCAGTCTATTTGGCTAGCCAATTCTTCTGGCCTGCTTGAGTCTCGATATTCTTTCCCTGCGTCCTACTATCTGGTTGCTCACTGTGAGAACAGGATGCTGGACCAGGTAGGCCAATGGCCCAATCCAGGAGGCTCCTCCTATGCTCTCTCATGCTCACGCCAAGAAATGCATCTTAAAAATCCAAGTGTAACATCCAAAAGATCAACGTGTTCCAATCCACATATTAATCTAAGAGGTGCAGATCAGAGAGCATCTCATTTCAGTACAGTGGTGCCTCTGGATGCGAACGGGATCCGTTCCAGAGCCCCGTTTACATCCAGAGCAGAACGCAACCCACGTCTGCGCATGCACAGGTCGCGATTCGCCACTTCCGCGCATGCATGAGATGCAAAACCCGGAAGTAACGCGAGCCCGTTACTTCCGGGTGGCTGCGGAATGCAACCTGAAAGCGCTCAACCTGAAGCAACTTCAACCAGAGGTACGACTGTATTTATAGAAGTGGCACCTCCCTCCCTCCCTCTCCCATTTCCCAGAATCCTTTGCATTGTGCTGGAGCGTCATGCAAAGCTTGCACCTGGTTCTTTGGCCAAAGGAACAAGCACAGCAACAAGCAAACAAACCCCCAAAACACCTTTGACGGAACTTTCTACAAAGCCACTTCCGATATCAAGAGGAAGTGGTGTTGCGGGCTCACGCCCCCAACAGATCGCGCGGTGGCTGGCTCCAGCCCCGCACAACCAGGGGAATCCTCGGGCCGCGTCAGACCCAATTGGCTGGCTCCGGGAGCAAGGCCTGGGTCATTTAAGGCAGGGCTCCCCCTGCTGGTGTTAACCCTTTCCGGTTTTCATGCTAACAGGCTGAAGCCGGATAGTCTGATAGGACCAATGCCTAAGCCAATGCCACTCTTACCTGTAACCAATAAAGTTGTGGCCAATTTTTGCCCATTAAGCTAAAATAATGGTGTCCTGTGTCTTTATTTATTCCAACTGGTGGAAGGCGGGAATCACCACGCAAAGGATTGCTCTGTGGCCCTAGCCAGAATCTGCACCCAGTGGTTAGTATGGTCAAGCGGGAAATCCCCAGGGATCCCAACAACAGGGCACGACCTCTGCTATTAAAAAAGAGACCAAACAGAGCCCAAATACAGGCGAAACGTTTAGCACTGGCAACCATAATACTGGCAATGGAAGAAGGCCTCTCTTGCTCCGCCTTCCAGCCCCCCTTCTCCCTCCGCCCTTCCTTCCTCGTCAGAAATTAAACAACTTTTACACACCGCAAAGCCTTCAGTACCGTATGCTAACGATGTCCCTGACGCCCTCTTCATCTGATCAAGCTTAATTGCCTGTGTCAGGCTGCCAATTAACAAAAGGATCTCCTGCATTACCAACTTCCACAGCTACCTGCAAGGTTAATTGAATCATGTATACCCAACGCTCCGGCGGAGGAAACTTTGCGATCCCCTTCCAAATCGAGGGCTTAGAAAGGGGAGCAATTAGAGAAAGGGAGGGTGGGGAGGGATGAAAGATTTTCACTTATTTTTAGGACAGTTTTTTTTTAAAATTGTTTCTAACTGGAGTGGTAGACCACTGAGAAAAGATGGAGCAATTGCCAGGAAATGTCCATTTATGGATGGGGAGGAAATTCAGCTCTGCCTCCAGTCCCATATTGCATGCGTAATATTTGATGGAGATGGAGGAAGAGCGAGAAAGGGCAGCTTTGCTGAATCCCAGTTGCCCAATAAACGGTTGGTCCCAATATGCTTATCAGGCCATCTCTTCCCTTACGTTCCATCTTTATCACTTCAGTGGAAGGAGCAGTGGGACTTGATGTGGAGAATTCAGCTATAAAGATCTCCTCCTTTCTTTTTTAAAAAGCAGCTGCAAGTAAGGTGGCCAGTTATGTGCCACCCCCAAAAAAGAGAAAATTCATTGCCAAAAGTGAAGAACAGGCTGGTTTGCATAAAATTCACATATGTTAATGCACTTATTTATTTTCTAACCTGTTTGATATTTAAAATCTCCGGTAAACCAAAACAGAAACAAAAAAATAGTATCCTTAAAAAAAAACATTGAAGGGGATGAAATGGAGGCAGTGAGAGATTTCACTTTCTTGGGCTCCATGATGACTGCGGATGGTGACAGGAGTCACGAAATTAAAAGATGGCTGCTTCTTGGGAGAAAAGTGATGACAAACCTAGACAGCATCTTCAAAAGCAGAGACATCACCCAAGGTCCACACAGTGTGCTTTAGAGCTGAGTCAGAATTTGAATAGCAGCTTTGCCGTACTAGTGACGTACATGATCGGGTGCCGCCATTGAGCATCCCTTGCTGCACTGATGCTTACCTGAGGGAAAGCTGGACGGGGTGTGTGTGTCTGTGTGGCAGCAGTGCCAGTAGGGCAGCAGTACTTCAGCCACAGCAGTCACATGTCCCAGACCTCACCCCTTACAGTGCCATCCAGATAAGCAGTGACACAGCCAGTCTCAGAAGGGCATCTCTGCATCTCACCACCACCAAACTGCTTAACCAGTGAGGAAAAGAACCAGATTTTAGTTTTCTACCATCCCTTTGATGCTTTTGAATTATGGTGCTGGAGGAGACTCTTGAGAGTCCCATGGACTGCAAGAAGATCAAACTGATCCATTCTGAAGGAAATCAGCCCTGAGTGCTCACTGGAAGGACAGATCCTGAAGCTGAGGCTCCAATACTCTGGCCACCTCATGAGAAGAGAAGACTCCCTGGAAAAGACCCTGATGTTGGGAAAGATGGAGGGCAGAAGGAGAAGGGGACGACAGAGGACGAGATGGTTGGACAGTGTTCTCAAAGCTACCAGCATGAGTATGACCCAACTGCGGGAGGCAGTGGAAGACAGGAGTGCCTGGCGTGCTCTGGTCCAGGGGGTCATGAAGAGTCGGACATGACTAAATGACCACAACACCATCCCCTTAACAATGCAAGATCTCAACTGGATTACAGTGTTGTCATATCTTTGCATGCTGTAATGTTAGCATGAGCCTGTTTTCATTTCTGATGGTGTTAATATACAGATGTTGCCGTAATCCGTTGCTATTTTGCTTTTCTTTTTTTAATTTACTTTCCATCTCCCCCATGTACATTTTGCGGCAAGGTACTTTATTCTGCAGCAGCTCATTTATTTTAAAAGTTATTGTCACACATGTCCCTGCTAGCACACTAATGTCATTTATGGCGTACTTTTCAGCTTTTCCTCGGCAGCCTGATGGGGATTGCATCTTCCATCCCGTTGCCTCCCCCCCCTTTTCATTTTAGAAGTAAGAGCCTGCTTTTTAGTGAGGGTGGGGGCGGGGAGATGCAACTCTGTGCTGTGGCTCATAACGGCTGTTTTTAATGTAACCACCGACACGCACATGGCTTCATGTACCCTTTTTGTTCTGTTAAGTCAGGGATGGAAGGAATTTGGCCCATTTCATATTGTAATACAAACCTCTCTGGTTTTCGTTTCTCAAAGAAAGAGACGAACTGCGACCATCCTTCGAAATTCACGCCTCTCCGAATTTAGCGATGTGGTTCTGACGGATCAAAACGTACAAAATTGTGTACGTTTAGGGAATGTGTAGCAAATAATAATAATAATAGTAATAATAATAATAATAATAATAATAATAATAATAATAATAATAATAATAAATTTTATTTATACCCCGCCCTCCCTGGCCAGAGCCGGGCTCAGGGCGGCTAACACCAATAAGATCACAGTAAAAACGTAATAGGGGGAAAAGAGGGGGGGGGACCAATTTAAAATACAGGTTAAAATGCAATTTAAAATGCAGCCTCATTTTAAAATAGCCGATAAATCAAGACCATAAGAGGAGGGAAACATGAGGGCCAGACTGAGTCCAAGCCAAAGGCCAGGTGGAACACTTTGTCTTGCAGGCCCTGCGGAAAGATGTTAAGTCCCACAGGGCCCTAGTCTCTTGTGTCAGAACGTTCCACCATGTCGAGGGCAGTGCTGAAAAGCCCTGGCCCTAGTTGAGACCAATCTAACCTCCTTGAGGCTCGGGACCGCCAAAGTGTTGTTATTTGTGGACCTTAAGGTCCTCCGCGGGGCATACCAGGAGATGTGTGCATCTTGTTCCAAACTCTTTAATTTGAGGTGCCAGGCACGGATACTGCCCTTCTACACGGAATGCATCCATTCTGCTGTGGAGCTGTTGGTATGTCACATGGACCAAAGCCGGAAGCGGCTAGCAGGGGGGTCAGGAAACAAAAATCCACCAAGTGAAGGCCATGTCCTAACCAGTGACATGTGGTGAAATTTTTCATAGAATCATAGAATCAATCATAGAGTTGGAAGAGACCACAAGGGCCATCGAGTCCAATCCCCTGCCAAGCAGGAAACACCATCAGAGCACTCCTGACATATGGTTGTCAAGCCTCTGCTTAAAGACCTCCAAAGAAGGAGACTCCACCACACTCCTTGGCAGCAAATTCCACTGTCAAACAGCTCTTACTGTCAGGAAGTTCTTCCTAATGTTTAGGTGGAATCTTCTTTCTTGTAGTTTGGATCCATTGCTCCGTGTCCGCTTCTCTGGAGCAGCAGAAAACAACCTTTCTCCCTCCTCTATGTGACATCCTTTTATATATTTGAACATGGCTATCATATCACCCCTTAACCTCCTCTTCTCCAGGATAAACATGCCCAGCTCCCTTAGCCGTTCCTCATAAGGCATCATAGGGGAACAGTTAGGATCAGAGGCACCAGCTCGCGAGGATGATTGGGAAGGGAGTGATGTCATGTGTGTGAGCATCGTGGCTCCCTCCCAAAGCTGGGCAGAAGCTTCCTGGGCTTGGAGAAGGAGTTGCCTGGTCTCTGACAGGATGTTGGAGGCCTCTTGCCTCCTTCCCAGGTGGCAGGAGGGCTCTTGGACCCTGTCAGAGCATCACGCCTCCCTTGCTAAGCCAAACAGAAACCTCCCAGGCTTTGGAAAAGAGGAGCCAGTCTTTAATACTTTAATACTCTATTTTACTGGGAACATTTGGGGAACTAGCCTAGTCCTCCTAGTCCATTAGGGGGGAAAAGCACTCTGTTACACCACTCTGGGACTTGTAGCTCCACAAGACAAATAGGGCTCTCCCAACAACTCCCAGAGAGTAAAACTAGGAAGATGGAGCCATTTTGCTGAATGAAGGAGCATGCTTAGAGGACTATGTCCCTTTTGCCTATTCCAACATACAGAGCAGAACATACATGGGAAAGCTTGGATATTTTCCCCATAACCTGGTGGGGCAGCAGATGAGAATCTTGATGGCCGCATCTTTCCAAAATGTATTTGCGATTTGATGATGTCGGTTCTGGGCAGCCTGCTGTTCTCAATTGCCCGTTACGTATTAAGGACAGTTGAAGCCATGAGATTTTTTTGTTCTTAATGTGTTCCTTCTTTTTTTCTAAAAAAACCACACTGGATTTTTTTATTATGCATGAGCCACTCAGCGGCGATGCTTCCTTTGTTTTACATTTTGCATTCATTAAAAACCAGTCATCTGCATATTTTGTGAGACCTTAGGGGTCTTTTCTCCCCTTGATACTGGCATGCAAGTCCCATTAGTATCAATGGGAATCGAGAACACACTGAGAAAGGAAAATATCATTTGGTGCCCTTTGGTGCCAAGCTGAGATTTTATATATCACGCAACACACACACACACAGGCACACACACACAGAGGCCATAAACTGGGATTTTATGCATAACACTCACATTCCATTGGGGATCGTCTTTGCTAAAAGCCACATGTAATGCTAGGCAGCCAGAGATGGTGGAAGTGAAGGACCGGGAACCTGATGCTTTCTAGATGTTGCTGCACCCCAACTCCCAGTAGCCCCAGCCAGCAAAGACGATGGGAGTCTGAAGTCCAGCCGTATTTGGAGTGTTGCAGGAGCGTCTCCACCCCCATCGTTCTGCCCGGACACTGAGGTCCAGCTCCGAGGGTCTTCTGGCAGTTCCCTCGCTGCGAGAAGCCAAGTTACAGGGAACCAGGCAGAGGGCCTTCTCGGTAGTGGCACCCACCCTGTGGAACACCCTCCCACCAGATGTCAAAGAGAAGAACAACTACCAGACTTTTAGAAGACATCTGAAGGCAGCCCTGTTTAGGGAAGCTTTTAATGTTTGGTGCATTACAGTATTTTAATTAACAAAATAATTTTAATATTTTGTTGGAAGCTGCCCAGAGTGGCTGGAGAAGCCCAGCCAGATGGGCGGGATATAAATAATAAATTATTATTACATTATTATTATTCTCAGCCCAGATGTATGTCATGAACCTCAGCTGGTTTAACCTGCATCATCTGAAACTGTCCTGTCCTGGTTCCAACTGTAGGTCCATCTCTCTTGGCATTGTCTACTTTCATAACTCTCCAGGATTTGGGGCACAAGCCTATCCTAGGATTGCTCCCTGAGATCTTTTAACTGTACAAGCGAAGGACTGAGCCTGGGATCTTCTGAGGATGCTCTGCACCATGAAGCTGTAGCTCCTCCCTGTCACCATCAGTGGGTGTCTCCTATCCTTCTGTGCCTCAATTTTGTGAGCTTTGACCACAGGAACCTCTCACACCATGTGCAAGAATAATATTCACAGAGCAGGAAGCCTCTCGCCAATCTCATTTCACTGAGGCTAACAGAGATTTTGTATTTTTCATCACACCAGCTTTCCTCAACCTTGTGCCCTCCAGATGTTTTTGACGGCAACTCTTATCAGCCCCATTCCAAACAACTGCATGGCTAAAACCTTTGTTTGGGGATGTTAAGTTGTTGGTTGTCTCTGGACTGTGCACCTTTGCAATTAATGCAAAGGCTTCTAAAACTTGCAGGTTGCATCAAGTGTGTGTGAGAAATAATTATGAGGGCTGCAGTAGGGCATAAAGAAGGAAATCTACCCTTTTCTCTTTTGCTGATGGCCTAAGGGAAATCCAATGCCTTTGCATTGGGAAGAAAATCTCCCATTGGTGCAAGCAAGGGTTTCCTCCCTCCCAAAGCAAATATAGTATGATGGCCTAGGACTCGGACTCAGACTCGGAGCCAGAGGAGTCTCAGTCCACACCAGACTCTTTGCCTCAGGCGGCAGCTGAACCTAGTCTGGGGCCTGATTCTGAAGAGTCCCAGTCTGCACAGGTTCCCCTGCAACAAGCCCCTGCTGGGCCAAGTCAGGGGCCTGAGCCTGCCCTGGCTCCAGATGCGGGGATGACCTCATTGCCTTCAGCTGGGCCATCACTTACAGCTGCTCCACTACTGGTTGGGTCAGGGGAGGCTGAGGTGGCCTCTGGGTCTAGTAACCCACCGACGTCTCCCGAGCTGCAGAGACTAAGGTCTGAGAGAAAGAGAGACCTGAGTACTCGCAGGAGGAGTGCTCACCTTCGGGCGAGACAGGGAGGTGAGTCACCAGGGGATCAGGACCGGCCGTTACCCCGTCAGAGATAAAAGGCTGATGGACCCAGCCCCAGGTTGCGGGAGCAATGTTGCTGTTTGCCAGAACCTGCCTGTGACCCTGTGCCTGACCTTGCCTGCCTTGGCCCTGTAGGACTGACTCCTCGTGGAACCCTTGGATTTGGGACTGGACCTCAACCACGTTACTCGGGTTACCCCCAGGCCCAGCACATGTAGAATTGGAAGGGACCCTGAGGGTCATCTAGTCCAACCCCCTGCAATGCAGGAATCTCAACATAAGCATCCATGACAGATGGCCTTCCAACCTCTGCTTACAAACCTCCAAGGAAGGGGAGTACACAACCTCCTGAGGGAGCCTGTCAAACAGCTCTTACCATCAGTAAGTTCTTCCTGATGTTGAGTTGGAATCTCCTGGTTCTCTACAATGTTTTTGTCACTGTTCAAACAAATTTTCAAAGCTCCCTCAAAGCCTGGAGAGCCTACTTGACCAGAATCCAGAGTGGATCAAGGCAGAAAAGCAAGTTATGTACCATCAGAAATGGGGGCTGTCCCAATCCTCATGATACACACCATATATTTAAAACACACACACAAAAAGAAACACGAGAACTGTAGTTTGTTTAGGGGTGCTGGGAACTGAAGCTCTCTGGGGGGTTAACTACAGTTCCCAGGATTCGGAGTGGGGGCGGGGCGTGCATGCTTTAAAAGTATGATGTACAATGTAAGTCTCTAAAGAACTATCACCCTAAATTTGGAACATTATTATTATTATTTTGCTTAGATTTCTTTTCACGGCGGTGGGGGGAACTGAATGTAAATCGCCTAAGAAATTGGACCTGCCGAGTGGGCTTCAGCCTTCCAACTTGGTGTCCTATTACACCACCGACCATTAGCCAGACGTGATGGAGTAGCTTCTCTGGACGACTTGTCAAAGCATCCGCAGTGTCTCGAATGTACCATGACCAGTGACAGATGACATGCCGAAGAGTATGCAAAGGCCCCTCTCGACGACAATAGCCCCAACGGTAGCAAAACATTGCAATGGCAAGACGGAATAGATGCTTCGTGGAGCATATAATGCCCTGGCGAGGATGGCAGGGGGAAGTGGGAGGGGTGAAGAAAAGCAGAATTAATGCCTAATGCAGGCATTAACATACCCTTTCGAGAGGCACCGCGGCTCAGCAGCCATGCACCCTCGTTTGTTTCAATTGTTGGAATGGGGCTGTTGTGTTTAACGCAGCTTTATTCTATTTCTCCAGGCTGCCTCGCGCTCTTATGGGAAACAGTAGGAGATCATTTCTTGAATGGGGAAGCGTGTTTGCTCAGGGGCAAAATGGGCTGTGGAGTGAACTCCTTTGTGTCGGTGTGATTGGGAGGCGGCGGTAGCTTCTAACAATGCAGGAAATAAATGCCTTATGTTCTGTGCGCCAAGGGTCCGGAGGACACATTTCTCAGCGGAAGAGGCAGAGCAGGGAGCCCTTTGATTTGAAGTGCTAGGAAGCACCAGGTCAACCTCTGAACACTACCCCACCCTCAGAGTCCCACAACAGCAGCAATGGCTCATTCTGGTACAAGGCTGGTTCAGCTTGTAATACAGTGGTACCTTGGGTTACGTACGCTTCAGGTTACATACACTTCGGGTTACAGACTCTGCTAACCCAGAAATAGTACCTCGGGTTAAGAACTTTGCTTCAGGATGAGAACAGAAATCGTGCTCTGGCGGTGCGGCGGCAGCAGGAGGCCCCATTAGCTAAAGTGGTGCTTCAGGTTAAGAACACTTTCAGGTTAAGAACGGACCTCTGGAACGAATTAAGTACGTAACCAGAGGTACCACTGTACAGCAAATTATGAAACTAGGTTGGTGCAGAGGGTCTTCGGTCCAAACTTGCACTCTCATTCGCAAGTAGGAATGGAAGAATTTGTCAGTTTTGGTTTCACCCAGTTTCTCATCCTCCCCCACACCCCCACCCCCGGTCATTAAGTGTGGTATTCTAAATTTCAAAATCAGTTTGTAATTTATGTTTATTGTTCTTTTTTTTAAAAAAAAAAACACCCCACAATCTGATAGAAAATTCAGCAGCATTTTAGTGCAAATTTCTCCCAATTAAAAAAAAAAACTTTTTTGCATTTCCCCCCTACTCAAATGCATGTGTGTGCATCATTTTCACAAATATATGCATTTCTATATGCATATTTTACCCCGATATATGCTTTTAACTGGCCATAGAGCTGCTTTGCAAAATTCAGAGAAGTGCGGATTTGGAAGATTGGCTGTATGTTGGTTAGTGTATTGTTTTGGAATGTGTGAATTGAGTATGTCCACCTTTACATAAGAAACTAAACTGAGTCCCTTCGCCCCCCCATCCTTGCTTGCAAGTAACTGCATTCCTTTCCCCTACTCTACTTTTGACCACCCGTAACTCTGCTCTTTCTTTCATAGGTGCCAGTCGCTTGGCTGCAAAGCTTTTGCTGAAGATATTGCCAACTGTCAAGATGCTCACTGAGCGGCAGCACTGGTCATTGTTATTATTAAAAGTAATTTCACTTACATTCTGCTAAGGAAGCTCAAAGCATGTGGCTCTTGTATTACAGTCACACCTCATGTTACGTCCGCTTCATGTTACGTTCTTTCAGGTTACGTCCTGCGGCGACCCGGAAGTACTGGAAAGGATTACTTCCGGGCTTTGCCGCTCGCGCATGCGCAGAAGCGCAAAATGACGTCACGCGCATGCACAGAAGCGGCAAATCGCAACCCGCGCGTGCACAGGCGCGCCACTGCTGGTTGCGCTCTTTTCATGTTGCGAACGGGCCTCCGGAACAGATCCCGTTCGCAACCAGAGGTACCACTGTATTCCCCAACCAGGCAGTTTACAGGGCTTGACTGGACTTCAACACTAGATCAAACAGGATGGATGGATTCTAACTCAGTTCTCCACTCACTTGTTTTTAAAGGGGGGGGGGAGGAACACACCAAAAGTCACCACTGTAACAAAGGAAATAGATTCCACACTGCCTGAACTTGTCTTGCTTTTTAATACTGTATAAAACAAAGCAATTTTCATTCCATCCTCCCTGTCTCACCCACCAAGCCCACACTGGTTCACTTAGGACAAATGCATCCCATAATTTTACCGACCACTCAGTTTAGGTATTTGTGGATTGCAGGGCGGTGAGTTATGGGTTGCTGAATGTGGGGCACGTGAGGGCACAGATTTGCATAAAACTTGCATAGTCTAAAGAATACAGATGACAATTTCAGAATGATTCCTATAATTTAAATAGCAATTGCTATTGTGTTCCATGAGCTTCATGTGCACATTTGAAAACTGGGGTTGGGTGGGCCAGTAGCAGAAGTCGGAGGAAGGCTCGGCCAGAGTTAAACACTTTTAAGGCCTATTGATTTTACTAAGAAACTTAAACATGTGTTCGGCTCCCCCACTGAAATCAATGCAGGTTGAAAGTACTTAACTTCGGCTGGATTATGCCCAATATTTTTAACATATAAAATTCTGCCAAATCCACTTATTCGGTGCCAGGTGCCTTTGGCCTCAGACACTTTGTGCTTATTCTGAGGATGCTTTTGGACCACAACCGGCACAAGGAGTCAGCGTTGTCATGCTCCCTGACCCAACATTGCCATTGCTGTCTATTCACTTGCCATCTTGCAGTGAGCAAGCAATGAGAGGGGCAAGGCTGAAAAGCACCAGGTTCCATTACCTTCTTTCTCTGGGCTGTGGCTCTGATGAGACCAAAAGGAACATGGAGAGCCAGTGTGGTGTAGTGGTTAAGAGCGGTGGACTCCTAATCTGGGGAACCGGGTTCGCGTCTCCACTCCTCCACATGCAGCTGCTGGGTGACCTTGGGCCAGTCACACTTCTTCGAAGTCTCTCAGCCCCACTCACCTCACAGAGTGTTTGTTGTGGGGGAGGAAGGGAAAGGAGAATGTTAGCCGCTTTGAGACTCCTTAAAGGGAGTGAAAGGCGGGATATCAAATCCAAACTCTTCTTCTTCTTCTTCAATGGGGAAGCAGCCAAAGAAATTTAGTGGGGCTACTCAGGAGGTGCCCAAGGACTTCCCAAAAGCTGGAGCCAATACAGTTTGGGATACTACAGCAAAGCTTTCCAAACTGTGTCGCAACATGTTCAGGCCGGACACTGAGGTCTCACTCTGAGGGCCTTCTGGCAGTTCCCTCACTGCGAAAAGTGAAGTTACAGGGAACCAGGCAGAGGGCCTTCTCGGTAGTGGCGCCCGTCCAGTGGAACGCCCTCCCACCAGATGTCAAGGAAATAAGCAACTATCTTACTTTTAAAAGACATCTGAAAGCGGCCCTGTTTAGGGAAGTTTTTAATGTTTAATGCTATATTGTGTTTTCAACATTCGGTTGGGAGCCGCCCAGAGTGGCTGGGGAGGCCCAGCCAGGTGGGTGGGGTATAAATGATAAATTATTATTATTATTATTATTATTATTATTATTATTGGTGGTGTGTTGGCTGTAGTGTGTAGGTGTGTCATGCGAACATTCCCCGTGTTCCTCCCGGGGCTGGAAAGGGGTTAATTTAACCTCTGGTTTGCTAGTAAAACTGAATTACGGTATTGCAAAATGATGCATGTCTAAAAAGTGTGTCACCAGCATGAAAAGTTGGGGAAGCTCTGCGCTACAAAAACATTACAAGCTTCTCCTAGTACATCTCCACTGTAATGGCTGCACTGAAGCCAGAAGGATGTGAGTCAGGGACCTAGCCTGGAAAGGACAAAGTATAACCTTGAGGATTCACCAGTCTGACCTGAAGCTCATGTCTTCAACCGGGCCATCAGTGACCAGTGAGGCAGGCTTGTGGGTTCTTGCCAAAGTAACTCAAAGCAACTTACAACAAGGAATAAATAAATGACACAAGCACTGAAACTGACAAGAAACAGAACAGAGAAAAATCTAAAACACGTCCTTATTTTAAAAGGCAGGATTAAAACAAAGTAAAAGATAAATAGCTGAAACAGATCTAACAGAGATTTAGTCAGGTGAAAAGGTCTGAACAAATAAAAAGGCATTTGTCTGGAACTAGAAAAACATAACCTGATGCTAAGAGGGACTCTCTAGGGAGAGAAAGTAAGTGTATATAGGATTTTTCCAAATGGATGAATCTGTCAATTTCAGTTTCTTTCAGTTTCTCATTTTCCCGGTTTAAGATCAGTTCATCCCATTTCTGAATCAGTTTCCATATTTTTTTAAAAAAGGTTTGCATGGAAGTTTGTATGCCTCTTGATGCACGTAGCTCCTAATACATGCAGTTTTGTGTGCAATTTTGCCTAAGATATGCGTTTTTCCAAGCAATTCTCTCTAATATAATCATTTCCCTACGTTGTTTCCACTAACACATGCATATTTGTGTGCAACCTCCCCCCATATTCACATTTTTTTTTGTACACATTTTTTAGTCAGAGAACTTTCATGTCACAAAATTTGGAGTAGTGCAAATTTCAAAAGATAACTGCGCTTCGGGTCACAGTTTGGTTTGGAAAGGGAGAATTAACAGGTTCTCATTAAAACGTGAACAGGACAAATTTGCCACATCCGTAATAGGATTACAGCTGTAGTGCACCTCTATAACTGAAACAACCCTCAATTACACATAATTTCATAATTATTATTTTTTTGCATGCCTTACAGTGGTACCTCTGGTTAAGAACTTAATTCGTTCCGGAGGTCCATTCTTAACCTGAAACTATTCTTAACTTGAGGTACCAGTTTAGCTAATGGGGCCTTCTGCTGCCGCCGTGCTGCTGCTGCGCCATTTCTGTTCTCATCCTGAAGCAAAATTCTTAACCTGAGGTACTATTTCTGGGTTAACGGAGTCTATAACCTGAAATGTCTGTAACGTGAAGCGCATGTAATCCAAGGTATCACTGTATTTATAAAGTGTGATACAGTGGTCAGATGAAGAGCACCACTCATAAGCATTGATGGAAGATATCCCCAATTGCAAGACTGGTCTCATGTCTGGCACCCTAAAAATCTCCTAAAGCAAAAGGGGGGATAATGATTTGGTGGGGAGGTACACCAGAAAACAGGATTGCCTGTATTGCAGAGGGGTGGCTATGTCTTAACACGACCAAGGGACCCTCTTGTGCAGGTAAGACATTGTTGCCAGAAGCCAAGGTGAACAACCTGGGGAAAGGTAGGCCAAGGGATTGCAGGTAAGAACAGGATACCGACCACTTTGCACCAGTCTAAGTGCTGCTGCCAGGACCCTGAAGCAGAACGGTTCTTGGGTTTACCTGGGGTGATCCCAGCTGGAGTGTTCTGCAGCGAATTTCTCACTGACCAAACTCCAGTAATAACCACTGGCAGGAGAGCACCAGTTGAGTTATACTGACCGTCTCTGCAAAGGCAGCCCGCCGCTTTCTGCCTAGACATATGCTTGTTCTTGGCAGCCTGGTTTCCAGCTAGCACTGCTGAAGTTGACGGTTGTGCATTCTCTTTTACGAGGTGCCCAGAGCGCCGGTGGGATTGTAAATCTTCCCAATTGCTGCTAGCTGGTTTTCCTTTCTTTACCTTTATACGATCAACGCCAGGGAGAGTTTCTACCTTCGGAAGAACCTAGCGGGAAATCTGCCCCTGCACTTACGCCATTTCAGGCAAAGGGGTGCCGGTGTCTGCACTTTTGAATGCTCGCCAAGGGGGGGGGGACACATACAGAGAGAGAGAGAGCGTGTCAGTGAGAAGCCTAGAGTGCCAAGCCTTCCCTGTGATGTGTTCATCCTGTAGGTGGGACTCTAGAAATAGGATGATGAATGGCAAGTGTTGTTGTTGTTTAGTCGTTTAGTCGTGTCCGACTCTTCGTGACCCCATGGACCAGAGCACGCCAGGCACTTCTGTCTTCCACTGCCTCCCGCAGTTTAGTCAAACTCATGCTGGTAGCTTCGAGAACACTATCCAACCATCTTGTCCTCTGTTGTCCCCTTCTCCTTGTGCCCTCCATCTTTCCCAACATCAGGGTCTTTTCCAGGGAGTCTTCTCTTCTCATGAGGTGGCCAAAGTATTGGAGCCTCAGCTTCATGATCTGTCCTTCCAGTGAGCACTCAGGGCTGATTTCCTTCAGAATGGAGAGGTTTGATCTTCTTGCAGTCCATGGGACTCTCAATAGTCTCTTCCAGTACCATAATTCAAAAGAAACAATTCTTCGGCGATCAGCCTTCTTTATGGTCCAGCTCTTACTTCCGTACATCACTACTGGGAAAACCATAGCTTTAACTTTACGGACCTTAGTTGGCAAGGTGATGTCTCTGCTTTTTAAGATGCTGTCTAGGTTTGTCATTGCTTTTCTCCCAAGAAGCAGGCGTCTTTTAATTTCGTGGCTGCTGTCACCATCTGCAGTGAACATGGAGCCCAAGAAAGTGACGCCCAAGAAAGTGACGCGGCAGCTAAAAAAGCCAATGCAATTCTGGGCTGCATCAATAGGAGTATAGCATCTAGATCAAGGGAAGTGATAGTGCCACTGTATTCTGCTCTGGTCAGACCTCACCTGGAGTACTGTGTCCAGTTCTGGGCACCACAGTTCAAGAAGGACACTGACAAACTAGAACGTGTACAGAGGAGGGCAACCAAAATGGTCAAAGGCCTGGAAACAATGCCTTATGAGGATCGGCTAAGGGAGCTGGGCATGTTTAGCCTGGAGAAGAGGAGGTTAAGGGGTGATATGATAGCCATGTTCAAATATATAAAAGGATGTCACATAGAGGAGGGAGAAAGGTTGTTTTCTGCTGCTCCAGAGAAGCGGACACGGAGCAATGGATACAAACTACAAGAAAGAAGATTCCACCTAAACATTAGGAAGAACTTCCTGACAGTAAGAGCTGTTCGACAGTGGAATTTGCTGCCAAGGAGTGTGGTGGAGTCTCCTTCTTTGGAGGTCTTTAAGCAGAGGCTTGACAACCATATGTCAGGAGTGCTCTGATGGTGTTTCCTGCTTGGCAGGGGGTTGGACTCGATGACCCTTGTGGTCTCTTCCAACTCTATGATTCTATGATTCTATGATTCTATAAAGTAAAATCTCTCACTGCCTCCATTTCTTCCCCTTCTATTTGCCAGGAGGTGATGGGACCAGTGGCCATGATCTTCGTTTTTTTGATGTTGAGCTTCAAACCATATTTTGCGCTCTCCTCTTTCATCCTCATTAAAAGGTTCTTTAATTCCTCCTCACTTTCGTTCCCTAAGGAAACATTTACCCTGTGGACAGGTGTTGGTCATCGTGTTCAAGTTTTGCTCCGCCCAGATGATGAGGCAGGAGGAAAAACGCTTCAGGGGACGTGATTGGCTCCCGATCAGTTTTATGGACTCGCCAAGCTCATCGGAGTCAACACAACACAGGGAAGTAAAAATAATAATAGAAAACTCATGTCCCGATAACTTGTGAATGATGGTGGCTACAGGGAAATACGTAAGCATCTGGAGACAAAGCATTGCAATGCCCACTAGGGTGATGTCTTGATAGCCCAGCAAAGCCTCCTATATCTACTATTCAGGTAGGTACCAACTGTACTATTTCAGGAGGGTTGTCACTGGGCTATGGGGTTGGGATGTACCACAGTACTAAGGCAGAAGGACCTGCTGCAGCACCATACTGCCAAAAGCAGCCTCCATCTTATAATGGCTCGATTGCCCTATTTGGAATTAGAAAGAAATCTTCCCTCCTCTGATTGGCTATTGACCTGGGGGAGAAGTGTAACATAGCTTTATGCCAGGCATAGGCAAACTCCGGCTACAATTCCCATCTTCCCTAGCTAACAGGACCAGTGGTCAGGGATGGTAGGAATTGTAGTCCCAAACATCTGGAGGGCCAGAGTTTGCCTATGCCTGCTTTATACTGAGCCAGACCAGGAGAGCAGGGTGGGGAACGTGCAGGCTTCTAGATGTTAGGGACTACAGCTCCCATCAGCAATTGCGATCTGGAGTCCAGAGGGCTCACGGCTTGACCTGTTGCAATTTTTAAAAAGACGGATTTGTGATTAAGCATTTATGAACCCGCCTGGTTGTCTGCCCGCAAAGCACTGCTTAACAAATCTCCTTCTATCTTTTGTTGTTGTTGTTGTTGCTTTGAGTGGTTAACATGGTAGCTACGTCCCTGAATTACCATTCACCTCTCTTCTCTCCCCCCCTCCCCGCTTGTGAGAGGGCCAGATGCTACTTTGCGATCTTGGCACTCCTGTAAATGTGTGTTCAAGGAGACCACATATTAATAATGAACATTCGCGACGGGC
Organism: Podarcis tiliguerta; assembly: GCF_965153285.1. Classification (NCBI taxonomy): domain Eukaryota; kingdom Metazoa; phylum Chordata; class Lepidosauria; order Squamata; family Lacertidae; genus Podarcis; species Podarcis tiliguerta. The sequence goes on from NC_139544.1 coordinate 54,308,507, forward strand.
AGGAGGAAGGCAAGTGGGAGGAGAGGGGGAGAGGGACTCTTGGTTAGGAACAAAATGCAGCCCCCTTCCTTCTATTAGGTTGCCCTTTCATTCATTTTGCTGTGCTAACAATAGAAAAAAGAAAATTGACAGGGGGGCTAATTATAAAAACTGCCTGCTCCACTGAGTAGTTCTGTGGTAGTGGCTGAAATAGACTCACAATTGCTTTTTCTGTGGCCTTGCAGCAGCCTATCTCAAGCTTTCTAGCTTGTCCAAAATTGACTCACTTGCAGATGCGAGCCCTTGCGCACATCTGCCATGGAACCCCTAACACTGCAAAGGATTCTGGGACCACATTCGCACAATGCATTTAAAGCACCATGATTCTGCTTTAAACAACCATGGCTCCCCCCCCCCCCAAATAATTCTGGGAGCTGTACTTTGTTAAAGGTGCTGAGAGTTGTTAGGAGACGCCCTTACCCCCCTCAAAAAGCTACAATTCCCAGAGTTCCCTGGGCAAAGGGCTTGATTGCTAAACCGCAAGAACTGTGGGGCGCTGGGTTAGAAAACCCCTTGGGCTTCTTTCAACGGTTCTATGATTCTGTGAGAACGTCAGAGTGTGGTGAGCCAGTGTGGTGTAGTGGTTAAGAGCGATAGACTCGTAATCTGGTGAACCGGGTTCGCTTCCCTGCTCCTCCATATGCAGCTGCTGGGTGACCTTGGGCTAGTCACACTTCTCTGAAGTCTCTCAGCCTCACTCACCTCACAGAGTGTTTATTGGGGGGGGAGGAAGGGAAAGGAGAATGTTAGCCGCTTTGAGACTCCTTCAGGTAGTGATAAAGCGGGATATCAAATCCAAACTCTTCTTCTTCTTCTTCAGAGTGCCCTACAGCACCATTGGACAAACCACTTTGCTTGTATCGGGGCTGGGTAGCTGGAGACCAAGAATCCAGTTCTGGCATGAGCAAAACCCAGTCAAATTAGAGCAGTAGAGGCTGGAGTCTGGTCCCAAACAGGAGCTGCTTTCAAGTCCAACCTAGTCTAGCCCAACAGCACAGCTTCGCACACTAAGGATACCCGCGGACCGCCCCTCTTCCAGAGGAAACATAGGGATATAGAGCTGGAAGCAGTGTCCATTTCTGAGCTCAGTGGGCCTAGCAAGAGGACTTGCCCTTTGAGGTTTTGAAGGCAAACGTAGGGCAATGGGAAGAGAACTGGGGAAATGACCTGCCTGCCTTAACTCCTCTGTTGTTTGCAGGTTGTGGCTCTGTTAAATGGACCATATTCCCTGAAACTGAACGAGAGTTCCTTCCTTCTTTCCCTGTTGATGCTTTAATAACTGGATCATAACTTTCTTTCTTTCTTTCTTTCTTTCTTTCTTTCTTTCTTTCTTTCTTTCTTTCCCCGACACTGATAGGCGAACCCCGTGGATGGGGCCCACGGTATTTTTTTCACAGCGTCTCGGAGCCTCCCTCGTAGCTTAATGTGGGCCTCTGCCGCACCACGCAGCGTACATAATGTGTCCTCCTAGGGAAAATTTGCATAAAGGATAAATAAGAGAATCACAATGTGAAGTTTATTCATTTTTAAATCCTGCAGCGTTTGTGATTGAAGGCCCAAGCTCAGATGTTTTCCTGATGCGTACCATTAAGGCTCAGGGCTTTGCCTAATGCCTCTTCTGGTACGGCGGGGGGACATAAAGCGAGGCTGTTTCCCCACACTGGAGTCTCATTTTCAGCGCGTACCACTTGACTAGGGAGTAGGGAGCCGGCATGCCGCATTATCTTCTAGCAGGCCCGCTCTCTTTAATTTGCTGTAACCGAGCCAGCACATTAAATACAAAACATATTGATGTTCCCGAAGAACCCTGGAGGGTCTTTACCCTGCCTTGTCAAAGGAGCAGTGCGTTCCTTGAGGGAAGGAACAGGCACTTTGCCACGGCGAGAATGGCTTGCGTGAGGCTGGCAAGAGCACAGCTGACAGAGAGGGGCCTGCCCATTTAACTTCCTTAGCGGAGGAAAGCAGAGCTGAAGCCATTTTAGCATCTGACTCCAGATCAGGGTCAACGGAGAAGCTCTGTGTAGGCCCGTGGTCGCAGTTGCGTTTAGGCCAGGAATGTCAAAACTCCGGAACTACAGTATTTTTCGATCTATAGGACGCACCCAACCATAGGACGCACCTTGTTTTAGAGGGGGAGAACAAGGGGGAAAAAATCTCCCCCTCTCTGGGCAGCACCCCTTCAGTGAAGTGGCAGGAGAAACGGAGCCCCTTCCATTTCTCCTCCCGCTTAGCTGAAGGGGCACTGCGGCTTAGCTGAAGGGGCACCTACCCTTCAGCGAAAGGAACCTGAAGCCTCCGGAGTGCAGTGGGAGCTATCTTTGAAGCCTGGAGCTGGAGAGTTAGAGGGGTCGGTGCACACCAACACCTCTCACTCTCCAGGCTTCAGCGAAAGCAACGCGACACCTCCAGAGCGTGGCGGGAGCGCCCCTACTGCGCTTCGGAGGCTTTGTGTTGCTATCTCTGAAGCCAAGGAGCCTGCATTCGCCCCATAAGACGCACACACATTTTCCCCTAATTTTTGGAGGGGAAAATGTGTGCCCTATAGAGCGAAAAATACGGTAGCCCTTTTCAGTATTTTCCAGGCGGTGGCAAAGCTATTTGCTTCAGCACTGGGAGCGGTTTACATCTGGGGTGTGTGGCTGGCGTGCATCCTGGGGGCAGGGCGCATGTCCCTGTCAGTGTTAGATAACGAAAAGGTTCTGAATTCCTTTGCTCCTCAGCCTGGTCCTCGGACCCTTTTGGGCATAAAAGAGTCCACGAGAAGAGTGTCCTTGCAGACTATTTTCTGCTTTTATTCTTAAAAGTCTTTATCTGCAAAATGACCAACTGTACACACATCAACATTACCAGCTTTCACCAACCAGCCAACCAACCAACCAACCCACACCCAATACTAACGTTGACCACACTGTACCTTGGGTTAAGTACTTCGTTCCGGAGGTCCGTTCTTAACCTGAAACTGTTCTTAACCTGAAGCACCACTTTAGCTAATAGAGCCTCCTGCTGCCGCCGCGCCGCCAGAGCACGATTTCTGTTCTCATCCTGAAGCAAAGTTCTTAACCCAAGGTACCATTTCTGGGTTAGTGGAGTCTGTAACCTGAAGCGTATGTAACCTGAAGCATATGTAACCCGAGGTACCACTGTATACAGGTACAATTTGGTGAAAGGTTGCATGAGTCATTGTAGGCCGCTGACTCATGCTGACTCAGTTCTTTTCGCATTAAAGAAACAGCAGCCAATTTTTAGCCGTGAAGGGCCTGTGGCCCGCGGGGGGCGTGACGCGCATTGGGGGTGCACAGTGAGCGGCATGTTTCCCAGGGCATGTGCAGTGAGCGGCGAGCGGCCCGAGGGGTGGGGGTGGCCGCAATGCCACCCCCTCGGGATGGCACCCAGGGCTGACCACTCCCCCCACCCCAACCTTTGTCCACCAGTGCTTGCAGGACAACGACTACACACACACACACACAAGTAAGGAGCTCATAAGCTGTTCACTCTCAGCCGCTAGAAATATTACCACTAGACACTGGAAAGACCTATCAGGAGTGAACATAGACCACTGGTACCAAAATGTTTGGGGAACCACCTTCCTAGAGAAGTTAGGCATCAAACTTATATTAGCATGGGGACAAGCAAAGGAGGCAGCCACCTTCAGCCCGGTATGGTTCCCCTTTATCACATACACAACGCAACAGGACTATGACCTATCTCCCTCCAACAGCATACGAATCAATATGGCTAACTTGACTTAACAATCGAACGCATCCAAGCGAGCTCCAGACCCCCTAATCTCTTGCAATATCAATAGAAGTAAGTAAATAAATATGTAAACAAAGGACCTGCCCACGTGACGCTGACACAAACCCCTACACTACAACAGGCAATGGAACAAAAGGACAATGCCCCCCATCAGTCTCCCTGCTCTCTTTCCCCTGTCTTTCCCCCCAACTGCAAGATGTCTGTGAATGAACGATGCAGGTGGAGATGCTCCTCCAGGTACATAGTTATACAGAATGTTCTTGTGCTTGGATCCTGCTTGCTGGCTTTCCACAGGCATCTGGCTGGCCACCATGAGAACAGGTTGCTGGGGCTAGGTGGGCCATTGGCCTGATCCAGCGAGCTCGCCCAATGCTTCGTTCTTCTATGTGCTCAGTAATGGATACTGAGCATATGGGAGAGGGAATGGCATTAGTAGCCTGCCCTTCACTCCAATGTCCCAGGGTGACATTACAACAATGAAAACACAATGCTAAAGCCAGTTTGAAACAACTTACAACCACAGAAACAAGATGAGCCTTAAACACAGAAGTCCTCCTTCCCTCACCCCAGGTGTCAAAAATTAGGGTAAAGCTGCATAATGATTTTCTTTCTATTTTGTACATGCTTTCAGATACTATTGAATACAGTGGTACCTCGGGTTACAGACACTTCAGGTTACAGACGCTTCAGGTTACAGAAATCGTGCGGTGGCAGTGGGAGGCCCCATTAATGAAAGTGGTACTTCAGTTTAAGAACAGTTTCAGGTTAAGAATGGACCTCCAGAACGAATTAAGTTCTTAACCCGAGGTACCACTGTATAAGGCATTTAAGGAAAATTCTACATAACTCTAGGATTGCACAGCAAGGTGCCTAAGTTTGGTTTAAAAAATACTTCCACACCCAGCAGGAGTAAGTCCTTTAAGAAATGGTGTGTACTTAAATGTGTGTGTGTGTGTGTGTGTGTGTGTGTGTATTGTATATATATATATATATATATATATATATATATATATATATGACTGCTATGGGGCTATAGCAGTATGTGGGGTGGTTGTAGTTTCAAGGAGGTGTTAGATATGTCAGACAAATTGCTCAGTGTCTTCACATAATTCCGGGGGTGGGGTTGGACAGGATTGTTAAACTGGCACAAACCAGGTTTAATTTGCAGTGTGGATGCAGAATGAGTTGGCTGGGGTGTCAATGACATCTCAGCTCTTCGTTTTAGTTCTGGACTTGAATTAAAGAGCCTTTAAACTCTTTCCTGGAAATGGCAACTATAGAACAGAGTGTACAGGGACACGTACAACGAACGAGGAATGTGATTTGCAACTAAATAACTTTGGGGGGGGGGGGGTTGAGCAGAGCAAAGCACCCCTAACCTGAAGCTCCATTCTTAATCCCACTATTGCTTGGCTCCCTGTTCCCACCCATGGAAAGCTCATGTCAAGCTTATTAAGTTACATGGCAATATGTGCCACAGGTAATGTTTATTCCAAACCATTTGATGCAGCTTTAGCGGCAATCCTTCAGATCCCACGCAATCACTCGCTAGCCTGTGAATCAGAAAACCTTTTGTGCTGAAATACTAACAGTCTATGGAATCACCATATTTCAACTCTTAAGTATGTATCCCATCCCTAGGTGCTGTTTCTTAATACAGGGACAGGAAAATCAGGAATCATCTATCTATCATCTATCATGTCCTTTTTTACTTTTTTTTTTTTTGCAAAGGAATTACATGTTCCTTCTTTAATTTCTTTTTTCAGATAGCACGGATAGCAAATCACAGCTTGGAGAGTTTAACAAGGAACATGGTGTCTGAAATGACTGAGATATTTATTTACGCAAAATGGCAGGCAGAAAGTTAAAGAAAAGGAACGAACGTTTGTTGCTTGAACTGCCAGTACAGTGGTACCTCGGGTTAAGAACTTAATTCATTCCAGAGGTCCGTTCTTAACCTGAAACTGTTCTTAACCTGAGGTACCACTTTAGCTAATGGGGCCTCCCGCTGCCGTGCAATTTCTGTTCTCGTCCTGAAGCAAAGTTCTTCACCCGAGGTATTATTTCTGGGTTAGCGGAGTCTGTAACCTGAAGTGTCTGTAACCCGAGGTACCACTGTAATAATAATAATAATAATAATAATAATAATAATAATAATAGCTCCACCCATTTATGCACAATAGCTCCTCTGTTTTCACTGCTGTGCATGACATTTGGATTCCAGATTCTTCTGCTGCCTCCATGCACTCAAGTGAAAAACATCCATCTTTTCATCTGTGAAACATTCAGGAGTGGCTGGGCATGGTGGGTGATAGTGTAGATTCATCCTACCTGAACAGTGCAAGGATAAGTCAAGGCAACTGTGAGCTTGAGTCTGAGCAGGCGCACCAGTAGGGGGCACCAGATTGGCGCTGATCTCTTTGCCATCCTGCCACTCTAGGAAACATTGCAGCAAGATGGTCACAGATTTGAAAATCGTACTTTGTTTTCAAATGATGCCCCTGTATCTCTCAGGAGCCATCTTTGAAGAGGCATCGCCCCTTCTCTCTAACACCTCTTTTTTCTCGTCGCTTGATTTATGCTGTTGTCACCAGTCTTTCCATTTAAAAACAATCCAACGCTTTCCCAACCAGCTGCCCGTTGAATCGGAAGCACCCTTTCTTTCAGCCCAGCAAAATGTTCTTCATCCAATTCATCTCCTAACAAAATGTTTTCAGTTGATCAAATTTTCTGAACAATTAATCAACAAAACGTTGGAAAACTGGAGAAAAGAAACTGTGCCACCAAAAAAGGAACAGCAAGACAAACTGTTATAGAGCATATTGAACTGGCTAGATTAACAGAGGCAATTAGAGATCACACTAGACAAGAGTTTCAAAAAGCATGGGGGAAATGCAGAGAATACTTCACAAAACAGTGCCCTAAAATACATACCTGGATTTGTTTCGATTAATGTCTGCAGGAGACTTTGTGGATATTTAAGTTATAATTAGAAAAAAAGTCTTAATAATTACTCATAAAGGAAACAGTTTATAAGAAGTAAATAAGGAGGCCAGATACAGGATAAAGGATAAAGGAAGTCTTTTATTTGGTTGTTTGTATTGTTGTATGTTATGCTTATTGTATGTTATGTTCACGTTTAATGAGGGTGGATTTCTGTATTGGGGGGTGGGTGGGGGGTTTATGTTATGTTGCAAATAAAATTTCCAATAAAAAATTATAAAACAAAACAAAAACAAAATGTTTTCAGTTGATCAAATATTCTGATCAATTAATCAACAAAATGTTGCTCTTTTACATTATTTTTACCAGTGCCTTTTTTTAAAAAACAACAACACTGTTTTGGTTTTTAATATTTGGTGCCAATCCCATTTGAAGTTTTGAAAAGGTGAGGGAGACATGTTTTCAATAAACGAGAGGTGTTTTTAAACAAATGGAAGATGCTGCTCTAAGCAGAGCCTTGGTCCAATCTGGCAGGCCTTGTCTTATGTTCTGATGTCTTTAAATAAATATACCTGTGTTTTGTAGATATCTCTATCTTCCATTTCTACATGTACCCAGTAGAGTTTTGATACTCAGGGGATTTATTTGTGTGTTGCGCGCATTTTCTTCCAGTCTCTCTCTCTCTCTTCACCAGAGTGACTTGTTTGTGCTGTCATCAGCCGTCGTTTTGGTAAATGGCGAGTTAAACAGATATATCCAAGCGTAAAATCTAAAAAATGTTCCCTGTGGGCGCCCGGGGGGTGTTGTTTGAAATCAACTACATATCAATTGAGCGTCAGCAAGCGGATCCGATGATACATTCCAGTCCGCAGACGCCTTATAAATTACATTTTTTTGCTCACGATCTAGCCTCGCCTCTGCTCCCCAGAGGCCCTTCGACGGAGCGCAATGATTGTGTTGGAGAAATGTTTGCTCAGCTTGAGTGTTGCTATTAGCATCGCATGTGCCAGGGCTCCCTCTCCCTCCCCTACCACGCCCTGCCCCCAATTCTCTCTCTCCCCCCCCCCCACATTAGCACTCTCCATTCCCTCCCTCCTTCCTCCCCTTCACAAAATGCAATATGTGCCTGGTAATTTTTCTGTTCATTATCTCATTGTTTTCTGTAAGTACAAGGTTAGATTGAATTACCGCTGGCTCTATTGTCTACTTGTAATTCTCCTTCCATGCCGTGCTACTAATGAATGGGCAATTTAGTCAATTCTTTGTAACGGTTTCTTCTGCGCGTCAGCCACTTAATTACTCTGAGCTTTTCTCACTGCTGCTTTATTGCACAGAAGCTCGGGCTGCTTCCAGGCCTCGGCTCGGAGATCTCCGCTGCCACAAACAGAGAATAGGCAGCCATGCTTTCTCGCCACTGACACTGCTGTTGCGGCACTCAGGCATCATTTATGCCAATAAGCAGCATAATTCCTCGTTGCTGTCGAGGCCGTCTCAGGTCACGTTCGCACCCTGCCACTTTAAGCATTCACGGCTTCTGCCAAAGATTCCTGGGAGCTGTAGTTTTTTCAGGGTGCCGAGAGCTGCCGGACACCCCTCCTATTCCCCTCATGGAGCTACAGTTCCCAAAGTTCTCTGGGAAGAGGGATTGACTGTTGAACCACCCTGAGAAGCACAGCTCTGTGAGGGGCAGAGGAGTCTCCTAACAACCCTCAGCACCCTTAATAAACTACAGCTCCCAGGATTCATTGGGGGCAAGCAATGAGTATACAAAGTGGTATCATAGTGCTTTAAATGTGTGGTGTGAATTTGGCCCCAGACTAAGCATCAGGAAAAAAGCAAAGCACATTTTATATTTGAAATTCTATTCAACGTACATTGAAGCTTTTTAAAATCACTGTAATGTCCGCACTTCATTGCCACTCATCTCCCACCTTACAGCCTTCTTTTTTATATGCCTGCCAACTAAGATTTTTTTTCAATGCTGTTGACGGGGTAGCCCTGAGTCAATGAAATGCTTACGCCATAAGGCATTTGTTAGATTCATTGATGTTTTCGCTGCAAGAGATTAACATGGTGCCCCTCTTGAAATTATATTTTTAATTGCCCATTGATTGATTGATTTTTTTAAAAAGTTTCTAAATCCCTTAATTTTTTTATATAAAAAAACGCTGCACGGGTATACAAAGACAAAATATAAAAACAGTGGGATAAAAACATAGGCGCTGCATATAAACCAGGAAAACGGTATTATAAAAGATAAAAACAGGAATTCATTAATAATAGGTTGCCATCACAAAATATAATGGCGTTACGAGATGTCAAGTGATGGATAGATGATGCCTCGTGTATGGTAGAAGGATATTCCACATTTCAAGAGCAATGGTGGAAAATGCCCATTTTGGGGTTGATTAAAGGTTGTTATTATTGCCAATTGATTAAAGATAATGCTCATCATCATCTGTTGTGTGCATCCAACCATTGTTGCAATAGGGAGAGAGATGTTGTTTCTAAATTTTGGCTTAAAAGGTAAAGGGACTCCTGACCATTAGGTCCAGTCGTGACCGACTCTGGGGTTGCAGCGCTCATCTTGCTTTATTGGCCGAGAGAGCCGGCGTACAGCTTCTGGGTCATGTGGCCAGCATGACAAAGCCGCTTCTGGCAAACCAGAGCAGCGCAAGGAAACGTCGTTTACCTTCCCGCTGGAGTGGTACCTATTTATCTACTTGCAGTTTTACGTGCTTTTGAACTGCTAGGTGGGCAGGAGCAGGGACCGAGCAACAGGAGCTCACCCCGTCATGGGGATTCGAACCACCAACCTTCTGATTGGCAAGTCCTAGGCTCTGTGGTTTAACCGACAGCGCCACCTGCGTCCCTATACTCTGGCTTAGATCCTAGCTAATATTCCACTGGAATCCTACCCACCAGCTGAAGATGAGCACCATTTACCACCTACATATCGTTCCCCCAGCAGACCCTTCGTCCCTTGAAAATCTGCTTCAGGTGGTTGGTGTTTTGGGGACCCATGAGAAGTGGCCTAGGGGGCTGTTGGGCAGGGAGTGAAGATATGCAGTAGATTCCACCAGGTCCTTGTACTCTGGAGCAATCGTTAGGACCCAAATTGCTTTGGACTAAGACTTCCACCGCCTCCAGCAGATGGGACTCGCAGTCAAAACATCTCAAAAATCACCCGGTTGGCAAAGGCTTGGTTTAGAGAGTTCCAATCCTGAAAAGACGCCTGCTTCTTGGGAGAAAAGCAATGACAAACCTAGACAGCATCTTAAAAAGCAGAGACATCACCTTGCCAACAAAGGCCCATATAGTTAAAGCTTTGGTTTTTCCAGTAGTGATGTACGGAAGTAAGAGCTGGACCATGAAGAAGGCTAATCGCTGAAGAATTGATGCTTTTGAATTATGGTGCTGGAGGAGACTCTTGAGAATCCCATGGACTGCAAGAAGATCAAACCTCTCCATTCTGAAGGAAATCAGCCCTGAGTGCTCACTGGAAGGACAGATCGTGTGAAGCTAAGGCTCCAGTACTCTGACCACCTCAAGAGAAGAGAAGACTCCCTGGAGAAGAACCTGATGTTGGGAAAGATGGAGGGCACAAGGAGAAGGGGATGATGGAGGACTAGATGGCTGGACAGTGTTCTCAAAGCTACCAGCATGAGTTTGACCAAACTGCGGGGGGCAGTGGAAGACAGGAGTGCCTGGCGTGCTCTGGTCCATGGGGTCACGAAGAGTCGGACATGACTAAACGACTAAACGGCAACAACAATCCTGAAAAGACAGCTCACTTTCCCCCAAGGAGCTCACAATCTAAATCTCGACAGTGGTTGAGACCGGGGAAGAATTGGCAGAATCAGGGAGACACACGCCAGAAGCCCAGCATCTGATTTTCCTAGAGAAAGGCAAATTCGGGGGAAGGATCTGCAGCAGAGAAGCATAGGACCGCCATCTCAACAGTCTTACCTCTAAGCTGTTCCTCTTCTGCTCTCATTCTGAACAGGTGTTTGCCTCTCCAATGCTTGGATTGGGGGGGGAGCGTTCCCCCCCCCCCACAATTGGCTTGGGGTTGGTCAGGAGAACCCCCAGAACAGCACGCAGATGGAGGAGAGGGGAGATTGCTTCATCTGGTAAGCTGCAATGCTTGTATTGAGAAGATGTTAATCATAGTATAACACTGAATGACACCCACAATAATAATATTGCCGCTGTTGTTAATCTTTTCGCAAAGCCACCCAAGGTGACATATTGAAATTCTTTCTATCTATCTACAGTGGTACCTCGGGTTACAAACACTTCAGGTTACAGACTCCGCTAACCTGGAAGTAGTTAAGAACTTTGTTCCAGGATGAGAACAGAAATCCCACAGCAGGAGGCCCTATTAGCTAAAGTAGTGCTTCAGGTTAAGAACGATTTCAGGTTAAGAATGGACCTCCGGAACGAATTAAGTTCGTAACCAGAGGTACCACCCTTTCTATCTTTCTATCTATCTTTCTATCATCTATCTCACAAAGTTTACAACCAAACAATAATGAATCAATGGATCCGTATAATGCTAAAACAACACACTTGCAATATGTCATCATTCCACATTCGGCAAACATTTACAAGGCAGGCAGCCTGATTCACTCATCCAGTTCCTGAACCCAAATATGAGCAGAGAAATATTAATGTTGAATTAAGGCCACCTTTCGCTCTCATTGGCCGAGCTCTGCCTTTGATCACTCGAGGTTCCAATTTCATATAGTTTATGTCATGGATACGACCAGATGCCCGATATGTTCTAAAGAGTTACTCAGCTGGGTCTCTCCTCTTGGGTGAATTCACACTATGGGCCCAGCCACTGATGAGTTGGGCAACATGTAACACAATCCCTCTTCTCTTGAATTAATTTCAAATGAAACTAATTCCCTGTAGCCTCTGTTTACATAGTGGAATACTAGTATAGATGAACTCAAGGCCTCAAGGTGAGGCCTCCCGTTTGGTTCCACGGCTGCAAAAATTTTTGAATCTGGGGATAAAATGCTCCCTTAAAAAAGAAAGAAAGAAAAACCTCGTTTGCAATGTCTTCTGATTAAATGCCATTAGAGATAGGGAGAGGGGTGTGTGCGTGTGTGCATGTGTGTGTGTGTGCGTACGCATGTGAATTAAAACCATTTGGCATCCCAATCTTAATTAGCACAATTTGCCACCGCAAAATTCTGCAATTGGGGTTATGAAATAACAAGCAGGACCTATCACAAAATGTCACAGTGTTGAGTTCAGGGTTTCGGTCATTTAGCCCCTTTAATGAGAATTCATTCTGATTTGTTTTCAGGGAGGTTAGATGACACTGTGTCAAAGCAAGCATCCCATTCTTTCCCGTTCATTTTCTTGCCACTTTCTTTATAGCAAAAGCCCTATCTTTTTGGAAAGCAGATGTTTTGGATGAGACTGCTCAACTGTCATTGCACCACCTGAATTTGTCAGTATGTCACTGAATTCACTCCCTTGGAAGGTCATCTGTCAGGGGTTCTTTAGCTGTGTTGCAGAGAATTGCACCTTGGTATCTCTATGATTCTGTGCTCTGAGAGAGGAAGAATTCTCCAACAGTTTGGGAGGGAAGGGGGGACAGGGCGGGGGAGAGGGAGGCAGAGAGAGAAATGCCAGAAATTTATCTTAAAATTATTTCTGATAAATTTTGGCTCCGCTCCACTCAAAATTTTTAACATTATATCTCATTCAGGCCCTTTAAGTGAAAAACAACATTGATTAAACCTTGCGTGGCATTCAACTTCTAGGTAAAATTAAATTTTAAAAAAATTAAAAGGGCTCGCAGGTCTCAGTTAAAAATGGGATGCAACCAATATTGGACCCATTGAAATGAATGGGCCCAAGTTAGTCATGTCTATTAATTTCAGCGGGTCTACTCTGTAAGTAAAACTTAGTTGACTACCACCCACACTTTTTTGCCCAAGTTTTCCCTGATCTATAGGATTGGACCCTATTATTACCGATTGTTGATCATTACTGATTCTTATCAACGGGTCTCCTCTGAGTAGAAAAGAAAAAGACCAGCATGGGATACAACTCAATGGTGCTTCCAGATTGGGGGGGGGGGGAATCAATGTTGCAAATGGGTCACTGAGATACCACAAATGGGTTGTTGACAACACCAGAATGTCAAAGTCTGGATTAAAAGGTAAAGGTACCCCTGCCCGTACAGGCCAGTCTTGACAGACTCGAGGGTTGTGCGCTCATCTCACTCTATAGGCTGGGAGCCAGCGCTGTCCGCAGACACTTCCGGGTCACGTGGCCAGCGTGACAAGCTGCATCTGGCGAGCCAGCGCAGCACACGGAACGCCATTTACCTTCCCAATGGTAAGCGGTCCCTATTTATCTACTTGCACCCGGAGGTGCTTTCGAACTGCTAGGTTGGCAGGCGCTGGGATCGAACGACGGGAGCGCACCCCGTCGCGGGGATTCGAACCGCCGACCATGCGATCGGCAAGTCCTAGGCGCTGAGGTTTTACCCACAGCGCCACCCGCGTCCCTAAAGTCTGGATTAGATGGGTGCAAAATCGGCTGACATCTTGATGTCGACTATCTTAGGTGGGTTCTGCAAGAAAACAAAACAAAATTTAAATCTTGCAGGCATGAGGAGCACAGATCCCACAATTGACACCCATTTAGTTGCACCCTTTATATCCCTAATGCTAGGCTTGCTGCCACCACCTCCCTTGCAAAATTATTCTGACATCTTTCGCTTTAAGTAAAGAAATAAACCTTGTCTCTTCCACATATCTGGGACAGCAGAGTGTTAAGATTCTAAATGGAGCCCACTAGATATCCCCCCTGGAGCAGAAAATTCAGTTTGTCTTTGGAAATGCATGTTATTTAATACCAGTTTATATCTATTTGTCTCCCTCCCAAATAGTTAATGAGAGAGCAAGGAGACGGAGACTCAGCCCAGGAGGGAAGCGAAGTGCTGGCAACCCCCCGATTTGCTTTTCTGCCGCTTGGTTATAATCCTTCATTGGAACTGACACGTTGATAGCCACAGTTTTTTCTCGGAAGTGACCTTCATGTTGTCCATCGATTCCCAGTGGCTATCAACAACTCGCAATTGGAGTGACAGCCCCGGTCAAAGGTCAGTCCTTAAATAAAGCTTCTGGATTACTAAACACCTGAAGTTCAGATGAAAATGGAAATCTGACACCTCGTTTTATGTGACAGGTTACCGCTAATGACACTTTGGGAGCGTTAAACGACTCCTACTCTTTAACTCGAATGCACATTTCTCTGCCTGCCGCTTGATTCTCACAAGGGCTTCCTTTCCGGCTGCTGGCTGGATTTTGTGGGCTAGACTAGCGGGTGGGGATTTCTCCCTAAAGCCCCTCTCTTATTGTGCTAACCCCCATGTCTTGGAAATCCAGCACAACTCTTTAAGAGGGAAACACATCCAAGGTGATTAAAAATATATTTGGGGGGGGGGGTATGTGACGTTAACATAGGAGAGTGCTGGAGGTGAAATAGTTAAACAGGTTACCCAATCAGAACCCGGGGGTGGAGTCAGAGGGACTATAAAACCAGCTCTGGGAGGGGCGAAGGGAGGAGTCCGTTGGGTGGTTGTTTGGAGTGGGAGTGAACTGGGATAGAGTCTGAGGGTAGGTTGAGTTAAGTGTAGCGAAATAAGCTGAGTCAGGAACAGTTAGGGGCTAGGAAGACAAGTAAATATCTGAGAGGTGGTTTAGTGAGTGAGAGCAGGTAGCGGAAGTTATAGGTCTGGATTAAGGTAAAGGTAAAGGGACCCCTGACCATTAGGTCGAGTCGTGAACAACTCTGGAGTTCCGGCGCTCATCTTGCTTTATTGGCTGAGGGAGCCGGCGTACAGCTTCTGGGTCATGTGGCCAGCATGACTAAGCCGCTTCTGGCGAACCAGAGCAGCACACGGAAACGCCGTTTACCTTGCCGCCGGAGCGCTACCTATTTATCTACTTGCACTTTGACATTCCAATGCCAAACAGCTCCCAGTACATTTCCGAGCACAATTCAAAGTGTTGGTGCTGACCTTTAAAGCCCTAAATACCCTAAATACGTCTCTACCCCCATCGTTCTGCCCAGACACTGAGGTCCAGTGCTGAGGGCCTTCTGCTGGTTCCCTCACTGCGAGAAGCAAAGCTACAGGGAACCAGGAAAAGGGCCTTCTCGGTAGTGGCGCCCGCCCTGTGGAACGCCCTCCCACCAGATGTCAAAGATAACAACTACCAGACTTTTAGAAGACATCTGAAGGCAGCCCTGTTCAGGGAAGCTTTTAATGTTTGATGGATTACGGTATTTTAATATTTTGTTGGAAGGCGCCCAGAGTGGCTGGGGAAGCCCAGCCAGATGGGTGGGGTATAAATAATAGTAGTAAAGGTAAAGGGACCCCTGACCATTAGGTCCAGTTGTGGATGACTCTGAGGTTGCAGCGCTCATCTTGCTTTACTACCCGAGGGAGCCGGCGTACAGCTTCCGGGTCATGTGGCCAGCATGACTAAGCCGCTTCTGGCGAACCAGAGCAGCCCACGGAAACGCCGTTTACATTCCCGCTGTTGTCGGTACCTATTTATCTACTTGCACTTTGACGTGCTTTCGAACTGCTAGGTTGGCAGGAGCAGGGACTGAGCAACGGGAGCTCACCCCGTCGTGGGGATTCGAACCGCCGACCTTCTGATCGGCAAGTCCTAGGCTCTGTGGTTTAACCCACAGCGCCACTTAAATAAGCGTCCTGATTAAATAATAATAAATTATTATTATTATCTTACTGCCAGAAAGTTCTTCCTGATGTTTATTTAGAATCTCCTTTCTTGTAACTTGAAGCCTTTGGTTCGAGTCCTACCCTCCGGAGCAGGAGGAAACAAGCTTGCTCCATCTTCCAGGCGACAGTCCTTGAGATACTTGAAGATGGCTGTCGTATCTCCTCTCAGTCTAATGAAGTTATATGGTTGGAATGAAGTTATATGGTTTTAGCAGAAATGTACTAAAGATTTAAGTAAAAGTGGATTGATAATGGGATAAAATGAAAAATTAAAGGTTAGATTGTTAAGTTTAATTATAGAACAAAAATTGAGTATGATGGAAAGAATTTGCTGAAACAGTTAATTGAAATAGAATACAAAAAAGGGAGGTGTGAGGAGGTCGATGAACCAAGTTAATGAAAGGTAAAGATATGGAATATTGGAGGTGTGTGTTTAATGTATTGGGTTTTTTTTCATTTTTCTATTTTTTCCTTTTTTTCTGCATTGTTGTAGTGGTCTTTTTTCTCTTTTTTTCTTTTTATTGTAATTGTAATGTATGTCTTGTTAAATTTATATTGTTTCCCTTTTTCTCTTTTTCCTTTTTTCTGTAATTTCCAAACCCTTAATAAATATTTTATTAAAAAAAAGAGAGAGAGATACTTGAAGATGGCTGTCGTATCTCCTCTCAGTCTAACCATACCAAACTCCCTCAACCATTCCTCATGAGGCTTGTCTTCCAGAACCTTGATCATCTTGGTCTCCGTCCTCTGCACATGTTCCAGCTTCTTAAATTGTGGCACACAAACTGGACACGGTTCTCCAGGTGTGGTCTGACCATGCTGGAATAGAGAGCAGTACAGTGGTACCTCGGGTTACATACGCTTCAGGTTACATACGCTTCAGGTTACAGACTCCGCTAACCCAGAAATAGTACCCTGGGCTAAGAACTTTGCTTCAGGATGAGAACAGAAATCGTGCTCCGGCGGCGTGGCAGCAGCAGGAGGCCCCATTAGCTAAAGTGGTGCTTCAGGTTAAGAACAGTTTCAGGTTAAGAACAGACCTCCGGAATGAATTAAGTACTTAACCTGAGGTACCACTGTACTATTACTTCCCTTGATCTGGACACGATGCTTCTACTGAAGCATATGCAGTACATTCTGGGAAAGTGACCGAGATAAATTGAAATTGAGAGGTCCTCAGATTTAAATCTAGAAGAAAAATCTAGAAGAAAAACCATCCAAAATCTAGACCTATGCTAAGAACATAAGGAGAGCCCTTCTGGACCAGGTCAGAGGCTAGTAGGGCTTCTTTCAAGCCAGCATTTTAAACGAAGAAAAAATAGAAGAGAAAGGAAGGAAGAGAAAAACAGAAAGCAAATGTTTTCCCTTACTCTAAGACCTTACGCCAAGTTTCAGCCAGGAGCAAATTTTTACAGCCAGGGTGATAAATCAAAACTCAGTTTCTAATGAAAATGCTGACACAGGTTTAACTGTAACGAGACTCGCAGGCACCACTGTAAAGAAATTAGAGCCACAAATTCAGTATTCCCTCGACACGTCAAGTTGAATGGTTTGCTGCCGGTCTTCAAAAGGAGTTCTGAGTCTCGTGACACCTTAACGATTAACCATTGTATTGTTGCAGAAGTTTTTTTTCTGGGTGGCTTGAAAAAAATAGGATTAGACAAATGGATGGAGAGGGCAGGGTCATCAGAGGCTCCCAGCCATCAATGGCTATGTTCTGCCTACCTTCTTGGAGGCAGAATGCCTCTGAATACCAGGTGCAGAGAATCACAGTATTGCTTGCTGGCTTTCCATAGTTATTTGGTCGGCCACCACAAAAGCAGTGTGCTGGACTAGATGGGCCTTTGGCCATGATCCAGCAAAGCTTTCCTCCTTTTCTTCTGAGCCTCCAAGATCAGTTTTCTCGAGTCCACAAAAGCTTGTGCCGCAGGTAGCCTTTCACGTGTTGCAAGTCTCTCCGCTGTTTTTGCTGTAACTCAGGCATAGGCAAACTCCGGCCCTGTTTGGGACTACAATTCCCATCATCCCTAGCTAACGGGACCAGTGGTTAGGGATGATGGGAATTGTAGTCCCAAACATCTGGAGGGCCGGAGTTTGCCCATGCCTGCTGTAACTGGTTAACACTTCTGCTACTCCTGGCTCCCTCGGCCAATAAAGCGAGATGAGCGCCGTAACCCCAGAGTCGGTCACAACTGGACCTAATGGTCAGGGGTCCCTGCAGCAAACTTTTTCTGCAGGGGGCTGGTCCACTGTCCCTCAGACCTTCTGGGGGGCTGGACTATATTTTGATAAAAAATAATGAACAAATTCCTATGCCCCACAAATAACCCAGAGATGCATTTTAAATAAAAGGACATATTCTACTCATGTAAAAACACGTTGATTTCTGGACCGTCCGTGGGCTGGATTTAGAAGGCGATTGGGCCTTAGTTTGTCTACCCATGATTTAAAGCTTCTCTGGGGGAAGCCATGACTGCTAAAGTGTTAGAAATGTGTTTTAAATGCCTGGGGCAGATGTGACCTTAGTTTTGTTCTGTATGGGAGAGCTTGAAACAGGAAACCCGAAACAAGATCCTAGTCCTGTGTGCTCAGAGTCTTGCTGGGTTTTGAGAACTGGAAGTGGTTTTGTGTTAGGTAAAGGTAAAGGGACCCCTGACCATTAGGTCCAGTTGTGGCCGACTCTGGGGTTGCGGCGCTCATCTCGCTTTATTGGCCGAGGGAGCCGGCGTACAGCTTCCGGGTCATGTGGCCAGCATGACTAAGCCGCTTCTGGCGAACCAGAGCAGCGCACGGAAACGCCGTTTACCTTCCCACCGGAATGGTACCTATTTATCTACTTGCACTTTGACGTGCTTTTGAACTGCTAGGTTGGCAGGAGCTGGGACCGAGCAACGGGAGCTCACCCCGTTTGCAGGGATTCGAACCGCCGACCTTCTGATCGGCAAGTCCTAGGCTCTGTGGTTTAACCCACAGCGCCACCCGTGTCCCTAGCGCCACCCGTGTTTTGTGTTACTTCCTCCCTAAATATACTTTCATTTATCTCTCTTAAGACGACAAAGAAGAATAGGTTAGGCAACACATCCTTGGGCATATCCTTTATACAGGCATCTCTCCAAATCAATCCAGTATCCGAAGAATCAAAGGGCGGGGAGTGGAAGGGAGAGAAAGAGATGCCTTTGTAGCAAAACAAGGCCAGTCAATAGCATGTGAGAAAACAAGTGGAACAGTCCCAAAGGTAATTTGCAAATCTGCTGAAATCCCGAACAAGCTTTGATTTAACCGAAGCTTGAAATGGCTTTTATTTACTGTCTATTGTGGAATAAATGACATCTCATAAACAGGTTTTATCCATTACCCCAGAATGGAGATCACTGTGTTAGGGACATTTTTATCCTCTTGATATAAAACAAGATATGCGATTGCGTGTTATTACAAATGGAAAAATCAATGCCAAGGCACACACCTCTGAAATTTCATTTTCGCCAAACCCCATTTCATAAAAGAAAAAAAAAGTGAGAAAAACAAACACTCTCTAATAAAAAAGGGGGGCCCTTTTTTTTTTAATACAAAACACAGAGCACCAGAGAACAATAACAAAGAATGAATAAAGTTGTTCCATCTCAAGTCCTTCGTTTGTGCATTAGTCACACAGTTGCATATATTTTGGAACATTCCATTGAGCTCCCACCAGGCAAGGAAACCGAGGGTCGAAATTAGCTTTCCTCTCTCCTTTGCATTTTGTGGAGTGCATTAGCTGTATCTCAGCATCCATAGAGGACCCGTGTCCTCGGTGGCCAAGAGGTAAATAGTTTCGGTTTCAGGAAGACGGATTTAGATTGGTCTCCAAATAAAGCCCCCTTGTCACACGACCAAATATTGTTGTCGGTAAGGGAATAGGAGTGCTGGCATTGCTTATTCAGTAGTCACGTAAAGATATAGGAGAGTAAACCTAGGATATCTGAATTCCTTTTGGCACTCGGCCGCATTATCACGACCACAAGGATGCCATGGGTGATAAACAGAAGCCCTGGCTATGAATACTGCACCTCTTAGAGTAGCTAAACCTTTAAACGCTTTGATTTCAATTGCAGGTGAAGACACGCCTCTTGCCTAGACCTTTGGGGAAGGGAGATCAGATTGGGGATTCGTATGTTTTGGCTGCCGCAACCTTTCCATCTGTATTTTGTCCTTTGATGCTGTTCCTAGCTTTAATTTGAAGTTGGATGTTATGTACTGAGTTGAATAGGATCCAAAATGCAGCAGTCTGATTGGTCCTAGAACAATAGGATTCAGAATGCAGCAGTCTGGTTGGTCCTAGAACAATGCAGCAGTATGATTGGTCTGCAGGAGCCACCCAATCCAGCTCCAGATGGAAGTGAATCCACAACCTGATTGGCCTACAGGAGAATTCTGGAATTAGCCAATCACGTGGGGCCCATTGTGTAAATAATGTATATAAAGCAGACATTCTGGGGGAACTTTCATTCCTCCTCACCACTATGAGCTGAATAAAGAGCATGAAATCTACTCTCGACTCTGAGTATATTTCATTGGATCTCTGAAATTATGAATGGTCTCTGATGTTAGTCATACTCCCAGTAGAACTGCTGACATGAATTTGCAACGTGACAAAGGTCTTTGAGAGCTGAAGCAGTAAAGTGTAGAAAGTGTTGGAAAATGCCGAAAAGTGCCGATTCATTCAGCTAGCTGACTCATTCTGACTCATCCTCTAGATCAGGCATAGGCAAACTCAGCCCTCCAGATGCTTTTGGGACTACAACCCCCATCATCCCTAGCTAACAGGACCAGTGGTCAGGGATGATGGGAGTTGTAGTCCCAAAACATCTGGAGGGCCGAGTTTGCCTGTGCCTGCTCTAGATGACTCATTCCTTGTACAAATGTTGTATATTTTACAGGAAGACACACGGAGCCAGGAAGGGATAAATACAATGAACTCAGTGTGCTTCTCTAGCCTAGTCTAATCTTCTTCTGTTTTTCCTTGCTTTCCTACATTATGTGTTTGTAAAGCAGTATATTTTTGCCTCAGTAAAGTTTTATTCATTTACTGTGAAGACTCTGCGTTTTGACTTCGCTGTGCAACAGAATAGGCATGGCTGAAGTCCATTCGTATACCAAGTGGTCAGCCTTATACATTTCTACTCTGGGACCCTAGAATCATAGAATTGTAGAGTTGGAAGGAACCTTGAGGATGAAGGGCAGATCACACAGATGCTTTAAAATGAGTAAATGTTAGTAAATATCCAGAGGTTGGATGTGAAACCTGTCATGTTTGTTTTGGTGAGATGGAGAATGTTTGACTCTTGTTGCAAACTTGAGCGTCTTCCTTTCCCCTGCTATATTCTTTTCCTCCTTTGGCTCTTGCCCGTACTTGCCATTTCCTTCAAATGGCTATAGAAAATCCTTGCTTTTTGCTTTTTATTTTTGGCCAATGATGTCACAGTGGTACATTGGTCCTGATATTGGAGGCACATACTCAAAGTCATGTGGGCCATTTGGATTAAATGGCAGTTTGGGCAAATGAGGCTAAGGATAGTGAATCATCCTTATGATGGCAAATTAAAAATATTTCAATAATAATAATAATAATAATAATAATAATAATAATAATAATATCTTTGATAAGTGACAGAAACCATGGGGGACTACTCCCCTGAAGACCTCAGAAGCGATAGAAGAGATCAGTCAGTCTCTGAGGCATCCTGGACCCTACTTGTTAAGGAACTTGTAAATTAATGCAAGATTATTATTATTATTTAAATAAGATTTTATTAAGACCTTTCATAATACAATATAATAAAAACAAACTAATTTAAACAAAAAGAGAAAAAGAAGAGATCTTTTAAGGACTATGTGTGAGAAGAAGAAGAAGAGTTTGGATTTGATACCCCGCTTTATCACTACCCTAAGGAGTCTCAAAGCGGCTAACATTCTCCTTTCCCTTCCTCCCCCACAACAAACACTCTGTGAGGTGAGTGGGGCTGAGAGACTTCAGAGAAGTGTGACTGGCCCAAGGTCACCCAGCAGCTGCATGTGGAGGAGCGGGGAAGCGAACCCGGTTCACCAGATAACGAGTCTACCGGTCTTAACCACTACACCACGCTGGCTTTCTGAAAAGGAAAGAAAGCTCCCAGGTGAGAGATGGAAGGGTTCACCTTTTTCTGTGTGGGATACACAGAAAATGTTGTCTATCCCATGTAGATCTCAACCCTTATCCCACACAGAAAAAGGTGAACCCTCCCAGTTCTCACCTAGGAGCTCCCTTTTCTTCTCCCAGCCCCCCACCTTGGGATATCTCCCCTTCACTGCCTCTCACACAACTTCATCTCATCCATCATCACCTTCAACTGTATGCAAACCCCTCAAAATTAATGCAACAATCTTGAACTTCATCCAGTGGCATATGGGCAACCGGTGAGAGTCCCATGGACTGCAAGAAGATCAAACCGATCCATTCTGAAGGAAATCAGCCCTGAGTGCTCACTGGAAGGACAGATCGTGAAGCTGAGGCTCCAATACTTTGGCCACCTCATGAGAAGAGAAGACTCCCTGAAAAAGACCCTGATGTTGGGAAAGATGGAGGGCACAAGGAGAAGGGGACGACAGAGGACGAGATGGTTAGATGGTGTTCTCGAAGCTACGAACATGAGGGAGGCAGTGGAAGACAGGAGTGCCTGGCGTGCTCTGGTCCATGAGGTCACGAAGAGTCGGACACGACTAAACGACTAAACAACAACAGCAACAGTCTGTCAGCATTAATGGGCTGGCTGTAACATTTTGTAGCAGCTTGAGCTTCTGGTCCAGGCCCAAGAATAGTGGCGAGAAGCTGCCCCAGAGACAAAACCACTCCAAACACCGGTGAACTACAGACATACTTTTTCAAGGTGAGCATTCCACCCCTTTGCTCAGCTTTGTCAAAGGTGAAATCAGCAAACGTTTAGTGCAGTACCATTAAGGATTTAAACAGTGAACCATTCAACTCTGGTACTCAAGACTGACACTGGCTGCCCAAATTCTGCCAGGCCAGGTTCAAGGTTCCCATTGTTTATCAAGCATAGGAAAGTAATAATAAAATTCCAACTAGGAATGGGGAAGAAAATTGATTCAGTTTGCATCAAGCAAGACACAGCCACCCTGTGAAATTTGCAGTGTGAACAAAAATGCATAAACTAGTGTAAAATGTGAATAATAATAATAATAATAATAATAATGGTTTATTATGTTTTTATATATGTTGGAAGCCACCCAGAGCGGCTGGGACAACCCAGTCAGATGAGCGAGGTACAAATAATTAACTTACGATTCATTATTATTATTATTATTATTATTATTATTATTATTTATACCTCACCCATCTGCAAATATTAGTGGAAGTAACATACAAAGTGCATTATTTTATGCAAAATTGCTCTATAAAAATGTGTATATCAGGCAAAATTCTGTACCGATGTACAATTTGAAGAGATTTACCCTAAAATGCTGGTGAATTTTCCTAAGGACTTTTTAAAATCACAAACTGCTATGGAAATGAGATGAACTGAAGGTTATAAAAATGAGAAACTGAGAGTAATGGAAATTGTAAGGTTTGGTGATCCCTAATCGCACTCTGTCTTAGTTTTAGTATTTGTTCTGAGTGAAGCCCTGCTGGCAACTTCAAAAATCCAGACAACGTGCAAAATGTTGACATGTGTTATAATCTGGTTTCTACCTTATCATTGATTTTAATTAATTTTCTTTTTTTAAAAAAAAATTAAATCACTTTCTTTAATTGTTTTTACAGATAATTGTATTGCTTTATTCATTCCTGTAAACCGTTTTGAGGTTCTACTGCAATCGAGCAGTACAGAAATCTTGTGAGATAAATAAGAAATAAAACAGCTGCTGAAATTGGACATCTCACTGAAGACCAAGAAGGCAGGAAAGAAAGAAAACCAGCCTGATGAGTCCTTTCTAAAATGAGATTAAATTTTAACCCTGAAACTCGACAAAGGTTTAGGATCACAAGCCAGCTTGCTATAATAGGATCAGAATGAAAATCGCCTTAAGACCCATTGACCTGCTTTTCAAAATGCCAGGTATTTATGGCAGAGCCTGAGTTTCCCACTAGCTGCCCACCTGGGCCAATTGTCCCAGTAAGCCATTTAGGGCAGAAAGTGGTTAGAAATATTTAAGTAGGATTCTGGTAAAGGTAAAGGTAAAAGGACCCCTGACCATTAGGTCCAGTCGCAGACGACTCTGTGGTTGCGGCACTCATCTCGCTTTATTGGCAGAGGGAGCCAGTGTACAGCTTCTGGGTCATGTGGCCAGCATGACTAAGCTGCTTCTGGCGAAACAGAGCAGCGCACGAAAACGTCGTTTACTTGCCCGCCAGAGTGGTATCTATTTATCTACTTGCACTTCGACGTGCTTTCGAACTGCTAGGTTGGCAGGAGCAGGGACCGAGCAACAGGAGCTCACCCCATCATGGGGATCCGAACTGCCGACCTTCCGATTGGCAAATCCTAGGCTCTGTGGTTTAACCCACAGCACCACCCGCATCCCATATAGTATAGTACGGGTCTAGATCTACCAAAGGCAGGGACGTGGGTGGCATTGTGGTCTAAACCACTGAGCCTCTTGGGGTTGCTGATCCGAAGGTCGGTGGTTCGAATCCCTGTGACGGTGGTGAGCTCTCGTTGCTCTGTCCCAGCTCCTGCCAACCTAGCAGTTCGAAAGCACACCAGTGCAAGTAGACAAATAGGTACCACTGTGGTGGGAAGGTAACGCCGTTTACCTTCCTGCCGGAGCAGTACCTATTTATCTACTTGCACTTTGACGTGCTTTCGAACTGCTAGGTTGGCAGGAGCAGAGACTGAGCAACGGGAGCTCACCCCATGGCAGGGATTCAAACCACCGACCTTCTGATCGGCAAGTCCGTATCCCTCGGCAAATGGACAGAGAGGAAATTGGGGAGAGGAAAGAAAGGAAAGAGAAACCTTTACAAAGTTGGAAGCTGAAGTTTGCCCGAGGCGAATCTCAGCAGTTTTAAGCGACGACTTTTCTATTTCCATGTAAAACTGTCTGTCGAAAGGTCAGGCAACATTTACAATGAGGAAAGTTTTATAGCCTTGCCCATGCATGAGCACCTGCAATCGGAGGTAGTGGGGGAAAAGATTCAATTTACCTTTCCGTTGAAATGCTCAGATTCCCATTTAAAAGTCTAAGGCCCTTGATTATTTATTGATGTCTTTTCTCTTCTTCTTCGCTGTCTGAGTCTTTACTAGGCTGCCGTGTGGCCTAAAGGATTTTTTGAATTAAGTTCTCTCCAAGTCGTTTTCCCCCTTGGGGGATATCCAATGAGACTCCAAGCTGGCCCAAACTCTCCCCCCTCCACCCCCTGATTTTGCTTTTTTTTTTACTTTATCCTATATCTATTTACTTATATGTTGGTCTGAAATAAAATTAAGAAACAGCAAAGCAGCCGTCTAACCACTGGTTTATTTGACAGTTTATTTTATTTACTTTGGGGTTGGGGGGGTAGAATGAGTCTGAGAAACACATCCTGAGATACATTTTCTGGCAGAACAACTCACATTCGCGGAAAGATGGGCAAATCGTTGGTTTCCCGTTTTTCCCCCGGCCTCAAATTCAGTTTTCCAGCTTTCCACACCAGTTTGCGATTTATTTATTTCTAAAAGTCCTCAAGAAAATTCTTCAGTGCTGCAGCAACAGTTTTTCTTAACACGGACGTTTTTGTATGCAATTTCTCAGAAGACACGTTTTTGCAAGCACTTTCCCCTAACACATCGCAATCTTTTCGCTTAATTTCACTAATATACACATTATGTATATTTTCTTCTTCTTCTTCTTTGGCGATCACTCGTAGCTGAGTAAATTGTCTTCCATGAACGTGGTCTCAACGGTGTGTCTGTAGGTGACTGCAGAGGCCAATTCTGGATCCACACGTCCTTCCACAGTGGGGACGTAGGTTTCCAGGCAGGAGTTGATCATGTTGAAGGTTTGCCAAGCGTGCCTTCCTCTTAGCACATTTCTCCCTTGGGTCCTGAGTTCGAGTGTCTTCAAAGCCCATGACACCTTTGGTAAAGGCTGTTCTCCAGCTGGAGTGCTCGCAGGCCAGTGTTTCACAGTTGTCAGTGTTTATACTACATTTTTTTAAAGATTTGCCTTGAGAGAGTCTTCAAACCTCTTTTGTTGACCACCAGCATTACACTTTCCATTTTTAAGTTCGGAATAGAGTAGTTGTTTTGGAAATAGGCAAATATGCCTATTTGTAGCACATTAGTTGGCTGGAGAGCAGCACTGCAAAGTGTGGAGAACTTTGAATGCTGATGAAGAGCTAAGTTTTTGATTCACATATTGTGACGCCAACTAAGAATCATAGAATCGAAGAACTGTAGAGTTGGAAGGGACCCAAAGGGTCAACTAGTCTAAACCACTACAATGCAGGAATATAAATAAAGACATGTAACACAACTGCAGTTTGGGTGAGACCTGGGGTTGTGTTGATTTAATTTTTGGTATATATTTTCTGAAAGTGGTCTACAGTGTTGGAACCTAATTGCTAACCAGTTGGGTGAGCCCAACCCTGCCACAGGAAAGGGAGAACTACAACCTCCAGAGTTCCCTGGAATGTCAGAAGTAAGACCTATTGAACTCAATGGGGTTTACTCTCGAGTAAGCAGGATTAGGATTGCAGTCTAATTCATAGAAACATAGAAATCTGCCTTATGCCGCATCAGACCATTGCTACATCTAGCTCAGCAATGTCTACACCAGGGTTTCCCAAACTTGAGTCTCCAGCTGTTGTCGGACTACAACTCCCATCATCCCTAGCTAGCAGGGCCAGTGATCAGGGATGATGGGAATTGTAGTCCACAAGCAGCTGCATACCCAAATTTGAGAAACCCTGGTCTACACTGACTGGCAGCAGCTGTCTAGAGTTTCAGATGAGGGATATTCCCACCCTGGAGACCTGGGACCTTCGCTATGACCCTTCTTGAAGAGCACATCCAGACTGGTGCAATGGATGTCTCTTGCCCTGCATATCAGATCATGTGTGGCTCTTTTTCTTCTCCCCCAACCTCCAGCAAACAGGGAATGCTAATAAGTACATGAATTAATGTAGTGACCTCCTTATTGACACACTTTCATTTCACTTCTTCTTAAGCACCATGGGAGGAAAACCCAGAAGAACTGTTAAGAGAAGAGTGACTACATTTAGAAAGAAGAAAACATCTACCATTAAAGAGAGTGCATCCCAGCCTGGTAAGTAGCAGCAAAGTGATGTCATGACGTGGTCCATTATATAGGCAGATATGCACCTCCCAACCGTGTGCTTTCTCCATAGTCCTCTTGGACAGTTTTCCACCTTAAGTAACTGATAAAATATTTAAAGCAGGATACATCTCTGCATAGACGAGCTCTACATTTATAGATCACACAGAGCAAAGCCTCTAAATACCACTCAGTACCACTATATGCTAGCGAAACGCATGTAATTATGGTGGGTTGGGGACGTGGATGGAGGAAGGCTTGCGTTATATAGGGAGCTGGTGAGGACCAGACCATATACTGTACTGCATGGATAAGGAGCCTGTTGCCCTCCAGATGTGGTTGGACTTCAACTCCCATCAGCCCCAAGTACCATGGTCAATGGTCAGGGTGGATGGAAGCTGTAGTCCACAAGTTCTCCATCTCTGCCTTGCGGGGTGAGTGCATGCCACAGACATTGTCACCACGATTGGTGCTCTCTTTTATTCCAGCGGAGTGGGAGAAAGTCAAGGGTTAAGAGGCAAGGCCAACATCCTGTCCTGATTATCTTACCCATTGTGAACCAAACTTCCTTCCAAAGCTTAGCTCCATCCTGATCACACTAGGTGTGTTGGTCACACCAAAGTGTGACAAGAATGTCTGTAGCGTTATTAGACTTTACCGACTGGTGGGGTCTGCGTTGCTCCCGGGAGGGAGAAAGGAAGTCAAATGACACCGAGGTTGCTTCAGAGAAAGAGTTTATTCTGCTCTCCGGATAGCAGAAGGCACTTGCGTGGTCAGTCCACAGCAAGTCCAAAGAAATGAGAAATTTCATGCAGTATATATATCCTCCAGGCACCCTCTCCCCCCTTCCCCAGGAATCCAGCCACGTCAGCTTATACACGCAGGTTGACATCACATATGTTCCTGCTCTGGTACTCTTAACCATAAAAGGGTTTTCCTCTTCCTGTACTCTTGA
The DNA here is from genome assembly GCF_965153285.1 of Podarcis tiliguerta. Taxonomy (NCBI): domain Eukaryota; kingdom Metazoa; phylum Chordata; class Lepidosauria; order Squamata; family Lacertidae; genus Podarcis; species Podarcis tiliguerta. The sequence goes on from NC_139544.1 coordinate 54,336,274, forward strand.
CCATAAAAGGTTGTTCCTGTTCCTATACTCTTATCTTGGGGCAGGAGGTCACCAACTCCTGGCGCCGTTCCCAGGTCTCTTGTCAGACTTGACAAGGTCTGTGCATCTTTGTGGTCAGGATGTAAGATAAGACCCAGACGTGTCATCCCTGCTCTACTGGAACTGGCAAGGCCACTCATTGCCGTCACAGACTGATAAGGGAGATAGCTTTGAGCACTTGTTTATACAGCTGGGTTTTGGCTCAAAAGCTCAAGTTAGAGCATTTTAGAAATGCTCCCTTGGAAGAGGAAAAACCCAAGGATTTTGGGTCCCGTTTCAGACTGACTGCACAGAAACCCATTCCTTCCCCTTTCATGTCGGGAGCTATTTATTGCTTCCCCCCTCCCATTTTACCTCCGTCGAGCTCAGAGTGTGCTCCTAGTCCCACCGTTCTGCAGCAGAGCATCTCCTTTGTGTACAGAGGGTCCCACGTACAAGAGCTGTCATCTCCAGCTAAAAAAGAACACATTATATAGTAAGTACAGTGGTACCTCGGGTTAAGAACTTAATTCGTTTCGGAGGTCCGTTCTTAACCTGAAACTGTTCTTAACCTGAAGCACCACTTTAGCTAATGGGGCCTCCCGCTGCCACTGAGCCACGGGAGCACCATTTCTGTTCTCATCCTGAAGCAAAGTTCTTAACCCGAGGTACTATTTCTGGGTTAGTGGAATCTGTAACCTGAAGCATCTGTAACCCGAGGTACCACTGTAATCAGAAACCCCTGTGCCCGAGACCCTGCAGAGATGCTATTCCATCTACGGTTCTGCGCTTGGAGTCACACAGTGGCTAAAGGATGGAGCCACAAATCAGAAAGTCTCTGGCTTGAATCTCACCTCTGTCATGAACTCACTACATGGCCTTAGGCAAACCTCTCTCTCTCTCTCTTTCTCTCTCTAGGCTTCAGTTCCCCTATCTGCAAAATTGCACGGGGAGGGCATTAATACTGATTTGCCTTGCAGGATTGATTACAATTACTTAATGCATTCTATGAAGTGCTTTCATAGAATCATAGAGTTGGAAGGGATTTTGAAGATCATCTAGTATGTTTGTTTGTTTGTTTGTTTGTTTATACCCCGCCCATCTGGCTGGGCTTCCCCAGCCACTCTGGGCAGCTTTCAACAAAATATTAGAATACAGTAATGCATCAAACATTAAAAGCTTCCCTAAACAGGGCTGCCTTCAGATGTCTTCTAAAAGTCTGGTAGTTGTTGTTCTCTTTGACATCTGGTGGGAGGGCGTTCCACAGGGCAGGTGCCAACCGTCTGCAATGCAGGAATATGAAGCTGTCCCATACATATTTTTTTGTCTTTATCCCATATCTATTTACTTATATGTTGGTCTGAAATAAAATTAAGAAACAGCAAAGCAGCCGTCAAACCATATATGCAGCTGTCCCAGAACCTACAACCAACCAAGCTATCCAGGAACATTTGAGTATCCCATACGAATATTCAAGCTTATAATTATTAATTATATTAACTATAATACGTTCCTGTTTGCCCAAACTTTTGATCTTCAACTTAGACCATACTGTGGTATGATTTATGGCCGGTTTATGCTGTGTGTTTTTAGTAGGAGGGGGTGGGATTTTTTTTCTGTTGATGGATGAACACCTTTAGAATTTTTTCTTCGTTCTGTTGTTTTTTATTCTATGTATTTGGCTTGAAATGATTGACAAGCTGTTTGCTGTTTTAGATATTTGTAAGTTGCTTTGAGATGCTCTTTTTTTTTTTTTTGTAGAGAACAACAAATAAATGCAATCAATAATGGCAATAGTAACACTACTACTAATAATAACAATAATTCCAAGATAAATAAAAGCCAATGTAAGTTTATAGAGTCAACTCAATACACCGTTGGAATACAGCGGCGTTGATAAATGAGAATTTATGGCTATAATGTTGTGTTGCCCATTTGAAATAACAAGAAGTACAAAACTCTCATAAGATTTTGAAAATGGAAGAAAAATGCATTAAACATTGATTTATATATCAAATCAAAATCGGTGGAGAAATCCTGTGTGTGCATGTATGTATGTGATGTAGCTGTAGCATATTATCGGGTATGTGTGTTCATTTCTCTTTTTTTAAAATAGCTATAATCATATTAAAGAGGTATATCTGCATTATTTAAAAGCACATGGCTTAAATGCAGTGGGGGCAAACGATTTGTCCCAGGTTCAAAGTACTGGAAATTCCATTCATCAAAATGAGAAACTCTAAACAAGGGCATTTTCCTACCGCCATAATTACTGACATTGATTACATTGTATTATCGAATCTACTCTGATTGGCCTCCCTTTTATTATTTAAGATGCATAAGGAGAAGTCTCTTGGAATATTTAAGAGGCTAAGATACTGCAGAAAGAGGAAGAGAGAGAGAGAGAGAGAGAGGGAGGGAGAGAGGGGTCTGTTACTAATGAGGTGGAAATTCAGACTAGGCTATTGATGTTTCAAAATGCTATGTTTTGGGGATACGTTCTCCGTCATAACATAGATGTTCTAAATGTGGCAAATTACCTCTTACTATAGAGATCCCTGATATTTCGCACTGTCTTCCATTTTGATCTATGTTATTGTTCCAGGGCACTAGTAATATGGATAGGCATAATCACAATAATACTTTGTGGTATCTATATCTGCATCTCAATAAATAGACACAGTGCCTTCAACATATTATTTCTTTTTAGCACCAGCTAAGATTACTTTTGTTTAAGCAACCCTACCAGATTCGCAGAATGTTGGCATGTTTCAATAGTTGAATCTGGTTTTTAGCTTAGCGTTGGTTTTCATTGTTTTTGAGTGTTTTAAATAGTTGTTTTAACATGAGGAAAGTCATGGGCCAGTTGGTGAGACCACAGGCCTGAGGAGCCCCCACCTTTGCCAACCGCCAGATTCCTTTAACGGAATACCCAAAAAATGAAGGCATAGGCGATGGCCACACCTAGCCCTTCGACACACCACACCACATTATTCCAATGCCTAACCTACCCACCAATACCACGAAAGTTGTGACGATTGCTACGAGGTAGGCGGAAAAACCAAAAAGCCTAATGCCAAATGGGAAAATTCCTACCAGGCCCCCCAGTCAACCAGGGCAACCAACCTAAGGTCCATAGCAAGGCCAAGGAAAAACTTAAACCCTGAGCTAAAGGGAGTGGAGGGTGGGTGACTCGCGACAGGACGACGGACGATGGTGAGTGAGGCCGAGGGAGGGCGGGCGCCGCAGCATATAGGCTGCTGTACACGCCCCCCTGGCGGCACCTGGTTGGGGGCCCGCCGATGGGTGTGGGCACCAGCCAGGTAAGGAGGGAGGCAGGGGGCTAACACCCCCTGCTAGGTGTGGGGCTCGGGCTCCCACCCACAACCACTCCCCTCTCTTCCAGGGAGGATAGTCTTTATTGACAGGGAGCTGGTTTCCATTGATTACACAGGCTATTGGAATATGGAGGCTCATTTTAAGAAAAAGCTATTTAAGTGTTTATCATATTTATATCCCACCTTTCTTCCACAGAGCTCAGGGTGTCGCTGAAGGTTCAACAACTCTGCAAGGTAGGTTAGCCTGAGAGTTGGGGGCCAAGTAGGGATTCGAATCCTGGTCTCTCAGATTCTACCCTGACGCTCTAAGCCAGGGGTCAGCAACCTTTTCCAGCAGGGGGCCGGTCCACTGTCCCTCAGACTATGTGGGGGGCCGGACTATATTTTTTTGGGGGGGGGGGGGAATGAACGAATTCCTATGCCCCACAAATAACCCAGAAATGCATTTTAAATAAAAGCACACATTCTACTCATGCAAAAACACCAGGCAGGCCCCACAAATAACCCAGAGATGCATTTCAAATAAAAGGACGCAATCTACTCATGTTAAAACACGCTGATTCCTGGACCGTCTGCAGGCCGTCTGAGAAGGCGATTGGGCCGCATGTGGCACCCAAATTTTTGCCTGTCTGAAAGCCATCTGAGCCAGCGTCCCACTTCACATTTCTGCTGGTGAATGGCTACCTCAGTTTTTTCCCCCCTCTCCTCTCCCCGCCCCCCTGCCTGTTCCATGAAACCTTCCCGTTTCTCAGTTTTTCAGCTGGCAAATTCTTCCCTTTTCAAACTGCTTTGGTCAGGCATAATTAACCTAGGTTAGTGAAAACACATGTAACACTACATGCAAGCGGTCCTAAACTGGAGCCATAAAATTATCGAGGGGAAAATGGAAATCACCCATGTCAACCTGTTATTTTCCCAGCCTGTACCTATAAATTATATTTTACTGGATGTAAGTGCAAAGCAGTTCCATTAATGTGAAATATGAGGCCTCAACGTGTTGACAGAATATTGCAAAAATACTTGGAAAGGAATATTAATAATAAACCACACACAGAGAGAGAGAGAAAGTGATGGTGAGTGGGAAGTTCTGGAGTTTTTCTCCATCTCTCTTAACACTGAAACTCACTGGGCATCAAATTAAGCTGAATGTTGGAAGATTCAAGACACAGAAAGTGTTGGTTCTGTGGAACAATATCCCTATCGAGATATGACAGCTGCCCATTATTTTCACTTTCTGAGAACAGTTGAATACAGTGGTACCTCGGGTTACATATGCTTCAGGTTACATACGCTTCAGGTTACACACTCCACTAACCCAGAAATAGTGCTTCAGGTTAATAACTTTGCTTCAGGATGAGAACAGAAATCGCGCGGCGGCAGGGGAAGGCCCCATTAGCTAAAGTGGTGCTTCAGGTTAAGAACAGTTTCAGGTTAAGAACGGACCTCCGGAACGAATTAAGTACTTAACCTGAGGTACCACTGTATATTTTTGTTCTGGCAGGATTTCCAACCTGGATAAATGAGTGTCCAATTGTTAGGATTCTAGTTTTGTTTCAAATGTATGCTTTTGGAGTTTTTAGCTGTTTTTAACTATTTTATGTGTAAATAGCCTTGAGGCACTGTAGTAGTGGCAGCAGCAGTAGTAATAGTAGTAATAAGGTAGTTACAGCCATCAACTTGCATGGCTTTAAAAGCGGATTACAGGCAGCCCCCCGTTTTTTGTGGGGGTATTACATTCCGAGGCACACTGCCAATCTGTGAAATTGTGTCTAATTGCTCCTGTTCCACCCTTTTAGTGATGTTCCAGTGATGTCTCTATGGCATGATTGTGCACATATTGAACATGCGTAAACAGGGGACTGCCTATATGCAGATTTATAGACCTCCCTGGAGGATTGGTGCGGTATAAATGCAAGCAATAAATTATAGTATAGTATAGTATAGTATAGTATAGTATAGTATAGTATAGTATGGTATAGTAAAGTTTAACACTAAAATTTGGTGCCCCTTGCTCTCTGTTCAAAATCATTGTTGTGGCGCCCCCTGCAGTGCTGGTGCCCAGAGCGGCTAAACCAGTCGCACTACCCTAAAACCACCTCCAGGGGGGATACCTTTAATTCAGTTGATTTAAAAGCAAATCTGCCTAATTTACATTTTCTGAAACCATATGAGAACTGAGACACTGCCATTCTTCAAAATCCTCATGCCTCCAGATTTTTCAGTGCAGCTGTCCAGCCTGCATATATAAAGTGTGAGCAAATGTGCCCATAATAGTGAAGATAGCATAGAAAAATGTGTTATATTGGGGGAAATTGCTCTTCAAATTTCTGTATTGCTTTGCAAATTGATGCATAACGAGCAAAACTGCTTGGAAATATGTGTGTATTTGGAGAAATTTTCCATGAGGACTTTCCAGGAAGAAAAAGGACTTGCAAAATGATTTGGAAAAGGGGAGATCTGAACCCAAAAGGGAAGAAAAAGCAAGAGAAACCCAAAATGGACTGGTTTGCCCAGGGGCGAATTTGATACTGCCCAAGCCCCAGCGATATTCAAGAGAGACAGTGAGGAACAAAGAGCTGCAGTTTGCAGCACATTCCTAGCGGATCTGGCCAAGGTCTGCAAGGTCGCAGCAAGTTTCCCCTCTCCTATCATGTTTGGCCCGGAGTGCAAAGACGCAGCCATGAAGTTTAAGAAAAGTTTGGCATTTATACATAATCTCTTTTGTTGCCACGTCTAAAATAACAACAACAACGATAATAATAAAAGAAGCAGGCCAGGAAGGAAAAGGTTGCATCTACCAGACCTCAGAAAGCAAATACTAATTCAGCAGTCTAGTCACTCTGTCAAACATTTAGTGTTACAGGGTTGATTGTTCCCTGCTAGGTATAGGCCTGGGTATATCTGCCAGGCCTTTTGTCATGTTAACTGCTGCCGATCAATGGATTGAGGTCAAGACTTCTGATGTAGGTGGAAGCTTAGAGGGAAAAAAGTCTCAAAGATTCATTTTTTCTCGTCTGGTAACACTCCGGTCACTTATTTTTTCTCAGTTAGCCTCTGCTGTTCTAAAGTGGATATTGATCAGTGCTTTAATGCAAAGCTGTCAAATTAATTTTGCAGAGCTGGGATATGACTGGCCTAAAATGGCTTCTCCATCTGTTCTCGGCTGCAAACCTATGAATTTTAATCATGACCAGAATGGGCTGCTGGCTTTTTTTTGTTCGAAACTTGAATAGGAAAGGTTTAAACTGTAAATGCCATGGAATGGTGCTGTTTTGTTCTTTTCGAAGGCTCATGTGGCTGAGGTCAAAGAAATTATTATGTCTGCGTATTCTTGTCAGATGCTTGGAATCTTTGCGGGAGATTTCCCTCCCTCTCCCTCTCTCCTATTCATTTCTCGGCTCAACCTTCTTTCGGATCTATACCCCCACCCCCAACTGAGCAAAGGCATGTTGTTAAACATTGGCCGTCCAATCTGAAAGTAGCTGCGCCCGTACCTAACGCATAAGCATTAATGCTCAGTTTCCCCTTACCAGTTCACCATATGATCTTAACTGTTTCTGAGAACTTTATCTCTACATGCAATACATGTGGGGCTGCCCCGAGGCTGTTCCAGAAGCCACAGCCAGTGGTGCAAAGTACTGGGGCTGCATTGCTCCATGCGACAGAATATTGCAATCGTGCTGTAAAAAGGTAAAGGTACCCCTGCCCGTACGGGCCAGTCTTGACAGACTCTAGGGTTGTGCGCTCATCTCACTCTATAGGCCGGGAGCCAGCGCTGTCCGCAGACACTTCCGGGTCACGTGGCCAGCGTGACAAGCTGCATCAGGCGAGCCAGCGCAGCACACGGAATGCCGTTTACCTTCCCGCTAGTAAGCGGTCCCTATTTATCTACTTGCACCCGGGGGTGCTTTCGAACTGCTAGGTTGGCAGGCGCTGGGACCGAACAACGGGAGCGTACCCCACCGCGGGGATTCGAACCGCCGACCTTTCGATCGGAAAGTCCTAGGCACTGAGGCTTTTACCCACAGCGCCACCGGGTCCCTTTTGCCATCGTGCTGTAGATGTCCTCTTTTTTCCCAGGACACACCCTCTTTCTCATAGGCATGTAAAATGAGAGTCATCATAGCGATCCAAAGTTAGAAGTCAGCAAGTACCGTATTTTTTGCTCTATAAGACTCACTTTTTCCCTCCTAAAAAGTAAGGGGAAATGTGTGCACGTCTTATGGTGCGAATGCAGGCTGCGCAGCTATCCCAGAAGCCAGAACAGCAAGAGGGAGGTATGTCCTCCTTTTTTCGCTCTTCAAAACATGGCAACCCTATTTAGGCCACTGCTGGAGGAATTGCGCCACTGGCTGCCGGTTAGCTACTGGGCTATGTTCGAAGTGCTGGTACTGACGAAAGAAGCCCAGGAGAATTTGGGACCAGGATATCTAAAAGATAGTCTTGTATACTACCCAGCCGATCTCTGCAGTCTGTATGAGAGCCTTGGGATGTTTTTATTCCAGTCTGTACCTGTATCTAAAACCATAGTTTCCAATCGGTCACACGGTTGTTTCTAAACTGTCATTAGACATGTCTTATTGCTTTGCAGTATCTTAAGCGGAGCAATTAACAGGTAAATACATAATATTAGCCTTTAGTGCCATTGGTTGAATTCTGTGGGATACTCTGCCCATAGAGAATCAGAGGGTGCCTTCTTTTCTGACTGCTGTAATGCCTGCTGTAAATTTTTCTATTCCACCAACCCTATGCAGGCAATTCAGAGCTCATCCTTCCCCATGGTTTGTTGATGCTCGTTTTTAACTTGTTTGCTTTTAAATTGTTTATAACCTTCTTGCACTTTTATTGTGAGTTTTTATGCTTTTGGAGTTGTAAACTGCTTTGATATATTTTTGTGATTTCGCGGTATCTAAATATTCTTATAAGCAAACAAATAAACCATATCTATCAGGGTAAGGCCATAGGCAGCTCAACAGAACACAAGGGAGCCTCAATCTATCTTCTTGTACTGCTGAAACTTCTTACTACAGTAGTACCTTGGGTTACATACGCTTCAGGTTACAGACTCCGCTAGCCCAGAAATAGTACCTCAGGTTAAGAACTTTGCTTCAGGATGAGAACAGAAATCGTGCTCCTGTGGCATGGCAGCAGCAGGAGGCCCCATTAGCTAAAGTAGTGCTTCAGGTTAAGAACAGTTTCAGGTTAAGAACGGATCTCCGGAATGAATTAAGTACTTAACCCGAGGTACCACTGTATACATATCCCCTCAAGATCAGTTTTAGATTTTATATTCTGTTTTGTTTTAGATTTTGTATTCTACTAAAATGTTTGTTCTCGAAGCTACAAACATGAGTCTGACCAAACTGCGGGAGGCAGTGGAAGACAGGAGTGCCTGGCGTGCTCTGGTCCATGGGGTCACGAAGAGTCGGACACGACTAAATGACTAAACAACAAAATGTTTTGTAACTGACTTTGTATATTCTGGATTAAAAGAAAACTAGTAAAAACTGAATTCAGGAGGCTTGCCTTCACTCCCAGTAAACTCAGCTGAACCCACCATGGAAAGGAAAGCAGTCTCAAATTCTTCTCCGAGTAGCTCAGTTTGTCTGGAAATCTGCACACGCCTTGTAAAACTGTGTGTGATTAGGCTTAGCTCTTAGCAGTGAGGACATCGTTGTGGTAAGTCAGCGGAAACATCTGATGTGTAATCCAGTACGTGTTTCATCACATACCAGTCACAAGCAGCAGATTGACATTGTCTAAGGGACGCGGGTGGCGCTGTGGGTAAAACCTCAGCGCCTAGGGCTTGCCGATCGAAAGGTCGGCGGTTCGAATCCCCGCAACGGGGTGCACTCCCATTGTTCGGTCCCAGCGCCTGCCAACCTAGCAGTTCGAAAGCACCCCTGGGTGCAAGTAGATAAATAGGGACCGCTTACTAGCGGGAAGGTAAACGGCGTTTCCGTGTGTGGTTCTGGCTCACCAGAGCAGCGATGTCACGCTGGCCATGTGACTCGGAAGTGTCTCCGGACAGCGCTGGCCCCCGGCCTCTTGAGTGAGATGGGCGCACAACCCTAGAGTCTGTCAAGACTGGCCCGTATGGGCAGGGGTACCTTTACCTTTAATTGATCTACTTTAACTCAGTGTCATATTGAATCCAAGCAATGCCTGTTCCCCTCACAGAGCTATAGTTCCCAGAGTGGTTTAGCAGCCAATCCCTCTTCCCAGGCTCTGTGAGGGGAAATAGGCAGTGCCGGATTTACGTATAAGCTAAACAAGCTATAGCTTGGGGCCCCACTCTCTTGGGGTCTCACAAAAATTTAAAGGAAAAAACACCTGGATGTACATTTCCAAAATATAAGATAGAAAACAAATAAAATAAAGCCTACATACAGCAACAGTGTTTTGTGTTGTGTAGGTGATGGCACGGGTGGCGCTGTGGGTTAAACCACAGAGCCTAGGGCTTGCCGATCAGAAGGTCGGCGGTTCGAATCCCCGCAACAGGGTGAGCTCCTGTTGCTCGGTCCCTGCTCCTGCCAACCTAGCAGTCCGAAAGCACATCAAAGTGCAAGTAGATAAATCGGTACCACTCCGGTTAGAAGGTAAATGGCGTTTCCGTGCGCTGCTGTGGTTCGCCAGAAGTGACTTAGTCATGCTGGCCACATGACCCAGAAGCTGTACGCCGGCTCCCTTGGTCAATAAAGCAAGATGAGTGTCGCAACCCCAGAGTCATCCACGACTGGACCTAATGGTCAGGGGTCCCTTTACCTTTAAGCTCCTATGATGTAAGTAATCAGCCCTGCCTGCTAGCCTGTTCCCTAAAATATCACTGGTTAGATACCTATTAGGTCCATAAATTACCATATAGCATATATTCAACACAAAAAACAGCAACAATTTGTCAGCTGGACATATAAAGGGCCCCATTACCTTCAGTAGCTTAGGGCCTCATAAACCTGAATCTGGCTCTGGGGATAGGAGATCTAACAACTCTCAGCACCCTTAAGAAACTACACTTCCCAAGATTCTTTGAGGGAAGCTGGGGCTTTAAATGCAGAGTGCAGATGGGTCCTTAGAGTTGACTTCCATTGGGCTAGTACAAAATGGCACTGGAGACCACCATCCGACCTGCTTTTCATTGTGAACAATTTAATAGTTCCGTAAATGTCAAATGTGTGTGTGATTGATTGATGTGGCGTTGCTGCTTCCCCAGCTGCTTGACTGGTGGGACAGGCAGGGGGCAAGGGAGCCTCTTAAGTTACCATGGAGCGGGTTTCTTGAACAGCAGCGGCTCTATGATTCCTAAATCAATGCAGGTAGAAGAAGAAAGAGGGGGAGAACTGGAGACACAAAGGAAGAACAAAGTGAGCCCATAAAAAAAAATCAATAACCCTTCCCCATAAAATAAATTGAGATTTGTGAAACTCACTTCCCCTTGACGTCAGAGGTGCCAATTCAGTGATTTCATTTAAAACCAAATTGAAAACTTATCTCAGTCACCGGTTTGTTGTGTCTCTCTCCAGAAGCTCGCTAAGTTAGAAGAAGAGTCCCACTGCTAATTATTTGCTGTACTGCACAAAGGGGCAGTAACCCTTACTAGCTATGTAGATGTGCAGCAACAGTTCTACCCCATAGATCGCAGGCAGGGTAGGGTTATGATGTGGGCAACACTCTGAGATGAGCCAAGAACCGGGATTTGGGAGCCATGGGATTTGGGAGCCATGGGCATTGTGACAGAAGAGTGATTTGTGACTGAAGAACGAGGAGCCAGGAATGAGGAGCAAGTCAGTGGCACAAAGTGGGGGGGTGCAACAGCAGGGGCGGAGGCCAGGAACCCACAGCAAAAAATAATAGTTGTGGGTGCCCTGGGCCCCCCAGGCCCCCTGAAGTTGGCGCCAGGGCTATGGTATATTGTGTAAAGGCAAGTGTGCACATGTACATTAATGCAGCGAGGGAACATGGAGCACTGGCAGTCAGTACCTGCAGCGACAGAACATGAAAAATAGCAATGATGGATGTCAAAGTTGCAGATGAAGGGGGCGGGTTTTGCTGTCCCACAATTAAACTTTATTGTTTAGTTGTGTCCGACTCTTCGTGACCCCATAGATCAGTGCATGCCAGGCACTTCTGTCTTCCACTGCCTCCCGCAGTTTGGTCAAACTCATGTTGGTCGCTTCTATAACACTGTCCAACCATCTCGTCCTCTGTCGTCCCCTTCTCCTTGTGCCCTCCATCTTTCCCAACATCAGGGTCTTTACCAGGGAATCTTCTCTTCTCATGAGGTGGCCAAAGTATTGGAGCCTCAGCTTCAGGATCTGTCCTTCCAGTGAGCACTCGGGGCTGATTTCCTTCAGAATGGAGAGGTTTGACTTCTATTTATTTCTTTATGTATTTATTTAGTCAGAAAATGGGTGAGTGTCGGCCACAGGTGGGCCTCATTCAGAGAGGTTTCTGTTGGTAGTGGTGGAGATCACAACCGTAAAGACCCCCACTGCCTTTCTCAGAGGAGAAGGCTCTCAAATGATGTTCAGAAGGTCCAGGTTTATTCTTGTTGGGAGAGGCAGTTGGTTCAACACATTCCAGAAAGACATCTGTTTCATGGTGTGCCCATAGCAAAGGAGTTGTTACAAAGCTTTGTGAGAAGGTACCGGTCCATGATGCGGGTGGCGCTATGGGTTAAACCACAGAGCCTAGGACTTGTCAATCAGAAGGTCGGCGGTTCGAATCCCTGTGACAGGGTGAGCTCCCGTTGTTCGGTCCCTGCTCCTGCCAACCTAGCAGTTCGAAAGCACGTCAAAGTGCAAGTAGATAAATAGGTACCACTCTGGCGGGAAGGTAAACGGCTTTTCCGTGCGCTGCTCTGGTTCGCCAGAAGCGGCTTTGTCATGCTGGCCACATGTGAGCCAGTAAAGTGAGATGAGCAACCCCAGTGTCGTTCACGACTGGACCTAATGGTCAGGGGTCCCTTTACCTTTACCCGTCCCATAAGGAGCTGGTGTTCTTTGATGATCCAAGTGTTTCATGATGTACAAATGGGTATAAACATAGGGAGTTGCCTTATATTAGAGGAGAGCATCGGTTCCTCCAGTTCAGCATGGTCTACACACAAAGCAGCTGTGGTTCCGCAGGGTTTAAGGCAGAGGTCTCCTCCAGTCTTCGTACCTGAAGATGTCATGAATTGAACCCGGGACCTTTTGCATGCAAAGCAGATGTTCTGCCACTGAGCTATAGCCCCTCTCTTGATATAAATGTCTGGGAAAGAGAGAGAGGGGAAGAACGGCAAGGGCAGGTTGAGAAGGCACCACAGGGGCAAGCAAATCAGTTGGCAGCGTTGTTATGTTTCTGTTTGGAGGTTAACTCTGACTTGCTCAGCTCAAGTCATTCCGTGGCTGAGAGCGGATTCTCGATTTGACCTCCTCAAATTGAATGTTCACTTTAGCCTAGATTTGCAGAGCTATTTGTTAATGCTTGCATACAGGGGCTGTTTTCTCCAGGGTTTTAAAGAAAAAACTCATTTCAATGTAAAATTCACAGCGTCAAATTGAAATTTATTTTGAGAAGAGTTAGCGTTCCTGATTTTCAGGCGCACACAATCACGTCTATGTCAGATGGTAATTACACTTTTTTGTGTGCATCAGCTGCCTGGACAGAGTGGGGGAAAATGGAAGATAATGTTGTTCCATTGAACTATTGAAAGTTCTTTTGTTGCTCTTCGCCCAGGGAGATTCCGGACAGGCAAAGGGAAGAGGGCTCCATTTGAATCAATCTCTTGCTGCAAACAAAAACATTAATATATATTTTTTTAAAAAAACAAACCTCGGGCTCTTAGACAAAACTCTGGTTTCTTTCTCCAACCTTTGCTTTTGTTGAAGGGGATCGTGATACTTACAAGCAAGCCTGCCGTAATGTTCTTCAGGAAAACCTATTGAAAATATTACTGTTACTCTCACTGCCTTTTGACAAGAAACAGAGGCCTGTCCGGCCCCTGGATAGAATTTCCTTAGTTATCTCCTACATGTAGATCCTACTCTTCCCCCCAAGAAATTCAGGGTCTTGCACACAGTTCTCTCTGCCCTGCCTTTCCCTCACACCAACCCTGTGAGGAAGAACATCTTGCAAAATAGGCAATGGACCTATTTTGGACCTAACACCCTTTCTCACACTGGCCCCCCAGGTGTGTGAGGTAAACCTGCAAGACAGAACTGAGCACAAGAGCACTCTCTTCTCCTGTGGTTTCCAGAAACTATACAGTGGTACCTCGGGTTACATACGCTTCAGGTTACATTCACTTCAGGTTACATACGCTTCAGGTTACAGACTCCGCTAACCCATAAATAGTACCTCGGGTTAAGAACTTTGCTTCAGGATGAGAACAGAAATCGTGCTCCGGCAGCACGGCAGCAGCGGGAGGCAGTGGCGTAGCGTGGGTTGTCAGCACCCGGGGCAAGGCAAGTAATTTGCGCCCCTCCCCCCGCTGCACTGTCCCTCCCCCAGATAGTCCCTCGCTCTCTCTCCGCACCGCACCGCACCGCATGCCTGGCACCCTCCCCTCCACAGTGGGAGGCGACCCGGGGGCTCGGATCGGATTCGCACAGCCAGCACTGCAGTGAGAGAGAGTGAGTGAGCCAGGTAGGGGCAGAGAGCTGCGAGTGTGAGCGAGCCCCCCCCCCAGATGTTGCGCCCGGTGCGGCCGGCCCCCCTGCACCCCCATGCTACGCCACTGGCGGGAGGCCCCATTAGCTAAAGTGGTGCTTCAGGTTAAGAACAGTTTCAGGTTAAGAACAGACCTCCGGAACAAATTAAGTACTTAACCTGAGGTACCACTGTATTGCCTCCAACCATAAAAAAGAGCACAGTGTCAGTCATGGATAGAAGCTGTTGATCGCCTTGTCCTCTATGAATTTGTCTAGGGACACGGGTGGCGCTGTGGTCCAAACCACTGAGTCTCTCGGACTTGCCGATCAGAAGGTCGGTGGTTCGAATCCCCGTGACGGGGTGAGCTCCCGTTGCTCGGTCCCAGCTCCTGCCAACCTAGCAGTTCGAAAGCAGACCAGTGCAAGTAGATAAATAGGTACCACTGTGGTGGGAAGGTAAACAGCGTTTCCATGTGCTCTGGTTTCTGTCACTGTGTCCCATTGTACCAGAAGTGGTTTAGTCCTGCTGGCCACATGACCTGGAAAACTGCCTGCGTACAAACGCCGGCTCCCTCTTCTTGAAAGCGAGATGAGCGCCACAACCCCATAGTCGCCTTGCACCATTTACTGTCTCTCAGCCTAAGCAACTTCACCAGGATAAAATGGAAAGGGAGAAGAACTATGTTTGCCACCTTGAGATCTTTGGGGAGAAAGTGGGGTATAAATGTAATAATAATAATAATAATAATAATAATAATAATAATAATAATATGTTCTGTTAAGGAGGGTGGAACTTTTTTCTGTGTTGCTCTGATACATTTGTGCAGATGAAAAACAAAGCCAGATTTTCTTCCTTCTTTGCATGGTACTCCTCATAAGAAAGTGAGTCCTGTGAGCATTTACCAAACATAAAACTTCATGAGTGAATTAGGATTCATAAGATGTGCATCAAACATGAAACACAACAAAATTGCTTATCCTGTCTTCTGTCGTCTTCTTCTTTGGCAATCACTCATAGCCAAGTAAGATTGTTTTCCATAAACACCGTTTTAACAGTGAGTCCGTAAGTGACTGTGGAGGCCAATTCTGGATCCACACGTCCTTCCACAGTGGGGGGCCTGTTGGTTTTAATCATCTTTTGAATATGTTTAAATACCTCCTTTAATTGTTTTAAATTGATAATTTTAATGCTTTGTTTTAAATTTTTGTACACAGCTTAGAGGGGTTTTTTTATACGCATAAATTTTGTTAAAATAAATAAAACCCACGCATGCAGATTAGCAAGGAACTCTGCAAAACTGATACTGACAATAACTATTTCTCCTCTAATCCTATTTTCTTGAAGTTTGTGGATAATACTTGCAATGTTACAAAGTGTTCACCTTACAAACGAGATCATTTAGGAATGTCTTCAGCATTTCCCAATTCATTTTTGGATATGCTAAACTATTTTTTATCAGTTATTTAGGTTGCAATCATCCACATCCTGAACTCAGTGGCACTTATTATATAGACTATAATAGATTATATAGGGTTGCATTGCTGACATATCTTGAGCTTTGCTGGAAGAAGGCATGCATTCACTACCTATGCAGATGAGTATAAAATTCAGATCTTCTTCATACTTTGGATGTGATTTCTTGCGAGAAATTGAGTTGATTAATGTGGATCTCTGATGCATTTCCCCCCCCCCCTGGAGGGATTTTCTCTGTTTCCTTGGTCTCACTTTCTTGAACATTTTCTCTCCTTCTTTCCCTTTGATTCTGTATTGATTTTGACAGCGAAACATCCCTCTCGACTTGCCAGACATCTTCTCTCAATATACCTATCTCCTCCACATTTTTGACAAACTGGATTGCCATTTGAGCTCAACCTGCCGGTGGGTCATCAAATTCTCCAGAAGTGGTGCTTCTGAGCCATTCTACAACTGACCCACAGCTTCTGGCTCTCTTGTTACAGTATATATTAGGCTGAACTGCAGTGACGGACCAGAGAAGACTAGGCAAGGATAGCGAATGTGGTGGTCTCCAGATCTATTGAGACTGCAGCACCTTGGTTGTTGGCCATGCCGATTAGAGTTTATGGGAATTCTAGCCCAAGGGCATCTGGACGACACAACATTGTCTATCCCTGAAATATGGAGGAAGAGAAAAGCAGGTTGTAGAAAGATAGGACTTTCATTTAGAGTTTACGGTTAGCAGGCAACACTGTGTAGCCCAGGTGCACACATATGACATCACACAGTGGAAGGAGGCACACCGGGGCCCCACACACCCTCTGAAAGGCCCAATGCGGCCCTGCTCGCCTCATTGAAATGTTTTTGGGGGCCCCGGTCCCCATGGCCCTGCATAGATGGCGTGTCTGACTGTTGGTGAATAGTCTCTTTCAGGTATTCACATATTGTTCTCTGGATGTGGAGGAGAAAGAGAAATATGTACCCTGGGGAAAGTCTTGAGGGCAAGTCAGAGTGGTCTGAAGGGCTGCATTTGGTCTCTGGGCTTGTGTCTCCCCACCCCAGATATACATTCAGGGCCGTCTTAACCATAGGCATTAGGGGTGTGGGGCACCCGGGCGCTGGGCTCTCAGGCTTGCCAGGCTGAGAGTCCGGGCCCGAGAGTTGGAGTCCGGGGAAGAACCCGACCATTGGAGCGCCATGGCGGGCTCTTCTGCTGTGGGTGGCTCTGCGCCATGAGTTTGGGGGCGAGCGAGCCAGCGAGGATCATCTATTCTAACCCCCTGTGATACAGGATTATGTAGCTGTCCCTTACGGGAATCGAACCAGCAGCCTTGGCATTACCAGCACCCTGCTCTAACCAACTGAGCTATACTTGCATGTTTGGCTTCAGCCCTGCCCACTGCTAGCTCTGCCTTCCTGCGTGCCTGGGATTGTCGTAGGGCCATGGAGAGGCCCACCCAGAATGTGCTGCCCACCTGACGAGGCACCTGACGAGGCACTGCTGCCTCACGCTCCTCTGTGCCCTGCACACCCGGGGCCGAGGGAGGTGCTGAGGCAGCCTGCCAGCTCAGCCCTGCCCTACTTGCGTGCCTCGACAGCCAGCCCAGAGTGTACTGCCCCCCTAAAAAAGGTCAACAACTCTGGGGGGGGCCACTGGGTGGATTTTTGTACCCCAGTGCCGCATATGCTTAAGATAGCGCTGTATACAGTGAGGTTGGGAAAACTCATGTTTTTTTAGCGGAAGGTTTATTCCCTTAGGGGTAATCTGACGGTGGGCAGGGCCAGAGCTGGCAGTGGGCAGGGCTAAAGCCAAACATGCAAGTATAGCTCAGTTGGTTAGAGCAGGGTGCTGGTAATGCCAAGGCTGCTGGTTCGATTCCCCTAAGGGACAGCTGCATAATCCTGTATCACAGGGGGTTAGAATAGATGATCTTCAGGTTCCCTTCCAACTCTGTGATTCTCTGTTTCTGTGGTCAAGGCCAGATTCAGAAATGGGTGGAGGCAACCCGTTCCTCTTTGTCTGCCAAATCCTTCAGACCCACACCCCACAAAATTAAGCAGGGGGGACACCCAGGTTGCCCCCCTGTTTTGCACGCACAAACATTCCAGCAAAATCTGAGGGAGCTGTGAACGGGGCAGAAAACTTCCCAAAATGGCAACCTTAATCACACACCCTAATGTCATTTCCAAAGGCGTCCCCAGAATCTCTCCAAAGGACAAAAATAGGGAGAATGGCAATGTTTCACTAGAGGCAGGTGTCAGAAAAACGGGGAAGGCACTCCCTGTTAAACAGGAACAGATGAAATGTATGCCGCAGTTTGCCTTCTGACAAGATGCTTCAATGACGACCTCAGAGATGAAGACAGGAAGAAGGTCTCACCTCAGATGTTTCCTCGGAAGATAAGGGTTTTCCTTTGCAGCAAAGAACCTCAGACATCTCAAATAATGTATGTAGCTCTGGGGTGGTTTCTGACAGTGCGATATTGTGTATAATAACAATTACCAATGACCTCTATTAGGTTGTCCAGTCGCATTAAAACCAGCACATTTGGAACCTGCCACAGCCAATTTGCCTCAAGAGAGGTTTTATTCGGGGCGATATGATAGAGCTGTAAAGCAATCTTTTTTCATTTAAATAGTTTAATTGAGGAATGCTATCCAGTGTCTCAAAATTTAATGTATACAACAATTTGTTCCCTCTCCTCCTCCTCCTCCTCCTCTTCCCTCTCTTTCTCTCTCTCTCTCTCTCTTTTTCAGAGCTGAGTTGGAAGAAAATGACATCTGATTCTTATAGTAAGAAAGCAATTACATTTTGGCGTCTGCTATGCCCATCTGCATATGTTTTTAAACATAAAAAGAAATTCTTAATATGTAATTGTCAGGTAATAAAAAGGGGGAAATATTTTACTTTGCATTTATGAAGTAATTTTTCAAAAGCATAAGGGAATTGCATCTTAATGCTCTTATGTTTATTACCACCCTGCTAATGCTACAAGTTCAGACATTTGGAAAAAAAGAGAGGAAAGCATCGATAGACAGATAGATGCAAAGCTCACATCTAAGCATGATAATACACTCTAAAGTAATTAGGGAAAGGGAAAATTATAGAAGGAGTTATCTGTATGCCGAGGCTCCAAGGGGTGATTCTGATGCTAGTGACATCAAGGAGAAAACTTTTGGCTAGTTCCAAGAGGTTGCAATTGAATATGATTCAGTGCCTAGGACTTGCCGATCGTAAGGTCGGCGGTTCGAATCCCCACGGTGGGGTGAGCTCCTGTCGTTCGGTCCCAGCTCCTGCCCACCTAGCAGTTCGAAAGCACCCCTAAGTGCAAGTAGATAAATAGGGACCGCTTTATAGTGGGAAGGTAAACGGCGTTCTGTGTGCGGCGCTGGTGCTGGCTCGCCGGCTGCAGCTTCGTCACGCTGGCCACGTGACCCGGAAGTGTCTTCGGACAGCTCTGGCTCCCAGCCTCTTAAGCGAGATGAGCGCGCAACCCTAGAGTCGGACACGACTGGCCCGTACGGGCAGGGGTACCTTTACCTTTTAGAAGTGTCATTAACATTTAGGCCATTTGTTTCTCCCAACATAGAAGGCACTGCTCTGCTCCTTTTTCACCTTTCCTGACTTCTGATTCATTCCAGACCCGTGTAGACATCTGCATTGCACGCAAAAGGTCCCAATTCAAACCCTGGCATCTCTAGGGCAGACTGGGATCGTCCGCCGTCTGAAATCCCAGAGAGCTGCTGCCATTCAGTGCAGACAATACTGATCTAGGTTGAACAACGGTTTGACACAGTAAAGGTGTGGGAATGTTAAGGATAGTAGGGCATAGCTGTCAACTTACAGATTTGAAAATAAGGCACCAGCAGCCTCAAAAATAAGGGATCAGCAGCCAAAATAAGGGATTTTCCGAACACAGGTATGTTCAACTTCTGAGCTCCTCCGAGCCAAAGACAGAAAGCCCAGCCAGCAGCCAAACGAAGCCTCAAGCGGTGGTTCCCACAGTGCAGCAACCCGGCAAAGGGGATGCAGCAAGGAAAACCACCGTCACCTTTCCGCTGGGAAGAGCTGAGCAAAGGCGAGTCCCCAGGCAATGCGGCCGATTTGATCAACACAAGGCAGGCAAGCTCCAGCCCCCAGTCGTTCTTAGACTCCTTATTGGGTGAGCAATGCAGCCAAGCAACACAGTTGGAGCCTCCCTCCTCCCTGGCTGGCAGGGAGGGAGGGAGAGGAGCTGCTTCCTTTGAAACCCGGGAAATTTAAGGGACATCATCAATAAGGGACAGCAGCGGGACACGGCGCTGGTATAAGGGACTTTCCCACCAAATGAGGGACGGTTGACAGCTATGTAGTAGGGAAGGATATGTTGAACAAGTATTATTCTTCCCTCACTCATGCTAGGAAGTGATGTAGCAGAGCAGATTCCCTGCAATACAGCTGGAGGCTGGTTTGCAGATTCGTTTAAATCTCTTAGTTAAGATTATTTCCTGGCGTCCCTTTTTATCCCTCCTAAAAGAATAAAGACATGGGAGTCTTTTTTGAGTAAAGTAACAAGAAGTTTACTCACCTTTCAGTTCACGATACGATCCCTGAAAGGCAGGTTTTGCTTGGTAGTTACACAAAGAATCGGTGAGTTTGTCTCCTATGGAGACTGAAGTCGTGTGCTGCTGGCTGAGAGCCAGCAGACAGCAAAGTTACATTGAGACAAAATGGCTGCAGGAGAGCAGCATGGAAGCAAAAAAGAGAACAAGACAAAAGAGAGAAGAATGAGAGATGAACTGAGAAGATGGCTGCATGACTCAGCTCTTTTGTGGAGTCAGCCAAGGCCATGCCCATCCCCCAGGTCACATGCAGGGGAAGGAAGCTCCAGACCAGTGGAACAGGAAGTTACACTGACTGGAGGTCCCCCTGCTTGTGCCCATTCTAGGGAAATTAGGAATGTTGCATTTGACTGTACTGATGGATTGTTGTTGTTGTTCAATCGTTTAGTCGTGTCCGACTCTTTGTGACCCCATGGACCAGAGCACGCCAGGCCCTCCTGTCTTCCACTGCCTCCCGCAGTTTGGTCAAATCCATGCTGGTAGCTTTGAGAGCACTCTCCAACCATCTCGTCCTCTGTCATCCCCTTCTCCTTGCACCCTCTTCCTCCACCAGGGCCACTTCCAAGCTCAAAAGTCGAGGATAAGCTAGTGCTTGCAGCCAACTCTGGTGCTTGCAATAGTGCCGTGCTCTCACGCCAGTCAGCTGGCTCCCACGAGAGCATGGCACCAAAAGCATGGTATGCCCTTATTTTCATGAAGAAGAAGAAGAAGAAGAAGAAGGAGGAGGAGGAGGAGGAGGAGGAAGAAGAAGAAGAAGAAGAAGAAGAAGAAGAAGAAGAAGAAGAAGAAGAAGAAGAAGGAAGAAGAAGAAGAAGAAGAAGGAGGAGGAGGAGGAGGAGGAGGAGGAGGAGGAAGAAGAAGAAGAAGAAGAAGGAAGAAGAAGAAGAAGAAGAAGAAGAAGAAGAAGAAGAAGAAGAAGAAGGAAGAAGAAGAAGAAGAAGAAGAAGAAGAAGAAGAAGAAGAAGAAGAAGAAGAAGAAGGAAGAAGAAGAAGAAGAAGAAGAAGAAGAAGAAGAAGAAGGAAGAAGAAGAAGAAGAAGAAGAAGAAGAAGAAGAAGAAGAAGAAGAAGCAGCAGCAGCAGCAGCAGCGGCGGCGGCGTTGGGATTTGATATCCTGTTTTATCACTACCTGAAGGAGTCTCAAAGCGGCTAACATTCTCCTTTTCCTTCCTCCCCACAACAAACACTCTGTGAGGTGAGTGAGGCTGAGAGACTTCAGAGAAGTGTGACTGGCCCAAGGTCACCCAGCAGCTGCATGTGGAGGAGCAGGGAAGCGAACCCGGTTCACCAGATTACGAGACTACTGCTCTTAACCACTACACCACACTGGCATGTTGGATGACATCCTGAGCCTTTGTAGGTGGAGTCCCAGGCCAGGTGCAAATAAGCCAGGCAAAGTAGAGAACAGGTTTATTGCAGGACTCACAGCCAGCTCCTACAAAAAGCTTAAATAAATAGGCCAAGTTGTAGTCAAAGGCAACTACTCTGCCTTACAACTGATGGCTCTGAGAAGATGATGCTCAATTCTATTTGTACCATAAGGAAGGATGGGCAAATGTGTTAATTCTAGTTTTGCTCAGTTTCTCTGCATCAGTTGTGTGTGGTTTTTTAAAAGTCCTAGCGATAATTCATCAGTATTCAAGTACAAATTTATCTTAATATACACATATTTGTATACATTTTTTGCCTAATATACACAAAGCAACTTTTCAAAATACAATGTGTTTCCCTGCTATATGCATTTTTGTGCATGTTGTTCGACTGGAGAACTTCGTCACCGTATTCGGTGAGGTGTGAGTTCTGAAGGATCGCTGTGTTTCAGTTCACATATTGTTTTGGAGTGTCCACATTAGGCAGGTTTGCCTTTAGATGTGAATTTCGCCAACATCCTAACGAAAAGACACATCCAGAAATGGTTTGGTAAATCATTGCGGACGTGTATTCTCATGTTGCCCATGCAATTTGTGTGTGAACGTAGAACTTTGTTACTGCATTAGGGATTGAGCCCCCTACACACACCAACACACACACTCATAGAATAGTAGTCCAACCCACCTTAATGGAGGAACCACAGTTTCATAATATCCATCTTTGACCACATCTCAGCTGAATTAACCAGATCAGACCCTCCAAGCATCCCTGTTTTCCAGGGACAGTCCTGGATTTACAGACGCTGTGCCAGTTTCTGAATTGATCCTGGAATATCCCTCTTTTCCTTTGGACGTCCCTTTTTTCATCGGAGAAATGTTGGAGGTTTTGGAGCTATGTGACCCCTGAGCCATCTGAAGGCAGCCTCATATAGGGAAGTTTCTTAATGTTTAATGTTTTATCATTTATATGTTGGAAGTTGCCCAGAGCGGCTGGGGCAACCCAGGCAGATGGATGGGGTATAAATAGTAAAACTATTGTTATTGTTATTGTTGTTGTTGTTGTTATTATTATTATTAGAAATAGGATGTCCCTATTTTCATTGGAGAAATGTTGGAGGGCTTTTTATGAGCTACAGACATGCCCCCATTTGGCTTTTGAACAACTACATAGTTGTTCAAATTTCAGGCATAGGCGTGCACACACACACAATGAGTTATATATTCACTGAAGAGGTCTTGTGTGTAGGAATATTATTATTATTATTTTAAAGAAGCCCTGCAGAAATTGGAAATGGAATAGCTCGGAGAGAGAAAAATATATATCCTGGTTCAGCTTTTAATCAAATTGTATCAGGCAGTATTCCTAGGCCCTATTTAAAACTAGCACAATAGCAGAATAGCTTTCTCTAGACTCTATACCCACTTAATGCTGCCCTAACAATAGAGCAAGGAAGAACCTCAAAGGAGCCCTCGGAGATGCAATCTGTACGCCCGGTTTTTTTTTAAAACCCTGCTGAATGACTGCTTGAAATGTATTTGCCTTCCGCCTCCGACATACTTAAGATCTCAGTAATAATAACAAGAATAAGATGATTCCTGAACCGACAGTGCCTGGCAATTGAACACTCGTCCGGCCCGCCCATTCTTGATAGTAATTTAGAACATTAAGTAATTGCTCAGCTGCCTGCTGCGAAACTTTCAGAAATCTACTCCAAAGCGAGAGAGACAAAAGGGAGGCAATGAAATCCAATTGCGCTAGGATGGCAGACAGATGGGGCCTGCTCTCTAATGCCATTGAATCTATTCACGGCCGGGTCTTTGGAGAAGGCTAAGGGTTCTAGTCCGTACAACGTCAGGAGCATCAATGGGAATGGAAGTGGAAATGAAGATCTGTGCTCTGCGGTGGAAGTACGTTTTTGATTCAGGCAGCTGGGGAAAGCATTCAGTCAAGCCTTTCCAAAGCTGTAGTAGTTCTCTCTCTCTCTCTCTCTCTCTCTCTCTCTCTCTCTCTCTCTCTCTGTGTGTGTGTGTGTGTTTGTGTGTGTGTGTGTTTTTAAAAAAACTTGTTTAGCAAGATTTACATATACTTAGTTTTTTTAAAAAAAAAACCTTCTACAATGGTAGAAAATATTTATCAATATTAATCAAATTTTCCCCTGTTTTCATTGCTAACTTTTGATTAATATTTGATCATAAAATAATCAAAACAGAGATAAAATTAGCAGATCCTCTGAATTTGCTGGCTTTATCTCTTTGAGAGTTGTATCTGTTGCATTTATATAACAATTGGTTGTTAAACAACCGTATAGATTGCTTCACGGCATAAAGTCATGGAAACAGAGTGCGAGGTTTAAAACGAATAGAAGACAAAAACAAACAAACCACCAGTTATAAAATATATTAAATCATAGAATTTTAGGGTTCGAAGGGACCCTAAGAGTCATCTAGGCCAACCCCCAGCAATGAAGGAATTCCTGACAAAAAAAACCCCATTCCTGCAAACTCCAAAACCAGCAAAACAATTTCATCAGCTATAAAATTGATATGGTGTTTATGTAATAATGATGGTGGTGGTGGTGATGATTTAAAACCAAAATAAAACCAACATATTTTAAAATCAAATGCATGTAATGAATTGTCTGTCTGGGGAGGCTTGCCTAAACAAACCAAAAAATCTTTGTTGTTGTTGTTTAGTCATTCAGTCGTGTCCAACTCTTCGTGACCCCATGGACCAGAGCACGCCAGGCACTTCTGTCTTCCACTGCCACCCGCAGTTTGGTCAGATTCATGTTTGTAGCTTCGAGAACACTGTCTAACCATCTCGTCCTCTGTCGTCCCCTTCTCCTTGTGCCCTCCATCTTTCCCAACATCAGGGTCTTTTCCTAAAAAATCTTTAGCTGTTGTTTTAATTAGTTACAACGAAGGAGGGCTGTGGTGAGGCTAAGGTGGGGGAGATGTTTTCGTGCCACGTTTGAGGGAATGTGCGGTACAAAAATGTAATAAATAAATGCCAGATTGTGCAGCGACGACACCCAACCATCTGCTTGAAGACCCATGAAATGAAAAAATTAGAAACTGGCAAATGCAGAAGTCAGCGCCACCTCAGAGCTTGGCATAAATCTCTGTTGCCATAATCACCTTCTTGGGCATTTCCTTTCATGGGCTATATCAGTACCTTTCCCATCCACAAACTCCTTAACCTACGCAATGCCGAATTTACGTATAAGCTAAACAAGCTATAGCTTAGGGCCCCACTCTCTTGGGGGCCCCAAAAAAATTAATTAAAAAAACACCTGGATGTATATTTCCAAAATATAACAAACAAAGCAAATGGCTTTAGATACTGTCAGGGAACTGCCATCGGCAGCACAAGAGGTGCCAAGGCTCTCTGAAGTAGAGAGAGACGTAACACCTGAAGAGGGAACCAGTAGGGGGCGAACAGGAATGTCAAGGGAAGGAGAGTCGGAGGAATGGCTCAGAGACGTTTCCAGCGAAAACAGTGGGGATGTCTCAGGTCCTCCTATAGGGACACCCGTTCCTCGCCGGAAACTGTCACGCAGAGAGTCCAGAAGACGTGTTTCCGTTAAGGAGCTTTTATGTTGGAAACGTTTCCGAAAGCAACCACTTTCGGATTCTGCTAGCGACTGACGCAGCCATGCTGGAGGGGCTCCGTCACAGGCAGAGGTTTGAGAAACTGTTCAAACTCTGAGGGATTTGCAGTTTACACACAAGCAGCTCTTCATCCCATCACAGCAATCTGAAAGTCTCCGAAAGCTAGCTTGTGCCAGGGAGAGGCATCATGAGCGAACCAGCCGGAACTGGAGGGGCAGCTGGAGGAGGTCCAAGTCTGGAGGAAAGGTACAGGACGTTGGAAATCCAGCTTGCCTTGCAGACGGCGAGGCTGGAAGAGAGGAGGGCTCAGGATGCAGAAAGGGGGAAGGAGAAAGCCACCCCACTCAACAGAAAGATGCCAGGATTGGTGCAGAAATTTGGGGGGGACCCCAGAAACTATCATGCCTTTAGGACAGAGATGCAATACGCTCTCAATCTGCAATTTGATGACTTCCCTGATGAGGAATCGCGAGTGGCTTTTGTAATTAGCCATCTCGAATCAGGGGCGAAGGACTGGGTTAGACCCTTGATGGCAGCAAATAATGAGATCCTAAAGGACACAAGGAAGTTTTTTCGTGCCATGGACCTGATGTTTTCCAGCGACATTGAGCAGGGAGGGGTGCGAAGGCAGTTAATGGCTTGCAGACAGGGAAACAGGACTGTCCGTGAGTACTGGACTGAGTTCACTATGCTGATTCATAGATTGGGGTGGGACTTGTCTGCTGAGCCCATTCAGATGCTTTTCGAAGAAGGTCTGTCTTCGTCCTTGAAAGATGAACTTTCCCGGAACCCCAGAGCGGAGTCTATGGACCAGCTGACTAAAGCCGCGCTGGCCATAGGAGCGCGCCAGGAAGCGAGGGCTTTGGAGAAGCGGGAGGGGAAAGGAGAACGTTGGAGGGAGCTCCGCATTCCAGACATTCCAGAGCAGCCTTTCCCGCCGGCAGAGCCGATGGAAGTGGGAACAGCGCGTGCGCGCGTAGTTTCAAACATCGGTGAAGGGCGGAAGAAGGAGGGAAAGGGCGGGAAGAAATGTTATCTCTGCCAACAGCCAGGACACTTTGCCAGAGTCTGTCCACGGAGAAAGGAATGGCAAGGCATGGCAGGAGCTGTTGGGGGAGAGGAGGAGGAAAGCACAGAGCAAGTAAAAGCCAACGCCTGGCTGCCGTCGGGGCACAGCAGCCAGGCTCAAAAGCAGTGAGAGTGCCCGCACCAGAACCTCCCAGACCTGCTCTAGTGATAGAGGTGTTGCTAGAGCTGACAAACGGACATCCTCTACAGATCAAGGCCCTTCTGGATTCAGGCAGCTCCTGTAATTTCATGAGTAAGGAGTTCGCAGCTGAGCACCAGATACAAACCCTCCCCTTAAGTAAACCCCTGCAGGTAACCACGATTGACGGCAGAGAGTTGTTGGGAGGAGAAGTGAACCAACAGACAGTCCCCATGACAATGAGGGTGGCAAGGCACACCGAGCGGATAGCGTTTAATGTGGCCACCTTGGGAGGGGCTCCCATAATTTTGGGGATGAGCTGGCTGGCACTACACGATCCTCTAGTGGGCTGGCACCAGAGGGTGGTCTCCTTTGGGTCAGCGCATTGCCTAGAACACTGCAAGCAGGGAAAGGATCCAGGGGGAGCCAAGCTCACCCTAGCTGGGATGGAGGTAATGAAGCAAGGGGAGGTGCCTCCGCAATATGCAGATCTGAGCAACGTATTTAGCGAAAGGGAAGCGGACAAACTGCCGCCGCATAGACCCTTTGACTGTCAAATCAACCTACTCCCTGGGGCTCAACTCCCAGTGGGCAAGCTGTACGCCATGTCAGACAGGGAGATGCAGGAGCTGAGGGAGTTCATTGACAAAAACCTGAAGAGGGGTTTCATCAGAGAGTCCCGAGCGGTGGGGGGCAGCCCAGTGTTTTTTGTGGACAAAAAAAACACAGATAAGCCGAGGCTTGTAGTGGACTTCAGATCCCTAAATGCCGTGTCGGAACCCCTGGCTTTTCCTATGCCCCGAATTGATGACATTCTGACCAGGGTAAGGAAGGGGAAGATTTTTACAAAACTGGACCTGCGGGGGGCGTACAATCTGATCCGGATAAGGAAGGGGGATGAATGGAAGACCACCATGTTCACCCCTTTGGGAGCATTTGAATACCTCGTAATGCCCTTCGGTCTCCAAGCCGGCTCCGCATGTTTTCAAAGTTTTATCAACCACGTCTTGGGACCTTTGCTCTACAAGAATTGTGTGGCCTTTTTGGATGACGTGTTGGTGTATTCGGAAGATGAAGAGCAGCATGTGAGGGACGTGAGAGAAGTGTTGGGCCGGCTGCAAGCCAATCAGCTGTGGGTGAAACTGGAGAAGTGCCAGTTTCATGCCAAGGAGGTGGAATTCCTGGGGTACCGCTTGTCAGACAAAGGATTGGCCATGGATCCAGGCAAGGTCCAGGCGGTGCTGGAATGGAAGACACCGAAGACCAAGAAGGATGTGCAAAGGTTCCTGGGGTTTGGGAACTTTTATCGGAAGTTCATCAAGAATTTTGCACACTTGACAGCGCCCATCACCGACTGCCTCAGTAGCAAGAAGAAATTTGTTTGGACGGCGGAGGCGGAGAGAGCTTTTGAAGAACTGAAAAGGGCTTTCGCTTCGGAAGAACAACTTCTGCATGTGGACCTACAGAAGCCCATGAGAGTGGAGACAGACGCGTCAGACAGAGCGGTGGGGGCGGTGCTTCTTCAGCCGGGAAGAAATGCGTCGGAGTGGAGACCGTGTGCCTTTTTCTCGAGGAAGCTGAATAAGTCCGAGCGGAACTACACGGTGTATGACAGGGAACTACTCGCCATTCACGAAGCGTTCCGGAGGTGGAGACATTTATTGATTGGGGCACAACACAAGGTGCAAGTGTGCACCGACCACAAGAATTTGGAGTATTGGAGAACAGCTCGAGTACTCAACCAACGACAAGTGAGATGGGCACAGGAATTTTCCAAATTCCACTTCGAGATTTGTTATGTACCAGGCCCAGAGAACGTCAGGGCGGACGCTCTCTCACGCAAACCAGAGTACTTGGAGGGGGAGGGGGCAATCGAAGAAAGACATGTCATTCCTGAGGACCGCTGGGTGTGTGGGGCGGCGCTGGTGGGGAGACGAGAACTGGTAGAAGAAACGGAAAATGACGAATATGCCCAAAATAAGCTCAGAGGTCTCAGGGGAGAGGGTGAGAGCCCGGAGGGTTTTGAAGAAAGAAATGGGGCATTCTATTACAAAGGGGCACTGTATATACCAGAAGGTGAATTGAGAGGGAGGGTACTCAAGCAGTTGCATGATAGTCCCACGGCGGGACATTTTGGACAACACAAGACCATGTGGATGGTCACCAGGGAATTTTGGTGGCCCAAGGTGAGGGAAGATGTAAAGGAGTATGTAAGAGGGTGTGACCAATGCCAGAGGGCCAAGGGGGAAAGAAGGGCGCCGGCAGGGTTATTAGAACCACTACCCACGCCAGAACGGCCTTGGGAGGCGGTATCAATAGATTTTATGACGGATCTGCCCAAATCCAAAGGGAAAATGGCCATCATGGTAGTAGTGGACCTGTTGACTAAGATGTGCCACTTTGTAGCATGTTCACATGCAGTCACAGCGGAAGAAACAGCGAAGTTGTTTGTAGAACACATCTTCCGGCTGCATGGCGCCCCCTTGAGGGTTATCTCAGACCGCGGGAAACAATTTACTTCCAGGTTCTGGAGGAAGCTCATGAGCTTGCTGCACGTGGAAGTCAATTTCTCGACGGCCCGGCACCCTGAAACCAACGGGCAGGCGGAAAGAGCAAATAGCATCCTCCAACAATATCTGAGGTGTTATGTCAATGACAGAGAGAATGATTGGGTCGAAAAGCTGGCGCTGGCAGAATTTGCCTACAACAATGCGGAGCATGTGTCCACAGGGATGAGCCCCTTTTTGGCCAATTACGGGTGTCACCCCAGGGCATTCCCGGGGGAGGGAGGCGAGAGATGGAGCGTCCCAGCGGCCGAACATTTTGTAGAAGAGATGGAAGCGATCCATCGTCAGCTTCAGCTCAACTTAGAAAGGGCCAAGGCACAATATAAGAAGCAGGCAGACAAGAACAGGAGGGAAGGTGAAACAGTAAGGGTGGGGGATCAGGTGTGGTTGTCCACCCAAGGGTTGCCGTTCAAAGGGGGTTGTAAGAAATTAAGACCCAAGAGATTGGGACCCTTTGAGGTCATTCAGCAGGTCAACCCAGTGGCTTTCAAACTCCGGTTACCCAACCACATGAAATTGCACCCAGTGTTCCACAGGTCGTTACTGTCACCGTACAAGGGGGGAGGTGAAGGGGAGTACAACAGGGGACCAGTCTTGGAAGAGAGGGAGAGCAGTAACCATGTAGCGGAAATCCTCGATTCCAGGTGGAAGGGCAATCAGGTGGAGTATTTAGTGGCGTGGGAAGGGGAACCGGAGTCGGAAAACACTTGGGTGACAGCAGAGGAGGTCAATGACGAGGTTTTAACAGAAACGTTCCACCAAAGATTCCCGAGGAAACCACAGCCGGCAGCAAGGTTTAGGAGGGAGTATTTCGGCACCACAGACGAGGAAGAGGAACTGGAAGGATTCGCGGAGTCGGAGTTGGAAGAAGGAACGGACTCAGACGACGAGGAGTACCGAGAGACTAGGAACCGCAACAAGTGGAGAAAGGTGTTCGAAACTTCAGACGATGAGGAAGGTTCTTTCCGGGGTTTTGCCTCATCCCAACCCGAAGGGGAGGAGACGGGAGGGGGTGAAGGGGGCCCTGGAGGGGAGGTGGATGTCAGGGAACTGCCATCGGCAGCACAAGAGGTGCCAAGGCTCTCTGAAGTAGAGAGAGACGTAACACCTGAAGAGGGAACCAGTAGGGGGCGAACAGGAATGTCAAGGGAAGGAGAGTCGGAGGAATGGCTCAGAGACGTTTCCAGCGAAAACAGTGGGGATGTCTCAGGTCCTCCTATAGGGACACCCGTTCCTCGCCGGAAACTGTCACGCAGAGAGTCCAGAAGACGTGTTTCCGTTAAGGAGCTTTTATGTTGGAAACGTTTCCGAAAGCAACCACTTTCGGATTCTGCTAGCGACTGACGCAGCCATGCTGGAGGGGCTCCGTCACAGGCAGAGGTTTGAGAAACTGTTCAAACTCTGAGGGATTTGCAGTTTACACACAAGCAGCTCTTCATCCCATCACAGATACCTATTAAAGGTATAGGTACCCCTGCCCGTACGGGCCAGTCTTGACAGACTCTAGGGTTGTGCGCCCATCTCACTCAAAGAGGCCAAGGGCCAGCGCTGTCCGAAGACACTTCTGGGTCACATGGCCAGCGTGACATCACTGCTCTGGCAAGCCAGAGCCGCACACGGAAACACCGTTTACCTTCCCGCTAGTAAGCGGTCCCTATTTATCTACCTGCACCTGGGAGTGCTTTCGAACTGCTAGGTTGGCAGGCGCTGGGACCGAACAACGGGAGCGCACCCCGTCGCGGGGATTCGAACCACCGACCTTTCGATCTGCAAGTCCTAGCCGCTGAGGCTTTTACCCACAGCGCCACCCGCGTCCCTATTAGGTACCTATTAGGTCCATAAATTACCATCTAGCATATATTCAACACACAAAAACAGCAACAATTTGTTGTTGACAAAGGACAGCTGGACATATAAAGGGCCCCATTACCTTCAGTAGCTTAGGGCCTCATTAAACCTAAATCTGGCCCTGGTCACTAGTAATAAGGTTAAAAGGGATGGAGAAAACCAGAGGAAAGACAAATCCGTCGATTTTGGTTTTTCTTGGCTAATAATAATAATAATCAGTGCTTTTTCTAAAAAAAAAAAAAATTGAGGGGTACTCTCAATTTCCTACTCATATGGAAATACTGCCCCTCAATGAGGCCAAACTTAGATTCAGAAAAAGTTTAGGGGTATGCACCCCCCTGCGTCCCCCTAGGGAAAAAAGCACTGATAATAATGATCACTTTTATATACCACCCTATACCCACAGGTCTCAGGACAGTTCACAGGATAAAATCAGAATATAAAACCTCAAAATACATAATCAAAATAAAAACCAAAACAACCCAATAACCCCCTTCAGTTCTCCACATTTCTGCAGCAATTTCCATTTTTAAAAAAAAATCATCAGAAACCTGTTTCAAATTTCTCTGGATAAACATATTTTGCATGCGCTTTTGACTAACAAGCGCTTTTTTCCTGCAAACAATTTCCCCGCACATGTTTCTCCCTCCGCCCGTGTTATTTTCACGAATATATGCACTTCTCCCACGTGGATAGATAGATAAATATGCAATAAATAGAGAACTGTATTTCGGAATTTGAAGAGGTGTGAAGTTTGATGGATAACAGTGTTGCAGTCTGTGTATTGGTTCAAGAAGTGAGAAGGAGGTACTTTTCTGAATCAAAACTTGAACAAAATCAAACCTCTCCCCCGTCCTTCGTGGATGCCTCAAGGGTCGAGCATCTCATCAGTTAGAAATAGGCATGACATATGTGGTGGACTTGTAATAAGGGGGAAGCATATTGGGAAATGATATATAACGAGTTAAAGAAAATGTATAAGTAAAATAAGGTAAAGGACCCCTGACCGTTAAAAGTCCAGTCGCGGACGACTCTGGGGTTGCGGTGTTCATCTCGCTTTACAGGCCAAGGGAGCTGGCGTTTGTCCACAGTTTTTCTGGGTCATGTGGCCAGCATGACTAAGCCGCTTCTGGCAAAACCAGAGCAGCGCACGGAAACACCGTTTACCTTCCCGCTGGAAGGTACCTATTTATCTACTTGCACTTTTTTGGCGTGCTTTCAAACTGCTAGGTTGACAGGAGCTGAGACCGAACAATGGGAGCTCACCCCGTCTTGGGGATTCGAACCACCGACCTTCCGATCAGCAAGCCCTAGGCTCACTGGTTTAGACCACAGCGCCACCTGCATCCCTAATGTATAAGTAAAGGGACCCCTGAGCATTAGGTCCAGTTGTGGCCGACTCTGGGGTTGTGGCGCTCATCTCGCTTTACTGGCTGAGGGAGCCGGCGTACAGCTTCTGGGTCACATGGCCAGCATGACTAAGCCGCTTCTGGCGAACCAGAGCAGCGCACGAAAACACTGTTTACCTTCCTGCCGGAACAGTACCTATTTATCTACTTATGTGCTTTCGAACTGCTAGGTTGGCAGGAGCTGGGACTGAACAACAGGAGCTCACCCCATCACGGGGATTTGAACTGCCAACCTTCTGATCGGCAAGTCCTAGGCTCTGTGGTTTAGACCACAGTGCCACCCGCGTCCCTAATGTATAACTACACCTTTGTTAAAAGCTGGAAGCATTTTTATTGGGTAGAGTGGGTGAAGTGATACCAAAGGGAGATTAAAAAAACCAATTTATATATGCAACAACTGCAGCAAGAATCCTTTTAGCCCCGAAATGGAAACAATAAGAAATACCAACGAAAGAAGAGTGGCAGAAGAAGATAATGGACTTTGTGGAATTAGCGAAGATGACCGGAAAAATCCAAAACCAACGTGATCAAGCTTTCCCGAAATACTGGAGTAAATGCATACAATATTTGAAAGGCTATTGTAAGGCGTTATCAACACTAGGAGGGTTGTAAGAAGACTTTTTATTGAAAAATTGTGAGTGAAATGTAAAATGGAAAATGTATAAATGCTATGATATTCCAATTGAAATATACTCTGAGTCGAGAGTGGATTTCATGCTCTTTATTCAGCTCATAGTGGTGAGGAGGAATGCAAGTTCCCCCAGAATGTCTGTTTTATATACATTATTTACACAATGGGCCCCACGTGATTGGCTAATTCCGGGATTCTCCTGTAGGCCAATCAGGTCGCGGATTCACTTCCACCTGGAGCTGGATTGAGTGGCTCCTGTGGACCAATCAGACTGCTGCATTCTGGAGCCTCTTGTTGTAGGACCAATCAGGCTGCTGCATTCTGAATCCTATTGCTCTAGGACCAATCAGACTGCTGCATTCTGAATCCTATTGTTCTAGAACCAATCAGACTGCTGCCTTTTGGATCCTATTCAACTCAGTACATAACACAAATGAATTCTGAAAACCATGAGGCAGAAAGGAGGGAAGTCGAGAGGCTCGTATGAGCAAAAGAAGTGAAGTGATTAACGAAGATGTGTTCAAATATTATAAAATGGAAAATTTACACACACACACACACACACACACACACACACACAAAAGAAATGAGCACATGAACAGTCCCCAGTCAGGAAAATGACTCTTTTTTCCTAAGCCTTTAGCAACCACATTCAGCAGCCAGCATCCAAGGTTGACTCGGCGCCCAAGGTACGTGAGTCAGCAGAGATGCCCTCCATGTTATTGCGGACATGCATCACCTTGATGCGATTTCCGCTTGGTGCTCGGTAGCAGATATTAATGAAGCAATTAATAGAGCTTAAGAGTGATTTCCATTGCCAAATGCTGAATCCAGCTGAGCCATTTTATTACGGCTGCATCGGAACCGCTCTCCAAGGTCCTGTTTGGTGTAGGCCAAACTCCCCCTCGAACCCCGCCCATCATGGAAATCGCCGCTGCCTTCCTTGGTTCCCTTTTGTTCCCTTTCTAGTTATGTGGCAATGCGAGTGGTTGCCAAAACCCAGGATAAACTGGGGTTTTGGCGTGGGCTTGAGGGTCTGCCCCATGCTGAACCACTTTAGATCTGATTCCAGAAGCCGCTTAATAATTATTATAATAATTATAATTTATTATTTATACCCCGTCCATCTGACTGCGTTTCTATACCTGGCTTGGAGTCCACACCTTGCCCATAAATGGCTTTAATTTGATAGCAGATCAAGCAGCAGGGGAGTGTGTTGGTGATGGTGATGATGATGATGATGATATCCTGCCCATCTGACTCGGTTCCCCCGGGCACTCTTGGTGGCTTCCAACAGATATAAAAACATAATAAAACACCAACCTTAAAAAACTTCCCTATACAGGGCTGCCTTCAGATGTCTTCTAAAAGTTGTGTAGTTATTTATCTCCTTGACATCTGATGGGAGGGCGTTCCACATAATAATAAGTAATCACATCAAGGCTGCAGTCCTACTCAGACTTACCTGGGAGTAAGGGCCATTGAACTGAATCGTGATTGCTTCTGAGTAGACAGAATTCTACTCTTCCTAGAATCATCGGATCAGGAGTCCAAAATGACTCCCTCATAGAATTCTCTCCTGCAAGGAGATCTGCACATGCTCTAAAACACATTTAAGCAGTCTTCTAAGAATTCTTAAAGAAATTGCAGAGCTACAACTCCTTTGCTGAAAGAGCAGCAAAGTCTGGGACTCAGCTAGGTAAAGGTAAAGGTAAAGGGACCCCTGACCATTAGGTCCAGTCGTGACCGACTCTGGGGTTGCGGCGCGCATCTCGCTTTATTGGCTGAGGGAGCCGGCAGACAGCTTCCGGGTCATGTGGCCTGCATGACTAAGCCGCTTCTGGAGAACCAGAGTAGCACACAGAAACGCCGTTTACCTTCCCGCTGGAGCGGTACCTATTTATCTACTTGCACTTTGAGGTGCTTTCGAACTGCTAGGTTGGCAGGAGCAGGGACCGAGCAACGGGAGCTCACCCTATCACGGGGATTCGAACTGCCGACCATCCAGTCAGCAAGTGGGACTCAGCTATGCAGCTGCAAATAAAAGGTTTTAAGTGTGTTGCAAAGTTCAATATACAAATTGGACACTAGATGGCAACAGTGAGCTATGGCAAATTCAATGTATTTATTTTTTAAAAAATATGTTGTTGTTGTTGTTTTAAAAAAAGCATTTCCACAGTGTTTTTTATGAATTATGGTACTGGAGGAGACACTTGAGAGTCCCATGGACTGCAAGAAGATCAAACCGATCCATTCTGAAGGAAATCAGCCCTGAGTGCTCACTGGAAGGACAGATCATGAAGCTGAGGCTCCAATACTTTGGCCACTTCATGAGAAGAGAAGACTCCCTGGAAAAGACCCTGATGTTGGGAAAGATGGAGGGCACAAGGAGAAGGGGATGACAGAGGACGAGATGGTTGGACAGTGTTCTTGAAGCTATGAACATGAGTTTGACCAAGCTGCGGGAGGGAGTGGAAGACAGAAGTGCCTGGCGTGCTCTGGTCCATGGGGTCACAAAGAGTCGGACTCAACTAAAGACTAAACAACAACAAAGATTCCACCCAGCTCCATCAGGCTCCTCACTAAGCTCTCATCAGCACCCATCACATCAGGAGACCGGAGAGGGACAAAGATGAACCTGTGGGGTTTTAGCTCCTTCTTTCCTTGACATTGTTCCATTCCAGCTGGTCATTACAAAAACTCTTTAACTCGCGCCTGAGTTTCCCTTATTCCTCTTCCCTCCCAATCCCCTTTCCTTTTGTGTTATTTTTTTTTTTTTTTGGATTGTGATTCCAAATGCAGGGCTTGCCTTATTACAGTGGTACCTTGGTTTAAGAACAGCTTAGTTTATGAACAACTTGGAATAAGAACGCTGCAAACCTGGAAGGAGGTGGCTTGGTTTGGGAGCTTTGCCTTGGAAGCAGAACATGTTCCACTTCCTGTTGTGTGTGTTCCGTTTGTAAATTGAGTCCCCCACTGCTAATCAGAGGCTTCCTATTGAGTCTGTCAGCTGTTGAGTCCCGAGCACCCACACAACACAGAGGTGATATTTGGAGCTTTTGTTTTTGCTAATTATTATTATTTTGAGTTTTTATTTGTGTGGCTTTTTCTTTTTGACTGTGACTTGTTCTTCGTTTTAGGGGACTGACTTATGACTGTGGCTTGTGGCTTTGTTTTTGTGACTTTGGCTTGTTACTTAGTTTTTGTGACTTGTTTTTGTGACTGTGTGGAACTCAGTTCAGCTACTGGTTGGTTGTGTGACTGCAGAAATGGATAAAAGCAGCCCCCCTCCAAATAATGACTATCATCAGTGCAAGTAAAGGGGAAAAATTAATTTTAATTTTTATCATCTACAATACTGTCTTATTTATTTTATAGTACAGTACATTGATTGTTGCCTTCATTTTATGGATCAATGGTCTCATTAGATAGTAAAATTCATGTTAAATTGCTGTTTTAGGGCTTGTTTTTCATTGTCTGGAACAGATTAATCCATTTTCCATTACTTTCTATGGGAAAGCACGCCTTGATTTAAGAACACTTTGGTTTAAGAACAGACTTCCAGAACGGATTAAGTTCGTAAACCAAGGCACCACTGTATTAACATGTGTAAACTGCTCTGGGCATTTTGGGGACAGGGA
Source organism: Podarcis tiliguerta (assembly GCF_965153285.1). Lineage (NCBI taxonomy): Eukaryota > Metazoa > Chordata > Lepidosauria > Squamata > Lacertidae > Podarcis > Podarcis tiliguerta. The sequence continues at coordinate 54,372,603 of NC_139544.1, forward strand.
TGTGTGTGTGTGTGTGCGCGCACACACACGCTTTACATAAATAACAGGACACAACTTGAACAAGAGATCCTAGCTCCATTCACTTGCGAGGAAGTCCCATTGTCTTCAACAGGACACTTCGAATTAAACATTCTTAGAATTGCAGTGGGGTAAATCCACCCCGCCCTTTGAATTGTCACGGATTGGGAGACATAAATAATGATTTTCTGCCTTCACCATCTCCCCAGGTATATTTAGTCAGTCAGTCACTTGAGCGAGAGTCTCCCTTCCTTTCTTCCTTCCTTTATTTTATGTATTTTTAGAATGCTACGTTCCATCCAGCTTGCTGGTAGGGAAGGGGAAATTAAAAGAAGCCTCTGTTTCGGGGATGGGTTATTTATTACCACAATTAGCAGCTAAGTTCTGGTGCGGTGCCAAGAGAACCTTCCTAATTTGTCAACCATGTCACCCGGCACACAAGAAGCTTGAAGGAATGGCGGATTAAGGCGGGTGATTGTGGGTGGTTTATGAAACTTTTTATGGGCATCTGTACAAACAAACCTTTCGAGGATCATTTTAATGGGCTTGCCTGCCGAACGAGACTGAAAACCAGCGTTCCTCAATGGTCCACGGCACCCGGATTAATCAGAGATTCAGCTGGCAATCAGTGCTGCTGGTTATTTGATTTTTCTGAATAAATAACAAACTGTAAGCGATCGTGTTTATTTATTGACAAATTAAAGGCCAGTGATATTTCATTTGCTGCAGAGGGGTGTTGTTTTTTTCTTCCTGGCAGAGAGAAAAGCATGTGTTTCGTTTGATTTCATCTCAGGGCTAGTTTTTGGGTTGATTTGGGCAAGGCAGTGTGTTAAGGCAACCTCACATCTCTGTCGGGCAACTCTCCTGTTTGGACTCTCCCCTTCCTTCTCTTTTTTCCCTTTCTGCTGCTGAAGATGTGCTCTCACCTCCACCTCATATGACTAAACCCCAGCCTCACAGAACAAGCAGAGGTAGCAACCGCTCTCTCAAGTCCATCAGCTGGCCAAACCCACATGTCTCCACCCCCATCGTTCTGCCCGGACACTGAGGTCCAGCGTTGAGGGCCTTCTGGCGGTTCCCTCATTGCGAGAAGCAAAGCTACAGGGAACCAGGCAGAGGGCCTTCTTGGTAGTGGTGCCCGCCCTGTGGAACGCCCTCCCATCAGATGTCAAAGTGATAAATAACTACCTGACATTTAGAAGACATCTTAAGGCAGCCCTGTTCAGGGAAGTTTTTAATCTGTGATATTTTACTGTATTTTTTGTTTCTATGGAAGTCGCCCAGAGTGGCTGGGGAAACCCAGCCAGATGGGCGGGGTACAAATAATAAATTATTATTATTATTATTATCATGTCTCTCTTTCCCCTGCCTCCTGCTTTGAAGCCCAGTCAGGTCCCTCTTTCTGGGGGACACCTGCTCACTTCCTTCCCTATGCATTTCTTTATCTGGTTGCCTCGCCCCAGAATCTCAAATACATTTTTATTAAATTTCCACTTTAAACAACAAATTTCAACATTCTTCTACACAACTCCTTTCCAACCGCTCTGCCAAGCAATAACTTCCCTCCCTCCTGGCCACAGGCTTTCTTTTTCAATCTACATCTCACAGTTTCCTGTCCTTTCCACAGAAATCCACATTGTAAGATTTATTTCAGTCCTGCTAATGTCTTCAAACTTCTACAGTTATTACTTATATAATCAATAAATTTACTCCAATCTCTTTGGAATTTTGATTCTTCATGGTTTCGGATCTTGCAGGTCAGTTTTGCCAGTTCCGCATAATCCATCAGCTTCGCCTGCCACTCCTCCAACATTGGTAACTCCTGTAATTTCCAATTTTTGGCTAATAAAGTTCTCGCTGCAGTCGTTGCATACCCCAGAATCTCAGATTCCCTCTTTCCTCACGATCCACAACCACCCACTGTAAAATGGACCCTTTCCTCTCAGCCATAGCCCCAGAGTCTCCCACCTGTTTCCTCCTGATTTTTACCTAGAATCACAGAATTGTAGAGTTGGAATACAACCCCCCTCTCCACTCCCCTGTTAAATGTAATTGATTTAATTGACACTGAAATGGGAATGGCTTTGTGTATTAATGAATGGGGGTTTTCCATGAGGCTAAATTGAAGCCAAGAATCGGACTCTGAGCTCTAACTGAGTTGATAATAAACTGTTGTTGTTTTCTGCTAGCTAACGTGTGAGTGTTTAACCTTAGATCACATGAGAGGTATTGAACTGCAAATCACCATCATGGAAGGTGTTCTTTGTTTCCCAGAATGAGGGTGTAAATGAAGCTCTCCAGGTAAACGGCCTAAGGCAGGATGCAGGCTGGGATGAGAAACAGACCTCTGCTTCTAGGCCCGTTGGAATTATTTCATATTTTGTAAGATGCTGATCCTATGCTTTAGACTGGCATGGGACTTATGGAACTGTCTGGATGTCTCATTTGATGTCTTTGTTCTGTTTTGAATAAAGTTCCACAAGTAAAATTTTGAATGATATTTAGTGAGTCTGGACAATGCTTCATTTCCAAAAGGAGCCAGTTTTTATGCATCCAGTCACTTCAAATTGTGCAATATTAATATCTGCAATATCCGCCAGGCCCTTGTTCCTCTGACAACCTTTGCTTCTCTTCTACAGACACCTTGGGTCAGCACCCATCTCTCTCCACCTTTCTGGTACAACCTTCTCTCCTTCAGCCATGACCCTCCTCCTCCTGCCTTTCCTTGACCACATCTTAGTTTTCCTATGTACTCCCAGGAATGCTTATAAATGCTTCTGAACGCATCCTAATATAGGCATGCTGTTTATTTGTTTTGTTAATGTCTTTTGTAAGTGTGCTAATTTCCCTTTCGAGACAATAAACTAATTCCCTCTTGAGGTAATAAATTCACTTCTGCTTTATCTCTGCGACTGTATTAACTCTTGGGATGCCAAACTCTGGGGTGGGTCAAGGTCCCCTTGCCAAGAGATCCCTATAACTGAGTGTCAGGATTGCATGTGAGAATTGTAGGTCTGTGTGCAAGCTAGGTAAAGGTAAAGGTACCCCTGCCCGTACGGGCCAGTCTTGACAGACTCTAGGGTTGTGCGTCCATCTCACTCAAAGAGGCCGGGGGCCAGCGCTGTCCGAAGACACTTCCAGGTCACGTGGCCAGCGTGACAACGCTGCTCTGGTGAGCCAGAGCCGCACATGGAAACGCCGTTTACCTTCCCGCTAGTAAGCGGTCCCTATTTATCTACTTGCACCCAAGAGTGCTTTTGAACTGCTAGGTTGGCAGACGCTGGGACCAAACAACGGGAGCGGACCCCACCGCGGGGATTCGAACCGCCGTCCTTTCGATCGGCAAGCCCTAGGTGCTGAGGCTTTAACCCACAGCGCCACCCGCGTCCCACGTGTGCAAGCTACCCACTTCATAAAAGGTTGGTGTGGGAGGCCAAAAACCGACGCTTTGTTTTCCAAGATGCAAGGTTTTATATCGATTGCTGCAGGACCCTAGAAGTTCAGCAGATCAGAGAGTGGTAATCTGCTTATTAGAGAATAACTTACGTTGAAACAAACATATGAGAGTCCGGTTAGAATCTCGCAAACAAGTCCAGAAGTAGAGAGTGTGCATTGCCAGAACTCCAACCTCCTCGTAAGCAACACCCAAGGTTTATTTTAACTTACTTACTTACTTTATTTATTTATTTATTTATTTAAACAACTTGTATACTGCAGTTGTCTCTAAGAGGTGTACAGGAGACCCAATACAATAAGACTTTGAAAATGACTTAGAACTAAAAGATCAGAAGTTCAACAGGGAGGGTGCATGTCTGACCTCAGCATGACTCTGTGCGGATATGAGCCATAGATGTGACGTCCGGGGTACCACTATCAGTGAGTCCCCCAAAAACCTCAGAGATCAAGCAGAGATAAGGGATAAAGGCAGCCCCTGAAGTAGCTAGGAATGAAGTTGCTAAGGGCCTTGGAAATCGATGCAAATTGCATGCCTTCCAAGCGTCCTGATTCTCCAGGGACAGTCCCAGAATTCAGTGGTGTGGCATGGGTGGAGGGCATCCACAGGGGTGGTTGCCCCGGATGCAAAAATTGTTACGGGGCGCGAAATTTCAACACCGGGTGCTGCCTCTATACAGCAGTGTGCTTCCGTCACTGCGCTCTGTTGAAAATGGCTTCCCCATGTGAACCAGGAAGTGACATCTCCAGACAACAGAATGACTCCATGTCTGCGATCTCCTGGGTGATGCAGACGCTGTTAGGCAGTGCATGCGTACTCCGTCCATTTCCCTCCTTCCCACCCCCCCTCCACACGGCATGTGCCATTGGACTGTGCCATTGAACTGGAGAAACCTGTCTGAGTGTGTCACCTGGCTGGGTTGTAGCCTAGTGTACACAGGTAAGAGCCACATCTATTGCTTCACCTGCTTTTGACTCTGGAACTGTCCGCCATTGGCATGTATCTCTCGGGCTGAGAAAGATTTCCTGCCCCTATTGCAGGGACAAAAAGCTCCAAAGCTGTGGGGCAGTCTTGGCGGGGGGCACATATCTGAAGGCCCTCTTCTCCTATGGCTTGCAGAACTCAGCAGCCATGCTCATTCGAGTTGTCTCTGTGAACTGGGACGCGGGGGAAGGTGATTGGCAATGCCCAGCACCAACCAAGCCAAAGCTTAGAGCCAAAAGGGGTGGGGTGTTGGAAAGCACATTTCCGATTTAATACGAAGACCACCTGCAATAGGCAGCAAATTGCTTCGTGAAGATGATTAATTACTATCACGTTTAATTGCGAGATCATAGTTCAAAGCATCTCCGGGGGCCCTTTATTGGACTTTTTTGATGGAATCCCCTTTATCTATCCATTTTTAACATAGTGCGTTTAATTGAGGGTGAAAGGTAGGAATTTGTTAACGGCTCCACTTCTCAGCGGATGCAACACGTGAGTGGCTAATGAAGAAAAATGGAGCGGCGGATGCGTCTGGTAGATCTGATACTTGCTGTGATCAAAAGGAGGAGAATTACCCAGGCTGGTGGAACATAGCAATTCCTCTACATATGATACAGTTACTCAACCAGCTGGTTTTGCTTCAGTCTACTAAATAAGGGAGCAGGCAGCAAACACCTGAGAGATAAAGGTACCCCTGCCCGTACGGGCCAGTCTTGACAGACTCTAGGGTTGTGCGCCCATCTCACTCAAGAGGCCGGGGGCCAGCGCTGTCCGGAGACACTTCCGGGTCACGTGGCCAGCGTGACGAAGCTGCTCTGGCGAGCCAGAGCCGCACATGGAAACGCTGTTTACCTTCCCGCTAGTAAGCGGTCCCTATTTATCTACTTGCACCCGGGAGTGCTTTCGAACTGCTAGGTTGGCAGGCGCTGGGACCGTACAACGGGAGCGCACCCTGCCGCGGGGATTCGAACCGCCGACCTTTCGATCGGCAAGCCCTAGGCACTGAGGCTTTTACCCACAGCGCCACCCACGTCCCCTTACCTGAGAGATATTGGCCTCTATATAGTTCTGCTTTAGAACTGATGGAAGTCCTCGTCCATTTTATTGTTGCCTGATTTAGTAAGCCCTTGAAAGTGTGTGTATGTATACAGGCAGAAGTGGCCCAAACATTTCATTTATTTCCTTGAGGGTGGCCAGGGTTTTTTTAAAAGAGAAGAGGAGGAGGAGGAGTTTGGATTTGATATCCCGCTTTATCACTACCCTAAGGAGTCTCAAAGTGTCTAACATTCTTCTTTCCCTTCCTCCCTCACAACAAACACTCTGTGAGGTGAGTGAGGCTGAGAGACTTCAGAGAAGTGTGACTGGCCCAAGGTCACCCAGCAGCTGCACGTGGAGGAGCGGGAAGCGAACCCGGTTCACCAGATTACGAGACTACCGCTCTTAACCACTACACCACACTGGCTGGTGAGAGACAGGGTTCCCCTGCATGTGAAGGCAGACTCCGGCGGATTGACGAGGCCAACAGCGGCATCCAACGGTCAAGAAGGCACGTGTTGTAGAGGGAAGTGAATGGCAGATGGGGCTCATCCACCTGGGAAGGCAGCCCGTCATGGAGAAGGAAAACTCTGGTCCTAAACCTCCGTTGCCTTGCAGGATATCTTCAGGGGAAGAAAAGGCTAGACAGGAAACCGTACACAAATCCAAAGTGGAGTCCCTAAGATGGTTGGATGGCACATTGTACACCTGCATCTGGCAACTCTGCTTTCATTTGGCCCACAGTCTCCTGGGCCAGATTAGGAATTCAGGAGGGGGGGCCTAATTTGGCCCATGTGGGCTGAAGGTTCTCCATGCCTGTTACAAAGAAAATATACAGTGGTACCTCAGGTTACAGACTCTGTTAACCCAGATGCTTCAGGTTACAGACTCTGTTAACCCAGAAATAGTACCTCGGGTTAAGAACTTTGCTTCAGGAAGAGAACAGAAATCGTGAGGTGATGGCAGCAGGAGGCCCCATTAGCTAAAGTGGTACCTCAGGTTAAGAACAGTTTCAGGTTAAGAACGGACCTCCAGAACTAATTAAGTTCTTAACCTGAAGTACCACTATAACAGCTGTTTGCAAGCAGGATCACAGGGGAGGACAGGACTGGAACTCGCAGCCCAATGAGTACAGTGTTAACTCCAATCCGTAGAAGACATGAAACAGTGGATCAATAGAATTCAGTTGTAGTCATTACTCAATGAGTTATTAGATGGGACACTGAAGCTTTAAGGATATGTTTGTGTGTGCGCGCACGCACGCAAATGCTAAAGCATTAAGAGGCACGAGAAACCTCATATGTCTGAGACACCTTCTAGAGAATTTCATCGCTCACACTGTCAAGGTACGCTTGCAGATCGGGTTGAAATACCCTGTCACACGGATAAGGAAAGCTCTATAAACTCGGCCGCAGACGCCTGCTTCAGTCTGCTCAGGTAATCAGCTGGTTTTCACAAACGCTTTATTCTAGCATCATATCAGAAGGAAATGCACTTTGAAAGCTCCCACAACCAAGGAGAGCAAAGGAAACAAATTGATTATGTTATTATTGCACGGATGAGATTGAGGCGGGGGGCACGGAGAGCTCCGCTATTAAACGTTTTGTGGCCCGTTCTCAACCCTCCTCGCTCTGCCTGCGATTGCTAGCGCGGTGCCATGCTATGAGATCGAGAGATTAAATGACCAGGTAACGAGTTTCTGGCCAGCCCTGGTGGCCGAGTGGAGGTAGCAAAAACTGGCAAAAAATGTTCAACAGCTCAAGTGGAACTGCATGGAAGCAAATAGCTGTGTGTTGGCCCTCCTGGCTTGCCATACCTGCCTCACTTGCTGGGGCGTGCCATTCCTTGGTATGCCAGGAGGTCCAACACGCTATGCAAACATCAGGCTTGGCATGCCACTCAAACAGACCACTAGCCAGAGCCAAAGATTGTTAGTTGACTAGTCAGTGGCTCACTAATTCAGGCACAGTCAAATACAGTGGTACCTCGCAAGACGAATGCCTTGGAAGATGAAAAACTCACAAGACGAAAGAGTTTTTCGTTTTCTGAGTTGCTTCGCAAGACGGATTTCCCTTTGGGCTTGTTTCGCAAGACGGAACGTCTTGCGCCTTTAAAAAAACCGCCAATGCATTCCTATGGGAAACCGTCAATACACAGTGGTGCTTCGCAAGACGAAAAAACTCGCAGAACGAAAAAACTCGCAGAACGAATTAATTTCGTCTTGTGAGGCACCACTGTACTGTGAAATGTTATTTAGGGGATTCGAATTTAATTCTAAATTATATATCGCAAACGTGGGAGATTACAAGGGGTCAAAAAAATGGATGTACCGTGCCATATTAGAAGCAAAAAAAAAACTTGTTTTGATGAATTGGAAGAGCCGCAAAAAGATCCCATTGAGCACATGGATTGACAATATGGACAGACTAGTTACATACAAACGAATTGCATATCGACGCAAATTAAGAATGGATAAATATGAAGAAATTTGGAAGGAATACTTAAGCGATAAGGCGGAAAGTGGTGGGAAGTAGGGGGAAGAGAGGTGGGGAAATATTGTTAAAAAGCTGTAGTTATAGGTATATCAGTACTCAAATCTGAATTGTTAAATTGTGTTATTAGTGTTATTGTGGTTTTAGTTGTATGTGTTTTTTGTGGTTGCTGTTTGTATTGAAAAAAATGATTAAATAAATTTTTAAAAAGAAAAGAAATGTTTTCGAAGCACTAGATTCAGCCGCCCAGTTAGCCTGCGCTGTACTGCTAGCCACTACAAGCAAAATGAGGCTTACCTCTCCTCTCCTCTCCTCTCCTCTCTCCCTGCATGTCACCAATCCTGGGGATGCTGTCCATCTCTTGACCCTGACCCACCAAATAGGGCTGTGATCCCATGCAATGGGAGTAGGCTGTATTGCACATGGGGCTAACTACTGGCTCATGCACAGGACTACCCTATTAGAAGAAGAAGAGTTTGGATTTGATATCCCGCTTTATCACTACCCTAAGGAGTCTCAAAGCAGCTAACAATCTCCTTTCCCTTCCTCTCCCACAACAAACACTCTGTGAGGTGAGTGAGGCTGAGAGACTTCAGAGAAGTGGGACTAGCCCAAGGTCACCCAGCAGCTGCATGTGGAGGAATGGGGAAGCGAACCCAGTTCACCATATTACAAGACTACCGCTCTTAACCACTACACCACACTGGCTTCTTCATGGGACAGGAGTTACCATCCCAGTGGAAACTAGCCCAATTCAGAGCTGATCACCAAACCACTATAAAAGACCACTCAGAAAGACTACTTGACAAGAACTGGAGCAGATTGTTGTTGTCGTTTAGTCGTTTAGTCGTGTCCGACTCTTCGTGACCCCATGGACCAGAGCACGCCAGGCACTCCTGTCTTCCACTGCCTCCCGCAGCTTGGTCAAACTCATGTTGGTAGCTTCAAGAACACTGTCCGGCCATCTTGTCCTCTATCGTTCCCTTCTCCTTGTGCCCTCCATCTTTCCCAACATCAGGGTCTTTTCCAGGGAGTCTTCTCTTCTCATGAGGTGGCCAAAGTACTGGAGGCTCAGCTTCACAATCTGTCCTTCCAGTGAGCCCTCAGGGCTGATTTCCTTCAGAATGGATAGGTTTGATCTTCTTGCAGTCCATGGGACTCTCATGGAGCAGATTCCGGGTAATTAAATATACAAAGTAATTCTTCCCTTAAGAGATGGCCTTCCCCCATTTATTTTGGTTTGCAAAACCGTTGTGAGATCTTCAGAGATGTATCGCCGCTTATGTCATACGCTGTATGTTTGTGGGTCTCCCTCCCCACCCCCATCCCACAGCTTCCCCGTCAATGTCCAATGCCCGAAGCCGACAATTAAAATAAGTGACATGGATGTGTCTTTAAAAGAGAGATCTATGGAAAACTAAAGGATTGTCTGTCAGAGAGAGGGGTGGAGGGGGGGGCGATGAAAAATGGACGCCTCGCCTCACTGAATGGATGAGTGGGAGAAATTCTTGTCCGTTCCAGCACCCAAAGGGATAAAACCCAATGATAGCCTTCTCAACTGCTTAGTAGATAATGCATGTCCTGTTTGGGAGCGAGTAATGTGTTTTTTACTTCTTTCTATCTGGGAGGAATGAATCAAATATGAGGAGCAGTGGAAACATGATTTTCAACCCATTGCTTTTGATTAAGTGCTTGAACATGTGGGTCCTGAGACTTGCAATAATACTAATGGGGCATAAAGCACTCTAAAGAGGACATTCCTACGTTTGCCCAAATGCCATTATCCTAGAATCAGAGGGAAGAAAAGGGAACGGCAGATGGAATATGTCCACTGTTAACCTTTTCGTCTCCACCGCCGACAAGAAATCTGCATCGCCCCCGTCCCCACCTCTGGACATGATGCTCCCTTCGTAAATTATGCTGTGCATTTCCAGGACACTGTGAGCGATTGCTTAATTTCCAGGAGAAATGGGGTGTGTGTGTATGTGCACCTTGCGACGCTTCCTGCGGTGCAATATTTCACTGCGGGAGTCAGATGAGCAGCAGAAGGACAGTGCACCTGCAAAGTGTGGGACTCTCGTCACCCGGCTGTCTTGTCCTGTCTTGGGGGGGGGGGTTGGGACAGGCAGAAGGAGCCGCCCCTGAACACAGCACATGATCCAAGTAGGGCATTTGTTGCCTCACAATGGCGACTGCTTTGGATGGCTTTTAGGAGAGGATAAGACAGTTTCCTGTCTGTCCAAGACATGTAAAGTAAAGGTAAAGGGACCCCTGACCATGAGGTCCAGTCGTGGCCGACTCTGGGGTTGCGGCGCTCATCTCGCTTTATTGGGCGAGAGAGCCGGCGTACAGCTTCCGGGTCATGTGGCCAGCATGACTAAGCCACTTCTGGCAAACCAGAGCAGCGCACGGAAACGCTGTTTACCTTCCCACCGGAGTGGTACCTATTTATCTACTTGCACTTTGAGGTGCTTTCGAACTGCTAGGTTGGCAGGAGCAGGGACCGAGCAATGGGAGCTCACCCTGTTGCGGGGATTCGAACCGCCAACCTTCTGATCGGCAAGTCCTAGGCTCTGTGGTTTAACCCACAGCGCCACCCACGTCCCTTGTCAAGACATGTAGTGTCTTGTCAAATCAAAACGAGGTATGTGTGTGTGAGAGAGAGGGTGAGTGTGTGTGTGTAAAAAGGGACTAAACAGTGTAATGCAAAGCAAAGCAAAGCAAAACAACAACAACAACATGAAAAAAGGAACCTGCAATGAACTGTTGCATTGTGGCATTCTTCTGCTTAGAGTTCCAGGCAGGCAGTTGTGCCCTCTTCTCAGGGCAGTGTACAGCATTAAGAACACATTTTACGTTTTACCTCTGTCACATTTCTGTTCCTCCCCTGAGGACCCAGTCAGCTTGATCAATCAGCTGTTTGCGTTTCCCCTTGCCAACTTAAGTCCCCACCCTTAATTTCGTTTTCCCCCTGAAAACTTTTGTCTTTTCTCAAGCCTGCTGATACTTCGGCCTTTTGTCTGGATGGTGCTGCTTTGGCTACAAGGCAGCACTCGAAGACTCAAGTTTGCTTATAATGGCTGTACAAAGCCTCCATGTTCAGGAGCAATATACCACGGAATGGCAGGTTCTGGCAAGGGAGGGGTATTGCTTTATTGAGCTGTCACGGGCTCCCTGGAGGCATCTGACTGCCCAATGTGAAAAGCGGACTATTGGAGTTGATGGACCATGGTCCTGATCTTGCCTTACTTACTTACCGTATTTTTTGCTCTATAAGACACACTTTTTCCCTTCTAAAAAGTAAGGGGAAATGTGTGTGCGTCTTATGGAGCGAATGCAGGCTGCGCAGCTATCCCAGAAGCCAGAACAGCAAGAGGGATTGCTGCTTTCACTGCACAGCAATTCCTCTTGCTGTTCTGGCTTCTGAGATTCATAATTCCCCCCCCCCCTATTTTCCTCCTCCAAAAACTAGGTGCATCTTGTGGTCTGGTGCATCTTATAGAGCGAAAAATACGGTAATTTATTTATTACAAGTCATATACACCACTTGATTGTAATTTTATTCATTTTGTAAACTGGTTTGAAGTGTTTTTTCTTTCTTTTTACAGATAAAAACAGCCATTTAAAACATCCAAGTAATAATTAAAATCAGTGACAAACTAAAAACAAATTTTAGAAAACCTTGCTTGTGTGTTTAGTAATGATGCTTGGGTAGAACACACTGAGGACTAGCTACTTGTCACTCCTGCTAAGTTCACAATGCTTTTTTAGCAATCCCAGCCAGCAGCAGACCAGCCAGCTATTTTGCCGTTTCTTGCAAAGTGGGGGGGGGGGGAGGGAGAGAATAGGAGGGAGGGTGGAAAATCCACGACGCCTTGGTAACATCGTCCTCAGCGTAAATCAAACATGTTGATGGCTTGTGTTAGTCTAATGTATTTTATATTACTCAAAAGCATTGAAACCCTGCAGCTTTCCTCATATAGGCCGTTATGCGGTTATCATTAAATTGTCTTGCAAAAGAACATTATCGGTAATTATAGCAGACACTAAAATCAAATGATCAGTCTGGGACCTTTAACACCAAGAGGAACCATTAGAAGTTAATCAAATAAAAGGATGAGAATAATTATGTTAGGATTAAACAGTAATATGCCAGAAGTTATACACTTAGCTGACTATACCTCTTTCTGCCCCAACCTCCCTGCACTGGCTCCAAAAGTCAACGTCTTGTTTCATATAATAATAGGTCGGTGACAAATGCAAAGGACAATCTCATCTGCTGTTTCCCAATTCCATGCTACAAACAGAACTTCGAAGGTTCAGAGGAGGTTCAGATAGAAACGACATCCAGAGTTGCACTCCGATAATGAAGAAGACCAAAATAATAGAGTTGGTTTTTTTAATTAAAAAAATGCAAAGTTTTTAGAATAAAACTCAAATGCATTGGTCAGTGAAGCAGAATGCAAATACAGTGGTACCTCGGGTTACATACGCTTCAGGTTACAGACTCCGCTAACCCAGAAATATTACCTCGGGTTAAGAACTTTGCTTCAGGATGAGAACAGAAATCGTGCGGCAGCGGGAGGCCCCATTAGCTAAAGTGGTACCTCAGGTTAAGAACAGTTTCAGGTTAAGAACGAATTAAGTACTTATGAAAATTGGTTGCAAGCAGGCAAAGATGGAATTTTAAATGCTTATGGGTTTTGTAATTCCATTCTGGCATTTTCTCGATGCTTCTTGCAGGTTGTGGCAAAGCCTGTGTGTTCACAGTCCTGTTCACAGTGGCAGAAGCTGGGCAGAAGAGCACTATCTTTTCCTGTGGTTACCAGCAACTGGTATTCAGAAGCGTTGCTGCCTCTGACCGTGGGTGGCTAGTAGGTCCAACCATCATGGCTAGTAATTCTTAATAGCTTTATCCTTGTCACCAATCTTCTTGTGGTGTAGTGTGGTGTAGTGGTTGAGAGTGGTAGTCTTGTAATCTGGGGAACCGGGTTCGCTTCCCCGCTCCTCCACATGCAGCTGCTGGGTGACCTTGGGCCAGTCACACTTCTCTGAAGTCTCTCAGCCCCACTCACCTCACAGAGTGTTTGTTGTGGGGGAGGAAGGGAAAGGAGATTGTTAGCCGCTTTGAGACTCCTGAAGGGGAGTGAAAGGCGGGATATCAAATCCAAACTACTACTCTTCTTCTTCTTCTTCTTCTTCTTCTTCTTCTTCTTCTTCTTCTTCTTCTTTCAAAGCCATCCCCATAGGAAGCCATTTCTGCCTCCTGGGGGAGCAAGTTCCATAGTCTAACTATGCACTAAGTAAAGGTAAAGGGACCCCTGGCTATTAGGTCCAGTCGTAGCCATCTCTGGGGCTGCGGTGCTCATCTTGCTTTATTGGCCGAGGGAGCCGGCGTACAGCTTCCAAGTCATGTGGCCAGCATGACTAAGCCGCTTTTGGCGAAACCAGAGCAACGCACGGAACAGCCGTTTACCTTCCTGCCAGAGTGGTACCTATTTATCTACTTGCACTTGACGTGCTTTCGAACTGCTAGGTTGGCAGGAGCTGGGACTGAGCAACAGGAGCCCACGCCGTCGCGGGGATTCGAACTGCCGACCTTCTGATTGGCTAGACCTAGGCTCTGTGGTTTAGACCACAGCGCCACCCGCGTCCCTAAGTATAGGGCTGGATTAGCCAATAAGCGAAATAAGCACATGCTTAGGGCATCAAGGGAAAGGGGATACCCCGGAAATTTTCCATTGGCAGATTTTTAACATTGATGGCCACAAATGGCCCAGCTGAGTGTTCATTTTCTCATTAAAAATCCCAACGGAACAACTATGCAACAAGGCAGGCTGGGTGCCTTATCTCTACTAAGTATAGAAGCAGATTAGTTCCAAGGATCTGATTAAAAGACTTTTTAATTAGAAAAAGTAGGATAAATGTTTTAATACAAAAATAAACACTCTTTTCCATCTTACTGTAGGCTTTGTTTCATTAATTTTTTTACAGTTTATTTATTGTTTATAAGCAATGAGGTCCAGTCCTTTATGCAGTTCAGTAAACTTTCCCCTCTCTCTCTGATCCCAGAGAGAGCTCCTAAGCTTTGCATAACTTCTCTGCAGCAACTGCTGCTGCTACTACTACTAACCATCTCCAAGCAAACACACACTGGCTTCTCAAGTTTCAGCTTCCTGCTGTGAGAGCTCTGCAGCTTGTGTTTCCTGAGCTGAGTCATCAGGTAGCTTATCTCACTCTAATGGAACCATGCCAGCCTTCTCTGCTGCTTTCGCCAGAGTGCAACCTTTTTGCCTAAAAGTTAACTTCCCATTTCAACATTTTAAACACAATGCAATCAAACACAGCATCCCACGTGCGTTAAACCTATATCTTTAACGTGGAATGTAGCTTATGGTACCTTGACGTGAGTTGCATGCATTGTTTTGTCCATTTTTCCTCTGGTATCTGTCCCCAGAAAGTTGCTTCCATGAGAATATGGTCATCAGACTGAAAGAGGTTCTCCACCCCTGGTGCAAATTCCAGAGAAGATTGTTCAAGACAGCATCTTTCATAGCACAGGCAAAGAGGCGACAAATGCTTCCTTTTAAAATCTAGCAATCATAAAGGCAAAGTGACGTTTCTGCATGAAATAATACCCCTGTTTTACTTTCCTACATTATTTGTTAATGGTAACCGCCGCTTATTTTATTTTATTTTAAGCCTTGTCAGGAAAAGGGGAGAAATGTGACTTTTTTAAAAGTGCAATTTTTGTGGCTGTTTTATTTAGCAATTACTTGGGAAAATTTAGGGCCAAGTCAAAAAGGTTACCCCAGTGTGTAGCTGTTCATAAATTGCAGGCATCCTGCGCAATACATATTGTCATCCTGACAAGTCCTTCTAGCTGATTTTTTTCCCCCTCTCCCCCTCTGCCTTGTTCCAAAAGTGTATTTTATGAGGCTGTTACTAGCCGATGCTGCAAGGCTTAGCCTAATGAATCTGTCACCAACACTATTGATTGACATGCCGCTGTAAGTGAGACATGTGATTCCAATTGACTTCCTAATTACTGCTGCTGTGATGTCTCGCCAACCGGTGAGGTCAGGGGTTAATAGATTTGATGTTCAGTCCTTGCTGCCTCTGGAACCTGGAGTTAAACTAGCTCCTTAGAAGTCAATATCTGAATCAAGTTCTCAAGGCTACTTCAGAAGCTGATCAATTAAGCCTTTCTTGTCTCTTCTTTGGTTCCCTGACAAGAGGCTGGTGCAGGAGGGGAGAGGGGGGTTGCAGAGAAGGGACACCAAGAGTTCAAAGAAGCAAGAGATTTAAGGTAGTTTATGGATGGTTTTGAAAGAGAGGAACAATTTCTCAAAGCAAAATGCTGTGCATCGTGCTTCAGTAGAGGCCAGAGCGTAGAATACATCAGTGGGCAGAGCGGTTCAGTGGTTCGTTTCTAAAATGACATGTTCTTGGGGCTGAAGATATCTGCCTGCCACACGAGGTTTCCCAGAAACCTTATCCTCTAATCCCTCATTGATTGATTGATTGATTGATTGGCAGCCTTCCTCCTCCTGCACATCTATTAAACCTACAGGAACTCAGCTGCATCTGGTACATTTTTGATTTGTCAGTTAATTTATACCCCACCTTTCCACACTACAGAGCCCAAGGTGGCTCGCTAAAAAATATTTAAAAAGCTATCGTTGCTGTTATATAGGGTTACAGTGCTACCTCAGGTTAAGAACTTAATTCGTTTTGGAGGTCTGTTCTTAACCTGAAACTGTTCTTAACCTGAAGCATCACTTTAGCTGATGGGACCTCCCACTGCTGCTGCACGATTTCTGTTCTCATCCTGAAGCAAAGTTCTTAACCCGAGGTACTATTTCTGGGTTAGCAGAGTCTGTAACCTGAAGCGTCTGTAACCTGAAGTGTCTGTAACCCGAGGTACCACTGTATTCAATAGTATCTGAAAGCATGTACAAAATAGAAAGAAAATCATTATGCAGCTTTACCCTAATTTTTGACACCTGGGGTGAGGGAAGGAGGACTTCTGTGTTTAAGGCTCATCTTGTTTCTGTGGTTGTAAGTTGTTTCAAACTGGCTTTAGCATTGTGTTTTCATTGTTGTAATGTCACCCTGGGACATTGGAGTGAAGGGCAGGCTACTAATGCCACTCCCTCTCCCATATGGGAAGCATTATCCGTTACTGAGCACATAGAAGAACGAAGCATTGGGCGAGCTCGCTGGATCAGGCCAACGGCCCACCTAGCCCCAGCAACCTGTCCTCATGGTGGTTAGCGGAGTCTGTAACCTGAAGTGTATGTAACCCAAGGTACCACTGTATTTGGTGTCTAAATTTTACTAAGTGAGGTGGTACGCAGACTGAGAACAAGACAGCCAGTGCCTTGCAGAGCAACCCAATAGGAAAGGGGGTAGAATAGGGACAAGTCTCTCCTTACCCCCTTCCCACCCATGTCAAACCCTCATAGTGCCCATTTCAGTGGTCTGAATTACACCACTTTAAGTTCCACTGGCTGAGCCCTGGCTGAGCCTGGGTGAGGGAGTTATGTCAACATACCTCTGGCTCAGCCAGGGTGATGAACAACTTCTTCTTCTTCTTCTTCTTCTTCTTCTTCTTCTTCTTCTGATTAGTCACTTGTCACCCAAAGGTCTATAAGCAACTTACGTATATTAAAGAAAAATATATGCACATATTCAACCTCCTAATTATTTTTTGCCCGGCTGTGTCCTTGAACTCTAATCACACTTTTTGCATTAGTGGATGGAGAAATAGGTAGGGAGGTAGATATGTATCTCCTTTGTATTTGCACAGCTGGAATGTACAAAGGTCACATCCATTGCCCCGCCCACTTTGGGCTCTGGCCCCTCCCACCACTGTCATGAGGCCTCCGGAAGATTCCTTCCAAGGTGATGCAGGCCTTGAGCTGCGAGAGCTTTCCACTCCTGCCTTACATGCATTGCCGATCTGGGTCTGCAGTGTGCGTATGCATGAAAAATGCAAACTTCTGCCGTGCTATGTTGTGGCTCCATTTCCACCTTTGCTTTCCCCACCGTTAAAGGTAAACTGTACATGAATTGCTCCATCTTCTGGCATGTGTCCCCCCCCCCAAAAAAAAATTGCCCAAGAATGGTTCTCCATTCTTGGTCTAAGCTGCAGGTTCATTTGCAATATAGCGTGCTCTCCTTGAAATGGGAGCATGTAGAATCATAGAATCATAGAGTTGGAAGAGACCACAAGGACCATCGAGTCCAACCCCCTGCCAAGCAGGAAACACCATCAGAGCACTCCTGACATATGGTTGTCAAGCCTCTGCTTAAAGACCTCCAAAGAAGGAGACTCCACCACACTCCTTGGCAGCAAATTCCACTGTCGAACAGCTCTTACTGTCAGGAAGTTCTTCCTAATGTTTAGGTGGAATCTTCTTTCTTGTAGTTTGGATCCATTGCTCCGTGTCCGCTTCTCTGGAGCAGCAGAAAACAACCTTTCTCCCTCCTCTATGTGACATCCTTTTATATATTTGAACATGGCTATCATATCACCCCTTAACCTCCTCTTCTCCAGGCTAAACATGCCCAGCTCCCTTAGCTCCCTTACTCTTGTTTCAGGACACAATCCTAACGCTTCCTCCAACATTGCGTAGAACTGATGGCAGTTACCTTGGAACAAGTGCTGCAGAATGTCAGCAGTTACACAACCTCCCCCAACCCAGAAGTATCGATCCTCTGGAGACCAGGCTGTATTAATTGGGGCCATGTAAGTACCTTAGATAGGATGTTCGGAAGCTAGATTAATTTTCTTTGCAACACCTTTGAGAGACCTGAAGCAGGTTCATAACACACCTGAGGGAAACATTAAAGAAAGCCACCTGAATAACGTTAACATTCTCTCGGTGTACACAATTAGGTCATCCCCCAAACCTGGGAGTTAAGTATGAAACGGGCCCTACTTCATTACTGCTCTCCCTCAAGGCCCAAACATTTCGCTTCTAAATGTGTGACACCACGAGCTGATCCCTTTCTCTCCAAAGTGCCATTACTGGCGACTGGCACTGGAACAAGCTTTTTTCTGTTATTTCAGAGGAGCTGTTTTATTCTTTCACCTTGGCACATGAGAAACGAAGAGTTTTGCAGACTGAGGTGCCACAGATATTTCCGCCATGTAAAAGCTGGGCATCTGACTTGCACAAAAAGTGTGGTTATTTGTTTGGGGAAAATATTTATACCTCGTGAAGTAACCTTACTGATTTCTCTAACTACTACTTCTAATACACAAACACAGTGATTTTGGGTGGTAGTCATTGGTACAGTGTATTGTCCTCTCTCTCTCTTTCTCGGTCTCTCTCTGCCACCCCTGGCTGCCATTTTGTGCTGGTGCCATGGTGCTTTTATCAAAATATGATTTTCTTCTCTCTCTCTCTCTCTCTCTCTCTCTCTCTCTCACACACACACACACACACACACACACACCACTCAGGGGTGCTTATAATAATAAAAATAAAATACAAAGAATAGATCGGTTAAAATACATATATTGAAAATACACAGCAGATAAAATACGTAACATGAAGATCCATTGAAAAGGAATGACAAAAATTACAGAGGAAAATGACAGCTTCCTAGGAATAAATGTTGCAAACTTTAGCAGAT
Organism: Podarcis tiliguerta; assembly: GCF_965153285.1. Classification (NCBI taxonomy): domain Eukaryota; kingdom Metazoa; phylum Chordata; class Lepidosauria; order Squamata; family Lacertidae; genus Podarcis; species Podarcis tiliguerta. The sequence goes on from NC_139544.1 coordinate 54,391,233, forward strand.
TTAAGGGTCAGGGTGCTTAAAGTGGGGACAAATATATGAAGTTCTGGGGCTAACTGACAAATTAACAATTAACAATAAAGGTATGAATACTGTGGGGAAAATGAACTGAGAGAGGCTCAATGCTAGAAGTGAAGTTTACTTAAATGAAATTGGCAGTGGATTTAAGGCATATACATATGGTACAATGATGACATAACAATGCAAATACAATGGTGTGGGTGTGGGTGTAAATTTCTCAATTGTCAGCCACACTTACAAATCACCCAGTGCATATAACAATACTTTCACAAAAAGATTTGGAGGACAGAATAGATATTACATATCACCGCCTATTTATTTTCTGACTCACACCCTTGGATCACATACTCAGACTTCCAGCCTGAGGAAACCCAAAACATGGAAATTATTGCTATGCACTGTGGTAAAATTGAGTAACTTATATAATTAGTTATGTACATGACATAAGTCATATTGCCTTCATGTTTTTCCCACCCCACTCATTGCAATGCAAAGGAAACATGAAAAAATCTAACCAATTATTGTTTGCAGACTGAAAGCAACAACAGCGAATGCTAATCGTATTTGCTGGACAGATTTGGCCCTGAGACGAAAAAGTGAACTTTGGCAATTTCCATCCCCATTTTCTTTTGATTTTTTTCAGAATTCTCCTACAGTAAGAATATAATGATCCCCTCACCCCAGGACGGAGACAGGCTGTTTTTTTATATATATATAATTTTTTATTCGTTTCAAACACATTTATATTGTCATACATTTTACAAATTTCCAACTCTTATACAATCTTTTGGACTTCTGTCAGCTCCTTTGATGATCTCCCGTCTTTAAGATTTCTCCTGCATTTCTAAAATTTATATTACCTTTAAACTCATAATCGATATCATCCCTTTCATTCAATAAGGTAATAATTCAAATTATTCCCCTTACAAAACTTCCTGCAAACCTACAAATGTAATCAAGTCATCACAATTACTTTTCATATAGTCCGTAAATTTACGCCAATCTTCTGTGAATCTCTGGTCCCGCCGGTTTCGAATTCTTCCTATTAATTTGTCCAGTTCTGCCTAGTCCATCAATTTCATCCTCCACTCTTCTTTCATCGGTAATTCTTCTTGCTTCCATTTTTGTACCAATAAAATTTGTGCTGCCGTCATTGCATACAAAAACAACTTACAATCACTTCTATTTATATTAGTTCCTACAATGCCTAATAAAAATGCTTCTGGTTTTTTGATAAATGTATATTTCAACATTTTCTTCATTTCATTATATATCATTTCCCAGAAGTTTTTAACCTTTTTACATTCCCACTACATATGGTAAAATGTTCCTTCTTTTTCTTTACATTTCCAACATTTATTGCTTACCTTATACATTTTTGCAAGTTTAACAGGTATAATATACCATCTATAAAACATTTTCAGCACATTTTCTTTTAAGGCATTGCATGCAGTAAATGAGACAGGCTGGTTTTTATTCATCCTTTTCCTGTGATGCAAGTTGGGTGAAGCAGAGGACCAGTTTCCTTGAGAACTTCTGAATCTACTTTAGAGTCAAGTTTGTAATGGGAATTGATTACATTACCCTGTCAATCAAAGGACAGGGTTTCCTTTGTGCTCTCCCTTTGTGGAAAAGGAAAGAAGATGAGGAAAGGATGTAACTAGCTTGGCCCGAGTTCTGATTGATTGCACACCAGGTTGTATTAGACAATCTAGATCATTTTGCCAATATGAATTTTGGAGATGTTAAAATCACAAAGTCTCTTGGAAAAAAAACGGGGAGGGGAGGAAAGGGGAAACGGGTTTTATGGAAGAGGAAAAGGAAAATCATTAGACACTCAAGAACAGCAATAATTCACCCATATCTGTGTGTTATGTACAAATAATGCCCGCGGGAGTTGCCTACAAACATCATTTTGTCATCTGTCTGTTTTGTCCGACAGCGCTCAGATTCTCATTTATCGCTGCCAAGTTCCTCGCCAGCCCTTCCGAGAGCAAAGCAAGCGATGGGAGATTTCGATAACATTTCTTATCTCTCGTCTTTAGTTACAACCAAATCTGGAAGTCCCCTGTGAGTAAATAAACCCGCTTAAAAGGGACGCGCGGGAAACACGTGGTTAGCCAACGCTGCATCTAAATGTCCCACTGTGTCACGAGGAAATGTCCAGGAGAAACGGGTCAACTCATGAGGAGGGGAAGGAGGAGCTGGAGTTGGTTGATCCTGGTGAGGGGCTAGGATGGACCTCATCTGGTCCACAGGAGGTTTTGGAGTCATCTGAGGAGGAGGCTGCAAGTGCCAAAACCTGGAGAGGGACCCAGTGCATTGTCTGGGGGGGGGGAGCCCTGTTCTGGCATTGCCAGACACCCACAACTAGTCTCCTTCCTTGGAAGAGTCTCCTCCACCACCTTCTTCTGTCAGCGAGGGGAGGCCCTGGAGGAGAAGCCTGACTTGAGCCAGCAATGTCTCTTGCATGGCAAGTTCCCAACCCCCCCCCCCCCCGGTAGAAATAATGACACATGACACAATTATTAAGGTTAATGGGCTAAAAGAAGGCCACAAACGGCCTTGGTCCAGTAGACCTGAAGAATCGTCTCCACCTCCATTGTTCTGCCTGGACACTGAGGTCCAGTGCCGACGGCCTTCTGGTGATCCCTTGCTGCAAGAAGCCAAGTTACAGGGAACCAGGCAGAGGGCCTTCTCAGTAGCGGCACCTGCCCTTTGGAACGCCCTCCCACAAGATGTCAAAGAGAAAAACAACTACCAAACTTTTAGAAGACATCTGAAGGCAGCCCTGTTTAGGGAAGCTTTTAATGTTTAATAGGTTATTGTATTTTAGTGTTCTGTTGGAAGCCGCCCAGAGTGGCTGGGGAAAACCCAGCCAGATGGGCGGGGTACAAATAATATATTATTATTATTATTATTATTATTATTATTATTATTATTATTATTAGTTACAGGGGATAAGAGGTATTGGCTTAGGCATTGGACCTAACCGACCATATCTGACACCAGCCGGTCTGCTGGAAGTCCGGGAAATAATGATTAGTTCTTTAGGAAATAAATTTATCTCCCTGCCTGAAATCAGAAACTTCAGTCTAAGGATTTGTGGGATGTGATACATAAGTAGCAGTCAAGTACAACATTCCTTGTTTTCCTAGAGTGGACATGCGGGGGAATGTTTGATCCAGCCAGTTGAAAACTTCCTGTTTCCTCCTGGCTGGGACATACGTCCTTTGCATGTGACTAGAGGTGGGTGTGACCTCACCTGTCCAGGTAACAAAAGGACAAGGCACACAGCACTCTCTCTCTCTCTTTGACTTCCTCTGTCATTGGAGCAGCTTTTCAGCTAGAAATGCTTTGTTGACTTTTCAGCTTTCAGCCAACAGAGAACGCTGGGATTATCCCCATATGGGATAGATCCACATATATATACTTTGTAACTAAGTTTGTGTTCAGGGATCCAACTGTGAACTGATGATGTGAGTAAACTTCTTTTATATACAGTGGTACCTTGGGTTACGAATTCATTACGGAGGTCCATTCTTAACCTGAAACCATTCTTAACCTGAGGTACCACTTTAGCTAATGGGGCCTCCTGCTGCCACCACTCTGCCACCACCGCTCAATTTCCGTTCTCATCCTGGGGCAAAGTTTGTAACCTGAGGTACTACCTCCGGGGTAGCGGAGTTTGTAACCCGAAGCATCTGTAACCTGAGGTGTTTGTAACCCAAGGTACCACTGTAGTTTAAACAAGATTGTGGTGTGTTTATTCTTTTAAGAGGGATATAAGGGAACTTACCAGGAAACTACACAAGAGGCTTACACAAGCCTGCAACCAGCTGTCTGCTGTGTGTTTGAAAGGGGAATGTAAAACTCTAAGCAAAAGAACTTGGTCTGTGTGTGTGGTTTGGGAGCTGCACAGTTGAGGGGAAAACAATGCTGTCCAGGGTTGTAAAGACTGCAGAGAGAATAATTGGGTGCACTCTTCCCACCTTGGATCAAATCTATGCTTCCAGGTGCCATAAGAAAGCTGCAGAGATAGTGCACACCCTATCTTTCAGCCTCTGCCTTCTTCCAGAAGGCACAGGGTTATAAAGACTAGGACTAGCCGCCTGAGAAACAGTTCCTATCCAAATGCGATTTTGGTTTTAAACGCAGCGTAAGGTAGTCTCTGTGGGAGTATACTGTATTTAATTATGGGGTATCAGAGTTTTTAGGGGGCTAAACAGGCTGGGATAGCAGGCTTGCTGGTTTTGAATATCTGATGTAGATTTTTTCAATTTCGCTGCTCTGTATGGGACAATGATAATAAAGATTATTGTATCGTAATGCAAGTTAGGAAGGATATTAATAAACAATATAGCCTCTCCTGCCTCCCTGAACATTCCCGCAGAATTAAGGAAAAGGAGAACATGCACAGCAACGCTAGCCAAAACTGCTCTAAAACAGATTTCCTGGTTCTGCATTCTGACATGTCACCTGTAGCTGCTGCTTTATTTGAGGCATAGGTCTCAGGTACCCTAAGTGGCATGTATCCCCCATCACGCACACATGCGCGCGCACACACACACACACACACACACACACAAAGATGCGTAGCTTTAGGAAACAGACACACAGGTGGGATTTGACGAAGATGAGCCAAAGGTGGAGCTGAAAACCTCCCAGCTGCTCCTCTCCCTAGCTGCCTCCCTGCTACAGCAGTCGCTGTCAGGGTGGGAACCTGTTGTAGCATTTTGTTGTAAATTGCTGTGGGAACCAATCTGCAGTCATCCAATAAAATCTTCCTGAGACACTGATGAAATTGTTCAGCTTTTTCTTCCCCCGGCATGAACATCTATCATTCTCAGATATTGCAAAATCAGTAAGGAGAAGTTAGGGCCGGTGCCAGTGAGACAAACATTTATGTAATCCCAGAGAGAAAGAGAGGGAGGGAGAGGGAGAGTGAAATATACCTACTGTAAAATAAAATACAGTTAATTCTGGTGCATAGGAAGGCCCCAAGGGATGCTGTAAGAGATACTCGGATTGGGATCTTTTCTGCAGGTTGGGCAGGGATGTAGATAGCAGGTGGGGAAAGGATAGGAACGTACCTTGCAGACCATTGGTCCATCTAACTTGGTATTGTCTACACTGACTGGCAGAAGCTCTCCAGGACTTCAGGCAGGGAGCATCTCCCAGTCATAGCTGTCAACCGTCCCTTATTTGGTGGGAAAGTCCCTTATCCCAGTGCCGTATCCCGCTGCTGTCCCTTATTGATGATGTCCCTTAAATTTCCCAGGTTTCAAAGGAAGCAGATCCTTTCCCTCCCTGCCTGCCGGCCAGGGAGGAAGGAGGCTCCAACTGTGTTGCTTGGCTGCATTGCTCACCCAATAAGGAGTCTAAGAACGACTGGGGGGTGGAGCTTGCTTGCCTTGTGCCGATCAAATCAGCCGCATTGCCTGGGGACTCGCCTTTGCTCAGCGCTTCTCAGCGGAGAGGTGACGGTGGTTTTCCTTGCTGCATCCCCTTTGCCGGGTTGCTGCACTGTGGGAACCACCGCTTGAGGCTTCATTTGGCCGCTGGCTGGGCTTTCTGCCTTTGGCTCGGAGGGACTCAGAAGTCAAACATACCTGTGCTGGGAAAATCCCTTACTTTGGCTGCTGATCCCTTATTTTCGAGGCTGCTGGTCCCTTATTTTCAAATCTGTAAGTTGACAGCTATGCTCCCAGTCCTATTTGGAGATCTAGCTCGGTTTGAACAGGGGACATTCCCACAAATCCCACATGCAAAGCAGATGCTGTACCAGTGAGCTAGACCCGTTCCACAATCTCTTGTGGCCACCACTAAACTTGCCTCTTGACATTGTTGCTTTTAGCTTATTCCCTCCTCCATAAACCAGCGCAGTAATTTTATTTATTTATTGGGGGGGGGAGTTTTATACAAACTTCCATAGAAACTTACAATTTACGGTTAAAACCAGTGTTGTTGTTTTCCTTTCTAAAAAAATGTTTAGGGGTACTCTCATTTTGACTCAAGAAAATCACCATTTGAGAGTTCAAATGGGGGAAAATAAATACAGTAAATGTACAAAAGTACAAAGATTCACAAAATTTTTAGGGGTATGCATACCCTTATGTCCCCCCAGAAAAAAAAGCACTGGTTAAAACCCTTTTTACACACCATACCTGCCAACTGTCCCACTTGGAGTGGGACACCCTGAATTAACAGAAGAGGCCCAGCAACCCCTATAAGATGTTCAAATAAAATATATTTGGGTTGTTTGGGGGTTGTTTGTGGAGAGGTGTTGTTGTTCACTTGTTTCCACCCCATTGAATTTATCTTGATTGACACCGGAATGAATATTTATTGCTCGGCTGACATGGTGAATAATTTGACACTGCTACCTATTATGTATTGCTCATTATGTATTGTGAACCATTAGGATTTGTTTAGTATTGTGCATTATGTATGATAATGCATTGCTTATTATTATGAATTGTATTTGTATAACTGTTTTAACCTTTTGCGTTGTATGTCGGCATGTAAGAAAACATCGTTCTCAATTCCGCCTTGGATTTGCTGCATGCAGTGCTGTTTCCATTCTTCTGCAGTTTCACTTCTGCTAAAAATTACGTTGTTCATCTTGCTGAGTCTGCTGTGGAGAAATTACACAACTTGTGCAATTTACATAATTAATCACATAGCTTACATCAGTTACATAAATTGCATTGTCATTTGCATTATTCCCCTCCATCCATTTCGGCATAAAAGAAATGCGATGCAAACTGGGGAAATAAGTCATCGGTTATGCATCGTTTGCAGGCAGAAAGCAACAACCTCAGCTAACGCCAATCATATTTGTTGGATTGGTTTTTAATCCAGAAATGAGATGAATAAGCGAACATTGGCAATTCCTGCTTCAATTTCCAGTTTCCACATGCAGAGAGCGATGAGATACCCCAGCTTCTGATCACAGTTAGCTTAAATGAGCGGAGGACTTGTGACTTTTAACAATACAGTGGATGCTCAGGTTGCGAACATGATCCATGTGGTATGCACGTTTGCAACCCGCAGCATTCGCAACCCGCAGCAGCGCATTTGCACACGGCGGGTTGTGATTCAGTGCTTCTGCGCATGCGCAAAGCGCAATTTAGCGCTTCTGCGCATGCGCGACCGCCAAAACCAGGAAGTAACCTGTTCCAGTACTTCCAGGTTTCGGTGGGTCTGTAACCCAAAAAAAGTTAACTTGAAGCGTCTGTAACCCGAGGTATGACTGTAGAGTCAACCCTCTGAGGCACTCTTCCACACAACCCACAGTAAAATAAACATTAAGGTGGTAGCTTGGTTGCCATACCCATTAATTTCAATGGGTGGGGTATTATTAATCAATTAAATAAATAAATCCATATCCTGGATTTACTCCCGGGGCAGCAAACGCAGAAATGACAATTAAAACATCAAAAATACAGAAACCAATTCCAATACAAATGCAAACTGTGAAAGATCTCCACTTAAAAGACTTGTGGGCACCTGAAAGACAACAGAGATGGCACCTGTCCAATACTTAGCAGGAGAGATTTCCAAAGATTGGATACCACAATGCTGAAGGCCCAATTTCTATCAAACATACCTCTTGAGAAGACAGTATTTGTCCAGTGCTCTCTCCTGCAAAACACAGTGATCAGCTGGTTACAATAACAGGCGAGACAATCTTCTGAGTATCCTGGTCCCAATTTGCACAGGGCGTTGTACACTGTGCCAGCACCCCGAGCTTAGCCCAGTATGTCTCTGCAAATGGTTTCTGGTGGGGTGTTGGTGTGGCTTTTTAATTGAATGCTAACAGGATTTGGGGAGGTAGGAAATTTGATGGGGGCGAGCTACACAAAAGTTACCGTATTTTTTGCTCTAAAAGACTCACTTTTTCCCTCCTAAAAAGTAAGGGGAAATGTATGCCCGTCTTATGGAGCAAATGCAGGCTGCACAGCTATCCCAGGAGCCAGAACAGGAAGAGGGATTGCTGCTTTCACTGCGCAGCGATCCCTCTTGCTGTTCTGGCTTCCGAGATTCGGAATATTTTTTTTCTTGTTTTCCTCCTCCAAAAACTAGGTGCGTCTTGTGGTCTGGTGCGTTTTATAGAGCGAAAAATACGGTAGGTTGCTTTTGAAGATGGAAAGAAAAGTCCTGCAAGACTTGTCAACTGTCAACAAAGACTTCCATTGTTTCCTAAGGAGGCAGACGAAATTTTGAAACCGATAATAATTTTTAGTGCCGATGGTTTGTTTGTTTTTTTAAAAAAACAACCTTGCAACATTCCCCCTTTTTCATGGCGCTACGGAGCTTGTTTTATTGACACTGGGATAACATACCCTCTGCCCTACGATTGTTAAAACTCCGTTGCTTTTAAAAACCCATCATCCTGTTTGTCACCAACGACCTTAACAAACGTGCCCTGCCGTCCTTGAATGTGTAGCCAAGAAAGTTGTCAAATTTCCAAACCTTCTTTTTCCACCTTTCTCCTCCCTCCACCCCCCCTTTTTTGAAGCTTACTACCAAAAAAAAATCAATTTCAATCAACACGGAGTGTAATATTATCAAATGTCAGCTGTTCAGGCCGTGTGCTTCGAAAATTATCCTTGACAGGTTCTTGTCGAGTTAATTAAGTGCTCCAAAAGAAAGGGGGTGTCTGCATGGAAGGGAAAGCAAAAATTCCTCACTTGCCAGCTCCTTGTCTTCGAGACCCTAAAGGTTCTCTTTGGGGTGGGGGAAAGAGAGAGAGAAGATTACCTTAGGGGGTTTTATTGATAGATCTTTGCCTGATATTGGAATGATTCTGGGGCAGATAAATCACATTTAGATTTGTTAGTAATTGAGTAGAATTGATTGAAGTGTTCGGATAGCCCCAGAGGGAAGGCGGCTAGTCCTTCTCAGTTCTATAGAGGTTGTCATCAGATAAAGGACCTCATTGGGCAAGATGGATAAAGGTCTAATTGTTTATATGATCAGCGACTGTTTCCACCCCAGCCCACCTCCTTTCCTTTTAATTCCCTCCACCCCAAACTTAGGTGTTGCAAAATGTCATTAAAACACACACAACACAAGCCGTAAATAAAAATTAATGCTGAGCGATTGTGAGCGCAATCAAAAGCGTCGTGGCCATTTTGAGAGGATCTATCATGGTTTTCCTATTACATATGAAATGTATATATATATATATAATAATGACCGTGGCATTTCCCCTTTTCTCCATCTGTCTTTTTAAAATTCATGTAAAGGTTTCACGATCATTGCAATAAATTTCTTTCTGGACAGTATCATGTAGTCCAATTTAACAGCACGTTGATCCCGGCTAATATACGCTCATTAAAGTAATATTTTATCAAGGCAAGTTTTGTTTTTCTTCAGGTACCCACACGTTGGACGCCTTCTGTCAAATGCTCTGTGGCAGCAGAACGGTTTCTCTGTCTGACAATCGTGATGCTGCTAAACTTATTAGTGCTCTTTTAAAGGAAATGAAAAAGAAACGGTGATTTAAAGGCCTTTAGGAAGCAGGTTTTCATCCCTCAAAGGAACAAAGGGAAAGGAAAGGTCCAAAATCTATCCAACAGGAGTTGAAGAAGCTATTAACTAGTCATTTTGCAGCTCATATTGTGGTGCAATCCTATACATGCATGTCTATTCAGAAAAGGCCCCTTCACTTCAATGGGGTTTACTCCCCGGAAAGTCCATAGAGGACTGCAGCCTAACAGTGCACTCCTATAGCAGGGTTGGGAGAATTCAGTTTCTCTCTGTTTCACATTTTCCCAATCTTCAGTTCACTTTTCCCTATTTGGAGATGTCTGCTTGAAAATTGGTTTGGATTTTTGTGCATATTTCTCACAATATACAGTGGTTAAGAACTCTGGTTAAGAACTTAATTCATTCTGGAGGTCCGCTCTTAACCTGAAGCTGTTCTTAACCTGAGGTACCACTTTAGCTAATGGGGCCTCCCGCTGCCACTGCACGATTTCTGTTCTCATCCTGAAGTAAAGTTCTTAACTCGAGGTACTACTTCTAGGTTAGCGGAGTCTGTAACCTGAAGCGTTTGTAACCTGAGGTACCACTGTACTCATTTTTGTAAGTGAATAAAAGATCAGAGGACTGGGAAGGCACTGGATCCTTTGATCCATCCCTGGAATGCCCCCCAGTCCACCCCAGGGACTTTGGGGTCTATTGACGTTAGACTTCTGATATCAGTAGGACAAGGAGTGTGGAAGTTCTGGTGGGGCAAGGCCCCATGGAAGTCTTTGCAGCAACAGAACGGATTCCAGCATCATCCTTGAAGAGGGAGACCCATTGCTTCCTGTGGCCCCAGAGATGCCTCCCCAGGACCTTAGAATTGCCAAGCCCCTCTTCATGTTTGTCAGGTATAAGGACCATGGGTTGAGGACCTGTGGGTATAAGGTTGGGCATAAGGACCAAGGTCACCACTATGAGAGCCAGTGTGGTGTAGTGGTTAAGAGCAGTGGACTCATAATCTGGTGAACCGGGTTCGCGTCTCCGCTCCTCCACATGCAGCTGCTGGGTGACCTTGGGCCAGTCACACTTCTTTGAAGAAGTCTCTCAGCCCCACTCACCTCACAGAGTGTTTGTTGTGGGGGAGGAAGGGAAAGGAGAATGTTAGCCGCTTTGAGACTCCTTAAGGGGAGTGATAAAGCAGGATATCAAGTCCAAACTCCTCTTCTATCTAAATTCAGTCCTAGTCAAAGTAGACTCATTGAAATGAATGGGCACATCTCACTTAAGCCCGTGGATTTTAGTGGATCTGCTCCAAGCACAATGCAACCTTCAGGGCCAATGGCTTCCCAGAAAAGGTGGATTTGAAATAGGGATCCTAGGAAGTAGTCCTAGGAAGAGCATAAAGTGGACCTAGAAAGGGCAGCAAGAGATAAATGAGTGGAGTAATCCCTTAAAAGAAAATGGCATCCATTATCTGTGATTGCTAGTGCAATTTTATACATGTTGGGGGGACAGCCATAGCTCAGTGGCAAAGCATCTGCTTTGAGTGCAGAAGACCCCGTGTGCATTCTCCAAGTTGGGCTAGTGGGAGGAAATCCTGCAGAGCCACTGCCACTCAGTGTACAGTGGTACCTCGGGTTAAGTACTTAATTCGTTCCGGAGGTCCATTCTTAACCTGAAACTGTTCTTAACCTGAAGCACCACTTTAGCTAATGGGGCCTCCCGCTGCCGCCACGCCGCCAGAGCACGATTTCTGTTCTCCTCCTGAAGCAAAGTTCTTAACCTGAAGCACTATTTCTGGGTTAGTGGAGTCTGTAACCTGAAGCGTATGTAACCTGAAGCGTATGTAACCTGAGGCACCACTGTATATGATGCTGTGTTTTTTTAAATATTTTTATTCATTTTCCTTTTTCATTCATTACATACATCTCAAATTCTTAACATTTACTATATATTCCTCCCTCCCTCCCCTCCAAGGCTTCCCCCAACTTCCGCTTCTGGTTGTTTCTCCTTTCACCCACTTTGCTATCTCTTAACAGAAAAAGTTATTAATAACATAACTTCAAGCCTAAAGACATAAAAATAACAGTAAATACACCATCATATTTCACTATCTTCTAAACATTTTCTAATGCCAATAATGTGAATGTTTCTTTAAACCTGCCATCAAGTCTATTGACTTTCTTTGTTTCTGCAAATATCATATGAATGGTTCCCAATCTTTTCCAAAGTATCTGTTGTCTTTTCCTTTTAGTCTATCTGTCGTTTTTGCCAGTTCTGCATAGTTCATCAACTTCTCTTGCCATTGTTCTATAGCTGGTATTGGAAGACTGGAGAAATACCAACTAAATACCAACTATATATGATGCTCAGCCAGATGGACCAAAAATCAACCTGGCTACAAGAAGAGCTTCCCTTTATTTTCCTAGACCGATTTGTGGTATTGAGGAGAAGGTGTAGTTCAGTGGTGGAGCACATGCTTTGACTGCAGAAAGTTTTGGGTCCAATCCCTGGCATCTCCAGGTATGAGCAGAAATGACTACTGGTTTGAAACCCTGGAGAGGTGCTGCCAGCCAGTGTGGCCAATACTGAGTTAGATGGACCAATGGTCTGAATGGTTTTACGGCAACTTCCTATCTTCCTTTGCAAGCCCCTCTAGATTCCATGGAACTTCATCCCAGGTAAACATGTAGAGGGCTGCATCCTCTTACCTTGAAGTTTCAGAAGCCTTGCGTAGACTTCAATCCTACATGCATTCCCCAAGCTCCACCAGCTGCTGTAAGCTGAATTAATATCACAGCTGACAGAAGAAGGAAAAAGAGGGGATGGGGAAAGAATAATTCATTTCTGCGTTCAATATTTTTTTTTATACTGAGCTTTTCACTCCACTAAACGAAGCTGGCAACTGGCAAAGATCACACACGTAAAGATGTCTTAATCTTAAATATAATTAGATATAATACCACACGCGGCGCTGTATGATTAGTAAAATATATGATCATTAGTTATTAGATTAATGTGTCTGCTTGTGTAACGGGGAAGCCATTTGCAGGCAGAAATGAAATAGCTCAATTTGCTGTAATTGACTGATCTCCCATAGAGAGTATGGGTGCATTTGCAACTTCAGGAGATGATTCCATCGGATGTTATGAGCGCAAACACTACCGTTGCGGAGGGGCCTGGAGATACCGGCGGCTGCAGAGTCTATAGCAGGGGTCTCCGACATTTTGCAGTCCAGTCCTCACTAGAGTTGAGCACTGATTTCAAGTCATCTTTTTCTAACAGGGGGGAATCACCGTTAGTCTGGGGTCACCACCACGACACCCGCACATGCCAGAGGGTCTGATGGTACCTCCTATAGTGCCCACAAAAAGTCTCAGTACACATTCCCCTCAAAAATCCACAATGCGTGAGTGACTCTTCCTGTTTGCACAGACTCGGCCTCTCCTACACACACACACCGCATGGCAGCCATTTTGTGTTATGCCACACCTCCACAGCAGCCATTTTGTGTCTGGTGCCAACAACACTTTCATAAAATTCCAAATGTGTCCACTGCAGGGCCGTAGCTAGGGGTGGCGGGGAAGGCCCTCACCAGGGGCACAGGTGGGGGGGGGGCCACAAAACTGGCTAAAAAAATATGTCCATAAGTATGTCTATAAATAAAAATGTTGATTATTGCCTCATAAGAAAAGGTTTTAAATGGAGGAGTTGGGGGCGCAATCTGGACGCAATCTGGACTCCAGGGGATCAAGATCACCTAGCTACGGCTCTGGTCCACTGGTCCAAAAGGTTTTGCCTGAGGTTGGGGGAGTCGCATCTGGTTGGCCACTGTGAGAACAGGATTCTGGGTTAGATGGGCCATGGCCCGATCCATCAGGGCTTTCTTATGTTATCTTCTCCAGGTTAAAAATACCCGACCATTTTGAATAAGACTTGGTTATTTCAGATGTATAAGGAACGCTGCTTTGTGGAAACTAAATTTGCATGACTCGAGATGCAAACAAGAGTACTGTGTGTTTTTCATAAGTGGGCTAATCATCCTTAAAGGCATCCGTCAGTGCCAGACAACCTGTTTATTGAACATAAAGATTTCCCCACTCCAAAGTCATAAGCTGCAATCTTTGTTCTTGGCTCAGGACCGATCTCTGCAAAGAAGTTTGAAAAATCCTCACGTGAGTGAGTAAACACTCGCCCTGTGGAAACGTGGTTCCTCATCTTTGCTTGTGACGTGTTTGCAAATCAAGGTGCTGAACTTGGATTTCTCCATCCGCATTGCGGGTCCCTTGTGCGCGGAGCTCCACCCTCTTGACTCTGACATGCCTGGGGTGTCAAATGGCAGTGGAATGAGCAATTGAGCATCTCCTTTGGAGCAGCCAAGATCCGCCAGGCCCTTAAATTATCCGCTGACACCTCATAATGTTCCAAGGTGCTGTTGGCACCCCACAACTCTTAACTTCCTTCCCCCTTTTTCTTAAATAGGTTTCCTTATGGTTTTTAATTTAGATTTTTATTTTATTTTATTTTTTATTTTTTTGAGCCACAGCAAATAAGCGAACCATTCAAATTGAAATGCTGGAATGAACCAAGCTGAACAATAAACTAAAAGACGCCTGGAGCAAGTTGAGCAATAAACAGGTTTTTAATTTTTCCCCTCCTCTCTCTCTCACTCTCTCTCTTTCTCTCTCTGCTCCCACTTCCATCTCTCTGGAGTCTGCCTCTGATGGATGATGTGACAATGGAAGAATCCTCCATAAATTCTAAATTCTGAATACTAAATCAGTGAGCAAGAACCAAACTCGAGAAGACAATCCCTTCTGCCAGCCGCCTTTACTACTTCTCAACGTAGATTAGAATACATCTCACACTACAGATAAATAAAAAGACAGACAGATGGGAATATAAGAAGATAGACCAAACAAAATATGCAAGCATTTCTTTCCATCCTACATTTGGCTTGGTCTTAACTCAGTCAGGGTTCCACTGGTGATATATGTTCTGTAGACACACCATTGCATTTCTATGGAACATTCTCAAAAATGTTTTGGAAGATCGAACAGTTGCATGGGTGATGCAGGTCTTTTGGTTTGGCTCTATCCATCTCAATCATCACAGAATTTCATATGGCTATCTTCAGTCAAAGGTAGATATAGCCAGTAATCAGGAGGGGGGGAGGAATCTGAAGGATCTAATGCACAAGGGCGGGGAGAGAGGTCTTCAGCTTTGTCTATCAACAAAAAAAATAAAACGCATTCACCTTTAAAACAAATATTTCCTTATTTATTTACATTTCTCCCCTTTCAAAGTGTTTGGATGGAGTGTTAAGAGAGTTACAGGGTGATATGTCTACTCAAAAGCAAGCCCCGTTGAGCTCAATGGTACTTAATCCCAAACAAGACTATATAGGACTGCACCCTTAGGTTGTTTCCAGTGTTAGTCATGCTTAGAGTAGGCCCACTGAAATTAGTGGAAATGACCAACTTAGGTCCATTAATTTCAATGGGTTTATGCTGAGTAGAACTTAGATGGACACAAAGCCTTCAGAAAACATGAAACTAGAATGTCAAGTTACACTATCTGAAGAAGTGTGCATGCACACGAAAGCTCTCTTGGCAAAACCTATTTGGTGTTTCGCAACTTTCTGACTAGATGCAGGATCTTAGCCAGACCTAGCAGAGTATATGCAGAATCCACGGAAGCAACTGGCGACTTGGCTGCAGACAGGATAGACGAAGCAGGAACCAGGAACTTGTAGTTAGGTGTTTATTATATACAGTGGACTATTTACAGGAACAGAACATAGATCTTTAGCTAGCATTCTCTGACATGACTCACAACTCCTACACTGACACATAGAACTCTGAACACTGAACTCCAGAACTAACACATTACAGTTAGTAGGTCATTAATTATTAATCCCTTGAGAGAGCTTGACCAACCAGGGAGCTGTCTCCACCCCTCTGTTATCACCAGGAAGACTTACTCCTTCACATGACCTTCTGGCTGTCTGCCAAGCCTTAATTGCCTCTGTGTGAGTAGCTGCATGTACACAGTTTCCCAACAAACTCATACCAAGAACAAACTTAGTTGGTCTCTAAGATGCTATTAGACAATTTTTTTGTTTTTATTTTATATTTCAAGTTACACTACGTAGGGTTGAGGGAACCTGTGCCCCCCCCCCCAGATGTTGTTGAACTTGAACTCCCATCGGACTAGCTGGCATGGCCAATGGCCAAGGATGATGGGAGTTGTAGTTCAGCAACTTATGTAGGACTACAGGTTAGCCACCCCTACTGTGTACACACTGAAATCATCTCATGCTGTGAAAAGTCAAGGGAGAGCTGATTTCTACATGTGTGGCTATCTGTGGATTTAGTTGTGTCAAAGTGGCCTCGTGAATGGTTGGATGTGTGGCCTGATCATGGCACAACACAGTCAATGGGAACATTTCGTTCACTTCACCATCATTATCGATATCATCACAAGCATGTTTCATCAAATCAAAACTGACAGATGTCATGGACTAAGTGCTGGAGTGGCGGGCAGCAGCAGTTGGGGAACCCCCCAGGGGAAGAAGGCTTGTGGAGCAGTGGTGATATAATTATGAGTGGTCACAGGGAGAATAGGGGAAAGACTAGGAGGAGGCAGTGTCGGAAGCTGAAGAGGTAACAGGGCTTAGTGAGCAGGAAGAGTCTGTGGCAGAGAGCAGTCCAGAATCAGGGGCAGAGGCTGGACAGGATGGGGGCCAAGAGGCCGAGATGAATCAGGCTAGTGAAGAAGCCAGGTCATCTCCCCCTCCTGCGTTGACCAACACCCCTCCCACCCCGTCTCCCAGAACCAATAGAGGCATGAAGAGGGAGAATCAAAGACAGACATGTCGACCGAGTCTCAGATTTTGGGGGAAGGATTTGAGGGAGGAGGACTTAGGCAACTGTGGGAAGGAGGAAACCTTCAGTTCCCCCAAGATCTACCGGGATGAGTTGCTGTGTTCACTAGGCCTGGACTCCTGAGCAGACCTTGCTTCCTGGAATAAAGAGTTGCATGGTTTATTGCTGACTTGCTCTTGGCACCCACTCCTGACAATAGGTAATGAAACATGCATTGGGTGGAGGGCATTTGGAGGGTGTTTATAGCGGATGCTCCTCACTTTACACTGTTTTACTACTACTACTACTACTACTACTACTACTAATTTATTATTTGTACCCCGCCCATCTGGCTGGGTTTCCCCAGCCACTCTGGGCGGCTTCCAACAAAGATGAAAAATACACTAAAATGTCACATATCAAAAACTTCCCTGAACAGGGCTGCCTTCAGATGTCTTCTGAATGTCAGGTAGTTGTTTATCGCTTTGACATCTGATGGGAGGGCGTTCCACAGGGCGGGCGCCACTACCGAGAAGGCCCTCTGCCTGGTTCCCTGTAACTTGGCCTCTCGCAGTGAGGGAACCACCAGAAGACCCTCGGAGCTGGACCTCAGTGTCCGGGCAGAACGATGGGGGTGGAGACGCTCCTTCAGATATACTGGACCGAGGCCGTTTAGGGTTTTAAAGGTCAACACCAACACTTTGAATTATGCTCGGAAACGTACTGGGAGCCAATGTAGGTCTTTCAAGACCGGTGTTATATGGTCTCGGCGGCCGCTCCCAGTCACCAGTCTAGCTGCCGCATTCTGGATTAGTTGTAGTTTCTGGGTCACCTTCAAAGGTAGCCCCACGTAGAGCGCATTGCAGTAGTCCAAGCGGGAGACAACCAGAGCATGCACCACTCTGGCGAGACAGTCTGCAGGCAGGTAGGGTCTCAGCCTACGTACCAGATACACACAAGGACCTGGAAAATAACCCCCACATAAGTGGAGGGATGTCTGTATCCTTTTCTGAGGTGAGGCAACCAGAACTTTAAGCAGTATTCCAAGTGCGGCCACACCATATATTTGTATATTGGTGTTATGATATCAGCAGTGTTGTTTTCAATTCCTAATGATTCTAGCATTGAATTCTCCTTTTTATTCACAGCTGCCGCCACTGTTCATCCTCAGGGCTTTCCTACTTGAAGACATGCTCCTCTTTTCCTGTACCCATAAGTTCTCGCTCCAGAACACCCATTTTTTATTTCATTTTTATTGTGGTGAGCCTCTTTGAGCTCAGCTCGGTTTTGGGGGAAGCAGTGTGCATATATCAAGCCAAACCAAATGAAATTAAATAAAACCGGAATTTCACCATCCCCTTGAGCATCTTTTTGTATTATGGGATGGATTTGCTGTGCCATTTCCAGCCATGTGATGTTAAGGAGTAAATAATTGTGTCCAATTCTATCCTTGGCTTTGGCCTAGAATATTTTCACCAAGTTTGTTGGCAGAGGGAGGGGAAAAGCCCAGAAGTGATCCTGTCCCTTTAACAGATGGAGTAAACAGAAATACAGCAAATGAACATGGATGTATTCATCAAAAATTTCATTTGCAAGGATGAAATTGATGGACTATGCAGAATTGGATAAACTAACCAGAAGAATTCGAAACCTGCAGGACCAGAGATTCACAGAAGACTGGTGTAAATTTACGGACTATTTGAAAAGTAATTGTGATGACCAGATTATGTTTCTGGGTTTGCAAGAAGTTTTGTAAGGTAAATTATTTGAATTATTGCAAAAATGGTTAAAGAGGTGGATTGTGAGTTAAGATAATTAAAGGCAATAGGAATTTAAGAAATGCAGAAGAAATGATAAAAATGGTGGATCATCAGAGGTGCTGATGGAAGTCCAAAAAGATTGTATAAGATGTGATTTATTCACTCTGAATAAAGCTTAAAGGTAAAAAAAAAAAAAAAAAAGTCATTTGCTTAATAAAGTCTACAAAAAAACAGCGGTGTCTGGCCAAAATCGCTAATACAGACCAAAGTCTGCCCTGCTCTATCTGAATAAATATCTGCATGAGGTGTTGGGCCTGGGAATGGTTCCTTGATTTATGGGTACAGCTCAAGGAGCTGATATTGCAAATCTTGAGATTTCCTTCCGTTGTTAAATGCCAAATTTATGCACAATGGCTTGGCAATACAGAGAACAGCAACAAGGCTGAGCTTGGGAGCAGGGCACAAGCTCCTGTTTAATCAGTTCAGAGAGGCATCAGGTGATTCGAATTAGCACGCGGAAATGTATTAAAAGAATTCATTTTGCTAATAGAAGCTCTTATTAAAAATGCCTGCTTGTATATTAGACACCTTTGCTTATGATTCTTAATATTTCCATATCATCCTGAAAATCAAATTTTATTTTTTCCCCCTCTGTAAATGCCATCAAATTATATTTTCTATTAAAATGTTAATATCAAAGCAAATTAAGCCAGGCTGCAGATTACATATTAGCAATGCTGTTTTGTGGTTTTTTTTCCACGACCCACACTCTTCCTCTCCTGTTATGAATTGCATCGCTGAAACATAGAAGCTTGGAAAATATTCTGGAACTAGGGGGGGAAATGAATTAAAATATAACATCGTTTGTTATTTATGCAGCTGCACCATTCTCGGATGCCCCAAGGACTCGTCCTTCCTTAAATAGTTCCTTTCATTCGTCTCTCTTCCGAATCCCCTTAAAAAGTCACCTTTTCCATGACGCCATTCACACAGCCCTTTAATTTGCTATCAATTTGAACGCAGTTGGGTCATGTTTTTCGGCCTCAGTGCTGCGTTCCCTTCTGAGTACCATTCCAAGGTCCACATGCCAGGGGTGGGCGGAGCCAGAGACAAAAGTGGGAGGAGCAATTGATGTAAACGTTACCTTTCTACAGGGGTCTACTTTCCACACAGACCTTTCTTTATTCCTCCAGCCAGGCAAACAAGAGCCATTATCAGGTTTCAAAGATGACCTCCTAGCCAGGCAACAAACACAAGGAAGGTGCAAAGTAGGATCAGCAAGGAAAGCGACTGGGGAGGATTGGGGAAAGTCCTGAGGGCCAGATACAGAGCATTGGAGGGCCACATTGAGCCCCCAGGCCTGAATTTATCTGCCTCAAATCAGGCCTCATTCTACCCTGCTCTTGAGCTGGAAAGGGCTCCCTGGGAGCTTATAAAGTGGCTGGTAATAAGGCACTCTTGCACTTTTAAAAGACATGGCATAAAAGGAAAGGGGGTAGTACGGGAGGAGGGAAAAAACAGACTCAGGTACCTGTTCTTAGATAATGTATTTGGTTCACGCCCAACAGTCAAAATGGTTTCTCAAAAGTGACTATAAGCATAAATGCAGCTGCGTGATGGCCAAATGGCTTTCTCAGACCTTGGAGAGATCCCCAAATAATTATCCCTAGCTAAACCTCCTTCCTCATAAAAAATGGATCTTCTCCAGATTCTATATTTGGTGGGGGGTTATTTATTTATTTGTTTGTTTGTTTATTAGTTAGTTAGTTAGTTTATTGCATTTATTGCATGAAGCTCCCTGGGTGACCTTGGGCCAGGTTGCAAGGTGGTTAGATTGGTCTCAACTAGGGCCAGGGCCTTTTCAGTACTGGCCCCGACATGGTGGCACGCTCTGTCCCAAGAGACTAGGGCCCTGCGGGACTTGACACCTTTCCGCAGGGCCTGCAAGACAGAGCTGTTCCCCCTGGCCTTTGGTTTGGACTCAGTCTGACCCTTATGTTTCCCTCCCCTTCTGGCCTTGATTTATCAGCTACTTTTAAAATGAGACTGCATTTTAAATTGCATTTTCACCTGTATTTTAAATTGTATCTTTTTTCCCATTATGTTTTTTACTGTGATTTTATTGCTGTTAGTTGCCCAGAGCCCGGCTCTGGCCGGGGAAGGGGGGTATAAATAAAATTATTATTATTATTATTATTATTATTATTATTATTATTATTATTATTATCATTTAGATCCCCCCTTCCCCCCTCCCCAAGGAGCTCAAGGCTGCACCCATGGGTCCTTTCCGCACCCTCCTCATTTGATCTCCACAACAACCCTGTGAGGTAGGTTAGTCCGAGAGGTTGGGACTGGCCCAAGGTCACCCAGGGAGCTTCATTCGCAGGAGATGATTAGAACCCCAGTCTTCCAGTCTGACACCCAAACCACTACACCATGCCAGCTCTCAGCATAGTGTAGTATTTACTCCTAGCCACATACAGTGGTGCCTCGCAAGACGAAATTAATTCATTCCGCGAGTTCTTTCGTTGAGCGAGTTTTTTTGTCTTGCGAAGCACCACTGCAGTTAAACACTAACGACGGCGGGGAGGGGCGGGGAGAAGCAGGGCAGCTGCCACAGCCGGTACCTCGGACTCACCCGCGCCTTGTGGCCACCGCGCGACGCGGCTGCTGGAGGGCGACGGGGATCAGGAGTGCGACTCCGGCTGCAACGCTGGCTGCTGGCGGCAGCGGCTCTCTGAGAGGAGCGCACGAGGGCGGTGGGCAGCGGCGCGAGGCAGCCGGAAGGTCGGCCATCAGCCAGAAGGTCGGAGGGAGCCGGAGGAGTCGTCAGCCGGAAGGTGAGAGGGAGCCGGAGGAGCGGGGAAGCGAGCGTGCGTGCGTGCAGTGACCGTCGCCATGAGACGAGAGGCAGGGCCATTTCGTCTAGCGAAGCAAGCCCTTAGGAAAATCCATCTTGCGAATCCCCTCGGAAAACGAAAAACCCTTTCGTCTAGCGAGTTTTTCGTCTTCCGAGGCATTCGTCTTGCGGGGTACCACTGTAATGGAGAACAGGGTGTCCTTCCTAGCTGCACCCGACCCCAGTGAACCATCCTGGCTTCCAGCACCATCCCGGTTGCTTCTCTCCTCAGCTAAGCAGTGCGCGTTGTTAGTTACCCGGCGATGATTATGAAGCTAATTAAAACATACTAAGAGATGCACTATAAACCTGCGCGGCGCATGGAGCAAATTAACCAAGTTCAGCTTGCCTGTTTCATTGTGCTTTTATTATGATGTTTTCAAATGAATTTTGAATAGTTTTCTTAATCTGTTTCATTCTGCTTTGGAGCATCCCACTCTTGCCAAGACCCCCACAGGGATGATTTCCGAAGAGTGTGACACAATATCTCGATGTTCTTGCTGCTTACTTATAATTAAGCTGTTTTGAGGTGTGAAATGAGCAACAATTAAAAAAAATGAACACCCTGCTTATTGAGCCAGGTGCAACCCATCCGTGCATCTGAAAATTTGCCTTCAGTGCCATCTTAGCGTCAAACTGGCTTGTTACAGGAGCTGAGTCTTATGGGTGATCCTCTTGCCCTCTTTGCTATTTTGGCCCAGGCAGCCTGTTTAACTTGAAAAGCAAAGTCGCCAGGATTTTGGGTGGCAGTGACTGGTTCCCTTGAGAGCTCAGGTGCCCCTTTCAGCAGCCCTATACTCTGTTTTATATGAGGATGATGAAGAAGAAGAGTTTGGATTTGATATCCCGCTTTATCACTACCCTAAGGAGTCACAAAGCGGCTAATAATCTCCTTCCCCTTCCTCCCCCACAGCAGACACTCTGTGTAGTGAGTGAGGCTGAGAGACTTCAAAGAAGTGTGACTAGCCCAAGGCCACCCAGCAGCTGCATGTGGAGGTGGGGAAGTGAACCCGGTTCACCAGATTATGAGTCCACCGCTCTTAACCACTACACCACCCTGGCTCTATCACTGCTAAGAACAAGGGACAGATGGATCCATCCATTCTCAGTTTCCCATTCTACAATCTTGAGTTCAGTTCTCCACATTTCCACATTAGTTGGTGAATTTTTATTTTAGGGAGAGAGAAAAAGCCCTCGTGAAAATTCAACTATTTTGTGCAAATTTCTCCTCGTCTGCAATTCTGCCAGTGTACACATTTTTGCAAGGAAGTTTTCCCTAATATAATTTTGTATGTTATTTTCACTAATATCTGCATTTTAAAATGCACATTTCACCCCAGTTGCGTGCATTTTTGTATACGTTACTTGGCATTGCAAAATTCAGAGAAGGACGGTCGCCCTTCATTTCTTCTATTGCTGCAGAAAGTGCGCCTTAGGTAAAGTCAGCTTTCAACTGTGTGTTTCATTCTGCTTAGAAGTCAGTTAGGCCGTATGAGCTGCATAAAAAATTATAACAGGATAATATTGAATGCATAGTGAATTGAACCTCCTGCATCCCTACTTAGAAGATAAGGTCCCTCTAGCTAAGTATCCTGGGAAGTCCACCAGCAAGTTCCAAAAGCAACAGCACAATCCCACTCACCTGCTATTCATTCTTTCTCTGAGCACAGAGGTTCCATGCAATTGTTACCCTTTCTAACAGCAAACTCACGTGGTGAGCGCTGCCAGGATTGTAGCCAAAACGGAGACACGAAGAAACAACAGCAAAGTAGTCCTGTGCTTGGAGGTGGGACTCCAAAGCTTGTAGAAGTACAATTTTTTTAAAAAAGAAATTGAAGGGGAAAACAACACTGACAACAGCTTGGGGACTTGAAATTTAGACACTGAGTTGGGGGAAAAGAAGAGGATGCAAGGAGGTGGGAAGAGTTGATGCTAAGCTTGGCAGAAATGGCTGGCTGGAGACCTGAACACCTGTTAGGAGATTCCACCTTTTGTTGCAGCTTCTACTTGTAACGACTAATAGCCATTGACAGACCTTCTCCATGAGAAAGGTCCATGTTAGTATTGGCTACTATCTATTGCAGTATAACTAAGTTAGATCTATATTTATTTTATTTTTTACTAAAACGATTGCATTGCCTTAGGTGTTTTGGGGCACAGCTTGTGACTCATAAATAGCAGAAAGATAAACCCAGAAGTTGTACATTGAAAAATGCTGCTGCAACTCACCCCTCAAATACTGTCAATCACTGACTTCTGATGAGCTTCGGATGTCCAACAGCGTCAAATGCTGTTGAAAAGGTGCATGTGGGACAAAACAAAATAGTTAGCAAACATTTGCACATTCAAAGAAAATTCAGCAAAGAAATGTTCAGGGGATAAATGTCAAAAATTGTGTGTGTGTGTGTTTTTCTTTTGCTGCAGGCACAGGTATTTCAACTCTTTAAAAATAAAAACCCCGATCACATAGACATGCCCTTTGTGGAAGCCGTGCAGGCTGTCGAAATCCCAACAGCCCCTTCCTAGAGATTTTCCAGCCTGCCAAACAATTGAGGTAGCTAAACCCCACAGCAATCAACAAGCCAGATTTCCAATCTGGGATTTTAGCACTTAAAGCAGTCGTTTTAGCACCATTCCATTCCCCTCAACGCGGGCGCTGATGAATATGCAACCTTAATGGCTTATTGTGCATTATGCCCTTCATTACTGCTTAAAAATTTATCAGGCCATTATGTATTTAGTGGCTAGGGAGGGTTAAGGTCAAGCGAGGAGAAGGGGTTGGATGGGGTGGGGCAGGGAAGGCAGACGTGGATTTGGCACTGCCAAGGGGTTAATTACCGCCAGCCCTAAATCCCTGCAACATCAAGTAGCGAAAACCCGAAGCACAGAAGTGGAGATTAGAAGAGGAATGTGTTGTTTACAGATAAATAAGCATAACGTAGTGTAATCCCAATTTCTGCTTAATGCTGGATTTCTCCATCAAACAGGAGGAAGGATTAAAATGTGTCAAAGTCTGTGTTTTGGCTAGCCATGCGATGGTCTTAATTTAAAAGTAGGGAACGGGCAGTGCTTGAACGTAGGTGGAGAGATAATTGTGAAGAAACCAATGGCTATCCATTCTTTTGAGATTGGTCAACGTCACAGCCAAAGCCTGTTCTGACGTCAGGGAATGGGCAAAGGAGGAATGGTGGAGATGGCCTCTCTAGCCTGACCCTTCCAGAGAAGAAGAAGACAGTTCAGAATTACCACAGGGGTTTGAGGGAGATCACTGCTCAAAGGCGAATGAGCAGGAAAGCTGGGAAATAATGGTAGAGGAGAAAGAAGCAGGACCAGAAGGCCCAACAGCTGACAGACGCAGCATCTTTAGAAAGCATTCCAGACACACACACCCATCTCCCAGAACCCGGCGAGCGTTGAAAGTAGGAGAGCAAAGAGCTCAAAGGCAGAGGCCACGTCTCAGCACTCATAGTAATGACACATGAGAGGGAGGGGATGGAGACTCACTCAGGGCAATGCCATTATTCCAAGTGGCTGCATTTCTAAGCCTCTCTCTGTGAATATTGAATAAAAAGCAGTCAGTAAGCACTTTTCCTCGTCTCATCCGTTCCTGGCAACCTACCGTGGGGGGTTGGGTCCTCTGACGCCGGACACCCAGGCAATTTTTGTCCACCACCCTTTTGTGACACTCTGGTGAAACTTCCCTGGAATAGCAGCATGACATCTGTCTTAGGATATTCACATGTTCACATTGCAATGTTCCAAATCTATAAGAACATAAGAAGAATGCTTCTGGATCAGGCCCGTGGCCCATCTATGTGGGATGTGAAACACAAGAGCAGTCAAGTACAACATTCCTAGAGTGAACATGATTACACATGGGGAGGAATGTTTGTCCAGCCAGCAGGTAAACTTCCTGTTTCCGTTTGGGCTGGGACAGACTTCCTCTGCATGTGACTAGAGGTGGGCATGGCCTCACCTGTGCAGGTAACAACAAAAGCACAGGGCAGGGCAGCCATCTCCCTCTCTATGACTACTTTCATCGAAGAAGCAACATCTGCTTAGCCAATGATGCTCTCTTGGCCTCCAGCCAAGAGAGGACAAAGGGACTGTCTCCTTATGAGATAGTTTCCAGGTGTATGTTACTTTTCTAAGCTAAATCTGCCTTCTGGGATCCGATTGTGAACAGAATGTGGGTAAACTCTTTTTATACTTTTATAGAAGACTGTGTCGTGTCTTATCTTTTATGAGGGAATAAGGGGGAAATACCAGAACAGTTATTATAGAGGCTTTAGCGAGCCTGAGCAAACGCATCCGCTGCAAAATTTAAAAAGGGGAATGTTACTCTGCTAAATTGTGAACTTCTTAACACAACTTGGAAAGGCTATAAACAAACAATATATCCCCTCCTGCATCCCTGAACATTCCCACAATCTAGTCCAGCATCCTGCTGCTACAGTGGCTAACAAGATACCTCTGGGAAGCCAGCAAGCGGGACCTGAATGAAACAGCTCTCTCCCAACTTGTGGTTCCCAGAAACTGGTATTCAGGTACATACTACCTCTGAGAACGAAGGTACGCGTAGCACATAGCCATTGTAGCTACAGGCTACAGAGAGCTGTATCCTCCATGAACTTTTTTTATCCTCTTATAAAGCCACCCAAATTGTTGGCCATAAATACTGCTGGGGTACACTAAACTGACAATGACCTGGGCAACGCAATTGGCCAATGCATTGTGCAGGTACCATGAACCTGATCCCGTCTGGCCATTTGGGGTCAAGCAAGAACCACAGGCACAATTTATTAGAGTTTAAATTAGGATACCTTTACATGATACAGATGCAAGTGAGTTGTCATTGGGGCCTCTAGCCTGGCCTGCTGGAAGAATACTGGGGGGTCGAGCCTCGTGCGAATTAGGAGGACTATGGCATACATCAAATAGGCACTGCCCTACAAGCTTGCTGTGGGGAGTGCTATGGATCTCGGCACCCACCTGGGCATTTGGGACAGCAGCGCCTCCGTTCCCAGCCATGTCATTCACGTCAAAATGGTCTGGTTCGTTTCAGCTGTCCTTGTGGTGTCAGAGCTGGGAGCTGAGGTGACATTATTTTGGAGGGGGGACAGGAATCAGCCAATGGTGTCCTCAACCTCCTCTTCTGAGATTCTGTCCCCCACATGGCACCAGGACTCTGTTCAGATGCTATTTGGCACACCCAAAAGTAGAATTCCAGGAGCTCCGTGGAGACTAAAATACCCAGATGCTGGAAAGAGTGGCTTACATTCTGATGGGACATGACACTAAGAGGGTGGTGTGATGGAAAAGAGAAGGGAAAACAAGCATGCTGAAAGATTTCATGTGTTTTCCTGTTACCAGGTGGCGTGACCAATGGCATGATGGAGTCAATGCAAGGGGGTGGAGCTAAGTTAACATGTACTATTGACAATATGGTTGTGTGCATTATGTAGTCCCTGACAAATGGGCTTATTGACCGACATTGGCTCCCAGTACATTTCCGAGCACAATTCAAAGTGTTGGTGCTGACCTTGAAAGCCCTAAACCGCATTGGCCCAGTATACCTGAAGGAGCGTCTCCACTCCCATCGTTCTGCCCGGACACTGAGGTCCAGCTCCAGGGGCCTTCTTAGCACTTCCCTCACTGTGAGATGCCAAGTTACAGGGAACCAGGCAGAGGGCCTTCTCAGTAGTGGCACCCACCCTGTGGAACGCCCTCCCACCAGATGTCAAAGAGAACAACAACTACCTGACTTTTAGAAGACATCTGAAGGCAGCCCTGTTTAGGGAAATTTTTAATGACTGATTTTTTTAATCTTTGGTTGGAAGCTGCCCGGAGTGACTGGGGAAACCCAGCCAGATAAGTGGGGTATAAATATATTATTATTATTATTATTATTATTATTATTATTATTATTATTATTTGCAGTCTGTCCACAGATCTACACATCCAGCACATGGCTTTCTTGCAATTGATGTACAGCTGTTTCATCTTTATTATACAGTGGTACCTCGGGTTCAGAACTGAATTCATTCTGGAGGTCTGTTCTTAACCTACCTAAAACTGTTCTTAACCTGAAGCGCCACTTTAGCTAATGGCGCCTCCTGCCGCCGCTGCGCTGCCACCACACGATTTTTGTTCACATCCTGAAGCAAAGTTCTTAACCCGAGGTACTATTTCTGGGTTAGCGGAGCCTGTAACCTGAAGCGTCTGTAACCTGAAGTGTCTGTAAGCTGAGGTACCACTGGACTGGACTCTGTCAGCTGACAAAAAGATCTGTAAACTCCAGCCATTGATGAGATCAAGCCAGTGTTTACACTCTCTCTCTCTCTCTCTCTCTCTTTTTTTTTTTTTTTCCTTCCCCAAAAAGCAAGTTCTTAAGGTAAACTTATGGCGGCTCCATGAAATATTGTTTGTTATAACAGAGCAGCAGAGATAATGTTGTTTCTAATTTCCCTCTCTCAGTCAGAAATTAAATAAAAAGTCGTGTCTAATTTACAATACTGGATTGAACATAGACAAGGACCCCATGCGGGGAACTTATGATGTATTCTTCCTACTTTTTATAGCCATTAAAAAAGATTATAGGATTTCTTTCTCCCTCTCCTTCTCTTTGAGGCCATTTACATTTCTTCTGAACTCTCTGTGTTTTATTTGATGCTCTTAAAAGTGCCAATGTACATAATAAGTCAATCAAGAAGTTAAATTAAGAAGAAAAAAATCTCAACGCGTGGGGCGGGGGAATGACACATTTCTTTGACTATAGCAAACATATGCACTTGGTAATCTGATCCTCAGTACCTAATTGCTTTGGTGACATTGTAATAAATATTATTGAGCTGGGGGGGTGAAGGCGGGCACCAGACATGCAACAGCAGACCCAAAGCAAAAGGGGGGGGGAGAGAAAGAAGCAAATAAGCTACTGCCCATAAAAATATATTTTACAATCTACAATTCTACACTTTCCCCTTTGAGTTCAGTGCATGTGTGTGTCTATATAAATTTACTAGGTTTGTAGGCTGTCCAAGAGTGGGATAGAAATATGATGATGGTGATGCGGGTGGCGCTGTGGGTTAAACCACAGAGCCTAGGTCTTGCCAGTTGGAAGGTTGGTGGTTCGAATCCCCGCGACAGGGTCAGCTCCCGTTGCTCGGTCCCTGCTCCTGCCAACCTAGCAGTTCGAAAGCACACAGTACAAGTAGATAAATAGGTACCGCTCTGGCAGGAAGGTAAACGGCGTTTCCGTGTGCTGCTCTGGTTTGCCAGAAGTGGCTTAGTCATGCTGGCCACATGATCCAGAAGCTGTACGCCGGCTCCCTCGGCTAATAAAGCGAGATGAGCGCCGCAACCCCAGAGTTGTCTGCGACTGGACCTAATGATCAGGGGTCCATTTACCTTTACCCTTATTATTATTATTATTATTATTATTATTATTATTATTATTATTATTGCACAGCACCTTCTGATCAAAAGCAGCCAATCTGAGCATTGATAAGCAGGTATTTCACCAGCAAGACCCATTACTGTTCTTTAGCGGCCCCAGGATAGAGGGAACATCTAACTGTGGTAGCACCGAAACTCTTTGCTTGTAAGCAACTGTCGAAGCTGCTTGAAGGTCAAGCCGGTGGTCTTCTGAGGGCCATACTGTGTTTAAAAATAAATAAAGAGCCTCCCTCGCTGCTCGGAGGCAGGGATTTAAGCAAAAGTTACATCTTCAAGCTACGTAGTCTCCCATGACTCACCCCGTTAATGTCTGCCTGACCGTTTAAGGAGCACTGTCGCCCGCCCCACCCCACCCCCACCACCCCGTGCCCCTTTCCCTTATCATGTTTAAATCTGTCACGGATGTCGGATATTGCTTTCTTAAGTGGGCTCAACTATATCACAGGCTGCTGTGGTAATGCTGGACCGGAGCACCGCTCCATTTTATGTCCTTAAATATTCATAAGAAGATTTGCAGCATTAATATCTTAGAGGGCTTACAAGAACACTTAAATAATGTGTCTTAGCTTCCCTTGCCCCCCGCCCTTCCTATTGTCCACTAACCTCTCTCTCCCCCCCCCCCAAAATGTCCTAGGCTGTTCTCATTTGCGTAATGCATTGAGCTCTACTTAATAATTGCTCTGGGACCTGGTCAGTGGTTCTTTGCTTCACTGCTACCCGGTTTAATTACAACCTCCATGGCTTTCTCATAGGTGAAGCTTGCTCTGTTTTACAAGAAGGGGGGGGCGGAGAGAGAGAGAGAAGGGAAAACAAGGTTCGTCAAGGCAAGGTTAATGCATGGGAAATAAGTTCCACTCGTTTACACACAACCACCCATTTCATCTTTAAGTAGACAAGGGGAGATCATTCATAATGTCACCGACTCTGGGTCCTTTTTATTTATGGAGAAAGGTAGGGGGGAGGTAAGAAGAGTATTGATTCATTGGCGATATTAACAAAATGACTGTTAAAAACAGGCTCAGGAACATTTCTCAATTGGTAAAAGGGATTGATGGATTCTGCCCAGCTAGGATATTGGCACAGGGCGGAGAAGCGATTGCATTAATAGGGGAGGCAAGAAAGAAAAATGGTAGCTCAACAGTAGAGCATCTCTTTTGCAAGGGGTCCCAAGTTCAATCCTCAACATCTCCAGGTAGGGCTGTGGTGAGAGACTCCTTTGAAAACCCAGAGAGCCAATCGGTGTGGACAATGCTTTGCCAGATGGACCAATGGCTCGATTTGGTTTAATGTAAGGTATGGCTACCAGTAGTGATGTATGGAAGTGAAAGCTGGACCATAAAGAAGGCTGATCGCTGAAGAATTGATGCTTTTGAATTCTGGTGCTGGAGGAGACCCTTGAGAGTCCCATGGACTGCAAGAAGATCAGACCTTTCCATTCTTATGGAAATCAGCCCTGAGTGCTCACTGGAAGGACAGATCGTGAAGCTGAGGCTCCAATACTTTGGCCACCTCATGAGAAGAGAAGACTCCCTGGAAAAGACCCTGATGCTGGGAAAGATGGAGGGCCCAAGGAGAAGGGGACGACAGAGGACAAGATGGTTGGACAGTGTTCTCAAAGCTACGAACATGAGTTTGACCAAACTGTGGGAGGCAGTGGAAGACAGGAGTGCCTGGCGTGCTCTGGTCCATGGGGTCACGAAGAGTCGGACACGACTAAACGACTAAACAACAACAACGAAGGCTACCAGATGTCCCTGTTTCCCGGGGACAGTCCCTGGATTTACAAATCTATCCCCGGACAAAATCCATCCCCGGAATGCCCCCTGATTTCATTTAATGGTCCCCGGATTTATATTTTAAGTGTTGTAGATTTATTAGTAGGGAATGAATGTTGTACGATTGGTTCAATGGCACAAGACACATCATATGGGGACTTCCGGTGGGGCAAAATGGCGGGTGGCATGGCAGCGAGCATCTCCTGAAGCCAGCCAGAGTCAACTGCGCTACAAAGCTGGCTCCGGGATGCTGAGGCTACCCTTGCTGCCGCCACTGCCAAGGGGGAACCGGGGACACCTGGTGCGTTAACTGGGGGAACTGCTGCTCCCCATGACCCAAATTGAGCCAGGAGCGAGTGCGCCCGGCCACCCAGCTGACTCCCCAGTGGTGCTCCGGGGCCAGGAAAACCCCGGAGCCGACGAAGGGAGAAAAAGGAGAGGAGAAGGAGAAGGAAGAGAGAAAAAGAGGAAGGAGAAAAAAGAGGGAAGCCCTGACCTTGCCACACCACTGCCACCGCCACCACTGAGGAGAAGCAGGAGAGCACCGGGAGGGCAAGGACATGTGGCCGAGCCCAGGCCCGACCTGAGCCTACTCCAAATCGGCTAGCACTCCAAGAGAGCAGGCCTGGCCCCAGAGGAAGGCCGTGCGACAGAGGAGAGCACAGAAGAGAAGATATTACTTCTTTTTTAAAAAAAATGTCCCCGGATTCTTTGAAAAAAATCTGGTAACCTTAATGTAAGCTTCCAGTCTTCCACTTTAGGATCCTGCCATTTCCAGACTCATGCTTACTGTGGCGATCACACAGGGTTCCCGGACGTTTGACGGTCTATTGATCCCTGTGCCACCACTGTGGTTGCCTCTTCGCTGCCACCAACCCGTTTCTCCCGGGTACACACGCAGTCCAGACAGTTGTTAACATTAACAAATAATCAAGTTTATTTTCATAAGCATGAACAGGTTTAAGGTTTCAGTTAATTCCTCTTGTCAGTTTCTTAATATTAGTTTCTTTACTGACTATTCGTTCCTAACAACTTCAAACTGATTATCCCAACTAAGTACCTGACTCCACCTAACAGTTCCTCTCACTCCCTCACAACGCAACTCGACCAACCCACAGACTTATCCTCCCTCTTCCTTCTCCAACTGCCAACTCTCAACTGACTTCCACACAACTCCAACTCTCACTCTAACTCCTCCTATCAGTTTCTCTCTGGCCAATCATCTTCACACACATTTAACCCTTTCCTTATGACCCACCTAGGAGGCAAACACCACACTAACCATGTCGGCTCAGAAGCCAGTCTTCACATCAGAAATGTTCGGAGGATGTCACCAAATGTGACATCTCTCTACAGCAGCGATGTCCAACTTTCAATCTATCAGGATCATGCGATTGACCAGGATCGACCAGTGACCCCCCATGATTGACCAGTAGATCGCGATCGACCTGTTGGACATCCCTGCTCTACAGCTGTTTCTGGACTACAACTCCCATCATCTCTAGCTAGCAGGACCAGTGGTCATGGATGATGTGACCGGTAGTCCAAAAACAGCTGGATACCCAATTTTGGGAAACCCTGCTCTAATGGGAAAACTTCCCAGACAAGTGAGAGCCAAAAACAAAGGACACGTTTCATGCAACTTGTCAAGATTGGGCCGATGAGCCAGCTTCTTCTTCTCCTTAAGTACTTACCTTCAGAGGTCTTCTAGAATTAAATTAAATTTTTAAAAATTTAAGCAACAAATGAAATGACCTAGTGATTCTTATAGATGCCTTTGTGGAGCATTCTGTATGCATACAGTTCCGGGTTCAATCCTTATGATTTCCAGAGCCGGCCCTACCATTAGGCAAAGTGAGGTGGTGGCCTCAGGCGGCAGACACTAAGGGACGGCAATGTGAGGTGTTGGAGGACAGAGATTAGCATGTCACAGGAGTGAACCTGGCCACAAACTCCCTTAAGCTGGCCATTTGTCCTCTGGTAAGGGATATGGGCGGTGCTTCTTGGGCTTGCCGATCGAAAGGTCGGTAGTTCAAATCCGCGCAATGGGGTGAGCTCCCATTGCTCTGTCCCAGCTCCTGCCAACCTAGCAGTTCAAAACCACACCAGTGCAAGTAGATAAATAGTTACCGCTATGGCGGGAAGGTATGGCTTTTCCGTGCGCTCTAGTTTCCGTCACGGTTCCCATGGCACCAGAAGCAGTATCGTCATGCTGGCCAGGTGAACCCAGAAAGCTGGCTGTGGACAAGCACTGGCTCTGTCGGCCTGAAAGTGAGATGAGCACCACAACCCCATAGTCGCCTTTGACTGGACTTAACCATCCAGGGGTCCTTTACCTTTACCTTTTCCTTCAGGTGCCTTGGAGAGTGCTTCATGCAGGCATGCCAACCCCCTTCGTACTGATCTTTGCAAAGTGTTTGGATTTCTATGAAGGAATTCTTGTTAGTTCCACCACTCATAGAAAGTCAGGGTTCGTGTGGCCTGGGGGAGAGCATTCTCCATGGCAGTCCCTAACAGGTGGCTTACCTTCATCGTGTCGCTTTCATTGAGAGACATTGTGGTGTAGTGGTTAGGGAAGGCAGGGTTCAAATCCCTACGCAGCAATGAAGCTCCATGGATGACCTTGGGCCGGTCACTGCCTCTCAGCCTAACCTACCTGAAAGGGTTGTTGGGGGGGTTAAATGAGGAGGAGGAGAACCATGCTCACCACTTTGAGCTCCTTGGCAAAAAAAGGTGGGATATAAAGGCAACGGAATCAATTTCATACTGAAGAAGGCACACCTCCGTACCCTGGTCTTTGGAACTTAAGGTTAAGGCCTCTCCTGGTATGCCCCACAGAGAAACCTACGGTCTTCAAATAAAAACATCCTGAAGGTCCCAGGCCTCAGAGAGGTTAATCTGGCCTCAACCAGAGCCAGGGCTTTCTCGGCTGCGGCTCCAATCTGGTGGAACGCTCTGTCACAAGAGACTAGGGCCCTGCGGGACCTGACATCTTTCCGCAGAGCCTGCAAGACAGAGTTGTTCCACCAGGCCTTTGGTCAGGGCCCAGCCTAACTCCCTCCTCTGGCAACCTGCACAGAATTTTGCTTAACGGTTGCCGTTAATTTGATTTTAATTAATTTTTATAATGGAATGTTTTTAGAATGTTTGATTGTTTGATTATTTAATTGTTGTTAGCCGCCCTGAGTCCGGCTTCGGCTGGGGAGGGCGGGATATAAATAAATTTATTATTATTATTATTATTATTATTATTATTATTATTATCATCATCATTATTATTATATTTTAGGACACACCCTATTCTTCCAACTGTAAGTAGATTTAACGTATTTTATTCTTGTATTTTAAAAAATACTGCTATAACTCATCCTTGGACCTTATTATGAAAGGCAGATAAGAAAACCTGTTGTTGTTGTTGTTGTTGCTGCTGCTGTTGTTGTTGTGGCACTCTCCCCACCCCATTCCATGTACAAAAGTTGATCAGAATGGTCATAGAATAATAATAATAATTTATAATAATAATTTATTACTTGTACCCAGCCCATTTGGCCGGGCCTCCCCAGCCACGCTGGGCCGCTCCCAACAGAATATTAAAAACACTATAAAACATCAAACATTAAAAACTTCCCTAAACATAGAGTGACATTAAAAACGTCCCTAAACATAGTATCATAGGACTGTAGAGTTGGAAGGGACCACGAGGGTCATCTAGTCCAACCCCCTGCAGTGCAGGAACATTTTTGCCTAATGTGTGGCTCAAACCCATGACTCTGAGATTAAAAGTCCCATGCTGTACCGAGTGAGTGGGTGCCAGCTGAGGCAGGGGCAGAGAGCAGATCATGTGGTACACAATACTCTTCCCTCCCACCCTTTCACCATTCCTCAGCAACTGCCGCCTGAGACAGCTGCCTCACTCTGCCTAATGATAGGGCCTGCTCTGCCTAGCTAGATGGCTCAGTCGGTCCAGTTACCTTCAGGCAATGGAACATGATTTGCTCTCCTCGGATCGTTCCATAAATGACTGCACATAATGCTGCACATCATCTCTCTGACCAAACTTTGTGGCCTAAATTTGGAGGAGGGAGATGGACCTATTGAAAGCAGCTGGCGTGCTCTGAACAATCAACTTCGCTCCTCGTGTGTTTGTTGCGCAACTTTGGGGTTGTGAAATCCGAATCTGAATAATCCTGCACGCTGCTTCCGCGGCTGATCGCTTGAGCACTAATCACATGCCTGGTTAATTTGATAATGCACGTAATGCTTCGGGAGCTCCCCTTCAGGAGATTAATGAGGTGGAGAAAGAGAAGATTGTTACAAACCTGCCGCTTCCTGTACCTCCCAAGAAGACAATGGGAAACAAATGTGCCAAACATCCTCTCCACACCACTGTGTGCTAAGCATCATTATCACGGAGCTGGTGCAGTCCATTATAATTATGCACCGATAAGCAACGATCCAACTGTGCGGTGAATGGCAGAGATGAAGACATTTCCCTTTCATGGGGCACACAGCACACAGACTGTTCAAAGTTTTGAAGAGCATTGCTTGGGGCAGCGTGCAACTTTTTCCCTAGTTCTAGGTGGGTGTGCGCCTTTCCTTTACCTCTATGAGAATCGGTAGCAGCCACTGCTAGAGGGAGTTGCAGTGAAGGCGAAAACACTTCACCCCACTTCTGGCACTGAATAGCCTGACCCAGAGTGGCAATGATCCAGAAGAAGGATCGAGAGTAATGTGGCTCCATTAGGGTTGCCATACGTCCGGAATTTCCTGGAATATTGTGGCTGCAAGCAGTAACTGGCAGAAATTTCCAGGAAAATCCGGACGTATGGCAGCCCATGTCGGCAGTGTCGTTTTTGCTGATTTCCCTCAGAAATAGCTCAAGAATTCCTGTGTGATTTTGCAAAACAAGCTCAGAAAGAGCCAATGAGGCCACTTACATACAGGGTCCCATAGAAAGAAGGGGGTCCGACTGGGCCTGGACCAAAGGCCTGGCGGAACAGCTCTGTCTCGCAGGCTCTGCGGAAAGATGACAAAACCCGCAGGGCCCTGCTCTCTTGTGACAAGGTGTTGTCAAACCATGGTTTGGGGTGGCGTTGATGTTGTCTCTGCTCTAATCTGTTACTATTGCTAAGGTAAAGGTAAAGGGATCCCTGACCATTAGGTCCATTCGTGGCCGAGTCTGGGGTTGCAGTACTCATCTCGCTTTATTGGCTGAGGGAGCCGGCGTACAGCTTCCAGGTCACGTGGCCAGCATGACAAAGTCACTTCTGGCGAACCAGAGCAGTGCACGGAAACGCCGTTTACCTTCCCGCTGAACCTATTTATCTACTTGCACTTTGACATGCTTTCAAACTGCTAGGTTGGCAGCAGCAGGGACCCAGCAACGGGAGCTCACCCCGTCTTAGGGATTCGAACCACCGACCTTCTGATCGGCAAGTCCTGGGCTCTGTGGTTTAACCCACAGCGCCACCCGCGTCCCACTATTGCTAAGATGCTGGTATAATTCTTGGGCCAGGTCTGTGTACACGCCTACAATGAATTTCTTAAGAATACTGGATTCTCCAGGGGGAAACCCAAACCTTGTGGCGATTTGCATCCGCCGCGCTTGAAAACTTCATCCTGATCCGAGTCCGAAAATAGCCTCTCACCTCTGTATGAATACAGGAAGCAGAGGGGTTTGCCGTCACCCTTTGATCAACGGCACGGGCCAACTTGATTTCCACTTACCAGAATGCCCAAGATAACTCTGCAGACCACATTACAGGACATCTACATCCCCTGTTGGTGAATGAGAGAAGCCAGCCATGTGGTATTTTAGAAGCGAAGTAATTGCATGCAGTGCCGTTGATTACATCA
Source organism: Podarcis tiliguerta (assembly GCF_965153285.1). Taxonomy (NCBI): domain Eukaryota; kingdom Metazoa; phylum Chordata; class Lepidosauria; order Squamata; family Lacertidae; genus Podarcis; species Podarcis tiliguerta. Next base: position 54,427,339 of record NC_139544.1, read on the forward strand.
TAAATTGACACCTAGCCAAGAGATAAAAGACCCTGGTTTTATTTTTGTTTTAGCCCATGGAGGAAGCTGTACTTGAAACGACTGCCCCGGCACTAACTCACGGTCCGTAACGAAGCTATAGATCACATCCATAATCCTGTGGAGTTCATTATCTCCTAATGCTGCCTTCTTTTTCAGATCAGAAACTTGACCTGACCTGTGAACTGCGCCATCGATTGCTGCCTCTAAATGGTCAGCAGCCCCATTTTCTAATCGATGCGGTGGAATAATTTTATACATATTTAAATTATATATTACTTTAATGCTTCTTAAATTTATCTATCACTTTCCTCCCGGAGCTCACTTTGCGCCCCACTCTCAAGGGCGGCGGGCGCATGTGGGCTGCTTTGCGGTGGGCGAGGGCGATGGAGGAAGACAAAAGAGGCAGTAAAGGAGAAGATGCAGACAGAAGCAGAAGCAAGGCCAGGATTTCATCCATCTTTATTAAAGCCCTGTTTAGAATCGCGGCTGGAGGAGGACAGGGGCTGTGCGGGATTTTTCTTAAATAACCGAGTAATGAATTAATTAAAGCAAATCAGCACCTACAGCAAAAAAATATATATATCAAATCTTGGCTCATTTGGACATCTTGAAAGACAGGAAAACTATGAAAATAAGAGCAAGGCTTAGAGTCAAACGACACGTGCATAGCTGTCAACTTTTCCCTTTTCTTGCGAGGAATCTTATTTGGAATAAGGAAATTTCCCTTTAAAAAGGGAAAACATTGACAGCTATGCACATGGTGCAAAAGTAGACTGCAATCAGATCTCCAGATGTTTGTTTTTAAAGTAAGTGGGAAGGGAGAGCAATTTTTTTTAGGGTAACAGAAGCAGTGGGGAGGGATGTGCACTGTTTTTCATCCTTTCCCTCCCTACTCCCCCCCCCCAACCAATATTGTTCCTCTCCAAATCTGCTAAATCAACCCTACTGCCAGGGGTGGTTATTTCTGTGTTGGGTCTGTATCCTCCCCACCGTTCAGGGGTCTCAGGGCCGAAGTACAGTGGTACCTCGGGTTAAAAACTTAATTCGTTCTTAACCTGAAACTGTTCTTTACCTGAAGCACCACTTTAGCTAATGGGGCCTCCTGCTGCTGCCGCCCCGCTCTCATCCTGAAGCAAAGTTCTTAACCCGAGGTACTATTTCTGGGTTAGCGGAATCTGTAACCTGAAGCATCTGTAACCCGAGGTACCACTGTATTTCACCGCCCTGTAAACTGCAGCTGCCAGGGATCGATCCTGGGACTTTAGGCATGTTTGCCATTACTCTGCTGCATTTCCCTCTTCCCAGAGCCTGTACAATATGGGCCCCTGGTCTTCTCTTGAGGCAGATGGATGCCAAAAACCTGTGGAAGGGCAGGTCATAGAATCATAGAACCATAGAGTTGGAAGAGACCACAAGGGCCATTGAGTCCAACCCCCTGCCAAGCAGGAAACACCGTCAGAGCACTCCTGACATATGGTTGTCAAGCCTCTGCTTAAAGACCTCCAAAGAAGGAGACTCCACCACACTCCTTGGCAGCAAATTCCACTGTCAAACAGCTCTTACTGTCAGGAAGTTCTTCCTAATGTTTAGGTGGAATCTTCTTTCTTGTAGTTTGGATCCAGTGCTCCGTGTCTGCTTCTCCGTGTCCGCTTCCTGTGTCATTCCCTTTCCCTGGGAATCACTAGGAGTTGTCGTTCTGAGAGGGGTAGGTGAACATTCCTAAAAGAGAACCCACGGCAAGCAAACATTTCCAGGATCCTTTGGGGACAACAGGATTATTTAAGTGGCATACAACTTAGAATAAGCCCGCTCGCCCCTTTTGGTCTGGCAGCATTGCAGGACAGAGGAGGCTTCACTGGGGCCACGACGTGGGAATTCAAACTGCAGTGCCTAGTAGGTGGAGGGGGCGCAAGAAGAAGAAGAAGAGTTTGGATTTGATATCCCGCCTTTCACTCCCTTTAAGGAGTCTCAAAGCTGCTAACATTCTCCTTTCCCTTCCTCCCCACAACAAACACTCTGTGAGGTGAGTGGGGCTGAGAGACTTCAGAGAAGTATGACTGGCCCAAGGTCACCCAGCAGCTGCATGTGGAGGAGCGGGGAAGCGAACCCGGTTCCCCAGATTACGAGACTACCGCTCTTAACCACTACACCACACTGGCTCTCCAGCATAACTGGATCCTAGCCTGCTCCCTGCTTTGGAGAATGGGGGTGCAGGCTGGGACCTGTGCTGTGCCAGGGGGCGGAGCTGATGGAGCTGACAGAGGGCTTCCCTCGGATCTGCCTCTTGCCCATTTCAGCAGCCTACACAGGGGGCTCAGCCTGTTTGTTCTTGTGCCGTGTTTTCCTGCCCACCCACCCATGGTTTACGCTGCTAGTCAATGTGCTGTGGCTATGGTGGTTGGCGTTCTTTATAGGGCCGGGTAGGATTGGCACTGACCCGGTGGTTTTGCCTGCCTCATAGCAATTGTCACAACTAGTTGGGCATTGGGGAAATCCTTTGTCTGGGACGGAGGGGAGGTTGTAGTCTCCGCCTGCCCCTCCAAACGCTGGGGTATCCTGTTAAAGGGATCCTGGGGGGAGTGGCCATGTCCGTGTGTCCAGGAGGACCAGGGCCGAAGGCGCTCCCCCCCCCCATGGCGGTCCCTGTGGGGGTCACCCTATTGGATGTAAGTCTTAGGAACCCCTGCCTAGATTGACCACGCATCACTTCCCGCGAGTGGGCTGGAAATATTTAGATTGCCCTATGCCGGGTGGCGCTGTAGATTAAACCACAGAGCCTAGGGCTTGCCGATCAGAAGGTCAGCAGTTTAAATCCCCACCGACGGGGTGAGCTCCCGCTGCTCGGTCCCTGCTCCTGCCAACCTAGCAGTTCGAAAGCCTGCCAGTACAAGTAGATAAATAGGTACCACTCCGGCAGGAAGGTAAACGACGTTTCCGTGCACTGCTCTGGTTCACCAGAAGCAGCTTAGTCATGCTGGCCACATGACCTGGAAGCTGTACGCCGGCTCCCTCGGCCAATAAAGCGAGATGAGCGCCGCAACCCCAGAGTCGTCCGCAACTGGACCTAATGGTCAGGGGTCCCTTTACCTTTTATGCCCAAGCCAAACCTCTTTCATCTGCATTCAATAAAGTTGTGGCCTAAAACCAGTCTTATTGGTCTCTTATTTGTATGGATTGGGGTATTGGAAGTCCAATGCCTGATCCTGCAAGTGTTTGCTATACCACAGAAAAGAACAGCTCCTGAAGATGTGAGACTGGAGACACATCTTCCACAAAATACATTGGAAAGTAAAGGGAGCAGGCTTAAACGGAGTCTGACCCTTTGTCCGTTTTTCTTAGTATTGCATGCACTGACTGGCAGCAGCACTCATAGTACTGTCCACACTGGCTGGCAGCTGCTTTCCAGAGATTCATACAGGGAGTCACTCCCAGCTTTACCTTCCATTGTGGATGGAGCCTCACATGTTCTGTGTTATGTACTGAGTTGAATAGGATCCAGAATGCAGCAGTCTGATTGGTCCTAGAACAATAGGATCCAGAATGCAGCAGTCTGATTTGTCCTAGAACAATAGGATCCAGAATGCAGCAGTCTGATTGGTCCTAGAACAATGGGATCCAGAATGCAGCAGTCTGATTGGTCCTAGAACAATAGGATCCAGAATGCAGCAGTCTGATTGGTCCTAGAACAATAGGATCCAGAATGCAGCAGTCTGATTGGTCCACAGCAGCCATCCAATCCAACTCCAGGTGGAAGGGAATCCGCATCCTGATTGGCCTACAGGAGAATCCCGGAATTAGCCAATCACGTGGGGCCCATTGTGTAAATAATGTATATAAGGCAGACATTCTGGGGGAACTTCCATTCCTCCTCACCACTATGAGCTGAATAAAGAGCATGAAATCCACTCTCGACTCCGAGTTTATTTCATTCTGTATAGAAAGCAGATGGTCCTTTGCTGTGATCTGGTTCTGCCCCCAATTGCTCTCGTTGCGGTTTTGAGCAATGCAATGAGCCACGCATTGCACTGATGAACAATTAAACTGCTTCCGAAAGGAAGGGCCACCACAGGAAGGATGATGGGCCCTTTGTCTTGCAGAAAACTGGGTGAAGGGTAGCCGCCCGACGCAGCGGCCGAGGCCCGAGATGCCGGGAATGAAGCGAATTGGAGAAGCTCTTCCCTTCGAGTAAGACAAATTTGTGCAGGGTAACCACCAGGCCTTGCCGGGGAAGCCAATTGGAAAAGAATGATAGCAGCCCCAGCGCTGAAGTTCATCAAAGTCATCTCTTTCGGCTAAGCTCATTTTTCACAAGCCAAAGGGATATTTACCTGAAGTACACCTGTAAGGTATAGCCGACAAGATTGAGCAGAACATTGCTTTATTATATTTCACACCCTGATGATTCAATGTGATGGGAGAGAGGGAGAGGGAGATGGGGGGGGGAAGGTTACTTAAAAAAAACAACCCAACAACAACCATATTATGTTTTCTCATTTGGCAGAGTCAAATGCATTGCTGAGGTCAGAATACTGACCGCAGAGTTGTATGTGCTTCCAAATACCTGTGCCGCGTGAATTTAATCTGAGGGGGAAGACAGGCAGGTTGCAAAGGCTGCCCCACATCCTGGAATAGAAAGAGCCTTAGAGGACATCGCCCCTATCCTAGGCTCATGTTGGCCAGCCTTGTAAGAACATAGGCTTATACCAAAAAGCCACTTCCGAGCTGGAGAGGAGGTGGGGTTGCGGGCCCACCCCCTCCCACACACGCGGGGGCTGGCTCTTAGCCCCCGCGAGAACGAGGGAATCTCCAGGCGTGTCTACGACCCGGCCCGCCAATCAGTGGTCTGGGGAGGCGTGGCCTAGACCATTTAAGGCCGGTGCGCCCGGGGACCACCCTCTTTGCCCCGTTCCAGCTGCTCAGTTTTCCCAACGCACCCACCCTTTAGGCTTAGCTAGCTTTGACCTTGCTATGGACTCCGGTTGGTTGCCGCAAGGGGCCTGGTAGGAATTTTTCCACTTGGCGCACTTCCAGCCATTTGGTTTTTTCGCCTACCTCGTAGCAAACGTCACAACTTCCTCGGTATTGGCAGTTAGGCATTGGCAGGGGTAATTGTTATGCAAATGAAGGGGGGAAGGAAGCGCCATCACCTTCCCCCAATGAAAAGGGTAGTCCGGTAGAGCAGTGTTCCCCAGCCTTGGGCCTTCAGCTGTTTTTGGACTACAACTCCCATCATCCCTCGCTAGCAAGACCAGTGGTCAAGGATGATGGGAATTGTAGTCCAAAAACAGCTGGAGGCCCAAGGTTGGGGAACACTGCGGTAGAGGACTCCGGGGGGCGTTGCCCTGTCCGAAACCTAGGGAGGTGAGGGCCTACGGCACGCCCCCGAGCGGTGACACCCGTGGGATCCTAGTTGGCGTACTTCAACAGGACTCCCACGGCTGGTGGATAACCCTTCCCGGTCTCCATGCCGGGTAGTCGATAGGAGCCAATGCCTAAGGCCAATGCCTTCCAATTCCTGTAATCAATAAAGTTGTGGCCTTTTACGCCCATTAACCTTAAATAACGTGTCCGGTGTCTTCATTTCATATGGGGGGAGGGGACTTGCCACGCCACAGGCCATTGGTCCAGCTAGTTCAGTACTGTCTACACTGAGTGACAGCCTCTCTCCACAGTTTCACACTGTGGACATTCCCAGGAGGTACCAAGGATCTAACCTGGGACATTCTGCAAGGCAGATGGTGTGCCACTGAGCTGTAGTTCTTTCTCTTTTTTCAAATTTTTCAAATTGATTTTCCAATATTATAACAAACATAACAACAAACAAACAATTACAATATAAAAAAACAAGCAGAAAGAAACATTAATCTTAACTGTTATAACCCCACTTTTGTTATCATTGTTAGGTGACTTCCTCAAATCCCTCTGGCTGAGTTTCCATATAGTTCATTGTAGCAGTTTTCCAACACTATTTTCATATAAAATTTACTTGTTCAATTAACATCCTTCTTTCTTTTCATTTTTACTTCTATCCATGATATTATACAATTTCACATATTTAAACCCTAGGCCAATCTGTTACTCTATTTAAGTTATCTTAGCATTTTTAACTAAATAGTCTTTAAATTTCTTCCATTCCTCTTGATACTCCTCCTCCTTCTGGTTGCGGATTCTTCCGTTCAGGTCAGCTAGCTCCAAAAAGTCCATCATCTTCATCTGCCATTCCTCCACTGTTGGTACTTCTTGTAATTTCCAGTTTTGGGCCACACTGAGCTCTAGTTCTTGTGTTGTTTTTAAGCTGTTTTTAATTGCGCATCACCTTGAGATGCATGTGTACAAGGTGATTGAAAAATAAGTAAACAGCAGGGGGACTTTGCCTGAGCCCTGAGAGAACAGCACATTTGCACATGACCAAGGCATTCCAACGGACACGGGTGGCGCTGTGGGTAAATGCCTCAGCGCCTAGGGCTTGCCGATCGAAAGGTCGGCGGTTCGAATCCCCGCAGCAGGGTGCGCTCCCATTGTTCAGTCCCAGCACCTGCCAACCTAGCAGTTCGAAAGCACTCCCAGGTGCAAGTAGATAAATAGGGACCGCTTACTAGCGGGAAGGTAAACGGCGTTTCCGTGTGCTGCGCTGGCTCGCCAGAGCAGCGATGTCACGCTGGCCATGTGACCCGGAAGTGTCTCCGGACAGCGCTGGCCCCTGGCCTCTTGAGTGAGATGGGCACACAACCCTAGAGTCTGTCAAGACTGGCCCGTACGGACAGGGGTACCTTTACCTTTACCTAAGGCATTCCAAGGTGTCCCAGGCTCTTGCCAAACTCCTCGTTCTTGGTCTTCAGCTTGATCCATGATTCGCAACAACATTGCAATGGGGTGTGTGTGTGTTTGTTTAATATCCGCTGCATTCTTAGCTGGGGAAATATTAATTTGCTCATGAGGCACTGCAGGGTCAGAGACAGAATGTGTGTGTGTGAGAGAGAGGGGGGGGGGGAGAGAGAGAGAGGTTAATGCACTGGGCAGGAGCCGAGAACATTTGCATCCACAGTGGTCATTAATCCATGGAATAGTAATTTGTGAAAGAGAAATCAATCTGATGCAGGAGGGAGCAAAGGCTTCAGTCCCAAACTAACTGGCTGCCTTCTGCACTGCGCTAAGCAAGACCCAGGTACATAATGGCCTAAATTTCCACATAGGGTTTTCTTCTCTCTTTTTTTCTTACAATTCTGAGAAACTAATGGCCACCCTAAACAAAAATGTATCCATATTCTCCTGGCCTCTCTGTGCATCGCTAATAGCATGGCAGGTTGGGGGCCTTGAGAAAATGTTCTCAAGAGGGGACACAGTAGAAAACAACTTGGATAAGGGCTATCGCCTGGAAGATGGAGCAATCTTGTTTTCTCCTGCTCTGGAGGGTAAGACCTAAACCAGGGGTCAGCAAACTTTTTCAGCAGTGACTGAACCTGACTGCAGGTTCAAATGAGGGTTCAAAGCAGGGCTGGTGAGGGTTGTGGCTTGGGCGGTTGTGTGACCTGGGGAGATGTCCCATAGGGGCACCTAGAAACCCACATTTGGCTCCCCATCTCTGATGTAAACAATACTGATTGAGATGGCCCAGTGGTCAGTCATAGGCAGATTCCTATGTCCCTGTCTTGGGTCTGATCCTGCATATCTCTTCTTATGTTCTTCTAATCAGCCTACCACAGTTCTACATCTTATGAAAGCTAGCAACTTCTTTAATACCGGCGAAACCTCCCTGTCCTTCAGTGGCCTGACTTACCATACACTGAGCCATCCCGGCTCCCACTGAATTCACATCTGGTGAATTCCTCTTGGATCAGCCTCATCGCATCTCATGAGATACACCCAACAGAACAGTCTCCCAGCTCTCAGAAAGCCTTGTGTCCAGTGGTGGCTGTATCAATAATTCTTGGCACGGATCTCATTCTTGGCATCCATCTTCCGCTTAAATCTCTTTGACTCCCCTCCCCATTTCCACATCTTGACATCCATTAAATTCTCAGCCTTATAGCCAGCACCTCACTTTGTCCAAAGCTTACAGATGCTGCGTGCTAGTTTATCCAGTTCAGTCAGTCCATCAATAAACCTGAGTGTCGAATGTGCCTGCGCTCTCTCTCTCTCTCTCTCTCTCTCTTTTCTTTGTGGGAGGATTACTGTAAGTTATGGGGATGTGATACCCGGCACCAGACCTCTTTCTTTGGCACTGGGAAAACGTGAACTGATGCCTCTCATGATACTATGAAGCAAATTCCACACCAGATGTTCAGACTTCAAGCTGGAACTGATGTGGTCATTTGATGAGGTCAGTTTTGACTAGTTAAGGCAAAGTTCCTGGTGGACCTGGTGGGTTTTTGCAGGAGATCTGAGCGCCAGAGCCGTCTCCTCTCCAGCAACTGGTATTCAGAGGTACAATGCCTCTGGCAATGGTAGTACAATGGGGTACAACGTAGCCATCATGGCCATTGGCCATTGGTATAAAGTGTAGGTTTTTAAAATAAATGGGTGAACTGAGTTTGTTGCAATTCAGAACAGGACAGCTGATTGACAAGTCCAACAGCATAAACCCAGACGAAGGTTCCAAGCTTCTTCATCATGACTGAATCTTAGCGAGTGCCTGTCGCCAGAGGGCACTTGGGGAACATGGCACACTTAGCGCAATGTTCTTTTCCCAACCCTGAGCATCACAGCACTTCTCTGATTGACCGTTCTCACATGCATTTTGTTTACAAATGGAATCAAGCCAGTGGAATAGAGCTGGTGGATGCCACTGGCTGTGAAGGGACAGACACAAAGCACAGGTGCAACAGAGAGCAATTAACGGATCATAAATCTCAGTTCTGATTAGAAATATATTACGATTCAGGTGCATCAGAGTTAGAGAAGCCTATGTTTGTGGTATGGACCAGATGGTGATGGTTTAAGAAGAGTCTGTTGGATCTGGCCCGCTGTCCATATATTCCAGCCTCCTGTTCTCGCAGTGGCCAATCGGGTGCCTGTGAGAAACCTGCTCTGGACAAGATAAAGCAACAAACAAATTTAATAAATAATAAATAATTCAGAAATATCTGTGATGCCGCCCTTCCTGGACTGCACCACTTCAGAGTGCAGGATGTTTTTCCTGTTTCTCCATCAACAACGCATGTAGAAAACGGCGCGTCAGGGAGAAAGGTTTAAAAGAGCCTCCTTCTTCGCAACCTAGTTTATTACATGCATCGAGCTTTTTACACAGTAGAGCATTCAGAGACAAGATCTTCCCTGTGTGTAGGAATCTTAGCACATCACAGCAAAGGCTAGGCTTGTCAGCATTGTGAAGGCATCTGACTGACTTTGGCTGGGGAGGTTGTGGGTAGGAAGAAGAAGAAGAAGAAGAAGAAGAAGAAGAAGAAGAAGAAGAAGTTATTATTTATACCCCGCCTATCTGGCTGGGCTTCCTCAGCCACTCTGGGCGGCTTCCAACAAGATATTAAAATACCGTAATACATCAAACATTAAAAGCTTCCCTAAACACGGCTGCCTTCAGATGTCTTCTTGTCTTCTAAAAGTCTGGTAGTTGTTGTTCTCTTTGACATCTGGTGGGAGGGCGTTCCACAGGGGGCGTGCCACTACCGAGAAGGCCCTCTGCCTGATTCCCTGTAACTTGGCTTTTCGCAATGAGGGAACCGCCAGAAGGCCCTTGGAGTTGGATCTCAGTGTCCGGGCAGAACGATGGGGGTGGAGATGCTCCTTCAGATATACTGGACTGAGGTCATTTAGGGCTTTAAAGGTCAGCACCAACACTTTGAATTGTGCTCAGAAATGTACTGGGAGCCAATGCAGGTCTTTCAAGATCTGTGTTATGTGGTCTTGGCGGCCGCTCCCAGTCACCAGTCTAGCTGCCACATTCTGGATTAGTTGTAGTTTCCGGGTCACCTTCAAAGGTAGCCCCACGTGGAGCACATTGCAGTAGTCCAAGCGGGTGGATAGTCTTGGTGGCTGCTGAGACCAGTCTTGGAAGGTCATTCTTAAAGTGTTAGGTGTTTGTTTCGTCCTTGTGGTGATGCTATCTTGTGTCCAAAAATCAATGACTTGCCTTCTTCATCCATAGTGAAACTCTGCCAAAAGAACCTTTCAGGCAGGGCAATCGAACAAAATTTGTCCTTAACCAACTTACATGTCAAATATGCTTCTCTGTGCATCTTTAAGGCTACCCAAACCCCATTGAATGCTTAATGATGATCATGGTTCCGTGCTCAGCGCTGTACAATCACCTCATTCAACACAAACATGCACACTTATATGTGCATGTAAGTGCAATGTGTACTGTGCGTGCATGTGAGGATGAGGATGGTGAGAATGAATCCATTCATTTGATTTCCTTTCCACTCTTCCTCCCAAAAGGAACCCCAAGGCAGCAAAGAGCAAAATGACAAAACACTACAATATATACGTGTGTGTGTGTGAAATATGTGTTTGCATAATTTGTTTTCCTGCCGTGTCAAAAATGCAGAGCAAGAAAAATTAAAGGGAAACAAAAGGAATACCGGGCGATTGAAAATCCCCTTATTTGGGTCTATGAGGGGTAGGAAACCAGTTCCCAGCTTTGTTTTATTTGTCATCTAAATGCAGACAGGAAGAAAAATATAAATATGGAAGACGACCTCCGGCACTTGTAGTTTTGTTCTGATATATATATATATATATCCCCTTAAGGTGCATGTAGAGTTATATTCATGCTTTGGATAAGTTTCATAATAAAGGGGTGAGAGGGAGGGCTGCTTCCTTCTATTATTTCCAGTGTGCTGTGTGCATGTGCGTGTGTGCATATGTGCGCCTCCCTTTAAAGCAACTCCATTAGCACCGCGGCAAGCCACCTTAAGCGGCGTCTGACATGTACAAACTGTTGCCTCCAGGTTTCCCCGTTTGTCTGGCTCCCTCGCAGTGTGAAGGTTGACTCGAGTCATTTTGCACCCAATTACTTTGCAGTAAATTCGTCGGATGATTCTTGTCGCGTGGTATTGATCCGACGTGTCACCTTGAACTTGTTTATTGACACATCAAATTCCAAAGGCAGCCCCGGCGCAATTTACCACTTCCCAATTATGGTATTTATATGATGTCACAGAAGATGCTTGCCATTTTCGGATGAGGGCTATTTCTCTCTTCCCGCCACCCCCCCTCTTCCCTTCCTCTAGCCACCCCGCTCTCTCTACCAATCACCCGGACCATTTTTCTCTGACCTTTCCCGAGACAGATGGCAGCCCATAAAACACATCATTAACACACATGTCATTTTTAGCTCGCTTGGTTTGCAAGGAGTACTTTACACAACAGAACATTTTTCAATTTCTCCCTTGATTGTGGCCTTCCTAAACAGCCCATTCTGGCCAAAGAACCGCAGAACTTATGTCAGTTAACCAACAGGATGCTTCTACAGAAGCAATTGACATTTGCTTTCTTAAAGGGTTTGTTTTTATACAGTCCTAAGCCAGCAGACCCTTTAGGAACTGAATCTCTTTGTGGAAGTAGGGATGGGCGAATAAGTCCATTTTTGTTTCTGTCGGTTTCTCATTTTTCCGACCTTAAATTCAGATCTCCACATCACATTTTCGTGGTTTATTTTTACTTATTTTTAATAAGCTGCTGCTGATGTCATGGATGCTTTTTCTGATAGTCCTGCAATGCAGGGGGTTGGACTAGATGACCCTCAGGGTCCCTTCCAAATCTACAATTCTATGATTCTATGAAAATTCAACAGCATCATAATGCAAATCTCTCCTAATAGACCCGTTTTTTTGTATGCCTGATACTCACATTTTTGCAAAGCAATCTCCATAAATGAAACACATTGTCGTCTCGTGATCTACACAAACATATGCAATTTTTATGCACATTTTACATGCATTTTTGTACACCTTATTTGGCTGGAGTACTGCATTGCACAAAAAAGTGCAAATTTCAAAGGCAGACCGTGTTTTAGTTCGCTTTAGAAAGTTTCAGAAAGTGTGAATTAAGAAGGTTCACCTTTAACAGTGAGGTCCTCACACTCCTCAGCCTTACTAGTAAATGGATAAATTTGGTATTCTGGAGGAAGCCACCTTGTTTCACAGGAACTTAGATAGCATGTACTATGTCTAAATGAATATATCTGCCTCTTTCCCTTTGCATGCTCTGATCATGCCTTCTCCAGATCCCTCAACCCAGAGACGAATTGCTGGTGCTAGCCTTGCAAAGTAAGGTGCGGCCAGCCTCATCCCTGTATTCTTAGTAAAAACAGAGCTCTCGTAAAAGACTTTTGTGTGTTCAGACCCAGAAACCTCCCCCCTAAATACATTCACACTTGACTCAAATTTTAGGTTTGGTTTTTGGCAGAATTTAGACCACAACTTTATTGATTACAGAAGGTGAGTGGTTGCATAGGCTCTGGTTTGACTAGCTCCCTGCCATGCAGGTAGCGCTGACCCAGGGCACCAGCATAGGTGAGCCAAGGGTGAACACCTGGATAAGCGGAGAGCCAGGAACGGGCTAATTCCGCCACCCAAATGTCCCCCTGGACTCAGGCACGGGCACAACCCCCTCTCAGGGGTTGACCAAACCACTGAGTCGCTGGATTCATTTAACGGAATACCCTTCACATAGGGATGGCGAGAGAGTTCTCCCATCCCTATCACCTGAACCAGAGCCTTTCCGCAACCTTCCAAGTTGTGACGATTTGCTAAGTGGCAGGCAAAACCCAAATGGCAACAGTCATTCAGCCAAGTGGGGGAAATTCCTGCCGTGCCCCTGTCCCAACGACACACGACGGCATAGCAAGGTCAAGCGCAACAAGCCCTAAAGGTAGGGAGAGGTGGACGGGTGTTCTGAATGCACACGCCGAAAGAGGAAGCTCTGGGTCACATGCATGGGCATAAATAGGTCCCTCAAACCATTTAGACTGCATTCCATTGGCCAGATTGTACCCAGCTTCGAGGGACCTACCAATCGGATGTTGTGGCTTAGCAATTGAACCCACCCACAACACAGGGTGTCGGTTGTCCAGGTCTCACCGCAATACGTGCCCTCTTTAAGGGAGGAACCAATTTACCTGCTCACTCTCATTTTGCTGCTGTATATTTGCTCTCTCAATTTAAGAGGGAAAGACTGCAGCTATCCTTTAGCTCTGGGCTGGCCTATTACACCCCTGTTTAAAGATCTGCTCTCGCTGCTGAAATTTGTTACTGGGACAAGCTGGTGGTGTCCCTATTAGTCTCTAAAATCCTGAAGACTGGGACTAGTTTACCTGAACGGTCACCGTACTCTAATCTGCAGAACTGGCACGTTTACAAGCAACATATCATGTTCATTCTGAGCTTGGGAAAAACCAATAACTTCATGTCGCAGCATGTTTCCTCTGGCACTCCCTGCCTGTTGATATTAGGCAGGGAGGCCGCATGCAGGTGGCGCTGTGGTCTAAACCACTGAGCCTCTTGGGCTTGCCAATCAAAAGGTCGCAGTTCGAACCCAGCTCCTGCCAACCTAGCAATTCGAAAGCACACCAGTGCAAGTAGATAAACAGGTACTGCTGTGAGGGGAAAGTAAATGGTGTTTCCATGCACTCTGGTTTTTGTCACAGTGTTCCATTGCACCAGAAGCAGTTTAGTCCTGCTGGCCACATGACCTGGAAAGCTGTCTGTGGCTCCCTCAGCTTGAGAGCTAGATGAGCACTGCAACCCCATAGTCGCCTTTGACTGGACTTAACCCTCCAGAGATCCTTTACCTTTTACCTCTTATGCAGGAGTCTTCATTTCAATATTTTTCACTCCTGCTAGAGCATTTTCTGTTCAGCCAAGTGCATACCCAGACATGTAATTTTTTTAACTGTTTATTTTATCTATATTTTGATAATGTGATTACATAATTTTGTACACCTTGTAATTTTAGCTTAACGGGAAACATGTATAAAATTATGCCTCTCAAATGTTGCAATCTTTCCTCACAGGGGAGTTGTTCCACCTCTTTGCCCTGATCCATTCCCTATTTGCAAATGCAATAATCAATCACTATGGTGAGCCGATAATGACTAGGTTCCAATGGGATCTCTGCTTTCATATCCCCCCCCCAAAAAAAACACACACACAAAACCATACACATTAAATCCAAAGGCACATCTAAAGTCATTCCAAGACTGGCCCTGTGTTGGGTATGGAACCCTGTGGCAGGTTTCATGGCTGAAATCCAGTCCTGCTCTTAAGCAAAATGCCATTTTAAATATGAGAAACATTTGTATGCAAATGATCCATGGCTTCCCCCCGCCCCCAACTCCGCAGCCCCTCAAAGAAGAGAGGGGGCAACCATTTAATCAGGTTATCTTGTTTGAACCTTCTCTTGAGCTTAGGGCGATGTTAAAGACAAATAGCAGAAATCTGTACTTGTCTGGTAGATAACTTATCATTCCTGTCAACCTCCACTTTGCTGAAATGTACTTGGGAAACAATTGGAAGGGTGGGGGGAATGAGAGGGAGAAAGGATGGGGGGGGACGCAAATCATGCCTAATTTTTATTTTCTGGGGCCATATCTATGGCATTTGGAGCACCAAGAGAAATTCAGAAATGCTTTTTTATCTATATATTTAGGCTTTCTCATGTAAGAGGTTCATAGATGGAGAATTGGGATCTGTTGGTTGATTTCTGGTGATTTGCAGCTAGCCAGCAAAGGTTGCTGGCTCCCAGTTGTTTAACAACAGAAATAGTAAAAAGGACTTTCTCCACCAAAGGCTGCTAAATTGAAGGAAGCTAACTAATAGGGTAAGGGACACAGGTGGCGCTGTGGGTAAAAGCCTCAGTGCCTAGGGCTTGCCGATCGAAAGGTTGGCGGTTCGAATCCCCGCGGCGGGGTGCGCTCCCGTTGTTCGGTCCCAGCGCCTGCCAACCTAGCAGTTCGAAAGCACCCCTGGGTGCAAGTAGATAAATAGGGAGCGCTTACTAGCGGGAAGGTAAACGGTGTTTCCCTGTGCGGCTCTGGCTCGCCAGAGCAGCAATGTCACGCTGGCCACGTGACCTGGAAGTGTCTTCGGACAGTGCTGGCCCTTGGCCTCTTTGAGTGAGATGGGCGCACAACCCTAGAGTCTGGCAAGACTGGCCTGTACGGGCAGGGGTACCTTTACCTTTACCTTAACTAATAGGGTACCTTTGTGTGAAAGGGCTGTGTGCTCGGTGCAATTCTCGTCCTGTAAACAAATTCCTGCATTGCAGGGGTTGGACTGCATGACCTCTGGAGCTCCCTTCCAACTCTAGGAGTCTATGAATGTGCTCAGAGTCACCCTATCCATTTATTACGCACAGGGCCCTGGTTCATAGAACATGGGTAGGCAGGGGCAAGAAATTCAATTCTATTTCAATTGAAAGGCAAAAGTTACCTAATACATACTTTCTGAACCGAAACTCAGCCTTCCTTTGAAATCCACACTTGTCTGGGCTTTGTACTGCAGCTCCCCAGCCAACTAATGTGTGTGTACAAAAAAAAAGTCCATATATTAGGGTACAGTGTGCATATATGTGCATACAGTGGACACTTGGGTTGTGAATGTGATCCGTGCAGGAAGCACGTTCGCAACCCACAGTGTTTGCAACGTGCAGCACCACATGTGTACACGGGTGGGTTGCGATTCAGCTCTTCTGCACGTGCGCAAAGCGTGATTTAGCCTTCTGCGCATGCGCAAGCGCTGAAACCCAGAAGTAACCAGTTCCGGTACTTCCAGGTTTGGTGCAGTGCACAACCCAAAATCGTGCAACCCGGAGCATCTGTAACCCGAGGTATGACTGTATATTAGTGATAAAAACATACAATGATGCATTATATTGGGGGGGGGGAATGCAAAAATGTGTACGTAAGCAAAATTGCACACAAAAATATGTATATGAGGAGGAATTCACACTAAAATGCTGGTGAATTTTCACCAAGACTTTTTTTATATATAATTGTGGGAATATGGAGATCTGAACCTTAGAAATGAGAAACTGAAAGAAACAGAAGTTGAAGATTCTCCCATTCCTACTCACAGAATCATAGAATTAGTCCAACCCACTGCAATGGTGAGATGGGGCCTTGATCCATGCTGGCTGGGGCTGATGGAAGTTGTAGTCAAAAACATATGAAGGACATCAAGCAACAGCTGGTCTAACCACAGCTTCACCTCCAGTAACTGAACTCAGTGACTCTAGGGTTTGGATTTTAGTACAGCTGTCCACTCTCCTAGGGATGCGGGTGGCAATGTGGGTTAAACCACAGAGCCTAGGACTTGCCGATCAGAAGGTCTGCGGTTTGAATCCCGGCGATGGGGTGAGCTCCCATTGCTCGGTCCCGCTCCTGCCAACCTGCCAGTTCGAAAGCACGTCAAAGTGCAAGTAGATAAACAGGTACTGCTCCAGCAGGAAGGTAAACGGCGTTTCTGTGTGCTGCTCTGGTTCACCAGAAGTGGCTTAGTCATGCCAGACACATGACCCGGAAGCTGTACGCCGGCTCCCTTTGCCAATAAAGCGAGATGAGCGCTGCAACCCCAGAGTCGGCCACGACTGGACCTAATGGTCAGGGGTCCCTTTACCTTTACCACTCTCCTGGCCTGGCTTTAAGTTAGTGATTGTGGACAGTGGGGAGCCAGAGCTGGCAGAAGAAGCAGCCTTCTTTTCTGGGCTCCCACCTGGCAAAGCGCTCATTTGGTGACCTGAATTACAGGGTTGGACATGCCCTTAATAAAAACTTAGCAGGGGGCTCATGGCCACTCGATTTGCTTGTGGCATCACCATCCTTTCCCGGGAGCCAAATAAGAATGGACAGAAAACAAATGCTACCCTGTTTGCCGCTATTGGATTTATGACATGTCAAGTTTAAATAGCATCTACGAGGCTTAAAATGGTCAAGATGGGGGAATTCATTTTTCAAGTCTATCGAACACAACAGGATCCTTCCTCCCGGTGCAAACTGGTGCCATGTCATCAGTTCTACGATCTCCATGTTTTTGGAGGACGTGAACTTCCTATCTTTGTCCCTGTCTCCTTATCTTTGCATGGAATTTTCTTCATGACTTAAACTGTACCAAAAGCAGCATCCATTCTGCTTAAGCATATTGGCTGGCATGGGGAAGCTATTGGCTGGTTAATTGGCAGGTACCAATTAACCTTGGTGCCCAACTCAATCCAGCGTGTGCCTTCAAGTCGTGGTGGCAACTTCTAAATAATTAATCCCAGAGACGACTCAAACCCATTGTCAGCTTTCTTTTCGGTTAGTTTTCATGTCAGTAGCTAAGTTTTGCTGCTGGTTGTTCATCTCTTTTGAAAAGAGTCACTCTTGTCAATGAGAAAATACAGTCCCTAGCAAATTAAACCGATCAGGAACCAGAAAAGGAAGGAAGGAAGGAAGGAAGGAAGGAAGGAAGGAAGGAAGGAAGGAAGGAAGGAAGGAAGGAAAATCTTTTATACCAGTCAATTGATTGTTTACTTTTAACACCCGCATACCTCTGTAGGCTTTCAGAAACAATAAAAGTCAGAGAAGAGGGAATTTTGCAAATACCAGGACTTCAGTGAAAAGCTGAAGATGAGTTCATGAGATCAACGATCAACTTTGCAGTTTGTGAAGACAAACGGGACCTACGACAAAATGTTGCAGTGCATCCTATTAGAAGCATCCTTGTGGAACACCCAAGACAAGCAGCCATGTCTTCCTCCGAGATACTGCAACCTCTAAGGACCTCAAACGAGCCATTAAACTCCCCCCTTCCTGGTTTTCCATTTTTCTGTTCCAACTGACAGGCAGCATTAAGAACACAGGAGCATAAGAAGATGGATCAGGCCAGCATCCTGTTCTCACAGTGGCTAACCAGATGCGTTTGTGAAGTCACAAAGAGGACTTGAGTGTAGCATTTGGGATTTTCCCCAATTGTGATTCCCAGCAACTGGTGTTCAAGGGCATACTGACTCTAAGAGTGGAGGTAATACATAAGACTCAGTTTCCATCCCCTTTTCATCTTGGTTACCCTTCTGTACACATGTTCTAGTTTGTTAATATCCTTCTTTAAATTGTGGTGCCCAGAACCGGACATAGTACTCCCGCTGGGGTCTGACCAAGGCACAATAGACTGGTACTATTATTTCCCTTGATCTGGACACTATGCTTCTGTGTTGCACCACACTCTTGACTTGTCTCAAGATTGTGGTCTACTAAGACACCTAGATCCTTTTCACATGTACTGCTTGCCAGGCCAGGTGTGCCCCATTCATATAAAACTCTAGTGCAGGGTTTCCCAAACTTGGGTCTCCAGCTGCTTTTGGACTACAACTCCCATCATCCCTAGCTAGCAGGACCAGGAGTCAGGGATGATGGGAACTGTAGTCCAAAAACATCTGGAGACCCACGTCTGGGAAACCCTGCTCTAATAAAAGAGAGGTGAGTCAAGCTAATTTGTGTACCCTGCCTTTCAGGTTGCACTGCCACAAGATACAAGAATAAGAAACGATGTAGGATAA
Organism: Podarcis tiliguerta; assembly: GCF_965153285.1. Classification (NCBI taxonomy): domain Eukaryota; kingdom Metazoa; phylum Chordata; class Lepidosauria; order Squamata; family Lacertidae; genus Podarcis; species Podarcis tiliguerta. The sequence continues at coordinate 54,445,852 of NC_139544.1, forward strand.
ACTTTATGTTGTAATTAAAGTTACATCTAGTTTCTATCTTTCATCATCTTCTTCTTCTTCTTCTTAAGGCACTATGTAACGGGCCATGGCCTGACCATGGTCAGTCAAACCTCTGGCCCAGAGGTCCCGCTATGTTAGAAGTGCAAATGCCTTCTTTATTTCATTTCAGGTTGTGATGTGTTGGGTCCCAAGTTCACACATCAGGCAGGATCAGGCCTCTAGTACTTACTTTTCATTACCCTTAAAATCAGTAACTGGATATTGAATTCCGTTGAAGTGAATATCAAGATTAATTGACCTGAGTGGTATATATTGATCCAGTAGAAGCCAATTTATTATCAGGGGACAATCAATCTGTATGTTTACTGGAAATAAAGTCTGAAGCAGATTGTAGCAGCAGCTTACACTGGTATAAACTGGTGCAGAAACTACAGGTGACACCCGTTTTGGCTTTACCAATCCAGAGAGCTCTGTTGACATCAGAAGAGCTCCTTCAAAGCCCCTTATGACACCTAGTACAGCTTTTGCTCGCACTGACCCCCCATCTGTGCGTCTACCATCAATGGACTCTGACACCTGGTGTGGCTGCTGCATCTACAGTTTGTTTGACCTGGTGACTTCAGCCTATAGGTACCCTCCAACAGAAGTTCATTTGTTTATTGACAAAAATATAAATGTGCCAGTATTTCATAAAAAATATCAACAGTACATAGGTAAAGGTAAAGGGACCCCTGACCTTTAGGTCCAGTCGTGACCGACTCTGGGGTTGCGGCGCTCATCTCGCTTTATTGGCCGAGGGAGCCGGCATACAGCTTCTGGGTCATGTGGCCAGCATGACTAAGCCAGATCTGGCGAACCAGAGCAGCGCATGGAAACACCATTTACCTTTCCGCCGGAGTGGTACCTATTTATCTACTTGCACTTTGACGTGCTTTCGAACTGCTAGGTTAGCAGGAGCAGGGACCGAGAAATGGGAGCTCACCCCGTTGCGGGGATTCGAACCGCCGACCTTCTGATCGGCAAGTCCTAGGCTGTGTGGTTTAACCTACAGCGACTGTACAATAAAAGCCATAGGCTCCTCTTGTATGCCTTCAACTTAACTGCAGATGGTATGCACTCTCATTCAAGGACTGGTAAGGGTCTGTTCAAGCTGGCACATCTCTGTGCCAAGACAAAAGTGCAGCAGGTCCTTCTCTGAAAGATGCTGTTTGCAGATGATGCAGCCTTGATAGTGCACTCAGAGGAAGCTCTACAGAGACTCATCAACTGTTTTGCTCAAGCCCTTTTGGGAGTTTGGCCTTACCATCAGCCTGAAGGAGACCAACATCCTGGGTCACGATGTTGCCAGCACTCCACACATTGGTGACCACACTATTGAGGTGGGAAGTGATTTTGTCTACTTGGGTTCCACCATAAGCAGCAACCTCTACATTGACGCGGAGCTGGACAAGGGCAAGGCAGCTATGACAATGGCTTGCCTCTACAGCAGGGTATGGAAGAATGTGATGCTAACTTCCAAACCAAGATGAAGGTCTACCAGGCTTGGGTGTTGAGCACGCTGCTTTAGGAAAGTGAGTCATGGACAACTTACAAGAGCAACATCTCAACACCTTTCACATACCCTGTGTTAGGAAGATGTTGGGCATCATATGGCAGGACACTCAAACAAAGATGTGTTCTCCCAAGCCCACACTCGCAGCAAGCTCGCTCTCCTGTCTTAGCTACATCTACAATGACTTGGTCATGTCCACGGAATGGAAGATGGCAGGGTCCCCAAGGATGATCCCATGGGGAGCTGGCTTCAGACACCTGGCCTGTTAGCAGACCAACCCTGTGTTACTAAGATGTCTGCAGACATGACATGAAGGTGTGATGGGCCTGGGGGTAAACCTGAGCAATGCGGTCCAGGTCCGGTCCTGAATCCAAGGATTCCGCAATGAGTCGGTCTGACAGGGCCGAGGCAGGAAACCAGGCAGGCAAGGTCTGGCCCAGGGTCACAGGCAGGTTCTACCAAACAGCAATGTTACTCCCGCAACTTGGGGCGGGGTCCAACAGCCTTTTATCTCTGTCGGGGTAACGGCTGGTCCTGATCCCCCAGTGACTCACCTCCCTGTCTTGCCCGAAGGCAAGCACTCCTCCTGCGAGTACTCAAGTCTCTCCTTCTCTCAGACCTAAGCCTCTGCAGCTCAGGAGATGTCGGTGGGTTACTAAACCCCGAGGCTGCCTCAGCCTCTCCTGACCCAACTGGTAGTGGAGCAGCTGTAAGTGATGGCCCAGCTGATGGCAATAAGGTCATCCCTGCATCTGGAACCAGGGCAGGCTCAGGCCCCTGACTTGGCCCAGCTGATGCTTGTTGCAGGGGAACCTGACCGGGGCTCTTCAGAATCAGGCCCCAGACTTGGTTCTGATCTGGTGCGGACTGAGACTGAGACTGGGACTGAGACTCCTCTGGTTCCGAGTCCGAGCCCAAGTCCCAGGCCATCACAGAAGGCTGGCAACTTCAACCCTGCTGTCTGAGAATCCCTTGCAGATGACTGCAATGCCTGGAGACAGGCAGTCAAGTTGTGTATCCATAGCAGTGACCAGAGGAGAAATGACCACAGAAAAAAGAAACTCCATGTGCATCAGCAACAGCACTACCAGATGCCTTCATCTGCCCCAGGTGCAACAAAACATGTCTCTCCTGTATCGGTCTCTATATCCACAGCAGGCGCCGTAACCTTCCAACAGTTTGATTTCACCTGAGACAGGTGGATGCCAACGATAGAGAAGGCTAGTATATTCCCAACAGTCTTCTGCTTTGACTGTGAACTTCAGATATGCAGATGCTTCTTCCCCCTTTTAAACTCACATTTTGAAAAGAAGATGCACTTAGAGTCTAGAATATAAAGTATAAAAAAAACCAAACACAGTTATTTACCTCCTGGGAGGCAAATAATAGCATTCATGGAATGCATCGCAGCCTGTCTGGTTATGCTTGTTTGTATACAGTTTCTGATTTATTAACATTATTGTAGACCTCAGTTGCTAAAGAAGCAAGCAAGTGAAATGTTCTGATCCAGCTGCAGATCATTTGCAGTCAAGCATGAGCTCAGTATGGTCATTAATAATAGCGTCAATAGTATAGTGGGGGGAGGAGAGAGGGCAACTGTTATTTGGACAGCTCCAAAGGCATGACCTCATCTTTACTTTCAGAACGCCTCTCATTACGAAGAGGCATGGGATGGAGGAGAGAGGGGCTGTATATTACAGGGGTCCATGGGAGGCCACAATGCACCCCATAGAACTGAATGGCAGCTGCTGACTCGCTGGAGAGGACATCACATTGTATACTAAGGATTTCCAGCAGAGAAGTTATGTTTGTCCTTTGCAAAAAAAAAAGAAGAAGGGAGAAGGGAGAAGGAATCGCATTACATTTTGTAGCACCAATCTGAAGCTGGCAGACTGGTGAGCAGGAATAGCCATAAAAGATCTACATTGGCTCCCAGTATGTTTCTGAGAACAATTCAAAGTGTTGTTGCCAGTGCCGGATTTACATATAAGCTAAACAAGCTATAGCTTAGGGCCCCACTCTCTTGGGGGCCTCGAAAAAAAATTAAAGTGGAAAAAAACTGCATGTACATTTCCAGAATATTAATATACTTCTTCTTAATTGTATATTCAACACAAAAAACAGTGACAATTTGTTGTTGACGAAGGACAGCTGGACATATAAAGGGCCCCATTACCTTCAGTAGCTTAGGGCCTCATCAAACCTAAATCCGGCCCTGGTTGGTGTTGACCTTTAAAGCCCTGAATGGCTTCGGCCCTGTGTACCTGAAGGAGTGTCTCCTCCCCCATCGTTCAGCCCAGACACTGAGGTCCAGCGCCGAGGGCCTTCTGGCAGTTCCTTCACTGCAAGAAGTGAAGTTACAGGGAACCAGGCAGAGGGTCTTCTTGGTAGTGGCACCCACCCTGTGGAATGCCCTCCCATCAGATGTCAAGGAGATAAACAATGAAAAGTCTAAGAAGAGAAGAAGAGGAGGAGGAGGAGGAGTTTGGATTTGATATCCGGCCTTATTACTACCTGAAGAAGTCTCAAAGCGGCTAACATTCTCCTTTCCCTTCCTCCCCCACATCAAACACTCTGTGAGGTGAGTGAGGATGAGATACTTCAGAGAAGTGTGACTGGCCCAAGGTCACCCAGCAGCTGCAGGTGGAGGAGCGGAGACGCGAACCCGGTTCACCAGATTACGAGTCTACCGCTCTTAACCACCACACCACACCCTACACAAATGTGGAGTGGAGTCCCTAATGTTGTTGGACACCTCCTTTCCTTGCACCTCCTTGCACACCTCCTTTCCACAACTCCTGCAGCCAAGCTGGTGCCAAACGTTGTGCTCTGCTTTCCTTTGGACCACATCAGCAAGACTGAGAGAGGAGAGTCTTGTTGCCTGGGCAGCCCAGGACCTCCATAGACACTGCCAGGTTTATGCCCCACAAAGGTCAGTTGCTGCGGCTAATGTAGCCATTTGGCTTCACCTCTGGAGATGCACTCCATTGTTTCTTGAGACAGATGGATGCCAACAAAAGTTAGGGTTGTAACCCACCCAAGTCGGATTTGGGTGGGCACAAAGACTTGCCTCGCTCTCTCACTCTGATTCTCTACTTTTCTGTGCTATTATAGCTGCAAAGCTAGTTAAGAGGTTTACCGTATTTTTCACTCCATAAGACACACTTTTTTCCTCCTAAAAAGTAAGGGGAAATGTCTGTGTGTCTTATGGAGCAAATGTGTGGTCCTTGGAGCTGAATTGCCCAGGGGCAAAAAGCAGATCATGCTTTTTTTTTTAAAAGAAAGAGGGAAGTGGGTGTTGAAACAAAGCCGCTGATCGGCAAGCAATCAGGAGGGAGATAAGGCTGCTGGTAAAGGAGGCTGCCAGGGGAGGGGGGAGGTAAAGACAGGGGAGGTAAAGAACTTGCAAGGAGAGGAGACAGGAATACGAAAACAAGCAATGAGGAGAGAAATTAGAAGAAAAGGAGGAGCAAAAAGCTGCTCCAGCTAAGGAAAAGACACTAAGGCAAACAAGAGGGAAGGGGGTGTTGAAAGGAGGCAGCTGATCGGCAAGCCATCGGGAAGGAGATAAGGGGACTAGAGATGAAGAAGGCTGCCTGGGAGTGGGGAGGTAAAAGCCCATGGATCCTCAGGATTTTTGCATTGGGTCACCCCAATTCACCGTCAGATCACATAGCATGTCCATGGCTACAGCCTGCACCCCAAAAATCACACATCCACTATGCCGTGGGGCCGCAATGGCGCAAAAACGTGGTTACAAAGCATGGCTCCGCATGGATTCTCAGGATTTTTGCATTGCGCTACCCCAAACCCACCGTCAAATCACATACTATGTCTGTGGCCACAGCATGAACCACAAAAATCATACACCCACTGTTTTGTTCAGAATATTTTTTTCCTTGTCTTCCTCCTCTAAAAATTAGGTGCGTCTTATTGTCAGGTGCGTCTTACGGAGCAAAAAATCCAGTATTTAGGTTTGTGAAAAATGCTACCTTGCTCTGCTTTAACAAGCAAAAGGTCTCTGGTTCAATCTCCATCCTCTCCAAGTAGGGCCTGAAACACTGGAAAGAGGTTGCCGGCCAGTGTTGACAATATTAAGCTAGATGGCTCAACTTGGTGTAATGCAGTTTCCTATTTCCTAAAGCTAGTTTTCATGTTAGAAATAGTCGCCCCTATATTTTCTCCTTGCCTGCTGTCTACCTCTGTACCTGGCTGTATGGTCCTTTTCAATGACAGTACAAAACTCTCCAGGCCATTGATAACTCCCCAGTCATATTTTCAAGAATCGAACGCCTCCAATGCATCCTCTTATTGACCGCCCACCATTGAGGAAGTCCGAGCTACTCTTACAGACACTCCAGCTAAATAAAGCCATTAAGATCTCCTCCATCCCTCCCAGGCTGCCTTAGGACTGCGGCCTCTTAATTGCTGCCAATATCTACAGAGCACTGTCCAAATCTCATTTGGAAGAATGATCATATTCACGGTAATGTGCATGTTGGAATAATAATAATACACTAAAACACCGCAGGGGGAAAAAAGGGCCGATGACTCAGCAAAGTGGGGTGCTATTTTTGGCACGCAGTAATCTTTCCAGATTTGACAATTGTGGACTGGGCCCATTCAAAACATCTCGGAACGGAACTGAAATCAATGCTGCACAACCGGCTACTTTAACCAACAGTATATATTTTCTGAAGACAGAGGGTTTCGCTTTGGGGACTGGAATCAATAGCTTCTCTCAATGTGCTTTAAGAATACAAGCGGCGCTAGAGCTGGGATGGAATTGTTTCACAGAGCTCTCCATCGCAAATTCTTAAGCAGAATATTCTGCAGATACTCTCTGAATGGGAAAGGGCACGCAGTATCTGCTCTCCATGGAGAAAGTCTCTGGTTACAGCTACATTCTGGAGGGACATAATGGAAAAGCTGGTCCACAAATTGAGGTGGGCAAGAGGAGCCAGGCAGAAAGACCCCTTGGCTGGAAAATGGTGGGGCTTTGTTTTGTCCACAAATACTCCAGAAAAGCAAGGAGCCCTTCGAAAGGCTTATACTAACTTGTGGGTTACATATTAAGAACATGTTTTAGAGATGAAAACTGTTAGATTTCTTGGTGTACCTACAGGAATACAGGCTTTCATAATGTACTTTGGGGGGTCTCCGGGGAAAATATTTGTTGGGTTCCCAGGATTCTTGGGGGGCTGCAATAGGAACTGAACTTCAACCACTTATGGGGTGGGGGACAGGCTCCTCAAGCCTGCATTTCTTGCTTAATTACCTATGGTTAGAGTGGGACACTCTTTCAATTTTCCACTTAAGGTGCCAACATGTTGACATCAAAGCTTTCCCATAATTCCCTTACAAATTGCCAACAGATAGATAGATGGAAGATAGATAGATAGACAGACAGATGATAGATGATAGATGATAGATGATAGATAGATAGATGATAGATAGATGATAGATAGATAGATAGATAGATAGATAGATAGATAGATGATAGACAGATAGATAGATAGATGATGATAGATGATAGATAGATGATAGATAGATAGATAGATAGATAGATAGATAGATAGATGATATAGATAGATGATAGATAGATGATAGATGATAGATAGATGATAGATAGATAGATAGATAGATAGATGATAGATAGATAGATAGATAGATAGATAGATAGATAGATAGATAGATGATACAGTGCTTTTTCTGGGGGACGCAGGGGTATGCACACCCCTAAACATTTTGTGAATCTAAGCTTGGCCTCATTGAGGGCAGTATTTCAATATGAGTAGAAAAATGATAGTACCCCGAACATATTTTTAAAGAAAAAAAGCACTGGACAAATAGATATCTGAACGTATTTTCAAAACACCGTTACAAGACAGAATACTTAAGAATATATAGAACTTCTGAGCAGTCCATCTATACTAACTTGTTGCAGCCTTTACGACAAGCCTATAAGGTGGGCCAGTACTATTAATACTCCCATCCTGCCGATCAGAGAGGCTGAGAGATAAGGAGAGGATGCCTAAGAAAGTCTAGTGAGTTTGTGGCAGAGGTAAGATTTGATCTAACCACTCTGCTATACCACCTCCTAACCAGAGTGAGGAACAGCAGAGTCGCATCCTGTTTATTCTAATAACTGGTTCCTGACAAAATTATCCCTAATTTACACATATCCTCTACCCCATAAATCCACATAAAGCAGGTGATTTCACTGCCAGGTACTTTTCTTTCTTTCTTAATTATAGTTTACAGGGAGAGAAGCTGTCATTAAAACCGCATTTGTCACTCCGCAGAGATAGGAGTACCAGGGTAGCTCCGTCTATAATGAGAAGACAACACGCTATAGTTATTACGAGTGCCTGTGGCAGTCAAGCGCTGAGTTTTTAATGGTACCAACTGTAACTTGAGGGATGTCATAGAAAGGGGGAGAGAGAACTGTTTTACAAATATACACAGCGAGAACAGATTACAGGCAACGCTGAGTGTGTTTTGCAACAGCTCCTCACACACGCAGAAACGGGGATTGAGTCTGGAAATCAGCGTCCTGAAATTCTCAACTTTCAGGGTATTGTTTGGTTTTAATGATGCAAGTTTGTAGTCCTTGTTGATGTATGAAGCTGCATCCAATGTTAGCCATACTGAGAGGAGACCCACTGAATTCATTAATTATTGCTATTGTTTGTTACATTTATATCACACAGTTAAGGGGTGGCGCTGTGGGTTAAACCACCGAGCCTAGGACTTGCCGATCAGAAGGTCGGCGGTTCGAATCCCCGCGACAGGGTGAGCTCCCGTTGCTCAGTCCCAGCTCCTGCCAACCTAGCAGTTCGAAAGCACGTCAAAGTGCAAGTAGATAAATAGGTACCGCTCCGGCGGGAAGGTAAACGGCATTTCCGTGCGCTACTCTGGTTCGCCAGAAGCGGCTTAGTCATGCTGGCCACACGACCCGGAAGCTGTACGCCGGCTCTCTTGGCCAATAAAGCAAGATGAGCGCCACAACCACAGAGTTGACCATGACTGGACCTAATGGTCAGGGGTCCCTTTACCTTTATCACACAGTTATTTCCTCCCATGAGCTCTGTGAGGTAGGTTAGGCTGAAAGTCTGTGGCGGGCACAAGGTCACCCGGTAAGTTGCATGGCTGAGCAGGGATTTGAGCCCCTAGCCCCATGCTCTAACCACTACACCACTTTGGCTAATAATCAACACGACTAACTTTGACCCATCAAAACTTAGTTGGATACAACTCAGAGATTGGGGGGCAGAGTGAGGAATACCTGGTGAAACCTCAGAGGCTAGTTGAGGGGTGGGGATGACAAATGTGGGCGGGGCTTCCAGAGATCAGGGGCGTGGCTTTCTCCTTTGATCTGCAGAATCAGAACAAATTGTTAGAAAGACCTGCCTGTATTCTGATCTTTAGGCTGCAACCCTAAACACATTTAGCAAGGATAGGTTGGGGAATCAATGCACTTTGCATTTGGAGCCAAATCTGCTGTTTCAAAAACAAAAAAAAACAAAAAAACCAATGTGAGAAATTAAATTGAAATATACTCAGAGTCGCAAAGTGATTTCATGCTCTTTATTCAGCTCATAGTGGTGAGGAGGAATGAATGAAAGTCCCCTCAAAGTATCTGCTTTATATACATTATTTACACAATGGGCTGCACATGATTGGCTAATTCTGGAATTCTACTGTAAGCCAATCAGGTTGTGGATTCACTTATATCTGGAGCATGATTGGGTGGTTCCCGCCAACCAATCATACTGCTGCATTGTTCTAGGACCACTCAGACTGCTGCATTCTGAATCCTATTGTTCTAGGACCAATCAGACTGCTGCAATTTGGATCCTATTGTTCTAGGACCAATCAGACTGCTGCAGTTTGGATCCTATTCAACTCAGTACATAACATAAATCTTGAAGCAAATTTAGAGTTTCCTGATCAGGTGAAATACCCAAAGAATTTTGATTACTTTCAAAGTGAATGAATGCTGATAAAACTAGCACAGTTCCATTCCAAAATTTTTCCTTAAATGTTAAGATCTGGCTCTGGGGAAATTGGAAGTTCAGGCTCTGGTGAAACACCCAAGAAATTCTGAGCTGGATTTTAATATGTTTTCATATGACGACCAGAATTTCTCAGAGAGGTATATAATAGCACTAGTAATTTACATTGTGCCTAGATGGGTGATTCCAGTTGATGACCAACTTTGAAAATCTAGCCTCTGGGGTAATTTGTTTCAGGGTAAGTCATCCTTTAGCCATAGATTTTCCTAAAATGTATTGAAGGATAACCCGGGGAGGGGAAACCTAATAGCAATTTAATTTTCCATCTAATAAAACAGATTTTATTTACATGATCTGCAAGTGTGCTTTACCATATTGAAGCTGACAGACTGTCCAACTTGCTTTGGTCTCTAATTATTGAAACGAGGCAAACATCTCTGTTGAGTGACATACTTTTTTTTCCTTTTTTTGAGATTATAAAATGGAAGAGGCCCCTTGCTGATTTAATCAGCCTGCCTCCTCTTTTCTGTAAATAACATTTAATCATCTTAACCAGTCACATTTTCATAATAGCCTCTTTCGCCAGCTTTCAGAAATAATATTAATCTGCTAAAAAAAAGAGAGTTGGGGTGGCTGGAGACTGGATCTCAAGGCTTTAAAATCTCACTTACTTAAGGTCATGATTATTGCTTATTTAAGCGGATGGATTGCAAACAAAACAAAGCAAAAAAAAGACAACAAACAACAACTTAGAAGATGTCTGGCTCATGGGCAGCTTCTCTTGTTTATCCTAATGCCATTGCTTTATTTACCCTGCAGATGCGCTATAGATTATTGCATGCTATACGTGACATTTTTGCTGGGTTCCACTTGCAATTTTCGGGCGATTGCTAGTGCACGATAACCTCTGCTCATATGTGAAGAAATGCCGGCTACTCTGTGCAAGATTCCTGTCTCGGTGTTTGCCACATCCAGTTGTGCATCCTCATTAGTGGAGTGGATTTAAGGCGTTTGAAGGTCCCAAGTGGTATTGCAGAGCTTAACAAGTGCCTCAACGCTGTAGCTGCATTATCTATTTAAACTGGTTTAATAGTTATTCCCTCTCTGCAGGAAACCTGTTTGTTTGTTTGTTTGTTTGCTTGCTTGTTTGCTTGCTTGCTTGCTTGCTTGTTTGCTTGCTTGCTTGTTTGCTTGCTTGCTTGCTTGTTTGCTTGTTTGCTTGCTTGTTTGCTTGTTTGCTTGCTTGCTTGCTTGTTTGCTTGCTTGCTTGCTTGCTTGCTTGTTTGCTTGTTTGTTTGTATAGTGCCATCAGCGTGCCTGACGTTTGATAGAGTAAAAGAGGACAGGTCTCTGTGCTGAGGACTTAAAAATTTAAAATTCAACAAAAAGCGAAACCGCAAATGAAGGATGCAAAAGTAAGCCAGGAATGAAAACTAGGTGGTGCTTCTGCTTAGCCCTAATTATTGGTTTAGTTTCAGGAAGACATTTTTATTCAAACTTTCCCCTAATATATGATTATTATTATTATGTACATACCTGTTGGTTTGAGAACTGCATTGCAAAATTCAGAGCAGTGCAAATTTCAGAGGCTAACAGCGCTTCAGTTCACATGTTGTTTCAGAAAGCACAGATTTGGTTGATTCAGCTTTCAATGCAAACTGAAACAGCTCCATATCCATATAGCCCTTCCCTTTCCTTTACCTTGAACATGCCCCCTTTCCTCAAGGGAATGAACTTCTGTATGCAATGCACATGCTCTCTGCCACTGAGCTACAACTCACAGTGCCATATACTGTAAAAGCATTGTTACATGCCACCCCAATCTCCATGAGTGCCTGCTGACTATTGTGTGTGTTGGCAAGGGCGGGGACAGAAAAATGTGAATGAGAAGTAGCATAGAAATATACAACAAAACAAAACTGAAGGGGGGGATAGAATGGGGCATAACTGGCAGCGCTTACCAGATGCCAACCACAATTGCTCACTCTAAACCTCCTTGCCCAAGCCCCAACTCTCCACAGGACTCAACAGCCAGTGCAAAGGCTTATGGGGTTGCACTTGCAAAGGCTTATGGGATTGCTAGGCGCTGTTTTCGTGTATTTTGCTCCTTCTGGGCTCTTTTAGGACCACTTTTGCCATTCTTAAAGTCACTTCTGCCTTTGGCACAATGCGTCCATGAGCAATCATGAATCAATTGGATGCACATGAATTGGGAGTTGTGTCTCTGTATGTGTGTGTACATATATATATGTATATATATATACATACATACATACATATATTAATGACTCATCCTATTCTTGTGACTGTCATTTATTTCAAACTGCTTTTAACATTGTATTTACTTAATTGCTGTAATCCTCCCTGGAACCTTGTGCTAAGAAACTGAATAAATAACAATAGCAATAAATAACAATAAAGGGGATCTTTTTTTGAAACATCCCCTCCTGACCCCCTCGCTCTAATCCCCATAACCATCTTTGTTTATCATCTGTGCTAATGCAGCTGTGCCCTTGTTATAACTTCCCTCCTAAAGCCCTAATCCGTGCAGATCCGTTTAGCACTGGGAACACCAAGAAGGAGTAAAGCCATTACTGAGCTGACAGGGCAGTGCAAAGAAAATGCAGTGATGGACTAGCCATCACTTGACCTGAATGCAAAACTTATATCCTATTGGATTGACCTTTTCCCAGAGAGTAATGGATGCTCCCACCTGTCATCTCTGCTACGTTGCTAGTCATACTGTCTAGATTGTGTGTGTGTGTGTGTGTGTGTGTGAGAGAGAGAGAGAGAGAGAGAGAGAGAGAGAGAGAGAGAGAGTCTCTTGCTTTACAATTAAGACAGATCTTCTGCATAATCCACTGGTGCCAATCAATACGTACCTTTAAAGAAATATTTCCAGGTTACTGTGTGTCAGTATGACTTTTGGGAAAGGTTGCGGCCATGACAGTAGGTTCTTAGAACAAACAAGTTAACCAGGAGATTTTTGTTGTGTGTGGTTGTTGTTTTCTTAATAACGCAGGTGCTAAGACAGTGAATGAAAAATGCAGCCCTCTTCTGAGTGAGACAGGTAACAGCTGAAGGACAAACTACACATTACGCAGGAAGACTAAGACTGGGTCTCCTGGCCTTCCCGTCCCCCATTCTGATACCAAAATATAGCTGCAGGAGCAGGGAAAGAGGTGGTGTTTTGCTGTTTTTCTCCCAATCCATTTTCCCAATCAAAATCCCCCGGTGCAAAACCTTGTCTCACAGGGGTGGGAAGCAGGTATCTATATTCCAAATGTGTCCACAGGCTTAAAAAGGCTAGCAAACCCCTGCTTGAACACAAAGACCCAGAGTGCTTTGACATGGCAATTCATTGTGGTAGTGCTCATGGCAACAGCATCTACATGATGTTGTCCTTGTCAAAATGACATCCCTCGACTGGCTCCCTCCTTCTTGTTCCTCCCTCAACCACCCTCTTTTGACAACCTTGGATAACTCTGACCCGATCCGACGTGGGGTGATTTGGGGCTTCCACAACCCACTCAGACCGAACTCTAGGTTGACCCAAATCAACCCAAATTGGTTCAGGATCCAGGATGTTGAGAGCGTATTAACTTATGGTCTGTGTGTGTGGCTTGGGAGCTGCATGGTCAGGTAAAAAACAATGCTGTCCAGGGTTGTAAAGACTGCGGAGAGAATAACTGGGTGCACTCTTCCCACCTTGGATCAAATCTATGCTTCCAGGTGCTATAAGAAAGCTGCAGAGATAGTGCAGGATCGTGCGCACCCCGGAAATGATCTCTTCCAGCTTCTGCCTTCTGGAAGAAGGTACAGGGTTATAAAGACTAGGACTAGCCACCTGAGAAACAGTTTCTATCCAAATGCGATTTTGGTTTTAAACGCAGTGTAAGGTAGTCTCTGGGGACGCGGGTGGTGCTGTGGGTTAAACCACAGAGCTTAGGACTTGCCAATCAGAAGGTTGGCAGTTTGAATCCCCGTGACGGGGTGAGCTCCCGTTGCTCGGTCCCTGCTCCTGCCAACCTAGCAGTTTGAAAGCACGTCAAAGTGCAAGTAGATAAATAAATACTGCTCTGGCGGGAAGGTAAATGGTGTTTCCGGGCGCTGCTCTGGTTCGCCAGAAGCGGCTTAGTCATGCTGGCCTCATGACCCGGAAGCTGTACACCGGCTCCCTCGGCCAATAAAGCGAGATGAGCGCCGCAACCCCAGAGTCGGTCACAACTGGACCTAATGGTCAGGGGTCCCTTTACCTTTACCTTTAAGGTAGTCTCCATGGGAGTATATTGTATTTAATTATGGGGTATCAGAGTTTTTAGGGGGTTAACCAGGCTGGGATAGCAGGCGTGTTGGTTTTTGAATGTCTGATGTAGAATTTTTCAATTTTGTTGTTCTGTATGGGACAATGACAATAAAGATTATCGTGTAGTCTTCATTGGGGGCCTGTTCACAGTTCTGATTCCAATGTCTAGAAAGTCAGCCTAGAAAGGATATAACCAAGCAGTATCGTTAAGGGAGAGAAGACATGCCCAACATGTCGAAATGTCCTAGCCACAATCCTGCGTACTTTACCGATAATCTAACAGCATATATTGGACGCCTTTCTGGAGAACTACCCAGGGTGTTCTGCAACACGTTGAAAGAAGGTCCCATTTGTAATTGCTTTATTAATATTTATTAAGTGAGCACTAGCTTCAGGTACATTCTTTAATAACTTATTTATAAAGCGTGCTTATGAAATACATTAAAAATACATTCTTTCACAGATAGTGCTTTAACAAGCCACTATAAAGTGTACTATCCAAAGGCAGATAATGACCACATCGGAGAAGCTGGGAACGTGCCAGACTTGAAGACAGGGAAAGAGGGAGGGTGATAGTGACTGGATTGTGGGTTGTTCTTAGCTTGGTGGGTTCCAAATTCTGCAGGCATCCTTCAGGGAAGTCAGAGAGAAAGAGGAAGGAAGTCAACCCAGTGGCGTAGCGTGGGGGTGCAGGGGGGGCCGGCCGCACCGGGTGCAACATCTGGGGGGGCGCTCGCACTCGCAGCTCTCTGCCCCTACCTGGCTCACTCACTCTCTCTCACTGCAGTGCTGGCTGTGCGAATCCGATCCGAGCCGCCGGGTCGCCGCCCACTGTGGAGGGGAGAGTGCCAGGCGTGCGGTGCGGAGAGAGAGCGAGAGACTATCGGGGGAGGGACAGTGCAGCGGGGGGCGCAAATTACTTGCCTTGCCCCGGGTGCTGACAACCCACGCTACGCCACTGAGTCAACCATTGCCATATCATTTTGAAAGCTGACTGTGTCTGGAAACTGCATACACACAATACCTGTAAAGCACATTCAAAGCACATTTTCTCCCCCTCAAAGAATTCTGGGCACTGTCGTTTAAGGGCTGCTGGAACTTGTAACTCTGCGAGGGATAAACTACAGCACCCATCATTCTTTCAGAAAGAAATGTGCTTAAAGGTATAGTGTGAAGCCAGCTTTGGATTGCACAGAATCGCTTTTGGGTTTCCGTTTTTTAAAATTAGAAAAAGCATTGTTTTGGAAAGCCATGTGAAAAATTATTTGGCTTTCACTTTTTTGTTTTTTGTATTGTCTTTGGTATTCATAAAATGTTTCCTTCTGCAGTTTTCCAAGTGCCATTTAATTAAGCACATTTAATGTCCATTAAATGAGCAGCTTTCACAAACATTTTATTATCATGTTTTATTAAAAAAAAAAACCTACCCACTAAAAAATGCTGCCATACACTTAAATATTGATGGGCACCAAAATTAACATGAAGCAACATCTGTGTTTAGCCGATGAGTACTTAAAATGTATTCCAAAACTCTCCGCTTAAAAAATGTTTCAAACGTAAATAATTTCCTTACAGGACTTTGCATTTTAAATTTTAAAGAGACGGATCGGCTGCCTTTTGTGAAACGGGGGGAAATCAGAACATCTGTTTGTAACAAATTTTTAGTTTAAAATGTTAACAGTATTGAATTCTTGTGTTGTGGAATTAAAATGCTCTTTTTGGGGAAGGCTAGTTGGGAGCGGAAAACACACACAAAAGATTCAATATGAGCCCATGAAGATGGAGATTTTGAAAAAAAAAGTACAGTGATTGTGGGTTGTTTTTTATTATTATTATTATTATTATTATTATTACATGGGCACCATAGAACAGAAGTTAGAGTGGGACTTGGACAACTGTTGTCCTGCAGATGTTACAGTGGTACCTCGGGTTACAGACGCTTCAGGTTACATACGCTTCAGGTTACAGACTCCGCTAAACCAGAAAAAGTGCTTCAGGTTAAGAACTTTGCTTCAGGATGAGAACAGAAGTCGTGCTTTGGCAGTGCGGCGGCAGCAGGAGGCCCCATTAGCTAAAGTGGTGCTTCAGGTTAAGAACAGTTTCAAATTAAGTACGGACCTCTGGAACGAATTAAGTACTTAACCCGAGGTACCACTGTATTTGACAACAATGCCTGTTATCCATATGGAAAGGTTGCAGCACTTGGGAATTTTTAGTTTAGAGAAAAGGTGAGGAAGAGGTGCCGGGATAGACATTATTCTTATTAAAAAATGAAGTGGATAGAGAAAGTTTTTCCTGCCTTTCCCATAACATGGCACTTCATAGACATGCAATGGAGCTGAATGTTGGAAGATTCAGGACAGATGGAAGTTCTTCTTCTCCCTTCACATTGTGTGTGTGTGTGTGTGTGTGTGTGTGTGTGTGTTTCTCCCTCATTTTTATTTTACTTTCCAGTACAGCACCTTCCCTGTTTTCGTTTCCAAAAGAGCAATACAGTGGTACCTCAGGTTACATATGCTTCAGGTTACATACACTTCAGGTTACAGACTCCACTAACCCATAAATAGTGCTTCAGATTAAGAACTTTGCTTCAGGGTGAGAACAGAAATCGTGCTCCGGCGACATGGCAGCAGCAGGAGGCCCCATTGGCTAAAGTGGTACCTCAGGTTAAGAACAGTTTCAGGTTAAGAACAGACCTCCAGAATGGACCTCTTAACCTGAGGTACCACTGTATAAGTGTTATCCATATGCATACAGTACATGGTTACTTATAACCTATTAATATATATTTTTATAAACATGTTCCAAATATCATTATACTTGTCTGTACAAAGTTTACATCTAGAAGAGGAAGAGGAGGAGTTTGGATTTGATATCCCAATTTATCACTCCCTTTAAGGAGTCTCAGAGCGGCTAACATTCTCCTTTCCCTTCCTCCCCCACAACAAACACTCTGTGAGGTGAGTGGGGCTAAGAGACTTCAAAGAAGTTTGACTGGCCCAAGGTCACCCAGCAGCTGCATGTGGAGGAGCAGAGACGCGAACCTGGTTCCCCAGATTATGTGACTACCGCTCTTAACCACTACACCACACTGGCTCTCATTCATAAGCAACCCATTCATAAGTCGCAAGTGTTATCATATTTTCAATCCATTGACTAAAGAGGGATACGGATTTATTTTTCCAGTGCATCAGTCTTTTGGCCATTGTAAAGGCATGAAGAATCCATTTAGGTTGCCCAGTTGTCAAATTCCATATAGTAGGTACATAATTCAAAAGAATATTTTCCTCTTAGAAATTATACTTTCCCCACACAGTCATGGTCATGCAGTCTAATACTTTCTCCCAAAACTGAGTAAGTGTAAAGGTAAAGGTACCCCTGCCCGTACGGGCCAGTCTTGACAGACTCTAGGGTTGTGCGCCCATCTCACTCAAGAGGCCGGGGGCCAGCGCTGTCTGCAGATACTTCCGGGTCACGTGGCCAGCGTGACATCACTGCTCTGGCGAGCCAGAGCCGCACACGGAAATGCTGTTTACCTTCCTGCTAGTAAGCGGTCCCTATTTATCTACTTGTACCCGGGAGTGCTTTCGAACTGCTAGGTTGGCAGGCGCTGGGACCGAACAACGGGAGTGCACCCCGCCGCAGGGATTCGAACCGCCGACCTTTCGATCGGCAAGCCCCAGGCACTGAGGCTTTAACCCACAGCGCCACCCGCATCCCTTAAGTAAGCGTAGGACATTGTAAAAACATGTGTTCTTTGAAAGTTCCTTGACCATTCAGCTGACTGGGTGACCATGGGTCAGCCTCCATCTCTCAGCTTAAGATGTCTCATAGGAATTGGCTGCGAGGATAAATGGATGAGCTGGGAAGCACTAGATATGACAGCCCCAGCTCTCTGAAGGAAAGCTGGAATCAGGTTTCTTTGGCTCCCCTGCCATGGCTTTCTCCGTAACTCTCAATGGGACATGCATCCCATTCATCTTTCTCTTCCCCAGGGCTCTGACCTCATGTTGCCGTATTTAGGGAGCTAAGGGGAAAGAAATAAGAGATGGAAGTATTGAATTGAGCGAGTTGGCTGTTAATTGCAGGTTCTTCTGGAAGATGCTAAGTCATAGGGGGCCGTGATCTCACCAACTTATATCGGAGCGTCCCACAGAGACTGTTTGCCATGACCCACATGCAGAAAAAGTGGCGGGTTCATGGTGCCCTGCCCGACCTTACAGTTGAAAATGATCTTTATGAGATTTCCCTAACTCTTGCTGATAAATGGCAGTTGTTGGGATCATAGCCTAAGGCTGCCATCCCATACTGCGTTACGTACTGCAGGCAGTAAACATGCGTCTGAATAAACATATGCACATAGGATCGTTCTGTAGAAAAGCTGCATAGGGCTCCCCTTGATGGCCTATATATTGAGCATTCATTTTGATTTGCTTGCACAAAGCTTATGCCAATCATAGAATCATAGAGTTGGAAGAGACCACAAGGGCCATCGAGTCCAACCCCCTGCCAAGCAGGAAACACCATCAGGGCACTCCTGACATATGGTTGTCAAGCCTCTGCTTAAAGACCTCCAAAGAAGGAGACTCCACCACACTCCTTGGCAGCAAATTCCACTGTCAAACAGCTCTTACTGTCAGGAAGTTCTTCCTAATGTTTAGGTGGAATCTTCTTTCTTGTAGTTTGGATCCATTGCTCTGTGTCCGCTTCTCTGGAGCAGCAGAAAACAACCTTTCTCCCTCCTCCATGTGACATCCTTTTATATATTTGAACATGGCTATCATATCACCCCTTAACCTCCTCTTCTCCAGGCTAAACATGCCCAGCTCCCTTAGCCGTTTCTCATAAGGCATCGTTTCCAGGCCTTTGACCATTTTGGTTGCCCTCCTCTGGACACGTTCCAGTTTGTCAGTGTCCTTCTTGAACTGCGGTGCCCAGAACTGGACACAGTACTCCAGGTGAGGTCTGACCAGAGCAGAATACAGTGGCATATCTGGCATATCATATCTGGTCTTTATTGAGCATTGATTAGTATTCGTTTCTGGGGCAGTTATACAACAATGGGCATTCATCCTGAGTTGCTAGTGGCTGTCTTTATACGTCTTCCTGTCACATTCCTATATGCAAAAAGTCTGTGGGTGGTATTCAACTAAGTCATACTCAAAGTAGACCTATTGTAATCAATAGGCCTAACTGTAAAGTGCAGATGGAACTGCTAACTGAATTTATTTGGAACCAAGCACCATTTAGGATCATATCCCTCATAGCATAATGTACCATATTCTGGGATATCTCAGTTGGTAAAGCATGAGACTAATACAGTCATACCTCATGTTAGGTTTGCTTCATGTTACGCTTTTTCAGGTTGCGTCCCGTGGTGGCCCGGAGGTACCAGAAAGGGTTACTTCCGGGTTTCACCGCTTGCGCATGCGCAGAAGCGCTAAATCATGCTTTGCACATGCACACAAGCGCCAAATCATGCCATGCACCTGTGCAGATACGGCGCTTCAGGTTGTGGGCTTTTCATGTTGTGAACGGGCATCCGGTACGGATCCCGTTCGCAACCAGAGGTACCACTGTACAGTGGTACTTCTAGTTACAAACTTAATTCATTCCGGAGGTCCGTTCTTAACCTGAGACTGTTCTTAACTAGAGGTGAGTTTACACTAATGGGTCCTCTTGCTGCCGCTGTGCCGCCGGCACACGGTTTCCGTTCTCATCCTAGGGCAAAGTTCTCAACTCGAGGTAACTCTTCCAGTTTAGCAGAGTTTGTAACCTGAAGTGTTTGTAACCTGAGGCGTTTCTAACTCGAGGTACCACTGTATCATAATGCTTTAAATGTTTGGAGCAAATGTGGCCAGAGTCTGTACACCTGATAGCATTTGTTCATATTCATCCTTTGTTTAGATGGCTTCTCCCTACTGCTTTATCCACACACAAAACATATTAATATAGCACTTTAGGACAGACTTGCTTCTTTCCCTTTAACCTTCAGGCAGGACACCACGTGCCACTACGGTGATATATTAATAACGTAATATTTATTTATTCATTCATTTGTTCATTCAATTTATGCAGCCACATGCTTAAGGAAGCCTCGGGGTGGCTCGCAGCAATTAAAAACAGCCATAAAATCTCATCAATACAATAAAATCCGTTTAAAAATAAACGGCATAAATAACAGATGACAACGCAGCAAAGACTGATACGATAGTTAGGTCTTCTGGGATAAAAGCCACGCCTCCCCTAATAGTAAAGTCTCAGTCCACTTCTCCCCCAAAATAATCAGAACTGTGGGAGGGAGCTCCAGTGTGGTGTAGTGGTTAAGAGCAGTGGACTCGTAATCTGGTGAACCGGGTTCGCTTCTCCACTCTTCCACATGCAGCTGCTGGGTGACCTTGGGCCAGTCACACTTCTCTGAAGTCTCTCAGCCCCACTCACTACACAGAGTGTTTGTTGTGGGGGAGGAAGGGAAAGGAGAATGTTAGCCACTTTGAGACTCCTTCAGGTAGTAATAAGGCGGGATATCAAATCCAAACTCCTCTTCTTCTTCTTCTTCTTCTTCTTCTTCTTCTTCTTCATACAAAGGGGTCTGCCAATCAGAATACTCCTGTTCCTTGAGCCATCCAATCAAATGACAGGCATTAGTGACACTTGGAAGAGGACTCCATTTGATGAGCTGCACTGAGATTCATTCTAATAATTGTTGTTGATGATGATGATGATTTATAAATTGCCTTCTAAATAATAATCTCAAGGTGATTTACCTACCTGCGGTGCAAGACTCGGCAGTGTGTATGTATGGAGGTCTTGGGCTGCCCAGATGACAAGGAACCCCCCCCCCCCAGCCTCACTGATGTGGTCCGAAGGAAAGCAGAGCAATGTGTTTGGCACCAGCTTGGCTTCAGGAATTGCTGGAAGTATTTGCTCCTTAGCCTTTTCTTCTCCTGAAGATGTCCCACAAGCAGGTGATTTGCACATGAAATCATTATAAACAATGAAAAACACAAAAACTGAAAATACATTTAAAACAGGACTAAACCCGCCAAGGGATGGTTTTCCCCTATGTACTGGGAATGCCCAGAGGTAAAGGAATTCTGGAATAAAATCCTAAAGGTTATTAATGAAATTTTTAAAGTGAAGCTTTCAATAGACTTTGATTTCATGGCAATGGGTATACTTGGAAACAAGGCTATAGAGAAAGGTGACCAGTTTACCTTCAAAGCTATGATATTAGCAGGAAAGGCAACGATAGCTTTAGGTTGGAAAGATGGAGAAAAATGGACAGTAGAGGCATGGAATAGTTATTTGTTTGAACTTATTCAGTCGGACATTGTCACAGTCATGTCACAGGAAACAACGTGGAAGGTCAAGTCCACCACGATAAGGAACAGATGGAACCCCGATCTTCAATAGATAAAAACTACTGGAACAAAAGACATTCGGTGGAAACGAAAGATGCTATGCCCGTGGCTGAGGATAATTGTTCGAACCCTTCCAAGGGATATGGGAGAGGTGGGAAGGGAGGGAAAGGAAAAAAATTGTACGGGAAATTTAAAAATTGGAAGGAGATAATATAATGTATGTAAAAATCCCAAACTCAAATAAAACTGGGGGGAATTTTTTGATTTTTTTTTAAATGGACTAAACCCATAACGAAGTAGATACTCAATTTAAAGATCTGCTTATTCAGCTGGGAAAGCCTGTCAGAACAAAAATGTCTTCAGTTGTTATTACTGGAAAGTGCAGATACTGGGT
This sequence comes from Podarcis tiliguerta, assembly GCF_965153285.1. Lineage (NCBI taxonomy): Eukaryota > Metazoa > Chordata > Lepidosauria > Squamata > Lacertidae > Podarcis > Podarcis tiliguerta. The sequence goes on from NC_139544.1 coordinate 54,467,486, forward strand.
TCCTGCCATATCGCAGCAAGATTGCTGTTCCAACGAACAGGGGCAACCACGTTAAAAACCCTCCTCTGGGTTAATGAAGAGCAGATTTCTGAGAGCTTTGGGACTTATTTAAAGTTATAGAGGTCAAGAAAGTCTCTTTAGGGACATACAGTAAGCAGCCCAGGCTATCTGTCTATCTACCTCAGTATTACCTTCTTGAGCCTTTCCTGAACTGGGGATGTTTTGAAATACATCTCTCATCAGTCTCAGCATTGGCTGGGGCTGATGGAAGTTGTAGCTGGAAATGTATGGAGGGCACCAGGTAGAGGAAGTCTGGCTTACTCTAACTGGTAGCAGTTCTTCAGGGTCTCAAGAACTTGAAGTCGGAGGGGCTGAGGATTGAACTTGAGGTCTCCTGTACATGAGGCAGGTACTCTACCCATGAAGCCCCTTTCCAGATTGAATCTGCAGTCCTTGGGTTCTAGCCAATGCTAGTCCTACTCAGAGTAGGCCCATTTAAATGAATGGCCATTAACTCCAATGGGTCTACAGGACTAGCTTTGGGTACAACCCATTGGATTGTTTTCAATGTGAGTTGCGCTCAGAGCGGAACCATTGAAACTGGTGGACGTTCCAAACTTAGATCCATTCGTTCCAGAGGACCTACTCTATGTGAACTTAGCTAGATACACCCCATTATTTATCCAGTAAGAATCATTGGGTTGTTAGTTGAAATCAGCACAGACCTACTAAAATGGATGGATAGGCCTAACTTAGATCCATTAATTTCAGTGGATCTACCCTAAGTAGAACTTAGCTGTAAAATTCATTAATTTTGTTGTTGTTTAGTCATTTAGTTGTGTCCGACTCTTCGTTACCCCATGAACCAGAGCACGCCAGGCACTCCTGTCTTCCACTGCCTCCCACAGTTTGGTCAAACTCATGCTGGTAGCTTCGAGAACACTGTCCAACCATCTCATCCTCTGTCATCCCCTTCTCCTTGTGCCCTCCATCTTTCAGGGTCTTTTCCAGGGAGTCTTCTCTTCTCATGAGGTGGCCAAAGTATTGGAGCCTCAGCTTCAGGATCTGTCCTTCCAGTGAGCACTCAGGGCTGATTTCCTTCAGAATGGAGAGGTTTGATCTTCTTGCAGTCCACGAGACTCTCAAGAGTCTCCTCCAGCACCATAATTCAAAAGCATCAATACTTCGGCGATCAGCCTTCTTTATGGTCCAGCTCTCACTTCCATACATCACTACTGGAATTCATTAATAAGTAATAGCAATTATCCAAATACTGATCCATAGATTACCCTTGAGTGAGCAAGCTGGAGGACCTCAGCTACAAGCCTGGAATGTCTCCCACATTCTCCAATGGGACAACTAGGTTGGAAAACTTTGCCGGGCTCAGGCCCTTCCTCTTCTCCAGCTCCATCTCAGCCTTCTTCCGTGATTATTGAAAGCCCCTTGACGGCCCACTCTCCCTTTGCTGCTTTCCCCCCTGCTGGAAACTAAAATGGCACAGCTAATTTCATTTCCTTTAGCTTTCGTTTGTCTATCTGCGGCATCCTTTTTTCCTGATGTGTTTAATCCATTCTCAATTTCTCATCATCAAGCACAAGGTGTCCCCTTAGGTTAGGAGAGAGCTTGTCAAAAAAAAAAAAAGAAAAAAGGAGGGGGGTATAACCGCATAAATTTACAGAGGTAATCACTAATCTATCTCCTCTTTTTTTTCCCTTCTTCACAGCCCATGGAACCATTAACTAATATCGCCGTCTAATCTTCTCCCCTGTTCTTTCCCCCCTTCCACTTATTTATTTTTGCAACCAGAAACTCCGGTTATAAACACTCCTACTGTCAAAACTTGTCATCCTCATTACCTCAAGGCGGGCGCCCAACTCCGTTCTTCTAATTTCATAGTTTCTCGAATTTACAGCCGCTGGAAATTGAGTACAAAATCCATTATCATTTGTATATTTTAATTATGTAAATGAGGCAGCTCAGCTGTGCTGTCCGAGACCTGCAGGGATGCCTAACTTCAATCTGGGTGATTACAATTTATCCAGTCGAGTCACTTTAATTGTAACAAGCTAATTACATTGTTTCATTTGGCTTTAACAAAAGTCAGAGGCAGGCGGGGGGTGCGGGGGGGCAGGGCGAGGAGAAGGAAAGAGGAGATGGAGCTTATTGGCAAAGGCCTGGGATGACTTCTCCGCTTTTGACATTTCTACGTTGGAACCGGTTAACCCTACAGCTCCAATCCTGCCCAGAGCCAATCAATGGAGGCAAAACAACTCCCGTTCTTAACACAAGCAGGGATGGAAAGACCTGTCAATTTCACTTCTCTCCATTTCTCATCTTCTCCAACTTTAATTTCAGTTCCCCACATTTCTCTAGCAATTGGCGAACTTCTGGTCCTTAAATCCTCGTGAAAATTCACCAACATTTTGCTGCGAATTTCTCCCAATAAACACATTTTGAGCCGCAGTTTTGACTAATCTACACATTTCGGCAAGCGACTTTCCCTTACGCAATGCATTTTTGTATGTTAATTTCGTTCTTAGGCGCAGTTGCTCCTAATGTGTGCACTTTTCCTGTAAACATTGTTTGGTTGGAGAACTGAATTGCCTTTGGATTCAAATATGTAAACTGAATTTGCAAACTGAATTGAATTTCCTCCCATCTATAGGGCCAAGGAAGGCAACAACTGCTGGTGAAACCAAATAACAATTCTCCCTTTGCTGTATTCAGATCCACAAGGATTAGGTGGTGATATAAATTCATGATTCCATGTGAGAGGTGAACTGCAGTCACCAGGAAAAACAATCTTCTACAAGTTGTGATGGAGAGTACTTGAATTATTAGGGACGTGGGTGGTGCTATGGGTTAAACCACAGAGCCTAGGACTTGCCGATCAGAAGGTCGGGGGTTCGAATCCCCACGACTGGGTGAGCTCCCGTTGCTCGATCCCAGCTCCTGCCAACCTTGCAGTTTGAAAGCACACCAGTGCAAGTAGATAAATAGGTACCACTCCAGCGGGAAGGTAAAGCGAGATGAGCGCTGCAACCCCAGAGTCGGCCACGACTGGACCTAATGGTCAGGGGTCCCTTTACCTTTACCTTTTTACTTGAATTATTTGGTTGGGGGCCAGGGGAGTCTGTTCCCTTTAACTTTGGCACTGTCCTCTTGGATTCTGCTTTTAAACAGCTAAACGGAGCCTGATTAGGCTAAAGTAGAGGGAAATAGAGGGGCTGCATTGGTTTACTTCAGTGGAAGCTCATGCCATGTATGCATATACTCAGAATAATTTGGCAGCTGTCACGTCCACGTCCATGTCCTTCAGAACAGCCTTTGATAGACAAGGAAATAACGTCAAGGCGGACACGATAAATTCTGAGTTATTGTAAGGATGAGATTATGGGTAAAAGTAAATACATGTAGAAAAATTGCAGCAATATATATCCCAAATCCAGGCTATTAGGACATTTAGAAACAAAATAAACCAGGACAAATCCTGTTTAGAACCACGGAGTGCAGCCAATAAATATATTTTGTCATCACCATGGCTGCAGAACCAAATGCCCACTGCCAAAGATACACGCAGGTACATAAATTAGAGCTACAGAGGCTGCAGTTCCAGCACCATTCGTTTTTCTGTAATCCCACTTTGGCCCTGAGGTAAATTGTGAAGATGACCTCTAATTTTCCTTCTGTGTTCTGTGAATAAACACATTGCTCTGCGTACACATCGCCTCTTTCCACCCGTGTCCATGCAGCTGCTGTTCGGCATCATGATGGACTCAAGCTTCTGGTCCTCATCTTTAAAGCCTTCCACCTTGACCTGCAGCGCCATTTTGAATTCTTGCTGTCATGTGGTGAAAAGCTCCTCTCGTGGAGCCCCATGTCAAAGCATCTCCTCAGAGAAGAGCCAGTGACAGATATCCTTTTATCTGCAGTGCTAAATTGTAATGTTGGGTGTGAATTTCAAGGCAGTGGCCTCATTTCATTTGTATCAAACTGGAATCCATGCATAGACCCATTCAACAGCATGTTAACCACTTCTAAATATTTTACCATGCATATATATTTTTCTGTCTCTTTCCTTCTTTCCCCTTCTCTCTCTCTTTTATGCTCAACCTCTCTCCTTTTCTTCCAAAAAGGACAGCAACCCCTATCTCTATTTTTTTAAAAAAAACATATTTTTAATGGCAGGAAAATGCTGTTCCAGGAAATCCCTGAGATCACTATAGTATTTAAGGAATATTCTAAACTGCTTATAAAATGTTTCTGAGCAGGAACTGATTTACCAATAATAAGGTGAAATATTATAATTTGACAAAGGGTAAATAAGTGTTTATAGAAATGCGAAGAATATGGAAAGTTATGAGGAAGTCAGAAAGAGGGAGGGAAGGAAGTCGATGCTCTCACGGAGTAATATATTAAGTCATGGAATTATTTAACAAAATGTGAATATGATTTAAGTGGAAAACTCAATGAAAATTATTTTTTAAAAAAATTAAAATGTTTCTGAGCTCCTTTGGGAGGAAAGGTGGAATTTGAATGGAATTATTAACATTGACAATGGTTATTCCAGGAGTGGAGTGACTCTCCAAACATTCTTGAACTCCAGCTCCCATCATCCCTGGTCACTGCCTATCCTGGCTGGCAGTTGTAGTCCAGCAGTATCCATAAGACCACCGGACTCCCACACCCAATAAATGGAGCTTCCATGGTCAATGCCAGTATATTGGTGGGTGATAGCAGAGGAAGGTTGTCGCTTTCATGGTGGGGCTTCCTGGATTCATCTGGCTGGTCACTGTAAGAAGCAGGGTCCTGGACATGATCAAACATATTCTGTTCCTACTCTTCATTCATAGCTATCTTTCTCTCTTAAATGGCTCTCCCCTGTTGTTCCCTAGGCCTGGAATTATCTCTGAAAATGCCCACATGGTGCTAACTCTTTGTCTCTCTCTCTCCGCAAGCCCAACCATCTCAAGGAAGCAATTGGCTTGACACCTTAAACTTCAGACATAGCCTAAACAGAGTGGACCTCTGCAGCTGCCCATAGCATTGCTCCTCCGTTCCACTGTTCATAACGCTCCTCTTCCATTATCTGTCTCTGCTATTTAGACTGTAAACCCATTGGAGCAGGAACCTACTTTTTTATTTATGTTTACTTATGTTGCTCTATGGGACGCGGGTGGCGCTGTGGGTTAAACCACAGAGCCTAGGGCTTGCCAATCAGAAGGTCGGTGCTTCGAATCCCCACGACAGGGTGAGCTCCGGTTGTTCGGTCCCTGCTCCTGCCAACCTAGCAGTTCAAAAGCACATCAAAGTGCAAGTAAAGTGGTACCTCGGGTTAAGTACTTAATTTGTTCCGGAGGTCCGTTCTTAACCTGAAACTGTTCTTAACCTGAAGCACCACTTCAGCTGATGGGGCCTCCCGCTGCCGCAGCGCCGCCGGAGCACGATTTCTGTTCTCATCCTGAAGCAAAGTTCTTAACCCGGGGTACTATTTCTGGGTTAGCGGAGTCTGTAACCTGAAGCGTATGTAACCTGAAGTGTATGTAACCCAAGGTACTGCTGTAGATAAATAGGTACCACTCCAACGGGAAGGTAAACGGTGTTTCTGAGCACTGCTCTGGTTTCACCAGAAGCGGCTTAGTCATGCTGGCTACATGGCCCAGAAGCTGTATGCCAGCTCCCTCAGCCCATAAAGCGAGATGAGCACCGCAACCCCAGAGTCATCCGCGACTGGACCTAATGGTCAGGGGTCCCTTTACCTTTACTTTATGTTGCTCTACAAGTCCGCCTCCACCCAGAGGCATAGCAAGGTCACGTGGTAACCGGTGTGAAAAAACTTTTGTCACACACCCCCTCACACACACACACACTGCAATTTTTGGGAACGTTGCCCAGAGTTGTTGAGCTTTTTTAGGGAAGGTACGGCCCACCCCAAGGACTGTCAACACCGCCAGCCAGAGGGCGGATTCTCATGGCGGCGATCACGCCAATTACCAAAATCTGCCTGCCAAGGGTGTGAGCGCTGCCACACCGATCCGCCTGGGGGGATTTTGTCACCCCCCTAGGCCTTACACCCGGGGTGGACTGCACCCCCCCTTGCGATGCCCCTGCCTCCACCACCTCCTCTCCAGAGAAAAGTGAAAGAAACTCAGCTTATAGAATGGAATTCTCCTGGTTCCTTCCCCAACAACACCCCCTGTGCCCCATTGAGGGACCCCCCCGGAACAGCATAGTTTGGGGGCTGCAGCAGAATTCAGAAAATGGAAGAATTTGTGCTTGCACAGGATGCCTTTGGGCCCAAGACAGACAATGTGCATTGATAAGAAGCAGGCATCTGTTTAAGCCTTGAAATCCGAAGCATATTGAAAATGGCTCGTTATATCATCACCTTAAAGGTCTTAGCTGACTTCTGCCCTTCCTGTTGAGAAGTGAGATCGCTTTGGGAAAGGATGCAAGAGGGAGACAAGAAGTACTCTAGTCTATCAGTCCTCCTCCCACTCCTTCATCCCCCCCCCCTGGAAAAAATTGATGGGAACCACGACATCTCTGTGGGTGCGTTTAATGTACCAATTTCCTTTCCATAAGATCATTTTGTAGCTGGTGAGGGAATGCAGGAAGACAGTGGTTTATTGAATGGGGCCTGGAAAATGTTTATCCTGGGAAAATGGGATCCAGACCCATCTTCTCCTTTCAGTAGCATCTTGCTTGCATGTGTGGAGTCTGGTTTGCAGGGTTTTGAAATGCTACAGTCGCCCCCACTTAAATCTATAGAAGCGCCCTAAGCAACTTGCTCAAAGAGTAAGCTAATGTTCCGAGGCAGGAAAACACCCACTTACCAGTTGCATCGATTTACTGGATACATTTTTCTCTACCTCCAACTCCTATAGAATCATAGATTTGGAAGGGACCCCAAGGGACATCTAGTCCACCCCCACCCCCGCAATGCAGGAATCTCAACTAAAACATCCATGACAAATGGCCATCCAACCTCTGCTTGAAAACCTCCAAGGAAGGAGAGTCCACAATCTCCCAAGGGACCCTGTCAGAAATGCTGTCCGAAAGTTCTTCCTGATGTTTAGTCGGGATCTCCTTTCTTGTAACTTGATTGGTTCAGGTACTATCCTCTGGAAGAGAAGAAAGCAAGCTTACTCCATCTTGCATAAGCTTACTCCATCTTGCATGTGACAGCCCTTTAGATATTTGAAGATGGCTATAAAAACTCCTCTCATTCTCCAGTTCTCCTAGCTAAACATACCCAACTCCCTCAACCATTCCTCATAAGGCTTGGTTTCCAGACCCTTGATCATCTTGGTCACTCTCCTCTGTACACATTCCAGGTTGTCTATATCCTTCTTAAGTTGAGGTGCCCCAAACCAGACACAGGACTCCACGTGTGGTCTGACCAAAGCAGAATAAAGGTAAAGGGACCCCGGACCCCTGGACATTAGGTCCAGTCGTGGCCGACTCTGGGGTTGTGGCGCTCATCTCACTTTACTGGCCGAGGGAGCCGGTATACAGCTTCTGGGTCATGTGGCCAGCATGACTAAGCTGCTTCTGGTGAACCAGAGCAGTGCACGGATACGCCATTTACCTTCCCGCCGGAGTGCTGCCTATTTATCTACTTGCACTTTGACGTGCTTTCGAACTGCTAGGTTGGCAGGAGCAGGGACTGAGCAATGGGAGCTCACCCCATCGTGGGGATTCGAACCGCTGACCTTCTGATCGGCAAGTCCTAGGCTCTGTGGTTTAACCCACAGGGCCACCTGCATCCCAAGGCAGAATAGAGTGGTACTATTACTTTTCATGATCTGGACATTATCATTCTACTGACGCAGCCTCGAGTAGCGTTAGCTTTTTCCACTGCTGCCGGTGAATTCAACAGTATTAAAAATAATAATGTTGTGCTTCAATAAATTAAAGGTCCTTGAGGGGAGATCTCACAAGGATATCAAGTGAGGGTTTTTAACTGCTTGACCGGTTAATTAGTAGAACTGAATCTACAAGCTGATGTCTTCCTTATAGCATCCAGCATACTTTTGGTCAAGTCCCAATAAAGGTATTGCCCCCACAATGGTCTTTGGGGTATTTCTTTTTTTCCAATGGACTGACACAATTACCTTTACCTGTTATTGTAAGAAGCATTCTGGTTAGGAGTCAAGGTTAGGCAGTTAACATGTCATCAATGGAGGCTGATGAGCGTGAGATGACATGTTGATAGTTGGGGATGTGTCTGCTTTTTTTGGAATGGGATACTCATCAGTTAAATTACGTGGGGAAAGGGAGAGAGACCATAATAAGCCCACAGGCTATCAGCCCACAATTCCTCACTCTGAGAAGGAACATCTGTTCTTGGGGTTCTTCCTCAAATATTGGGGTGATCGGAGGAGTGGCACCAGCTCCTTTCCTGGGGCAGCAAATACTGCCTTGAGGCTGCAGTCCTAACCTAACTTACCTGGGAGTAATCCCCATTGATTCCAATAGGAGCAGACATGGTTAGGATTCTGCTGTGACACAGAAATGGGGATGCTGTGGTCTTCAACTTTTTAGGAAGATATACTTGGTTTGCAAATGGCCACATTTATTATACTCTAGTAGAGGATGGACCTTAAATCAGTACCTACTCCACCTGTAGAAGCTCCCAGAGTACCTGGCACCTCCACCATCAATAGCATCATCGCCACACCTGGACTTTGGGCCAAAGGTCTAGGGTCTCACTGCCCACAATGGATGAGGGGACACCAACCAAATTCAGCAGAGGTGGATTTTCAGATTTTGAAGTAAGTAATACACATTACAAGGGACGCGGGTGGCGCTGTGGGTTAAATCACAGAGCCTAGGACATCCCGATCAGAAGGTTGGCGGTTCGAATCCCCGTGATGGGGTGAGCTCCCATTGCTCGGTCCCTGCTCCTGCCAACCTAGCAGTTCAAAAGCACATCAAAGTGCAAGTAGATAACTAGGTACCGCTTCGGCAGGAAGGTAAACGGTGTTTCCGTGCGCTGCTCTGGTTCGCCAGAAGCGGCTTAGTCATGCTGGCCACATGACCCGGAAGCTGTACGCCGGCTCACTCGGCCAATAAAGCGAGATGAGCGCTGCAACCCCAGAGTCGGTCACGACTGGACCTAATGGTCAGGGGTCCCTTTATCTTTAATACACATTACAATCTAAATAGGTGTCTGTGTGTGTGTAGACCATTAATTCAGGTGGACCCCCAATTAAGCCCAGGGTAATCACCACTGTTCACTTGTATGGCCACTGCTGCCAGGATCCCCCAAAAGGGGTGCTATAGGGTTCACAAATGGGAGTGAGGGAGTCCTTGCAGCAAGTTCAAAGCCTGACAGGCGAGAGATGGAGGCCCTTAAATAATTCAAGAGCATCATTTTGTAATGCACTGACCCCTTGAGCATTGTACATCATTCACTCTGATTCTTCCCTCCTCCCTTCCAGTGCAGTCTGCCCGGGCCTCCCAAGTCCCACCCGCACATCATTAATGACCTTTTATGAGAATTAACAGAGAGAAAAAGCATCAGCTACATCTCTCCTGCATTTTTAAAAAGCACCAGCCTACTTTATCTATTTAGGGTTTTTTGCCCGCACAGATTAGTTTTGTGAAAACAATTAGAGTGATTTAAACAGTTGGTTATGGAAATGGCTATTGAGCTGCGTTGGTAATGCTCGGCTCTATTCATAGAAAGCATTAGGCTCTGTCAGCAACTGAACAGAATGGGAGCACAATTTAGAGGAGAACCACCTTTGGATTTCAGCTGCTTCTGATGCAGTTTTTAAGATGCTTACAAGATGTGCCTTCTGTTCATTATGAAAGAGTGGCTGATTGACCTCTAGGGACGGGGTGAAATTTGATTCACTTCGCATTTAAAGGCGGACCTACCAAATTTGCAGCTTCCTAAACGATGCGCAAAGTGAAACAACACCCCCTTTTGAAATTTGCATTTCTCTGAACTTTGTGATGAGTTTCTCCAGCCAGGTAATGTGTACCAGAAAAACTGAACTTTTTAAGGTTAAAGTGTCCATAAAAAGGCATATATTAATGAAGATAACATACAAAAACGATAGCATCAAGGGAAACTTAATGAGAAAAGGTATTCATTAGTCAAAACTGAGTTAAAATGTGTTTTATTAGGAGAAATTCACACTAAAATGCTGGTGAATTTTCAGGAGGGTGTTGTTGTTTTTTAAGAAAAAGAATTGCAAACTTGATGTGGCAATTTGGAGAACTGAAATTAAGAGAAAACTTGTAGGGCTTAAAGCAGGGAGACCTAAAGTAGGCAGAGCCAGAATCAACAAAAGCCATATGCAACTAATTCTAGGTTTGTCTCCCTCTGAATTGGAGGAGGAAGCTGCCCGGCAGTGCCACCCATGACAATAATTCAGGTAAGAAGGCAGGACAGGTGAGAGCTGATTGAAGGCAGAGTGGGGGTGGTAGAGCAGGGCCTCAGTTGCCTACATAGAACAGCCTCCACTGGACACAAGCAACAATTTTGCACATGTAGTCTTTTCTTGTCCTCTTTTTCAGTGCTGTGTTCAGCCAACTGTCCTCAACCTGTTGAGTTCCACATTCTGGAAATCACCAACCCTTTGAGAACTAAGAGGGAGCTTCTGTGTTATGTTGGTGTTTGTCCTCAATTTCTTCCCCTGGTGGACAGAGGAGGGAGCTTTCACACATACCCCTTGAAGCAGGGATCACCAGCATGCTGTTCTCCAGAAGCTATTGGCCTCTCCCTCCCATCAGCCCCAGTCATCATAGCCAATAGTCAGGGTGATGGGTGCTGTAGTCAATTCTTCCAATAACAACATCCCTAGAGATGGAGAAAGGATGTATCGCAAGGCTGGGGAACCTGTGGTCCCCTATACGTTGGTGTACTACAGCTTCCATTATCCCTGTCTGTTGGCCATGCTGGCTAAAGCTGTTGGGAGCTGGAACCCAACAACATCTGGAGAACCACAGGTTCACCATGCTTGATGTGGGATGTAAACACAGGAGCAGTCAATGACAACATTCCTAGAGTGTACATGTTAGAACATGGGGAGGGATGTCTGTTCAGCAAGCAGGTAAACTTCCTGGGGACAGACTTCCTCCGCATGTGACCAGAGGTGGGTGTGGCCTCACCTGTGCAGGTAAATGATAAAAGCACAGTGCAGGCAGTCATCTCTCTCTCTCTGCCATCTTCCTTCGATGAGGAAACATCTAAGGATGCTCTCTTGGCTCTCAGCCAAGAGAGGAGATAAGGACTATCTTGCTACAAGATAGATTCTAAGTGTATGTAACCTTTTTAAGTCTGTCTGCCTTCTGGGATCACATTGTGAACAGAACGTGAGTAAACTCTTTTATACTTTTATAAAGACTGTGTCGTGTCTTGTATTTTAAGAGGGAACAAAGGGGAAATTACCAGAGTAATTATTATAGAGGTTCTAGCGAACCTGTGCAGACGTTACCGTTGCAAACTTAAAGGGGAATGTCTATAAACTCTGCTGATATTTTGGGAACTTGTTAGCACAAGTTGGATAAGGATATAATTAGTCAATATATCCTCTCCTGCACCCCTGAACATTCCCACACTTGATGTATCAGGTTTCCTTGACACAGCCTTTGCTACAGCTGAAATGTTGCAGAGGGAGGAATTCCAGGAGAACATATGAAGAGTCTGATGGATGAGACCAAGTTCTCCTCTGGTCCAGCATCTCACAGTGGCATCCCAGGTGCCTGTGGGAGACCTACAAGCAGGATCTAAGCACAAGGGCACGTCCCCTCCTGCAGTTTCCAGCAACTGCTATTCAGAAACATTCGTGTGTCCAGCTGTGGAGCATTGCCATTGCCCAGAAAACACCATCCAATCCCTGAGTCCTGGCTGACTGGCCCAAGGGAAAGGTGGCCCAACTGGAGGTGTCACCAAAAATCTTTACACATCACTTGGGAAGACAGGCGAACTAATATCAGTGTACTGGAAGAAGCAAAGATCACCAGTGTTGAAGCAATGATTCTTCAACATCAACTTCGTTGGACTGGTCATGTTGTGCGGATGCCTGATGATCGTCTTCCAAAGCAACTACTCTATTCCGAACTTAAAAATGGAAAGCGTAATGCTGGTGGTTTAAGAAGGTTTAAAGACTCTCTCAAGGCAAATCTTTAAAAATATAGTATAAACACCGACAATTGGGAAACACTGACCTGTGAGCGCTCCAGTTGGAGAACAGCCTTTACCAAAGGTGTCGTGGGCTTTGAAGACACTCAAACTCAGGATGCAAGGGAGAAACATGCTAAGAGGAAGGCATGCTTGGCAAATCCACACCGTGATCAACTCCCGCCCGGAAACCAATGTCCCCACTGTTGAAGGACGTGTGGATCCAGAATTGGCCTCCACAGTCACCTATGGACTCACTGTTAAAACCATGTTTATGGAAGACAATCTTACTCGGCTACGAGTGATCGCCAAAGAAGAAGAAGAAGGTAATAACTGGCCTAACCTGTCCCAATAAGAAAAATGCCTGCTCACATATTCTAGGAGTTGATGGCGGAACCATACCATTTCTTTGGTGTGGTTTAATCTACAAAAACAAACCCAGTGTCATTTCCTTCCACCCTAGTAGCAAAATAGGGGGAAGCACTGGAATAAATACTTATCGACCTGTTGATCCTATTTAAAACAACAACTAAGAGATATTTTAAAAGGAGGAAATGAAACTATAATTGGTTTATTAAGCATACACACACACATACCCCACTTAACAGCTTTTTCCCTGCCTAATCTCATTTGCTTTTTTCCCTTCCAGCCATTTGTTTGCATTTACGAACGACACAAATTATCCTAACATTTGTGCACTCTTCATCAACATGTTTCCTCCTCGAGGCACTTTACAGTGTTAATTAATGAATTAAGCACTACTAGATAAGTAGGGGACATGATACCAACTTCACAGTTGGGCAGCCCTAGCCCTTTTCAACTCCACTAGGGGGCAGCAGTTGCAGGTCCCTGGACCTAGCCATGCCCACTTAGAGGAGTCGTGGGCATCCTCCACTCCCCAGCCTTGCCAGCCATTGCTATCTACAAAAAGGGAATGGAGTCGACGGCGTTTGTTGCGGCACCAGAACTTGACATCAAACCAGACCTCATTGTCTTATCAACGTGGTCCTCTAGGAAAGCTAATAATCAATACATGGGTTTACATTTACAGCGGTACCTCAGGTTACAGATGCTTCAGGTTACAAACACTTTAGGTTACAGACTCCGCTAACCCAGAAGTAGTACCTCAGGTTAAGAACTTTACCTCAGGATGAGAACAGAAATTGCACGCCGGCGGCACAGTGGCAGCAGGAGGCCCCATTAGCTAAAGTGGTGCTTCAGGTTAAGAACAGTTTCAGGTTAAGAACGGACCTCTGGAACGAATTAAGTTCTTAACCTGAGGTACCACTCTACTTAATGTTTCTGTTTTATTTTTTTGAATTTACTGTTTCACTACTTTGTTGTTTGTTGCCCATGGGTTCTTTGGGAAGGAAGGCTGTGACAGAAGTTAAAAAATACAAGGAAGAGGAGGAGCAGGTGGGTGGTGGGAAACGTATTTCATTTTTATTATGTTTCTCATGGGTTTTTAAAAATATGTTATAGGAATTCTAAGGTCTTATTGTGTGTGAGCCTGTGTGTGTGTGTTCATTAATGTACAAGGCAAACACATACATAAGTACCGTATTTTTTGCTCTATAAGACTCACTTTTCCACTCTTAAAAAGTAAGGAGAAATGCGTGTGCGTCTTATGGAGCAAATGCAGGCTGCGCAGCTATCCCAGAAGCCAGAACAGCAAGAGGGATTGCTGCTTTCACTTCGCAGCGATCCCTCTTGCTGTTCTGGCTTCTGAGATTCAGAATATTTTTTTTCTTGTTTTCCTCCTCCAAAAACTAGGTGCGTGTTGTGGTCTGGTGCGTCTTATAGAGCGAAAAATACGGGATATAAACCACATGTCTGAAATAGTACAGGAGAACAACCCTGAAGCCATTCTGACTCTCCCAAATTGACCTCAAATATTTCTCTGCAAGGAGGAAGGAAATGGGGGAAAAGCTTTCCAATTGTCTTTGGACTGTAGGGGCTTCCACCTCCCTGTAAATACAGCCTGGCAAGTATCTGTTAAGCTGAGCACAATATCAATATGCGTAAGAGATTCAGGAACTAAGTATTTACCATCTCAAAGGAATGGCCAGGCTACCCAGAAAAGGCAATCAGATAAGGCATTATCAGGTATCCTGGCAGACAAGAGAGGAGCAACACACGCAAATTTCTGCTGGGGACCACCTCTTTCCATGATGTATGTATGATGTTTGGGGTGGGGCGGCCTTGAGCTACAGGGAAGGCAATTTCAAAAGTCTATATAAGAGTTTGCACACCAATGTTCGGGGTTTCTCTCCTCCCTTCATGCGTGGGGGAGTGGGGGACCCTGTTGCAACAGTTTAATAAAGATCAGGCTTACTAGCTGCTTTGCTTCTCAATATACATAGAATCATAGAGTTGGAAGAGACCACAAGGGCCATCGAGTCCAACCCCCTGCCAAGCAGGAAACACCATCAGACCACTCCTGACATATGGTTGTCAAGCCTCTGCTTAAAGACCTCCAAAGAAGGAGACTCCACCACACTCCTTGGCAGGAAATGCCACTGTCGAACAGCTCTTACTGTCAGGAAGTTCTTCCTAATGTTTAGGTGGAATCTTCTTTCTTGTAGTTTGGATCCATTGCTCCGTGTCCGCTTCTCTGGAGCAGCAGAAAACAACCTTTCTCCCTCCTCTATGTGACATCCTTTTATATATTTGAACATGGCTATCATATCACCCCTTAACCTCCTCTTCTCCAGGCTAAACATGCCCAGCTCCCTTAGCCGTTCCTCATAAGGCATCATTTCCAGGCCTTTGACCATTTTGGTTGCCCTCCTCTGGACATGTTCCAGTTTGTCAGTGTCCTTCTTGAACTGTGGTGCCCAGAACTGGTTGGCCTCTGTTATTTTCTCCTACTGATAGAAAACCTACATAAGGACTCTATATGGGCTCTTGGATACCCATAAGGGATAAAGGAACAGTTTTTCTCTTATAACAAATATAATATATGTGGACCCCATTTTCTCACTACAAGCAGCCCCCCATTTATACAAGGTCACTCAGAAGCAACCTGGAAACATCATAAAGATGTCACTGAAATGTCTCTAAAAGGGTGGAATGGGGGCGGAATGGGACATTGGCAAGCTTTTTCAATGGGTTACAATTATACGCGATTCCACTGATGCGCGTGGTGCCTCGGAACATAACCCCTGCATAAACAGGAGGCTTCCTGTACATGGTGCGGATGTGTTGATAGTGCGCCACAGTGAGAACATTGGTCTCCAACTGGTCCGGATCCAAGACCCACCTCTGCCTCCCAACCTGCAACATGGCACCCACTTTCACATATTCACTTTTGATTTATGCTTAATAGTGCTGAACTAGGGCCAGGGCCTTTTCAGTACTGGCCCCGACTTGGTGGAAAGCTCTGTCACAAGAGACTAGGGCCCTGAGGGACTTGATATATTTCCTCAGGGCCTGCAAGACAGAGCTGTTCTGCCTGGCCTTTGGTTTGGACTCAGTCTGACCCTTACGTTTCCCTCCCCCTTATGGTTTTGATCTATGGGCTACTTTTAAAATGAGGCTGCATTTTAAATTGCATTTTAACCTGTATTTTAAATTGGTATTTTTTTCCTATTATGTTTTTACTGTAATTTTACTGGTGTTAGCCGCCCTGAGCCCGGCTCTGGCCAGGGAAGGCAGGGTATAAATAATTTTTTTTATTATTATTACTATTATAGCACATGATTTATCATAAAATGGCAAGGGGGGGTCACTCACAAGGAAGGTTTCATTCCCAGTGCCTTTTCCCTCCTGTCACACAGCCTGCACAGAAAATCAACTGCAACGGACAGGAGAGGAATTCAGTTCAATTCACACTGAAGGGTGAGCCTACCTCGTTCACACCATCCAAAACCAACATGCAAACTGAAACGCAGCCATCTTTTGAAATTTGCACCTCTCCGAATTTTGCAATGCAGTTCCCTAGCCAAGTAATGTACACTCAACAAAAAAAATGCATATACAGTGGTACCTCGGAGTACATACGCTTCAGGTTACATACGCTTCAGGTTACAGACTCCGCTAACCCAGAAATAGTACCTCGGGTTAAGAACTTTGCTTCAGGATGAGAATAGAAATCGTGCTCTGGCGGTGCGGAGGCAGCAGGAGGCCCCATTAGCTAAAGTGGTGCTTCAGGTTAAGAACAGTTTCAGGTTAGGAACGGACCTCCGGAATGAATTAAGTACTTAACCCGAGGTACCACTGTATACTAGGTTAAAGTGTGCATTAAAACTGCACGCATTCCTGAAAATAACCCAGGGTGGTTATTTTAATCTTACACAACATTAAAAACTATATTAAAAACTTTAACAATCACAAAAATAAGGTGGGCCTTAAAAATATACATCTCAGTGTCAAAAGTCAGGGTAAAGGGGCACATCTGCAGCATTTTCCTAAAGCTGTGTCATAATAGTGCCAGACACTTCTGTGGGGATGAGACTCCACCATCTAGGGGCTTCCACATGTGGGAATGTTCAGGGATGCAGGAGAGGATATATTGTTTGGTTATAGCCTTTCCAACTTGTGTAAACAAGTTCACAATTTAGCAGAGTAACGTTCCCCTTCTTAAACTTGCAGTAGATGCGTTTGCTCAGGATCACCAAAGCCTCTATAATAACTGTCCTGGTATTTTCCACTTTTTCCCTCATAAAAGATAAGACACGACACAGTCTTCTACAAAAGTATAAAAAGAGTTTACTCACATTCTGTTCACAATCAGATCCCAGAAGGCAGACTTAGCTTAGAAAAGTAACATACACCTGGAAACGATCTCATAAGGAGACAGTCCCTTTGTCCTCTCTTGGCTGGAGGCCAAGAGAGCATCTTTGGCTAAGCAGATGTTGCTTCTTCGATGAAAGTAGTCATAGAGAGGGAGATGGCTGCCCTGCCCTGTGCTTTTGTCATTACCTGCACAGGTGAGGCCACGCCCACCTCTAGTCACATGCAGAGGAAGTCTGTCCCAGCCTAGAAGGAAACAGGAAGTTTACCTGCTGGCTGGACAAACATCCCCCCATGTGTAAACATGTTCACTCTAGGAATGTTGTACTTGACTGCTCTTGTGTTTCACATCCCACACCGCAGAGAGGGCTGCCTCTAGGCTGCCACTCCATGAGCTTCTGAGAGCAGTGGAACAAGCAAGAGGGCACCTTCCACCAATCTTAACACCCAAGAAGGTCTGTAGTTGGTACCTCGTGTATTTGGGGCCTCATTCCTTTAAGGCTTTAAACACTGCATGGTGTGGATATTGTGCAAAGTTTGCATGCATTGGCCACGTGGAAGGCTTGGCACTCTGCGTCCCACTGATTTCAATGGGAGCAATCAGTGGGTCTTAAAGGAGCCTACATTTGGTTGGGCCATGCCTAACATGATCTCTGCAACTAATGTGTTTGACCTTCATAGAATCATAGAATCATAGAGTTGGAAGAGACCACAAGGGCCACCGAGTCCAACCCCCTGCCAAGCAGGAAACACCATCAGAGCACTCCTGACATATGGTTGTCAAGCCTCTGCTTAAAGACCTCCAAAGAAGGAGACTCCATCACACTCCTTGGCAGCAAATTCCACTGTCAAACAGCTCTTACTGTCAGGAAGTTCTTCCTAATGTTTAGGTGGAATCTTCTTTCTTGTAGTTTGGATCCATTGCTCCTTGATCAGGATCTGTTTCCAAAAGTTGTCTCCTGCTGGATGTGACCGCCTAGCATTTGTCTCTGCAATAGGTATCCATTTTGTATTGTTTTAAAACTCACATGACGTTATTTGGGTAACCGTTTTTAGTCTATTTCATGCGTTACCTTATGATCTATGCGGAAGGTGATTATTAATAATTAGAAAATTAATCGTCATAAACATTTTGCATGAAGATTCAGAAACGGAGTTCTAGGCCCACCCATCAAATTTCGCCGCCCTCCCTGTATATTCTTATATAAGTAACACAAACCAGTGTGAGCAATTAATCAGTCAGTAATTAGGAGCTGACACGAACATTTACTACCATCAGGCATAATTTGTATTATTACAGATGATTAAATAAAATGTAATTGAGTGAGCAGGCAATTTGTTAAGCACACGGACGTGCAGCCCTGTCACCTCGGGCTCAGGTCTCGTCAGGCCTTACTTAGCTAAGCAAGGTCAGAATAGGTCAGAATCTGGATGGGAGACCAGCCAGGCCAGGAAACAACACTGGCACATTTATTTGTGGGTGCTGTTTGCAGTGGCCTACTGGATGCCTTAGGGCCGTGGGTGGCGCTGTGGGTAAAAGCCTCTGCGCCTAGGACTTGCTGATCGAAAGGTCGGCGGTTCGAATCCCCGCGGCGGGGTGAGCTTCCGTCACTCGGTCCCAGCGCCTGCCAACCTAGCAGTTCAAAAGCACCCCCGGGTGCAAGTAGATAAATAGGGACCGCTTACTAGCGGGAAGGTAAACGGCGTTCCGTGTGCTGTGCTGGCTCGCCAGATGCAGCTTGTCACGCTGGCCACGTGACCCAGAAGTGTCTGCAGACAGCGCTGGCCCTCGGCCTCTTTGAGTGAGATGGGCGCACAACCCTAGAGTCTGTCAAGACTGGCCCGTACGGGCAGGGGGTACTGGATGCCTTTGGTGGCATTAGGCAATTTTAGACCTTGGACACAATGGTCAACAGTATAAAGGGGTGCTCTGTATGTTACTTCACAGGAACATGGGGAGCTTCCATATTGAATCAGTCCATTGGTCAGTCCAGTTCAATATTGTCTGGCAGGCACTCTCCAGAGTTTCAGTAAAGTAAATGTAAAGGGACCCCTGACCATTAGGTCCAGTCGTGGCCGATTCTGGGGTTGTGGTGCTCATCCCGCTTTATTGGCCAAGGGAGCCGGCATACAGCTTCTGGGTCATGGGGCCAGCATGACTAAGCCGCTTCTGGTGAACCAGAGCAACGCATGGAAACGCCGTTTACCTTCCCACCGGAGTGGTGCCTATTTATCTACTTTTGTTGCTCCAGCCACTTTCACCTTTGGCCCACCCACCATTGACATGCCACTCCCAGCATGTTCCCAGCAAGGGGATTTATTTATTTAGAGCATTTGCACCCCACTCTTCAGCCAGAAGAGGCTCCCAGAGTAGCTTATGTGCTCTGTAAGGGGACGTGTCCCTCAAAATGAAGAAGGTTCTGTGCCCCCAGCAACCCATCCAGAATGTTAAAAGGTGTGTAAAAATAATGAGCTTGCCAGCAACAAAATCATGTGTACTTAAAAGTCGAATCAATTAAAATAAACACTTACCGTGTTTTTCGTTCCATAAGATGCAGTTTTTTCTTCCTAAAAAGTAAGGGGAAATGTCTGTGCGTCTTATGGAGCGAATGTGTGGTCCCTGGAGCCGAATTGCCCAGGGGCAAAAAGCAGATCATGCTTTTTTTTTTTTTTAAGAGGGAAGTGGGTGTTGAAACAAAGCCGCTGATCATAAGCAATCGGGAGGGAGATAAGGGACGCTAGCAATAAAGGTGCGCTCCCGTCGTTTGGTCCCAGCGCCTGCCAACCTAGCAGTTCGAAAGCACCCCCGGGTGCAAGTAGATAAATAGGGACCGCTTACTAGCGGGAAGGTAAACAGTGTTTCCGTGTGCTGCGCTGGCTCGCCAGAGCAGTGATGTCACGCTGGCCACGTGACCCGGAAGTATCTGCGGACAGCGCTGGCTCCCTGCCTATAGAGTGAGATGAGCGCACAACCCTAGAGTCTGTCAAGACTGGCCCGTACGGGCAGGGGTACCTTTACCTTTTTACAGCCATTCAAAACCACTGGAGTGAAAGAGGTCTTCTTTTGCATTCAGAATGGATTTGGATGGATCTTCAGTTGCTGAAGCCACCAAGAACACCACCAGGAACACCAGCCTCTGCTTCATTTGCTGCTTGCATTTGGCACACAAGGCTATAAACAGGAATTTGGGTGAGCACACAACTGATGGAAAACAAGTGCAGAGGCGCTCTCTAAAATGCACATGCTGTTTAGGGCTTTTTAGGTCAAATAGAGAGAGACTTGGAAATGGTCTTTGATTATTAAATGGATACTTACGCAGAAGGATAATCGGACCAGGTTCAGCGGGATAGGACCTATTTGAGAACTGCAGGCGCGCAACGGAAGGATTAAAGGCAGAAAGTAATGTCGGCTTTCTTACATAGACCAATAAACAAAATCACTTTCCTGACATCAGGAGGACCCGCTCATCTATCGCCTTCCTTTCCCGAAGTCTACACCAAGGCTTGGGCACACGATTTGGGTCAGTGTGATGTTTAAACTCTTAAGTGGTGCCACTAATCCTCATTAATCTGACTTTAAAGATGGGATCTAATGCTTAATGCGCAAAGGCTAAGACTGCCTGTTAATGCGCACACCCCTGCCTGGAGCACATTAGTGCACAACTCTTGCCGAAGGAATAACCTCTTTGGGATTAGGTGGGAGCCAGGGTTAAAAATATAAAAAATCAGTGTTTTGGAGAGAGTGGGAAAGACATCCTTAGGAAGTCTTCCACTCCCCTCCTCCTCCAGATGTGTGGTATGGTTTTCCAGTTTCCTAGGAAGTGTCAATTCTTCCACTCCCCATTAGCAACATTGCATTGTTCTTAGCTCATTTGAGAGACAGTGTGGTTAGAGCAGGCGTCCCCAACCTTCGGCCCTCCAGATGTTTTGGACTACAATTCCCATCATCCCTGACCACTGGTCCTGTTAGCTAAAGATCATGGGAGTTGTAGACCAAAACATCTGGAGGGCCACAGGTTGGGGGTGCCTGGGTTAGAGTGTCTGACTAGGATCTGGAAGACCAGGGTTCAAATCACTGCTCAGCCATCAAGCTCCTTGGGTGACCTTGGTCCGCTCCATGCCTCTTGGCCTGACCTCCCTCACAGGGTTGTCATGGGGGTTAAACGAGGAGCAGGAAGAACCATCCCTAATTGATAGCAATGGGGGGCTGTGAATGAGGCGGTGACTCCACCACTTCGTCATGCCACACTTCTGACCAGGTCAGGGTTCAGGTTGCCCTGTCAGCAGGTAGCCATCACAACATCCTGCAGCAGTAATAATAATAATAATAATAATAATAATAATAATAATAATTTATTGTTTATGCCCCGCCCATCTGGCTAAGTTTTCCCAGCCACTCTGGGCGGCTCCCAATCAAGTGTTAAAAACAATACAACATTAAATATTAAAAACTTCCCTAAACAGGGCTGCCTTCAGATGTCTTTTAAAAAGAAGATAGCTGCTTATTTCATTCACATCTGAAGGGAGGGCGTTCCACAGGGCGGGCGCCACTACCAAAAAAGGCCCTTTGCCTTGTTCCCTGTAACCTCACTTCTCGCAATGAAGGAACCGCCAGAAGGCCCTCGGTGCTGGATCTCAGTGTCTGGCCTGAGCAATGGGGGTGGAGACGCTCCTTAAGGTATACTGGACCGAGGCCGTTTAGGGCTTTAAAGGTCAGCACCAACACTTTGAATTGTGCTCGGAAACGTACTGGGAGCCAATGCAGATCTCTCAGGACCGGTGTTATGTGGTCCCAGCGGCCGCTCCCAGTCACCAGTCTAGCTGCCGCATTCTGGATTAGTTGTAGTTTCCAGGTCACCTTCAAAGGTAGCCCCATATAGAGCACATTGCAGTAGTCCAAGCAGGAGATAACCAGAGCATGCACCACTCTGGCGAGGCAGTCCACAGGCAGGTAGGCTCTCAGCCTGTGTACCAGATGGAGCTGGTAGACAGCCGCCCTGGACGCAGAATTAACCTGTGCCTCCTTGGACAGCTGTGAGTCCAGAATGACTCCCAGGCTGTGCACCTGGTCCTTCATTGAGTTCCATGGTGTAACAATGCACTTCCTGCCATCCTGCCCTGAGTCTTCCACCATTCAGCTTCAACGGAAGACCCCTCTGTTCTTAGTAGGATGAGAGGGTCTCTCTTTCTCCACAGATTGCATGACTTTGTTTAATAAAAGATGGTAAATGTGCCACGCAGATCTGATGACTCACAATCATGCACGGGTACACCATTTGTGATATAGGCACAGCTATTGTAAATTTCCCTCAAGTATTAAAGGAAGAGAACACATAAGGAACTCAGAAGCATAATGTGGGGGGGTGAGTCCACAAGGGCAGTTGCCCCGGGCGCAAAATTGTTAGGGGGAGCAAAATTTCAACTCCCTGTGCTGTCTCAATACAGCTGTGTACTTCTGTTGCTGGGCTCCATTGAAAACAGCTTCTCCATGCAAACTGGGAAGTGACCTCTTCAGACAAGAGAACGACTCTCTGTGGCTGCCGTCTCCTGGGTGACGCGGATGCCGTTAGGCAGCTGAATGTGCATGCGTACATTGTCCCTTTCCCTCTGTTATGTACTAAGTTGAATAGGGTCCAAAAGGCAGCAGTCTGATTGGTCCTAGAACAATAGGATTCGGAATGCAGCAGTCTGATTGGTCCACAGGAGCCACCCAATCCAGCTCCAGGTGGAAGTGAATCCGCAACCTGATTGGCCTACAGGAGAATCCCAGAATTAGCCAATCATGTGCAGCCCATTGTGTAAATAATGTCTATAAAGCAGACATTCTGGGGGAACTTCCATTCCTCCTCACCACTATGAGCTGAATAAAGAGCATGAAATCCACTCTCGACTCCAAGTATATTTCACCCTCCCTCTTCCCTGTCCCAGGCACTGTCAAGCCATGATACGCCACTGAACTAGCTCAGCGCTTCCCATGCAGATGAGTCCTGCCAGCTGAGTGAAGATGAGTGGTCTCTGTGTGTGGTGAGCCAGTGTGGTGTAGTGGTTAAGAGCGGTAGTCTCATAATCTGGGGGACCGGGTTCGCATCTCCGCTCCTCCACATGCAGCTGCTGGGTGACCTCGGGCCAGTCACACTTCTTTGAAGTCTCTCAGTCCCACTCACCTCACAGAGTGTTTCTTGTGGGGGAGGAAGGGAAAGGAGAATGTTAGCTGCTTTGAGACTCCTTAAAGGGAGTGAAAGGCAGGATATCAAATCCAAACTCTTCTTCTTCTTCTCTGCGCTATCTGTTCCAACCACCGACTGGAGAGTTCAACAGTCCAAATCTGCCAACTGCCAGGTATATTGCCCCGGGCAGTCCCCGGGGTCACCTGCCCCTCTCTCTTTCCCTGGGTATGTTCCCTTTGTGCATACATTGAAGGGGAAAGCCACAATTCGTACACATGGGGTGCCTTTGAAAAAACTGATGCGATGCACGCATATTTTGTACTCAGGAATCTGTTTCCAAGTAGAAGATGCATCATACAAAGTGGCTCTTGCTGGGCATTTGTTTTATCAATGAAACAGTCTTAAGGATTTTTCTGTGCATTCCAGACTGAAGTGCACACTCAGCGGATGAATTAACCACACATTTCAGAGCCCGCAAGTAGTCATTGACACAAGAGGTAAAAATTAGAGCTCCAGCAGAGCTGTAATGAGTTGTTGGCAGCTATTCGCTTTTCCTTCAGCCTCTACAAAACAGGTTGCTAAACTGAATCTTAGCAACTAAGAAAAACCCACCTTAAAGCAACTTAGAATGTAGTCCTATACCCACTTACCCAGAAGTAATCCCCTTAGAATTCAATGTGGCTTACTTCTGAGTAGACACTATAGGATTTCACTGTTGATATATTTTGGGTTAAAACTGAACCCATTGAATCCTATAAAGCAGACTTCCAGGCAAGTGGGTGCAGTGGCGTAGCGTGGGTTGTCAGCACCCGGGGCAAGGCAAGTAATTTGCCCCCCCCCGACCCCGCTGCACTGTCCCTCCCCCAGATAGTCCCTCGCTCTCTCTCCGCACCGCACCGCACCGCACGCCTGGCACCCCCCCCCTCCACAGTGGGCAGCGACCCGGCGGCTCGGATCGGATTCGCACAGCCAGCACTGCAGTGAGAGAGAGTGAGCGAGCCAGGTAGGGGCAGAGAGCTGCGAGTGCGAGCCCCCCCTGCACCCCCCACGCTACGCCACTGAGTGGGTGTAGGAACAAAGCCTAAGACAGTTTAAGGTGTTAACAGAACACTGTAAAAATGTACAGACCCACATAGTTCACCAGCAGCAGGCAATTGTCATGGTAATTTTTCTGTGATTTCCCTACAAGGCCACAGTTCCCCAACGACAATATTGCTTTTTAATATATTACACGGATTTAGCAGTGGAATCACATCCATGCCTACTCAGAAGTAAGTCATATTATGTTCAAGGGGGTTTACTCCCCAGTTTAGTGGAGTTTGGATCGCAGCCTAAGTCTAAGGATGCTGGACTCCAGCTCCCATGGGTGGCAAATTCCCTAAAAAAAAAAATAGAAGCTAGGTAACGTGACTAGGTTGCGGTGTTTTAAACTTAGACACTGCCCCTTAGGAACACTTGAGAAGTCTGAGATTCCCAGCATGTGTTTGTGAGTCAAAGTAAGGATCAATCACATTTGAAACAAAACTGGAATATTGTTCAAACATACTCAATGAGGGTTAAATCTTCATGGTTACTCCTATAAGGCACTTTGTCTCCATCAAAAGCACCTTAGAGAAACTATTAAGAACTGTACAGTGGTACCTCAGGTCAAGTACTTAATTCGTTCCGCAGGTCCGTACTTAACCTGAAACTGTTCTTAACCTGAAGCACCACTTTAGCTAATGGGGCCTCCTGCTGCTGCCGTTTCGCTGGAGCCTGATTTCTGTTCTCATCCTGAAGCAAAGTTCTTAACCTGAAGCATTATTTCTGGGTTAGCGGAGTCTGTAACCTGAAGCGTATGTAACCTGAGGTACCACTAAACTTCCACTTTAAACCTGCTTCCAAGTTAAACTACTTCCACCTAGAATGGCTATTTGTTCTACTAAGCCAGTACAACATTCCCAGACCCTTCTGGGGTCCTTACCTTCCCCTCAGGGCAATAATCTGGGTTGCCCTGGCAAGGACACCCCTAACTATCCAGCTAATCCCTTCCTAGCCCTTTTGCAAATCCAATCCAAGCCCTGTCTCAGCCCAAGCTGAGCCCTATCTGACAAAGTGTCTGGTTCTAACTTTTAACTCTGCACTCCCTCCTGATTCTCTGCAGGGTCTTCCAGAGGATGGTCTAAGATCCATCCATCACGCCACCCCAGCCAAAACAGCCAGGAGCGAAGGGAGTTGCAGTTCAATTCTAGTCCCCATCTCTCGTCTAGACCTTTTAGAGATGGCTTTCTACTCATTCTTTCATTTCATTTCTATAGCACTTAATATTTTTAAGGGGGGGGGCCTCAAAGCGGTTTACAACACATTTAAACGTCAAATGAAACAATCCAGAATAAAACATCGCTGAAGAAAGCCCAAATACAAAGTATACATTCCAAGCAACTAAAATATTATCTTAAAGATGTCAAAATAAAACACCACGAAGGAGGTCAGCTACAGAATGCACATTTAGCGCTGCAGAGTTAACGAAAATGTGTGTCTTAAACATTTCAAAGGAAAACATTACTAAGGAAGCCCAATATAAAATGCATACTTAAGACAGTGTAATGAACAAGAGGATAAACTATGATCATAAGAATAAAACATGGTTGATTGACAAAAAGTACAGCCTCCCAGTTTACTGGCTGTACTAGGCCAGAGGACTGGTTAGTGTTCAATTTTTTTAATGCTACCAACTGCCAATCAGGGCAGACAATACTGAACTAGATGGACCAATGGCCTGATTTGGTATAAAGCAGTGCCTTACGTTCCCAGCATCCAACAGACAGTCTCACGATGTAAAACTTCCTCATGTCTATAACTTATCTGACACCAGATGTGCTGCCACCTTTCTGAGGTGTCCTGTTGAAGCTTGCGTAACTGTGTCTGCAAAGAGTAAATAAGTTTAAATAAAAGTAAAGAGTTGTCGCACTCGCCATTCATCATAGGTCTGAAACGTTTATTAATGCCCCGTCACTGGCTAATAGAGACGCTCCCACTCCCTTCTCAGCTGTGTGCAAACAAACAGTGGTGATTAAGCACCAGATTAAACATCCTCATGAATAGTTAAAAGCCTGTTTTTGAAAGTTTCCTGTCCTTTTACACTAATAGCCCCATTAAAACCTGTTTACAAGCCGGTCATGAGAGTAACTGGGTGCACTTAAAACATGTGAGGCTTCCCCCAAGAGGAACACTCCAGTCATCTTAGGAGGGCCTCTGATCAATAGCATTCTTAAAGTAAGACTGTCTGCCTGAAACCAATGAAAACAATCCCTGCAAATGAGACTTAAAGAGTTGGCCGAGGCCCAACTGGTTAATTAGCGCATCAGAAATTAGTATTAGCTGCTCAGCGAGGATACTCACCAAGGGAGTCTATAAACCACTTAAAACTAGTAGGGCCTGTGCTTAAAACTGCCCATGCAGAAATCAGGAAGGGAAAGGACTGATGTCAGCGTGGTGTAGTGGTTAAGAGCGGTGGACCTGTAATCTGGTGAACTGGGTTCGATTCCCCACTCCTCCACATGCAGCTGCTGGGTGACCTTGGGCTAGTCACACTTCTCTGAAGTCTCTCAGCCTCACTCACCTCACAGAGTGTTTGTTGTGGGGGAGGAAGGGAAAGGAGAAGGTTAGCTGCTTAGAGACTCCTTTGGGTAGTGATAAAGTGGGATGTCAAATCCAAACTCCTCCTCCTCCTCCTCTTCTTCTTCTTCTTCTTCTTCTTCTTCCTTCCCAAGTTGACAGGCCCCAGCTGCCCCTTACTTCCCTCCACAGCACATGCAGAAAACACCTTCTTGGTGCTTTTGAGCCACTATTGCTTTTGCTTCTATGATGTTTACTGGTTTTCTGATGGTTTTCAGTTGTCTTGTTAGTATATTGTTTTTAAAGTGAAAGATGTTGTATTCATTCATTCATTCATTCATTCATTCAATAAATGAATCGGTCTGTCCATCTTGGTGGATAGCCAACAGATGAGATGAATGATCAGAGATTTTAACCAATGAACCATAATAGTCATTAATTATGGGGGGATTTTCTTGACAGCTAGGAATCACTCCCCAGCCTTGGGAATGTGATAGCCATCACAACTGTAGGCTTCAAAGTGCTGGCTGGGAAGGAGCCAGGTTGATGAAGTCTGCCCTATAGAGCTTTGATTTCCAGCTAGGAATAAAGGTGGGGTAACAACTGTTTTTTCCACATATACTTATACCAACAAAGGTCCGTATAGCTAAAGCTATGGTTTTCCCAGTAGTGATGTGTGGAAGTGAGAGCTGGACCATAAAGAATGCTGATCGCCAAAGAATTGATGCTTTTGAATTATGGTGCTGGAGGAGACTCTTGAGAGTCCCATGGACTGCAAGAAAATCAAGCCTATCCATTCTTAAGGAAATCAGCCCTGAGTGCTCACTGGAAGGACAGATCCTGAAGCTGAGGCTCCAAGACTTTGGCCACCTCATGAGAAGAGAAGACTCCCTGGAAAAGACACTGATGTTGGGAAAGATGGAGGGCACAAGGAGAAGGGGACGACAGAGGATGAGATGGTTGGACAGTGTTCTCGAAGCTACCAGCACGAGTTTGACCAAACTGCGGGAGGCAATGGAAGACAGGAGTGCCTGGTGTGCTCTGGTCCATGGGGTCACGAAGAGTCGGACATGACTAAACGACTAAACAACAACAATACCAATAGATAGATAGACAGACAGACAGACAGACAGACAGACAGACAGACAGATAGACAGACATATAATCAAGTGATGTAGGGTTGCCAAATTTTTGAATTAACCCTGTGCTTGTGCCTATAAGAGGTGTCTGGAAGGCAGAAAGAAAGCAGATGACTTTCTCCGGCATGGAGATACAGAAGAGCTTTCTAATTTGCGAGTATTGTGCAGATGTTAAAGGCGCAGGAGCCACGGGGTGGAGAAGCTTGGCAACCCAAGGGTGCGCACACTGATGTGAAGCAGCTAGGTTGTCAGCTTTATAGCCAGTAGGTGTAAGCCAGCTGTGCCTTTTACTGCAGTTTGATCCACGACAATTAGCAGGTAATAACATTGTTCTCCATGCTGGGGGGGAGAAACATCACCTGCTAATTCCTAAAGATCAAGCAGTTGTTAAGGATGCAGCTACAGAAACCAGGTGAAAAAAGGGAGCAACTCTAGAAACAGCCATTGGGCATGCTATTGCTTCCAACATAAAGAACAGTTTTTGTTGTCTTTCAACAGGGGTTGGCAAATTTTCTTAGCTGTGGGCCGGTCCACTGTCCCTCAAACCTTGTGGAGGGGCGGAAAAGTAGAACTGAGGGAGGGGAGCTGGAAGAAGAAGCAAAGGGGTCGAGTAGTCCTCCTCCCCACCCCCCAGCCCCAGCCCCAGCCCCAGCTGCTACACTTACCTTCCCAGGGGCTCCTGCTTCTCGTGGGTAGGCAAAGGGAGCTTGTCCGCTCTGCTCTCTGACCCACAGGAGCACCAGGGCAGTGGCCGAGGGAAGATGAGTGGCGCAAAAGGGCTGGCTCTGGAGAGGGGCTGCTTAAAATGGCACTCAGCCAGCTCAGCCCAGCCCCCTTCCTCCTCTAGGCAGGGCGGGGAGAAGCCAGGAGGAGGGAGGGAGGAGGCGCTGCTGCGGTGTGTGTGAGAGAGGGGAGGGAATGGAATGGTGCCGGGGGGGGGGGGATGGCGCAGCCCAAACGAACAGAATCTCCCACTGCGTTTCCAAGCACAATTCAAAGTGTTGGTGCTGACCTTTAAAGCCCTAAATGGCCTTGGTCCTGTATACCTGAAGGAGCGGCTTCACCCCCATCGTTCTGCCCGGACACTGAGGTCCAGTGCTGAGGGCCTTCTGGCAGTTCCCTCACTGCGAGAAGCCAAGTTACAGGGAACCAGGCAGAGGGCCTTCTTGGTAGTGGCGCCTGCCCTGTAGAACGCCCTCCCACCAGATGTCGAAGAGAAGAACATCTACCAGACTTTTAGAAGACATCTGAAGGCAGCCCTCTTTAGGGAAGCTTTTAATGTTTGGTGCATTACTATATTTTAATATTTTGTTGGAAGCTGCCCAGATGGGCAGGGTATAAATAATAAATTATATTATTATTATTATTATTATTATTATTATTATTATTATCTGCACGCCGATCCACGGACAGTCCGTGGGCTGGATCCTGAAGGCAATTGGGCCTGATCCAGCCCCCGGGCCTTAGTTCCCTGACCCCTGCTGTAATAGGAGGTGGGGGAGAGAAAATGTTAGACACCCTCCATAGGTGCATCTTTTATTTAGGTTATT
Organism: Podarcis tiliguerta; assembly: GCF_965153285.1. Taxonomy (NCBI): domain Eukaryota; kingdom Metazoa; phylum Chordata; class Lepidosauria; order Squamata; family Lacertidae; genus Podarcis; species Podarcis tiliguerta. The sequence continues at coordinate 54,496,812 of NC_139544.1, forward strand.
CTTCCTACAGCATCTAAAAAAAAAAAGGTCACCAGAGTTGCAGCTTTAGTAGTAGTAAATTCATCCTGAAAGTGGTCAAATGGTTATAAGGCAGATTATTAATCAGCAAAACTTTCTTTAATCGCTTGACTATGACCTTATGCTGTTGTGGGTGGGGATACAGAATTATTTTTTTGTAGAGTGGCTCTTTGAGATGCATGAAGTTACCATTCAGCCAGGGATGAGGAAGCTGTGGTCCTCCAGACACTGTAGAACTACAACTCCCACACATCCCTGGTCAATGGCCAGGAATGCTGGGAGTCCATCAACAGGGCAGCTGTTTACCAGCTCCATCTGGTACGTAGGCTGAGACCCTATCTGCCTGCAGACTGTCTCACCAGAGTGGTGCATGCTCTGGTTATCTCCCGCTTGGACTACTGCAATGCGCTCTACGTGGGGCTACCTTTGAAGGTGACCCGGAAACTACAACTAATCCAGAATGCGGCAGCTAGACTGGTGACTGGGAGCGGCCGCCAAGACCATATAACACCGGTCTTGAAAGACCTACATTGGCTCCCAGTACGTTTCCGAGCACAATTCAAAGTGTTGGTGCTGACCTTTAAAGCCCTAAACGGCCTCGGTCCAGTATATCTGAAGGAGCGTCTCCACCTCCATCGTTCTGCCCGGACACTGAGGTCCAGCACCGAGGGCCTTCTGGCGGTTCCCTCACTGCAAGAGGCCAAATTACAGGGAACCAGGCAGAGGGCCTTCTCGGTAGTGGCACCCGCCCTGTGGAACGCCCTCCCATCAGATGTCAAAGCGATAAATAACTACCTGACATTCAGAAGACAGCCCCGTTCAGGGAAGTTTTTAATATGTAACATTTTAATGTCTTTTTCATCTCTGTTGGAAGCCGCCCAGAGTGGCTAGGGAAACCCAGCCAGATGGGCGGGGTACAAATAAATTATTATTATTATTATTATTATTATTATTATTATTATTATTATTAGGGCTGTAACAAGTTCCCCGTTCTTGCAAGCCTCGTCTATGCACTGTGTTAAATGGATTTAGATGTGTAGGAGAGGATATTTTGTTTAGTAATTATCCTTCCACTTCCTCACTTGTGTGAAAATGCAAATACCTATTTCAGCGGAGTGATATCACCAACCATGTGCAGCTTATCTCTGGAAGCTATTAGGACAAGGTTGCATAACCTTCTAGAACAATTATGATATTGAATGATGCCTTAGGCAGGCTTGGACTATCTTCTCCTTTTGTATGTTGCCCTCTTAACAAAGAAATCACTCTTGGACGGTTTAGTAAACAAGAAAAAAAAATCAATGTTTACCTGCATCAAAAGTCTTGCCAGGATTCAACAGATACAGTGATGAAAGTCAGATAGGCAATAATCCTTCAATTACAAATATCCATAGTCCAGTTCAAAGTGGACACTGCTCACTGCAGGAGATCAAAGACACATCTTCCCCCTTCGCAGGTATGGAAAAGAGTGTGTAATGACAGGAATAATTAGAGATTAAGTTTTTCTTGTTCCCCTTCCAATCACAAAAGTTTAGAGGATATGACATCATAGAGTCCACTGTCTGTGACTATCTAGCAATCATGTATTTGTGATTTTGGCTGCAGATATTGCCACTCACTGTAGAGACTGTGGCCACATGATTCTTATTCTTTCGCACTTACTATTTTAATTGAAGGAATAAGGGCCCCTCCAGATTTTCTTTATTTATTGAAGACATTTATATACCAGTTAAATATTTGCATTTCTAAGTGGTGTACCAAAACAACAACAACAACAACAACACAGAAAATGGGAAAAGAAAAAGTCACCCTAAAACCAACTACCTTTAAATGCTATCTGGAACAAGGAAGTCTTAGACCAGGCTTCCACAACCTCAGCCCTCCAGATGTTTTTGGCCTACAACTCCCATGATCCCTAGCTAGCAGGACCAGTGGTCAGGGATGGTGGGAATTGTAGTCTCAAAACATCTGGAGGGCTGAGGTTAAGGAAGCCTGTCTTAGTCACAAGTAGAGTGCCTGTCTAATCTCAGGTGGGAGGGAGTTCCACAGGCTTGGGCCCACTGCAGTGAATGCATGGCTTCTAGTAGTTGCAAGCCGTGCATCTCAGCCATGAGTGACTACCAGACATTCCTCCAAAGATCTCGGTGATTGGATGGGAATAGAGGTAATCAGGCACCCCTAAGTCAAGATGTCCTGGACCCAGCTGTTAAGAGCTTTGTAAATGGATACAAGATTCTTGATGTCTTTTTTTAAATCAGACTTTCATGATTCATCTAGATCAAGGGAAGTAATAGTGCCACTGTATTCTGCTCTGGTCAGACCTCACCTGGAGTACTGTGTCCAGTTCTGGGCACCACAGTTCAAGAAGGACACTGACAAACTGGAACGTGTCCAGAGGAGGGCAACCAAAATGGTCAAAGGCCTGGAAACGATGCCTTATGAGGAACGGCTAAGGGAGCTGGGCATGTTTAGCCTGGAGAAGAGGAGGTTAAGGGGTGATATGATAGCCATGTTCAAATATATAAAAGGATGTCATATAGAGGAGGGAGAAAGGTTGTTTTCTGCTGCTCCAGAGAAGCGGACACGGAGCAATGGATCCAAACTACAGGAAAGAAGATTCCACCTAAACATTAGGAAGAACTTCCTGACAGTAAGAGCTGTTCGACAGTGGAATTTGCTGCCAAGGAGTGGCAGCAAAGACTTTGGAGGACTTTAAGCAGAGGCTTGACAACCATATGTCAGGAGTGCTCTGATGGTGTTTCCTGCTTGGCAGGGGGTTGGACTCGATGGCCCTTGTGGTCTCTTCCAACTCTATGATTCTATGATGCTTCATGCTCATGATGATTGCAGGGTGGTTATACACGACTCCACTTTCAGCACTGCTTGCAGCTGCAAAAGTTTTAGGATAGACATATTGCTTTGTTTCCAATCTGCACAGGCCATTCCTGTTGAAATCCTGTGACTTTATACCACAAAGGTTTCAGGGGATGGGGAGGGGTTGTCCTGCTTCGGTTGCACAAGCTGACCTCTCCAGGTATCAATAATGCGGTAATGTTGGGAGAAGCATCACAGAGCAACTAAGAATGTGGAATGATGTGCGGAGTCTCCAGTGTAAATCCACTCACTATTGCACTGCTGTTGCATCAGTGACGTTTTGCAGAATACACCTGCCAAAAGCAAAAGGGAAAAATCAGCACCCTGGAGAGCACCAAAGTGTGCCTCCTTTTAATTCCTTTACTCACTATAGAAAAGTGAGTAGCGCTTCATTTTTCAATGCAATAATGTAGTTTTAGTTATATGATACATTTTTAAAAAATAAATAAGCAATATGTTGTAAGTACTTTATAAGAATAAAATCATTAAACCATAGAATAAAACCATTTTTTAAAAAATAGGTATCTGTTAAGCATTGTGGAAAGATGTGTTCTTAATTGTCAGCACAAGGCCAGGCAGAATAGAGCAGTTTTCAGCAATCTTTTAAAAATTGCCACAGAAGGCACTCACTGAATGTTTGCTGTTAGAACATGTATGCATAGCCCTTAATGAACTCTGACTTCTGGGGAGATTATATGTTTTACACATCTGGGAGGAATAAATCGCTATGTATTTTATTATTATTTGTTTATTTGTTATTGCAGTGTATCTCCCTTTTAGGACAACTACCACTTTTCCAAAGAGCCCATTCAGACGCACCAGCTCCTCCAAAATTATTTCTGTGCATATATTGTGGGGTTTGTGGTGATCTTGGTAGGACTGCCAGATCTAGTGTTCCAGGGTATTCCTTCTTCTAGGCGGGTCGCCGGCCTCAGAAACGTTTCCAGGGAGGGGCCCAATCCATCAGGAAACTGCCCTTTCACACCTCCCTGCAGGAAATCAGTGGGAGGTAGGGCAAGACACATCTGTCAATAGAACTTGCTCTGGAGGACTTACTGGTAGATTCTGACACCCACCACCGCCACGGGCTGTGGTGCACATCTAGTGCACCCACTTAACTGGAAGTCTGGGGCTTACTTCAGAGTAGACATGCATAGGGTCCTGCTGTGTGGCGCCACACGATGATGCTAGACTGGACATCGTTCAGACGGATTGACCACCTGGGGAAATTTGGGGGGTTCTGCTCCCCATCCAAATAGAAAGAGGTTCACGAGTTTTCAATAAAGGACAGGAGGGAGTCCCGACGAAATCGCGCAAAGGGGTTAGGATCGTGTCCTACTTACATTTCAACGGGGAAAGGACGAACAGCGCGATCTTCTGCACATTTGCTCAGAAGTAAACTCCAGGCCGTTCTTCGCCCTCAAGCTAAGTGTACATAGGATCGCTGCCTAAGGCTTCGGCTGCGATCCTGTACACACACGGGCTGCAACCCTCCCCTAACGGCTGATTTGGGAGTAAACCGCCCTCAAGGAACACAGAGGGAATTGTCTGAGAGTAAAAAAAAGTGCACCGGATTGGGCTCGGTGTCTGGAAGCATCTGAAACTCGGGCGTCGACCCCAGTGAAATGAGGTAGGATTTTTAAAAAAATGGATTAGGGGATTGCGGTAAAACCTAACCACGCACATTATTGGGACGGCCGAGTCCCACTGGACACAAAGGTCCTTTCTTCTGAGTAGATTTGGAGTGGACCGGGCTATCAATCCGACTCCAGTCGCTTTATTCTCTCAAACCTGGATTTCTGAAAGTGTCTGAAGGCACAGCAACGAAAAGGGAGGTTGACACAATTTCTAAGCGTAAAGCTCTGAGATGCGCGGGCAGATAGAAAAGGCAGAAAAACGTCGCTTTCCCTCTGTGACTCGCTCCAAATCTCTTTGATATTTGTTTTTAAATCCTTTTTACCCACCTCAACATACAACTTTCCTGGATTCACGCTTTTCAGTGTTTAAAGCGCAGTAAGCAAGCGATCATTAGAGGCGCTTGCTTTTTTGTTTTACATTAATAGGAAATTCAGTTTCTGCTGTCGGTTAACTCTGGCAATCCGGGAGCAAACGGAATTTGGAAGTGCTCACATTTTCTTGATCCCCAGGGGGGAGGTCTACCTGTTACTCCTTCCCAGGTATCTACACGCAGATATCAAAAGCGACTGTGAGGGACAGATCCTGTCATTGTCGTAGGATAATATGCTTTCTAGTCTCGCTCAGGAAGGAAAAGATACAGCTCCCTGCCCCAAGAAGCTTACAAACCTATGAGGGGTGTTCAGATGCGAAGGGAAATAGGTGTCCCTGTTTCCTATTTACAGTTTGCACCCAGGAGATTTTGCAACTATATATATCATGCCTGGGAGAGAGGGGCGGAGCAAAATCCACATCAATTCCATTCTTTATATACCTCTATTAAAAGTGTATAAGACAGACAGACTGACTGACTGACTGACTGACTGACAGAAAGGAAGAAATTCTGAAATTCGAAGGGGGTGATTGGCCGTCGCCCGTACTCAGTGAAAAATCGGCAAATCAGGATCCAGCTACAGCCTCGTTGCTTGACAGCTGTCCATCTTCTCCTTAAATATCTCCAGCAAAGGAAAGCCACCGCCTCTGGGGGCAGGTTGCTTCACAATCTTAACAGCGCCTGTGAAGTTTCTACTAATATTTTTGGCAGTTGTCTCCCCATTGTCGACGGCCTCCTCGCACCTAGGAAACGCAGAGGTAGACTTCCTCTGTTTGGAAAAGTTCCATCTTAGCTGTCGATGATTGACGTGCACTCAACTCCCCATTAAAACGGATTAATTCTTTATCAATCTACCTATGCTGACCGCACCGTGAATCCTAGGCATTACTATCTGCTGTGCATTTGACGCACCGTGGCATAGGAACCAACTCCTAGGGCCCAAGGCCCCAATAATTTTTTAAGGGGGCCGTGGCCCCCCAAAGCTGATGGGCATCACCATTCAAATGGTGTGAATGCCGCTCATCTTGTGATCGATTATGCGGGGGGGGGGGTTACTGGGCCCCCAATATTTTAATAAAGTTGGCGCCCCTACATCGAAGACTTGAGAAAACTTTACGCGGCGGTAAGGAGCCCACCACTGGAGTCCCCCTTACTTCTGGGGAGTGCGCAGCGCCCTCCGGCTCAACAGGCTTGCGGGCCGCGCTCCCGCCCCGCTTCCCGCAGACGTTTTCGCGGTGGCAGCGGAAATCCCCCGGGGTGGGCGCCGTGGTTAATGCAGCTCCCCCAATCTGCGCCTCTTCCCCTCCTCCGCCAGCTAAGGGCTGTTCTCTTAATGAATTACTAATGAGTTAAAATTGGACAGCAGGCTTAATTAAAGCGTAGAGGCAATGTGTTTACCACATTGTAATTGAACTCATTAGGGCTGGGAGGGTTGGTGTTTTGCGTTTTCTTTAGTCTTCCTCTTTTTTTCCTCCCTTTCCCTTGTCTGTTTTGTTTGGAGTTGGGGTTGGTTTTTTTAAACAGCCGCCTGTTTTGCTTTGGGGGTTTTGCTTTCCCTCCCCCTCGCCGCACACCCCGTCCCGTAGCAAATCATGGGCAGAAACAGTGGCGTAGCGTGGGGGGTGCAGGGGGAGCGGCCGCACCGGGCGCAACATCTGGGGGGTAGGGTTAGGGGGCGCAAATCCACGAGTTAGGGGCGCAAATTACTTGCCTTGCCCCGGGTGCTGACAACCTACGCTGCGCCACTGGGCAGAAATAGTTTGTTAGGGGGAATTGGGGCGAAAGGAAAGAAAGAGGGTCAATAATTTGGATGAAAAACACGACTGGGGTGGAGGGGGAGAGACGGAGAGGGTGAAATTGCAGCCGTTTTCTCCAGCGTAGCGCCTGGACCTGGGCTGAGAGACATACAATATATGTACGTAGGTAGCGAAGGGAAATACATTGATTTAAGGGGGAAAGGATATCGAAATGAAAGGGTAGAGACAGGAGGCCTCCAGGGGCGAATGCAGAACGTTATGTAACTCGGGGTTCTTGCCCTTTAACCACCCCGCCAAAACCGGGGTAAATCCGGGGTACTTTAAGAGGAGTTAATTTCACACATCTGTTCACTCGCTTACTGCGAGTGTCTAGGACACTCTAAGCCCCGGGCTGAATAAGGAACCAGACTAGGGCAGAGTAAAAGAAAAGAAAAGAAAGTTGTATTCTTGGGTCTGTACCCCGAAGTAAGACAGCGAAGTTGAGTGCCCAGCGAGTGTCCTTCTTGGCGCCATTTGTAATCCGTGTGTTGATGACGTTTACACGTCTCCACGGTTTCCCAGCACAACAACCTTGGAAGGTTGGGCGGAGAGACAAAGGTAAAGAGACTTGGCTCAGCCCAAGTCAACCAATGAGCTTCGTGGCTAAGGCTGCGATCCTAACCCCCACTTGCCTGGGAGTGGATTCAATAGGGCTTAATTCTGAGTAGGCATGGCTAGACTAGCCAACTGCATAAGCGCTCTATGCCAGGCGCTTATGTTATTATTATTTATTATTATTAATAAACGCGGTTCTCATCCTCCTGGGTCTTTTCCAGAGCATAATGTGGCGCGGCTTGCGACGCGTTATCATCAAGGCTCCGCTCCCCGATCTTTGGAGCGCAATCCTCATGCATTGACCTACAGGGCTCGTTCCTTAGTGTGTTTAGGATTGCCTATTTAAGCATTTCCCCCTGCAAAGTCAGCCTGGAGACTCCCGGGGGTTTTAACCTTAGGATCACAGGCTTCCATGTCAGCCAACGCAGAAGATGTGACCCTATTAAACAGACCCGGGGGTGGTATAAACCCGCTTCGGCTGCACTGGCTTTTGGACTGGTCTCCAAACACGATTCTGAGAACTGCCAGGAGGTTAGTGGGACGGAAGGTCCAAATGGGCATTGTGTTTTGGGAAACGATTGGGTTTTGTGAGCGCTGGGTGAGAGTCCCGCTTTCCAAGCTCTTTCCCTCCTTACAGGCCTCGCAGGACGGATCTAGTCCTCGGCTTCCTTTCGGAGCATTACTTCCCGAGTAAGCGCGCTTAGAATTGCGTCGTCAATCAGCTTCAGCGCGCGGGCTCCAGCTTGGCAGCGGCCTGCCTCCTTCATTTCCGAACACGCTTAGGATGGCGAGGCTCCGGGTGCGGAAGTAAGGCCCGCAAACCTAAGAGCGAAAGGCTCGATTAGGGAAGGTCAATGGCAGAAGCAAAGCTGTAGCCAGACTGACTCAGGCTGCAGTCCTAACCCCACTTGCCTGGGTGTAAACCTTATTGGACTTACTTCTGAGTAGACGACGGTTAGGAGTGCGCGCTAGGAACTGTAGCCCCCAACATACTAATAGCGCGATCCTGTGGATTAAATGGGATTTAGCTCCCGGATAAGGGTGCGCGGCAGGATTGCATCCTACATTCCACTGGACTCTGGTGGGGAAAGCCTTAGTTAGGAGGCGTGCAATGCTGAGCCCGCTTAGTTGGGGAATCTGCAAGTTTTACTGGGGGCTGAATGGGTCCCGTTCCACTCCGTGGAGCTAAACTTCAGAGTAAATAGGCAGAGGATCGCCCAACGAGTCATCGCCCTCACCCTGAGACTTCTTAGAGGCTTGCTACAGTGGAGACCAATGCGCTCGTTCGGCCAGCAGATTCTCCAAGCGCATTCCGATTGAACCAGGCGGGGAGAGGAAGAGCTAAGAGGGGGAGGAGGGCAGTTTGGTTGGTTGGCTGGCTGGCTGGTTCCAGCAGCTACAGAGCCCTCGAGGAGGAGGTGGAGGCGGCGTGCTGGCGTGCCGGCTGGCTGGCTGGCTGGTGCTACTGCCGCCTGCCTAGGAGAGGGCAATCGCCGTCCCCCCGCCCCAGCCCACAAGAGGGAGGGCGAGAGCCACGGCCTGCCGCCAAAGTTCCCCAGCGAAGAGACGCCTGCGAACTCGCCGCCCGGGAAGGAAGCTCCGTCGAGTCTCCGCGCTAAGGCGCCGCTCGGATGGCCCGAGCGCTGAGAGGCGCTTGGCCCGGCTGCGGGAAGCAGAATCTGCGGGGCTGAGGCAGGTAAGGACTGGGCTTCGCTCCCTTCGAAAAACCCTCTTGGCAAGGGGAGAGGGTCTGAGGGGAAAGGGGCACTGAGTTTGAAACGGGCTCTCTGTTTTATGACTGTTATTTTCAGACGACTCTCTGGCGCAGCGGCCACGCACGATCTCTTGGTTCAAGGTGGGTCGGTGATGGAGGTGTCATCTTCCAGTCTTGAGCGCCTTGCTGTCTCCGCCGCCTCTGCGTTGTCTTTCTTGATGCTTCGCAGTCTTCCATTGTTGTGCTTCTGTTTCTAGGTTCTCCCCACCCCCCACTCCAAAACGCCAACCAACCAACTCACTCGCCAGCCAACCGCCCTGCCAATTCCGCGCTATTATAATTGTCCTATAATTTGTTGCTGGCGACGTCTTAATTTGCTGAGGGTGGATCTATTTGATTAAGACAATTAATCTTTGATTACAGGACTGTGATGTCATTTGACAATAAAAACGCTTTCCTGGCGTTTATTTGACGTTGATGCTTTTTCCTCGACAAGCATCTCCCCTCATAAAAAAAAGTGAATTTCTTCCCTGCAAAGGAAACTTGCCATAATTTAAATTGAACTCCCAAGAAAAAGGTTTTTCTTAAGTGGATGAATTTCCGCTTGGGGAAGTCTGACTGAGGAGGAGAGAAAGGAAACTGGAGTTATTTGGTTTTGAAGTTTTATTTGCAAATAGGCTTAGCAAGGTTTGGATACGCTGCAATGACATCTGGTTTGTTTGCGTGTTTGGGACGTGAGGGTTGCATTTCCATCCCTGAATAATCGGCATTGCTGGATGTCGAATGCTGGGCCCCGAAGGTAGCGGAGAGTGTTTATTTCGTCCTGCCTCAGAAAGGATCCTGCGCTGGGGGATCAGTCTGCCCCTGATATATAAAACGTAATAATAATAATAATAATAATAATAATAATAATAATAATAATAGCGAGGTTCCTCACACCTGGTACTTGCACTCCCTGGCCGAGGACCCCAGGCATTTGAGGACTGGCTGTGGTTACTCGGCGATGCGGAAATAGCCACTGTACATGCCCAGAGGCACTCTTATTAACGTTAGGGAACTAAGCCCGGGCCAGCACAAACTAAGCGAAGTTAGGGAGCGAGAAGGGAACCAAGATTTCTCTCTTCTCCTGCTTAGCTAACTCTCAGATAATGCAACGGAACCCCGAAATGTTATTTTAAAAACAAACAAACACGTTTTTGTTTACGTTAGCAATTAATTACTTAAAGTAGAGGAGGCGGTGATGCGGGAGAGGGGGCATTTGCGGGAGGAGCTGTCCGTTCAGCACCACAAGCCTCGGCTACTGTCCGTTCAGCACCACCAGGTCGGCATTCAAAAGGCTTTGAGATTTTTCCCTACGCGCAAAAACGGGGCCGTAATACTGCACCGTCTCAGAAAGAAAACCCTTGATAGTTACCATGTATATTGGGAATTCCGAACAAGGTTGCTGTAGAAATCTTTCTACAGCATATTTTTCTGTCTGATCCGCAGTACCTTCAAACCCTACTAGGTCCTCTTAACCGTGCAGGGACTTCTGGCTCCTAAAAGCCTTTGAGTTGGAAGGCGCCCCACTGATTTCAGTAGTATTTATTGCGCTTTAGATCGCCGCGGTAGGGTTGGAAGCGATTTACGGTCTATTCGGCATGAATCTCCAGCACTGAGGCGGGACTCTTCCTAAAGCAGCCGGATCCGTGACAGAAGTATTTTGATTGAGTTTTTCTAGCCTCACTGAATTAGATATAGAGGCCTTTCAGCTAAATTTCTGGGTTGCTCTTAGATGAAAGACAGCCCTTATTTCTATCGCATACACCGTTCTGGGTACGGAGTGGTGGGTTGGCTTAAAGAACTACAATCCCTTGCGATTCCCGTTCAGGGAAAATAAGGAATAAAATAGGCAGCCTGTCCTTCTTGCAAATTAAAGCTCCTGTCAATTTTTGGAGCCATATCATCTTGTGTGGTTATATACCCTTCAAAAATAAAATGAAATTTCTTGAAAGGCCCCCCCCCATACAAAAGATTCATGCCTTCCTCCCCCATCCCCCGCTTTTTAGGAAGGTTACTTTCCGCCTTTAACTTCTGCTGACCCTTCGAACTGCAATTCAACATCCTCATGAGCCTTAAGAAGCAGGATATGAAAATAGCCCGGACATTTAGAATATAGAAATCAAGACGCGGTCCACGTTTGAAAAAGAAAAGCCAACGTGCAAAAAAGAAAAAAGGAAAAAAAAAGATGAAATTAATCCAGCGCGATAGGCAGACAAGGGGGGGGACACCTCTCCCTTAAGTAGGGAGTAGGTCCTCGACTTGGGTTTTGGGAGTGGCGACAGGTGGAGAAATGACTTGGTGCGATCCCTAAAGACTGGAGGTGGTCGTTCTGGCACCACCTTTGGGACAGGACCTCCTTATTCCTTTATTCCCCAGCCCACGGCTACACTATTCACCCAACGTGGCTAGCCTGAATCCGCTTCTGCGCCCTAGTCTCTCGCCCCCCCGCCAGGAGCTCGGTGAGGTTTATACCCAATAAAGTTAAACATAAGTTGGCCTCTTGAAAGGGGATGGACACAAAGTCCCATCGTGCACCTTTCCTAAAATGCGCAAAAACGGGGCTGCCCCAGCCTTAGACTTTTTCTGCTGCAAACAGGAAGCCAAAAGACTTATACAGTACTGCGAAAATCCAAGACAGCGATCCTAAGCATGACTGGCCACGTTCTGTTCTTCAGCACGTTTAAAACACTGAAATGAAGGTGAGCAGAAGGATCATACCCAAGTTGCGTTTATTTACTCATTTTAAGGGGGTGCGTAATTTTTTTAAAAAAATTATAATATACCGTTCCTTTTTTTTTTTGGTAAAGAAACAAACCACAACTCACGGTTGTTTAGAAAATCTTTAATCTTTAAAACAAATTAAGCCAGTGCTGGTTTAGGATGACAGTGTTTAGTTCCACTCACTGGCATCGAGAATAGGGTACCTACTTAAGATGTTTGAGCTCTCCCCGCCCACTTTGACTGTTCTGTCTTCAAACCGCCTGCGCGGAACTTGATGTGGCTTCTGATTAGGGGAGGTTAATTAACCGTTCCTAAACCTTAAAGCTTCCGAGAACAGCCTAATCCACAAATCGGTTAAGCCACGGTCGCTGGGTTCGAATATTCCTGCTGCCTTCCACGCAAGTATATTGGCACAGAAGTATTTGATCTTTTAAAGAATCGGTTAATAACAAATAATGTTACAGCCTAGGATAGCAAGTTTGCTTAACTCAGAAGTAAATCCCGCCGAGTTCAGTGGGGCTTAATCCCCCACCATAAGGTTGCAGTTGTGTGGCGTAAAGCTAACGCTAATATACACTAAGTAGCACACACAAAATAAATTTGGAGATTAAAAATTGCAAATAGCAGTAGGAAGAGAACCCGATCCACAGCTCGTGGAAGGTTGCATGAATCCTATGCATTCCGACCTAAGAGTAAGTACCGGTAACTCATTGAACGCATACTGTCTTGCATCAACGTGCATCGGAAATGCGACTATTTGGATTTAATCCAGTTCGCACTGCGAATTGCAACTCTTTCTTTAGGGTCCCACGAGGCCTTAATTTATTTTGCAGTTTGCTTTGGTGTATAAACCGGATTTGTAGCCCCAGGGTGTCCTAACGATGATGGTCCAGAGACCCAGGCAAACCGAAACAATTTGGGTCTGCAGCTGTCTGGGAATCCAGGTGCTCCGGATTAACAGGTTCGTGGGTCCGTTGTGTGCAAACAGCTTTACCGGAGAAAGAACTGGGTTGGGTTGGGTTGGTAAGGGAAGCAGAGGCCTTGTTAGTTTATTCATCAGAAAGAAGTAAAAAAAAAAAAAAGTGTGCGGGGCGGGGACTCTCCCCGAAGCAGGAAGCTACTGCAAACGTTTATCAATAATGAATGAATCTCCTGCAATAAAATACGTGCATTATTGGCTACATTAAACTCCGTGCGTTGCTGCGAGGCCCGCCGCTCCTCCTGTCGGTCTGAAAGGCCCACCGACGTGCGGAACCCTGAACCCGAGAAATCAGGCGAGGTACAAAATTGAACCGGGCTGCGCTTATCCGACGCAGGTAAAAGCCTCAGAAATCTGGAAAGCTCTAGTTAGGGAAGCACAAGAAAGGCAAAAAAAAACCCCCTACGTGCTAATTCCCCGGTCTGCCCTGTTCTACTGATACCTATTACACCTCCTCCTGGGTTTTCTTGGCCCTTATATAGGTTTGAAATGCCCACAGATACAGCCTAGTATTTATAGAGCGTCTTCAATGTGCCTTGCAATTCTCCCCACACACAAACACCCCCCAAAAAATGTGTAAACCCCATCACGCAGAATGAACAAACCCGGGTAAGCCCCTGCCCCGATGAGCTTCCTATTTAGATACTACTTGGGAAGGCAGCGCGGAGGAGAGGTCTTTTAACAAGATAGGAGTTCCCTCTGTGTGTGTGTGTGTGTGTGTGTGTGTGTCGGTTAAAGAATTTCGATGACAGTCATTTGCTCTTTAAGGATGTTTTATATATTACTGTACACACCGCTCACTCTCTTACACACACACACACACACACACACACGGAAACGGGAACAGAACGAGCATAAGGTTACTCTTGTGCGAAGCGCACACTGCGAAGCCTGATTCTAAGAGTCCTCCTGTGATTATAAAGCGTGGAAAGTTTTCCCTTTCTTAAACCCAGGTTCTCATGGAGCTAAAGTACAGTGCCGAATTTCCAAATACTCACGGAGGGCACAGTTCCCCAAGGTGCTCTTTGATTTAGCCAGGGAGCGCTCCTAATGGTTTTACACGCTAAAAAGTAGGAGCTGCAACAAAATGTTGCAGCGCGGAGTTCTCTTGGGCTGTGTTCTTGTCTCGCCTGCCTTTCCATTCCCACCTCCCACTCGGTTTTCTACCCCACCCTGTCAGTCAGTGCTCTTCTAAAGAATTCAAAAAATGGGTGGAAACTTAAAACGTGTGAGAGAATTTAGAATGTAGCAAGCAATGGATGCTATTTTATCTAAAGCAGCTCTGTCATGCCATTTTCTTTTTAATTATCCTGACACGCCCGAAACAAAACAACCTACCCACGTTTGAAAAACTGGACCATCGTGCCAAAATTAATCAGGCAACGCTTCTATCGAGTAATCTGCCGATTAATGGTTGCAGCCACTGGGTATAAACAGCCGCTGTTCCCCGCCCCACGGAGCTTACAACCTAAATGGGCGCGCTTGAACATCCCAGCGATGTTCAAATGAACGCAGCGAAATCCACGGCTCCTTAAAACCTTTAACTTGCACAGGATCGCGTCCTAAATGTCGACAGTGGCGGAGACAACGGAAAAGAGAAGATTTTGGCGTGCCTGCGCGTCTGTCTGTCTGTTTATCTATGCCTGTTCTATCACTTCCTGGTGTTGTTAGCTGAGTGACAGTTACCATCTTCAGCAGCGAGTGAGACCTTTTCAATGGGAATCCAAACCCTGAGCAAATACCTAACTCGAGATCCAAGTCCAGCTCCGATTTTCTCTATCAGGCAGGGTTCCCACAGCCACCCGTCCTTCTACGAGCCAAGTTGTCCTGAAATAAACAAAAGATTGAAAGTGCGGGGAGAGGGAGAGAGAATCGTCAGAAAACTCTCTTTGGTGAATTCCAAAGCATCATTAACATCCCGCTTTAAGTGAATGTTAACAGTAAATAAAGAATTCTCTTGATTGTAATAGTTGGAACAAAGCGACCATAAAGCAGTAGGTGGTCATCAGGCAAGATAGATGCTGCCTTATTATCACCGTGCGGTTGAGAGAGGCGGTTTTGCCAAAGAGTTTTAAACGGGATTTCGCGGCGCAGGCGGGAAGAGGTTCGGGGTTAATCGGCTACTCAAAACGAATCCCTTCCCGGCAGCCCGATCCTACGCCACGTTTACTCAGAAAGGAACTCCATCGTGCCCAATAGGGCTTCCTCGTCAGAAAGCGTGTTGAGGTCTTAAGCCTCAGCCGATTGAAAGGAAAGAAAATACGCCATTCATCCCAAGAATTGCAAACAGATGGCATTTAAATCGGTTTCTGAAGTTTTAAATTCCCAGGTCGTGAATCAAGATTGGAACCTTATCTCTTCTCCTTTGAGGGCCTCGAAAAACCAATGTTCTTCAGGAAAAGTACGTTTGGCAGGAAAGCCTATTGAAGTGACATGCCTTACTCCCCAGTAAATGTGTGCAGAGCCAGGGAGCAATGACCCGTTTTTACTTCGAAGCTTCTTCTTCCCTTTAAACACTGACAGAGCAATCCTATGCGTGTCTACTTGGGAGTAAGACCTATTACGCTTACTTCGGCTTACTTCCAGGTAAGTGTTTATAGGACTGCAGCCTCGGTGGGGAATGACTCTCATTAGTGGAAATTCACTTTTGATCAAACGCGTTCAGAACTGAACGATCCACTGCGCCAAAAATGCTTTTCGTTTGAGGTCGCGATAAGGCCGGATCCGAGGAACGTCGATACTCAGGAGGAGGTTCCGCTGGCCTCAGTGGGACCCCCAATCTCAAGTGTCCGCAGGAGCGTGGAATGGGGCTAAACCTCTAATCAGAGACACCTCGAACTTGGGAAGGAAAACCACGGTTTAGGGGGCGCAAATTACTTGCCTTGCCCCGGGTGCTGACAACCCACGTTACGCCACTGCTCCTTGGATTCCATGGGGTTGCTTCCGCGCAGAAACGCACTTTGCTGAGCCCCACTGAATCCGGCGCGATTCCCCTCCCAATAAACTTGGTTAGGGGTTAGGCTGCCCCTTCGCCAAAAAGTCCGTGCCTCCCTAGAAAGACTGTCACCCCATATAAGCTTCTGGGACCCATCCTAGAAGTCAGGAGGGAGAGGTCCTCTCCAGAAACAAAATCAAGCAACTGGGAACGCTCCAGAGTCGGTTCCTGCTGCCGCCCAATGGGTTAAACCTGTCCCTCTTCCTTTTTTTCCTTTTTTTTTAGCAGATCGTTCCTCAACATCTCCTCTCCTCCCCCTCCCCCCGTTGATTCTTTCTCTCTCTACCTTCCTCACATGCCTACAGACTGAACTGTCTCAAGAAAACCACCCACAGCATTAGAGAACCAGGGCAGGAGAGCCGCGGTGGCTTTCCTTACAAAGGCAGATATTTGCCCCCTGCTTTCTTGAAGGCTACTGGAAAGCAAAGGCTTTCGGAGAGGGCTGCCCGCGAGTCCCAGCTGCGTCGTCGGGGCTCCCATTATTTCCTCGGTGTCGATTCCGAAGTGCCTAGTCTTGCAGAAAAAGGCTGGGCCCTTCAGTGAAGGATGCCTTAGGTCATTGGAAGTGGGGGGTGGCAGAAGATAGTGGGAGGGTCTCCAAACACCCACCCTCTCGCCAAAGCGCCAAGTCAATCCCAGCTCGCAGCGTTACCGGCTGCTCCGAATCTTCGTCGCCCTTCTCTCTCCCTTGCGTGAAACAGAACAAAAGCGCCTTGGAATCGCATCTGTTCTTTGCAGAAATAAGAGTCGCTCGCCTCTAAATGTGGTTCCTTTTTTTAAAAAAGGAGAGAAACGGGGCTGGCGACAGGTTCTTTTCCCAATGGTTTTTTCTGCTCCAAGGCGCCGTCCTTTCCCTTATATTTTATCTTCTCTGTCTTTCTCTTTCTCTCTCTCTTTCTCTCTCTCTTTTCCATGGATGCTTCGGCGCTCGCCTGCCGGTTTTTGTGTCGCTTTGCCTGGAAGGTTATTCAGGAGACGAGACGGGGGGACGGCGGCGGGGTGGAGGGGGGGGGGACGGGAGACGAGGACACCCTGAAGTGATGCGATCTAATTGAACGTCGAGCTTTTCCAGATGGGACCTTCTCGTTTTCAAAAGAGTCGCTCTCTCCCTTTCAAATTCAAATCATCATCGGAATTATACGGATGCTTCTGTGTGTGTGTGAAAGAGAGATAATTTCACTCGCATTTATTTTTTTAAGGTTGAAAGCATGCAAACGATCCTCTTAAAAAAATACCCCAAAGTTATTCTTGTAAAAAGAAAAAATGGTCATGATCCGAACAAAGTCTAAGCCCCTTAGTTACACAGTAATCTTTACTTGTCTACTCGGAAGCAAGTCTTACTGAGCTCAGTGAGGTTTATTCCCAAGTATGAGGCTGTAGGATAGCAAATGCTGTTAAACAATTGCCCTAACTCATCCACTGAAATCAATGGGCTTTTTAAAAAGTACTTTAGCATTGAACCGAGTGAGCATTATCCTAAAAAAATAATAATGCTTTTCAAAGACCTGTGTTTTGGACAAGTGCCTAACTAAACCGATGAGCCTGTGTGTAGGCCCAATCCGCAAGGCATTTGTGAACATACTACATGTAAATGTTGACTCATAAATCCCTATTTTTTCATTTGTTTGGGTGTTACCTCTATTTTTTAACGATGGAATAAACACTTGAATTAAAATCGGTGGCCAGTAGTGATGTATGGAAGTGAGAGCTGGACCATAAAGAAGGCTGATCGCCGAAGAATTGATGCTTTTGAATTATGGTGCTGGAGGAGACTCTTGAGAGTCCCATGGACTGCAAGAAGATCAAACCGATCCATTCTGAAGGAAATCAGCCCTGAGTGCTCACTGGAAGGACAGATCCTGAAGCTGAGGCTCCAATACTTTGGCCACCTCATGAGAAGAGAAGACTCCCTGGAAAAGACCCTGATGTTGGGAAAGATGGAGGGCACAAGGAGAAGGGGACGACAGAGGACGAGATGGTTGCACAGTGTTATAGAAGCGACCAACATGAGTTTGACCAAACTGCGGGAGGCAGTGGAAGACAGAAGTGCCTGGCGTGCTCTTGTCCATGGGGTCATGAAGAGTCTGTCACGACTAAACAACTAAACAAAAAAAAAATCGGTGGATCAGGGTTACAATGGATGTGGGCTGTAGTAAACTGATCCTCAAAGCCCTCTTCAGTTATGAATATCATTTAGTTGCCTTTGGGCAAGTCCCCCTCCCAAACCTAACCTACTTCACAAGGTTGTTGTTAGGCTGAAACACCTCTAAGACTTTTGCGGGGTAAAAGGATAAGGAGTGGAGGCAATTTATAAGCAATCTACCACCAAAGCTAAGGGGGCAATACTAGGCCCATGCACTTGAGGGTAATCCCTATTGACTCAGGTTGGGGCTTGATCCCAGGTAATACAGATAGGACTGGGCTGCAAGCAGGGATTCTTTGACTGGGGCTTAATCAGGTCATAGTTCATCCTCATTTGATTTGTATCAGGAGCCTCTTCATGTTTCTTCATAAGCACTGGAGTATCCTGTTGCAATTCTATGCCCTCAGAAGCAATCTCAACATCTCTGGTCACAGATTTGTGCCAAATTGATAAGAGTCCACCTTCAACCAAATACCATAGGATCAGATGCCATATAACCATTGGGGTCATCTAGTCCAACTCTCAGTGCTCAGTGCAAGGTCTGAGATGCAGGATGCGGCTACAGCAGAGGTCGCCAAGCTGGTGCCCACCAGATGTTCTTGGATTCCCATCATCCCATACCATTGGCCTTGCTGGCTGGGACTGATGGGAGCTGTGGTCCAACTGCATCTGTAGGGTGTTGTCCTGAGCTACAACATCACAGACAGGAGTCATCCAGCCTCCTTAAATACCTGCAGTGAAGGAGATCCCACCACCTGCCCAACAGCTCTTGCCACGGGGATGGTTCTCCTCAAGCAGGCATGGGGAACCTTCCGCCCTCCACATGCAGCTGGACCACAGCTCCCATCAGCCCTAGCAAGTATGAATGACCAATGGCCAGGGATGATGAGACTTGTAGTTCACAACATCTGGAAGGCCAAAGGTTCTCCACATCTGTCTTACTGCTTAGCTGATAGCTGCTTCTCTTCTGTTTCCATTGATTTGCCAGTGGTAGCTGTAGGAGATGGACTGAGCGTTCAGCCTGTAGATTAAAATAGAAAGGTCTTTTAACTTGAGAATTAGCTGTTTTAACTTGTATTTTTAGTTTACCTTTGTCTATTTGTTAAGTTATAACAGAATGGCTGGGGCAGGTTCCACTAGGGGGGATGCATTGGACACCAGATCTCAGTGATCATGGGTAGGAGGAGGAAGAGTTATGCTAGGATCAGATCATGTCATTACCGAGGAGGCAGGTTCAGTCATTGTTGGAAGATCACCCCTGGTGTGGTCCTGACCAGAAGGATACTGGTATCAACAAGGATGACCCACATGACCTTAAGGTGCTGCTGTGCAATGCCAGGTCAACCATTCACAAGACCACTGACTTGACCGTGGATGGAGGAGTTGACCTGGTATTTTGTACCTGATAAGTTTTCTTATCTTCATTACATTCGCTGCCTGCACTGAAGGCTGAATGTGAGAGTGACACTCCATCTGCCTCTCCCAAGGAAAAAACCTGCTGTGTAGGGCAAAATGCTAGTGATTTAAATGTTCTGTGCAAAGAGCTTGATCAGAGATAGCTCATTCGCTCCTGTAAGGCCCTGCCTGCAGTCTCATGCCACATTTAAAAGTCATGGTTTCCGCCGAAGTATCCTGGGAGCTATAGTTTGTCAAGGGTGCTTAGAGTTGTTAAAGGGTAAAGGGATCCCTGACCATTAGGTCCAGTCATGACTGACTCTGGGGTTGCGGCGCTCATCTCGCTTTACTCGCCGTTTACCTTCCTGCCGGAGCACTACCTATTTATCTACTTGCACTTTGATGTGCTTTTGAACTGCTAGGTTGGCAGGAGCAGGGACCGAGCAACGGGAGCTCACCCCGACACGGGGATTTGAACCGCCGACCTTCTGATCGGCAAGTCCTAGGCTCTGTGGTTTAACCCACAGCGCCACCCGCGTCCCTTAGAGTTGTTAGGAGACCCATATTCCCTTCACAGAGCTACAGTTCTCATTGTGGTTGTATATATATTAAAAAACCACTCTTCCCAGGGAACTCTGAGATTTGTAGCTCTGATGACCTTGGGCCAGGCACTGTTGTTCAGTCTAACCTACCTCACAGGGCTTTAGTGATGATAAAATGGGGGGATGGGGACCGTGAATGTGAACTTGTGCTCCTTGGGGGGTGGCGGGGAGGTGGGATATAAATGTAATAATAAATAAAGAGGGCAAATGTGGGCATCGGCTTTGTAGGCAGTATGTTTCAGGTCACACAGATTCCTTCATCCATCTTCTGTAATTTAGAACAAAAACATAAAACGAGGTGTTCGATGGAGGCTTCCTTGTAACATGGTTTAAAACTTGGTAGGGATGTCATTCTAGATGAATTACTGCAGTAAAACAAAGGGATTTTGTGCACACAGCAGAGATGACATTCTGTCAAGTTACTGCCAGCTCCCCAAAGGTTGCATTTCAGCATCAATAAGATGCTTTAGGGAAACCTTTGGTGGGATCAGTGGCGTAGCGTGGGGGGTGCAGGGGGGCCGGCCGCACCGGGCGCAACATCTGGGGGGGCGCGCTGGGGGGCGTGCTAAAATCCACGGGTTAGGGGGCGCAAATTACTTGCCTTGCCCCGGGTGCTGACAACCCACGCTACACCACTGGGTGGGATTAGTGGTGAGTTAAACGAGAGAGAGAGAGAGACCCATAGAAATAGAAATAAGATTTCTATAGAAAGATTTGGAACTGGCTGTTTCTGATTATTTAAAATGCATCTTTCCATTTGGAGTGTTTTTGAGATCCTTGGTTATGTGTGGCATATTGGTCTTGAAAACATCGCACCAGGTTGACATGAGAGTATCTATCACTTGATCCTCCATTGCAATTGCTTAATATTTGGTGATTAGCCCTCAAATCGGGGTTCGGAACTCACAGCCCCACAGATGTTGTTGGATTCCAGTTTCCACCTATTGGATGAATTTTTAGAAAGTAGAAGAGGATATAGTAAACTTAATTTTTCTCCCCAGTCTCAACAGAGCGAGGTTTAGATCTTATTCTGAGTTTAAACATTCCTTTGCAGAATAAAAAGAAACTTGAGACTATGCTGCTTAGCCTTAAATACACTTATCACAATTCCCCTCCTATAAAATGATCAGGCAACAGACTGTGTATTACTACATATATTAGAAAATAAGTTTACTTACATTTAAGTCTTGCCAGGATTCAGCATAGTACAGTGAAGAATATGAGACAGGCAGTGATACATATGAGTTACTTCCTACATATTAAAATGTGCTAAGATAATATTTGCTCTCCAACAGAGCAAACAACACACCCATCTCCATCATCAGGCTAATAAAAAATGATCTGAAGCAAGGAGGAAATGCTAAGGATTAAATTCTTCATTTAAGTTTCCCACTAAAGAATTTCAAGGGAAATGACATCACAGAAGTTTTCTGTCTAGGAATTCAGCTCAATGTGAGTCTTGACTCCTTCATATACACTTGTACAGTAAACAAAAATTATCATTTTGGCTGCAGATTTCCCCACAACATCAACCCCAGCCAGCCTGGCCAATGGCCAGGGATGATGTGGACCAATGTCACACAGTATCTGCAGGGCCACAAATTACCATCCATACCTGTATGAAGGGACGCGGGTGGCACTGTGGGTTAAAGCCTCAGTGCCTAGGGCTTGCCGATCGAAAGGTTGGCGGTTCAAATCCCTGCGGCGGGGTGCGCTCCCGCTGTTCGGTCCCAGCGCCTGCCAACCTAGCAGTTCGAAAGCACGTCAAAGTGCTGCTACCCTTGGTATCTGCAGCCTGAGGCAGCCGACTCACTTTCCCCAAAAGTAGGGCCAGCTCTGTTAAAGAGATAGTGAGAGTTCTCAAACCATTTGATTGCATCCTGGACTTGCCGGAAATGTTTGGGTTCCACCTCTGATTCCACCCTAAGAACTGCTCAGGGCATTGTCCCCAAGCTTCCTGTTTTCTCACCACCTACTGAGGTTTTTCAGCTACATGTTTGCTTGAACGTGTCCTTGATGTCCCTTTTCCAAATGTCTGAATTGCCTCTGTTGAAAAGTATTGTGTTTTGAGCGGCTGCTTGGACACAGGAAAGCTCTATCCAGGTTAGTTCATACATGCAAGTTATCACTTGATGTTGCAGCGAACAAGTGGTGAACATGCATGTACGAACCAAATCAGATGTGGAAAACTGAACCCCTTTCTATATTATCTGTGGAAGAAACTCTCTTGGTGGTCTCTGTGTTAAATGAGGTGTGTAGTGTGGGGATCCATAGCAGAGCCTTTTTGGTGGTGGCTCCATGTCTGTGGAAGAAGCTTCCGACTGAAGTGCATCTTGTCCCAACCTCTTTTTGATGCCAGGCAAAAGCTCATATTTTTTGCCAGGTTTTTAGGAGCTGGTGGGTTGTGTCATTTTTATGATGCTGCTATGCAATATATGAGAATGATTTTGATGTTTTCATTTATTGTAGATTTTGTTTTATATTTTCTTATTGTTAATAAAATGCCTAGTGACCATTTCAGTGAAGGAGTCTTTAAAAACTAAAATTAACTAGAAAGAACAAAGATTCTTCATTGATGGATGCCTTTTCCTTTGGGTTTGTTACCCACCAGATATTGAAATGGAGGTTTGTGGCCAAAATCCAAGACTGGATCAGCCTCAGAACGTGGTAAAATGCATGGTGGGGTCTGCAATATGACCCATACGTTGGTTGAAACCATACATTAACTACTAAATTAGCTCTGATCTTAAACAACCTCATGTGGGAATGTTCAGGGTGGCAGGAGAGGATATACTGTTAATTAATATCCTTCCTAACTTGCGCTAGCAAGTTCCTTTACTTAGCAGAGTTTACACTCCCCTTCTCACGCACTGCAGAAAACTAGCTGCAAACCCATGTGAGTTTCTTAAGACAATATGGAATTCAATCTGGCTTTTCCAGATTGAAATGTGTTCTAATGTATTCCTGGTAAGACTCCTTGAATCCCTCCTAAAAGAATAAAGACACTACAGTCTTATTCATAAGTAACAAAAAGTAGTTTTACTCATGATCAGGCAGAGCACAGTGTGATTCCCTGAAGGCAGGTTTTAGGCTTAAAGTTTCAAACATATACAAACAGGTAACAAGATGAAAGATTTTTTATACAGTAGATATAGATAGATATAGATGATGATAGATAGATTAGATAGATGATAGATAGATAGATATAGATAGATAGATAGATAGATAGATAGATAGATAGATAGATAGATAGATATAGATAGATAGATAGATATAGATAGATAGATAGATAGATGATAGACAGATTGTTGTTGTTGTTTAGTCGTTTAGTCGTGTCCGACTCTTCGTGACCCCATGAACCAGAGCACGCCTGGCACTCCTGTCTTCCACTGCCTCCCGCAGTTTGGTCAAACTCATGCTGGTAGCTTCGAGAACACTGTCCAACCATATCGTCCTCCATCGTCCCCTTCTCCTTGTGCCCTCCATCTTTCCCAACATCAGGGTCTTTTCCAAGGAGTCTTCTCTTCTCATGAGGTGGCCAGAGTCTTGGAGCCTCAGCTTCAGGATCCGTCCATCCAGTGAGCACTCAGGGCTGATTTCCTTCGGAATGGATAGGTTTGATCTTCTTGCAGTCCATGGGACTCTCAAAATATAGATAGATAGATGATAGATAGATGATAGATAGATAGATGATAGATAGATAGATAGATGATAGATAGATAGATAGATAGATAGATAGATAGATAGATGATAGATAGATAGATGATAGATAGATAGATGATAGATATAGATAGATAGATAGATAGATAGATAGATGATAGATAGATAGATAGATGATAGATTAGATAGATAGATAGATAGATAGATAGATAGATAGATATAGATAGATGATAGATAGATAGATATAGATAGATAGATAAATTATAGATAGACAGATATAGATAGATGATCCAAAAATAACTCCCTTAAGAGAATCAAATCTTTTTGTCTTAAGACAGTCTTTAAAGGGATCTTTCAAAAAAAAAAAATTATAATTCCAGTAGCACCTTAAAGACCAACTAGGTACTGTATAAGCTTTCTAGGTATGAGCTTTCATGTGTATACACACTTCTTCACATAGCTCAACCTCCTAGCCCACATTCATGGGAGAAATGCAAAAAATAAATGGGCTGTGTCACCTTTTTAGCAAAGTAAAAACACTTATACATTTTGCAGCTTACTAAAGCAGTTATACATTTTCACCCCCTTTTTCTGGTCTTCTCCCCCACCCCCAGAACAAACCACACGTTTTAGTAAAGTAAACACAACAACAACAACAACAAAAATGGTTTGCTTACAAAGCAGTATGCAGAAAAATGCCACTAAGTTACAGTAAAATAAAAGTTGGTCGTCTCAAAAGGGGGTGAGTGTATCTGGAGCCCCCATCTGCGTAACATGGGAACATGGTGGGAAAAGAGTCTTCTCAGAAGGAGAAGGAATTGTATGAATCCCCACCCAGAGGAAGGAAAGGAAGAGGCCACACACAGAGGGTCCTCTCTAGGAACTTTAATAAGTCTCTGTGTACTAGCCCTGTGCTTGTCTAGCAAAACATTCATTTGTGATTTGGCTGCAAAACCCACAAACTTAGCTAATAGATCCATTAATAGCATGGGGGAATCAACCTGGGTTGCAATTTTCTACGCATTTCCCTGGAAGTGAGTCATGTTGAAATCAGTGGGCCCAGCCATGTTTAAAGGTTGAGCAGTAAGATTTCTTTAATCGAATGACAAGCACTGATTTCAGTGCATTATTATGAGGTCAAGAATTCAAATCTATTTCAGCGACTGTTGGTACAGAAGCTTTTGCTGATTAGATTATTGACTGCAGAGTAGAAATGTGAAGGAGGATAGAATTTGTGAATGAAAAGGAATTTGCACCTGGATCTCACACAGATCCAACCAAGAAACGTTGGAGAGGATTCCTAAGCATGGGCGTAGCCAAGGGGGGACGGGGAGGAGCAGCTCTCTCCCCCCCCCCTAATTAAAAATACAAAAAATACATAGCAAATTGAGGCCTTCCCCCCCCCCCAACAAAAATCCTGGCTATGCCCATGTTCCTAAACCAACATTTTCTCCAAGGTTCTATTCATAAAATCATAGAGTTGTAGAGTTGGAAGGGACCCGGGGTCATCTAGTCCAACCCCCTGCAATGCAGGAATCTCAACTAAAGTATCCGTGACAGATGGCCACCCAACCTTTGCTTAGAAACCTCCAAGGAAGGACAGTCCACAACCTCCAGAGGGAGTCCTTTCCAGTGTTTAACTGCTCTTACTGTCAGAAAGTTCTTCCTGCTGTTTAATCATTCTTTAAATCTCCCTTCAGTAGAAGTATGGACTTGGCAAAGAACTCTTAACTTCTGGCTCCGGCTAAACTCAAATCCCCCTGGTTTACTATCCCTAATACTTCAAGACTCCCATAAAAGTGCCTGGCTTAAAACCGTCTAGCAAAAACTTCACTCTTGTGGCCTATCCCCACAACACCTACTCACTATGGGCCCCACTAAAGCAAACAATCTAATTGGTCAACGTCTAAAAGATATCGAGCATCAGAACAACCTGCCCACTATAAGGAAATTCTGTCCTTGGTATGTTCTGTTTCCACCTCTCCATTTTGATTCTCTGGCTCCATATCTGCACAAACTTAAATCCCAAAATAAAGACGTGCTTTTACACTTGCAAGACTGGATGTTTTGCCATCTGCAGTACTTGGGGGTCGATTCCAAAAGATCCCGCCTGAGAAACGTCTTTGCCCCTGTGGAGATGGTAGCACCGAAACAGCGGCACACGTCCTCCTGTCCTGTACTCTCTACAAAGACCTGAGGAACGAGATCATCACCCCACTCGTACTAACCATCCCAGGGTGCTCAACCACTGCCACAATGTCCTTTCCTCTGTCAGATCAAAATGAGCAGATAAGAGCAAAGTTTGCTAGGTTCATAGCAGGGGCGATCAGAGTCAGGGCCACTAACTGACGGCTGATTCAGGACTTTAAATTGTGCTCTTATATCAAATTCCCAGTTTAGCTTATACTGCAATGTTTTACTGTTGCTATGGCCATTGGCTAAAGCGAATAAAGTTTTATCTTATCTTATTGTTTAAATCTTCATGTCTGAATCTCCAGACTGCTTTGGTTAGGTCCTGTGAGGTAAGGAAAATATACGATCTTCTTATTTATCGACTGAAATTTTATCCCAGCCTTCTGTCAGGTCAACTCTACAGGTCATCCTTCCTTCCACCACCAACCTCTTATCCTCACAACAACCTTGTGAGGTAGGTTAAAGCTAAGACAGGAGCCCCCAATCTTGCGACACCTGGAGGCACATTTGGTATTGGGTGAATTTTGATAAGTAGGAGGGGATATATTAAACTTAATTTATCTCCCCAGTCCCACTTGAATGAGGTTTAGATCTTTCCTGAGTTATAATCCTTTTAACTCCCGTCAGCTTCTGCTAGCATAGCCTTTGGCCGGGTCACCTGGGGCTGATGACAGTTAGAGTCCAAGAATACCTGGAGGGTCACAGGTTCACCATCCCAGGTTTAGGAAGAACTTCCTGACAGTAAGAGCTGTTTGACCGTGGAATTTGCTGCCAAGGAGTGTGGTGGAGTCTCCTTCTTTGGAGGTCTTTAAGCAGAGGCTTGACAACCATATGTCAGGAGTGCTCTGATGGTGTTTCCTGCTTGGCAGGGGGTTGGACTCGATGGCCCTTGTGGTCTCTTCCAACTCTATGATTCTATGATTCTAAGTTTCCCATCACAGAATTCAAGGGAATGACATCACAGAGGTGTCCACTTTAGGAACTCAGCTCTCTGTGAATCTTAACCCCTTCTTACTCTTCTACAGTGAACGTAAATTGGCATTTTGGCTGCAGATTTTCTCCGCGTTTGGGAAAGCTAAGAAACTGTTGTGGGCATCACAAAATATTCATGTCCTGGTGGCAGGAGAGGGAGACGCAATAATCAGGCAAACACACATACTTCTCCAAACAAATAAAACAGGCAAAATGGCAGGGAATACTGCCCCCATAAAACAATAATAATAATAATAAGTAGACCCATCCATACAAACCAGCCTCCCAAACTCTCAAGTGCTCTTACTTTTTTAAACAAAAATTAAAATCTGGTGGGATGCCAATGGAGACTATAGTTTGGTGGTCAAGAAGACAGAGATGAGGAATCTTTGGCCCTCCAGATGTTGCTGAACTACAACTCCCATCATGCACAGCAAGCATGGTCAATTGCAAGGGATGATGGGAGTTGTAGTTCAGCATCACCTGGCGGGCCACTAGTGCCCCACGGCTGATCTAATACCGAAGAGAGAGGAGGGGATATTTGCAGCAATTCTGTGTTCTAACGCCCTCCGTTTGTTTTTCTTGAATACTGCCAACACTCACTCTTACACGTGTTTGCACAGCGTTAAATACCTCCGTTTCCTCAAAGGTTTTACTCCCGCGTAAGGCTGCACAGGATTCCAGCCCGCTTTGATCCTGTCAGCGCCTGCTTGGCTAAGTAGCTGGTTCCTTCCGTACACTGGAGCCCTGTGCGCTTTAATTAAAAGCCAATAGTTGAGATTGCCAGCCGCTTTAGCTTACGACCCTTCTGAGCTCTGTAGCAGACGAGGATGCTGAAAGCCGGGCAGGAGCCGAGTGGGAAGTACTATTTGTGACGGGCAAAAAGCAGAATGGACCCTCTCCAACCCCAACCACAGCCCACGCAGGTCACTGTTCATTCACACCGCAGAGGGGTGAGCAACGCAACCAACAACTTAGTCTGGAATCCTAAGTATAGCCTCTTCCTTGCGAGTAATCCCCATTGAACTCAATCGGATCTTTCTTCCATCGCCATGTCTAGGGTTGCTGCAATCCTAGCCGCTCAGCTGAGGAGCAAATTCCTCTCGATACAGTGGGATTTGCTTCTGAGTAAACTGAATTGAGCAGCGTGACCCTTCTCCGGAAGCAAGTACGTCCCACTTCCATGGGATATTAAAAGGGCAAAAGGTTTAGCACGTTTACTCCCGCTGAGTTCAGTAGGACTTGTTCCCGAGCAAGTGTGCTTGGGGTTGCAGTTAGTATGTATGGGGTCCAAGGATAAAAGACGTAAGAGTGAGAAGAAAAGCGATCCGAGCTTTTTGCAACGATGTTTATAGAGCCCTTGTTCAGGATACAGTCTTGCATAGCTCTGTAAATTCTTAATAATAGCAGGAAGGACTGCCACGACCATGGCCCCTCAAAAAAGAATTGTTTCTTGCCTCAGGCCTGCAAAGGGTCTTACGTTGGGTAGGCAGCTCCCAGTAGATCTGCTTATTGCGCATTCTTCCTGATTTGTTTGCAGAGAGGTTAGATAGAAGCTGGTCATCTACGGAGCACGCCTTCAGATTTGTTTGCAGGGAGCTTGCGTAAGGCGGCATCTCCCACTTTCCTCCACATTTCCCCATCACTTCCCTTACCGCTAGAAGTCAAATCTTTTTGCGGGGGCGGGAAGAGGGTTTGTAGCGCAACAGCCCCGGATCAACTATAATTGCCGGTTTGAGCGTTAGCTGGTGCCACTAGAAAACAGCTACAGCCGCGATAGAACTATTCAGATAGGAGCAAGCTTGGTGTCCAAATACCAGTATGCCCAGTTGAAGGAAGAAGGGCACTGGTGCTCCTTGAGAGACTCCCACTTCTATTATTATTATTATTATTATTATTATTATTATTATTATTATTATGTGATACCCATGGAAAGATCGGTTTATAGCGAGGGAGCAAATGCAGGTGAGACCTGCAGAGATACAGGGACCCACTACCAGCCTTATTCACACGCACACGCAGGGACATTTCTTTAACATATATACACGAAAACATCCACCCAGAGATTTCCCTTGCATTCATTGCCATTTTTGTGTCGTGATAGGACTCAAGTAACAAGGAATTGAGGGGGGAGGACATTCTTCCCTGCTAATAGATCACGCGAGGAGGGAGGGAGGCCCGCTGCTTTAACCGATAAGCCATTTAAATCAATTAGCTGGAGGAGGAGATCCGATGACGTGCGAGAAATTCACGTCCGCCCGGCTAGAAGCATTGATTAAAGTGCCACGGAGTCCGAAGCAAACCGGGGAGCCCTGCCTTCTCGCTCCCATGCAAACGGTAGGCTCCGTGACAGAAGGGGAAAGGCGGGGTGGAGCGATGGGGCGGGGAGGGGGCTGAGGCACTGTGTGGGGTTGGGAGAATCAAGAGTATCTGTATATCAGTATAGCTGAAGGAGCGTCTCCACCCCCCTCCTTCTGCCTGGACACTGAGGTCCAGCGCCAAGGGCCTTCTTCTGGCAGTTCCCTGCCTGTGAGAAGCCAAGTTACAGGGAACCAGGCAGAGGGCCTTCTCGGTAGTGGCACCCGCCCTGTGGAACGCCCTCCCACCAGATGTCAATAAACAAATAAACAACTACCAGACTTTTATAATAATCTGAAGGTTTAGGGAAGCTTTTAATGTTTGATGTATTACAGTATTTTAATATTTTTTTGGAAGCCGCCCAGAGTGGCTGGGGAAGCCCAGCCAGATGGGCGGGGTATATTATTATTATTATTATTATTATTATTATTATTATTATTATTATTATTATTATTATTATTATTTTACTATAATAATATAAGAGGAAAAATCCGTGCCTCTTGACAGATGCGCGCTAGCTATGTATGAGGAGGGGAGTCACAAAAGGATGACACCGGGCGATCCACACCTCATGTAAGCTGGATCTGAACAGACGTGGATGTCCTTCCAAGTTCTAATTGGCGTTAGGCAGGCTTCGCGTGCAGCTTTTGCTAGGTTTACTCCAGAGTAAATGCTGCTGCTGCTGTCCCTGCGACATACCGCCTTCTAAAAATTATATGTAGGAATTGTGTCGCATGGTTCCACCGGCCTGAATGGGTTGCCATCCTGTGCCCAGACTTAAAAAATAAATAAATAGTGGGATTTACTTCTGAGTAACCCAGACTTAAAAAATAAATAAATAGTGGGATTTACTTCTGAGTAACCGCTGGGGAATTGAGTCTGTCAGGTATCATATTCCGTCTTTCCATCCAGATAAATATAATAATTTATCTGGATACAATCAAGGGATGAGTTTCTAGAGAACCACGCGTACGTTCTCCGGCTCACCAATAATAGGGGGTGGGGGATGCGTATTAA
The DNA here is from genome assembly GCF_965153285.1 of Podarcis tiliguerta. Lineage (NCBI taxonomy): Eukaryota > Metazoa > Chordata > Lepidosauria > Squamata > Lacertidae > Podarcis > Podarcis tiliguerta. The sequence continues at coordinate 54,526,854 of NC_139544.1, forward strand.
CAACTCCCTAGCTATTTGACGGCTTCTTTTATAGTCTCGATCTTGTTTCATGGAGGCAATGGGGCGGAGAGAGAGGAGGGGTTATGCATTCTCAATGCTTGCCAATTGATGGTCCTAAGTCCTAGAACGATGCTGTAACCATTACACCAGCTGGCCCTTGACTTTGTGGCACATGTTAAGAATCGGACACCCACGAGGTTTCCCCTTTAGCGAAGATGTAGGTGGGGGTTTAACGTTAGAAAGGGAAACGGGAGACGCCTTTAATTGCCGAGAATATACAAATCCCATTCATATCACTAGGACTCAATTTGAATGGTCGAGGCTGCAAGATTCCACTATTTCTACTACGTATTCCTGCGTTGCTGGGGAGATCGTCACAGAGTCATTCGGAATAAAAATAACACTTTATGCCAAATTCGGATGGAAATAAACATTTATTTAGTTTTCGACTACATTAGCTCAATACTTTAGCATTCTGGTCCCCCCACCCTTCCCTCTTCCTGGGTCCGCTTATGAAGCCCGTTTTTATTCTAAGCCCTTGAAGGGTGCAGTCTTACTCGGACGTAAACCCCATTGAGTTAAATGGGGCTTATTCCCAGGCAATGGATTATAGGATTGGAGCATAATTTGCCACAAGTTGCCCTGAATCTTCTGGTAGGTGGGTGATAAAACCAAAACCCTAATCAAGAACCCCCAAAAGATAGGAGCTTTAAAACAGAATAATTTTGGAGATATAAGCACTGCAGCCCTATACACGTCTATGCTCAGAACTAAGTCTTCTTGAGTTCAATGAGACTTACTGACAGGTAAACCTGATGTGCACAGGATTCTTCCTTCGAAGTAAACCTGCATGCACTGGAATGGGCTACCTTGGAAGACAGTGGACTCTCCTTCACTGGAAGTTTTTAAACAGAGCTAGAATGATCACCTGCCAGGGATTTTTTAGTTGTCCTCCTGCTTTGCATGGCTTGGGCTAGATGGCCACATTTGACTCTTCCAGATCTATGATTCCATGCCTTTTTCACACTGAGTTTGTTGGACTGAGGCCTGTTCTGCTGAAAAATTGGGGAACTATATTCTTGTTCTATGAGTCCAGAATAGACTGTTTGCCATTAACAGAATATTTCCATTTAAGTCCACCTTCTTTTTAAAATACAGTGGTACCTCGGGTTACATACGCTTCAGGTTACATACGCTTCAGGTTACAGACTCCGCTAACCCAGAAATAATACCTCGGGTTAAGAACTTTGCTTCAGGATGAGAACAGAAATTGTGCTCCGGTGACGCGGCAGCAGCGGGAGGCCCCATTAGCCAGTGGCATAGCGTGGGGGGTGCAGGGGGGGCCGGGCACAACATCTGGGGGTTAGGGTTAGGGGGCGCAAATCCACGGGTTAGGGGACGCAAATTACTTGCCTTGCCCCGGGTGCTGACAACCCACGCTACGCCACTGCCATTAGCTAAAGTGGTGCTTCAGGTTAAGAGCAGTTTCAGGTTAAGAACGGACCTCCAGAACGAATTAAGTACTTAACCCGAGGTACCACTGTATGGAGAGGTTATCTGTCTCCATACCAAGCCTACAAGTTCATCTACATCTGTTGCTGGAGCTCAGGGTTCCCTGAACATAAAACATGCAGTTTAAGCTTGAAGGACCTTTGAATCTAAGTCAATTGGCGTTTTCTTCTTACCTGTTTACATGGAAGAAAAGGCTCCCTCCAAACAGAGGTACACATCCATCAAACATGTGTGCCATTTACTTACTTATACAGTATACCACCCTTGTCATAAACCCTAGTGTGGTTTACATCAAATAAGATTCTTTTAATAAAAAAGATCCATAAAATAACACAAACTTTAAATTCACCAACAAGTCACTAAATTGCATTTACAATGGTACCTTGGGTTACAGACGCTTCAGGTTACACGCAGCATTTCTCAACCTGTGGGTCCCTAGATGTTGTTGAACTACAACTCCCATCACCCCTAGCTAGCAAGGCCAGAGCTCAGGAATGATGGGTGTTGTAGTCCAACAACATTTGGGGGCCCACAGGTTGAGAACCACTGATCAGCTAACCCAGAAATAGTACCTCGGGTTAAGAACTTTGCTTCAGGATGAGAACAGAAATCGCGTGGCGGCAGCAGTGGGAGGCCCCATTAGCTAAAGTGGTGCTTCAGGTTAAGAACAGTTTCAGGTTAAGAACAGACCTCCGGAATGAATTAAGTTCTTAACCCGAGGTACCACTGTACTAACAACAACAGGATCTAATCCACTGATCCAATCAGGTCTGTTCTCGAACAACGGCCTGAGGGGGAAAGTGCTCTTCACCAGCCACCTAAAACTATAGAGAGATGGTTCCAGATACACCTCAATAGAGAGGGAGCTCCACATGCAAGGGGCCAACACCAAAAAGGCCCATCCTCAATGTCCCATGCCATGTATCTCATCCTGCATGGAGACCATGAGGAGACAACCTTGTTGCCTAATCCTAAAGATGGGCAGCCCAGCTCCTCTTGCAACAGGACCTTAGCTGTGTTGGATGGATCTGCCAGTAGGACGCTTTTGATAGTTGTGGAGAAGATAAAATTCCACCAGGCGCAAATGATATTAAAGGTGAGGCGTAGCTCAGGGGTAGAGCACCTGTTCTGCATGCAGGAAATCACCCATTCAATCCCTGGCAACTCCAGGTGAAGGTGGGAGAGATAGATCCCTGCCTGAATCTCTGAAGACCCCCAACCAGTCAATGCAGAAAATGCACTGCTAGATGGAACAAGGGTCTGACTTAGAATCACAGAGAGGGACCATGAGGGTCATCTAGTCCAACCCTCTGCAATATAAGGACACCTCCAGACTAGGGTGCCATTGGCCGTACAGTGGTACCTCAGGTTAAGTACTTAATTCGTTCTGGAGGTCCGTTCTTAACCTGAAACTGTTCTTAACCTGAAGCACCACTTTAGCTAATAGGGCCTCCTGCTGCTGCCGCGCCGCTGGAACACGATTTCTGTTCTTATCCTGAAGCAAAATTCTTAACCTGAAGCACTATTTCTGGGTTAGCAGAGTGTGTAACCTGAAGCATCTGTAACCTGAGGTACCACTGTATATTCTGCAATATGTTCTCATCACAAGGATGGTGCATTGGGGTGAATTTATTCTGTGGTGGTTCCCCTGTGCTGTCTGGGGGAGGGGCTATAGGGCAGGGGTCAGCAAACTTTTTCAGCAGGGGGCCGGTCCACTCTCCCTCAGACTTTGTGGGGGGCCAGACTATATTTGGAGGGGGGAATGAACGTGTTCCTATGCCCCACAAATAACCCAGAAATGCATTTTAAATAAAAGCACACATTCTACACATGTGAAAACACACTGATTCCTGGACCGTCCACTGACCGGATTTAGAAGGCGATTGGGCCAGATCTGGCCTCCGGGCCTTAGTTTGCCTACCCATGCTATAGGGCAAGGGTGGCCAACTCCCAAGAGACTGTGATCTTCTCACAGAGTTAAAAACTGGCAGTGATCTACCCCCTTTTTAAGGGGTTCAGGTCAAAGTTGTTGAGCTTTTTGAGGCAGGAGGAAAACCCCATTGGGGGGTGAAGAGCTAAAATTTTGAGCCTTTTGGGATGGAGCCAAAGTTGTTGAGCTTCTTTGGGGGGAGCCAGTGATCTACCAATGATCTACCACAGATGTCCAGTGATCTACCGGTAAATCACGATCTACCTGTTGGTGCCTGCTATAGGGTAACGAAAGCAGGACAAAAATAAACCGGAAGTTATGAGATTTCAACAGGAAGTTACTGGATATGTGCTTATTGGAAAGGAAGGAGTGTGATCTTTGCAGGTACAAAGTGTAGCAAAAGTGGGATGTGTGTAACCGCCCCAATAGCACAAACCATCGTGAACAACAAAAGGATGTCTGGATAGGCCTTTAAGGAATGCTTTTTAAAAAAACAAAAAACTATGCATGTTCTTTTCAGAAGCCCCACTTATGTTCAGGATTGCAGCCTTATGTCAGTGCAAATACAATTTAACGGAGCTTAGGTAAAGGGTAAAGGGACCCCTGACCATTAGGTCCAGTCGTGACCGACTCTGGGGTTGCGGTGCTCATCTCGCTTTATTGGCTGAGGGAGCCGGTGTACAGCTTCCGGGTCATGTGGCCAGCATGACTAAGCCACTTCTGGCGAACCAGAGGAGCACACGGAAACGCCGTTTACCTTCCCGCCAGAGCGGTACCTATTTATCTACTTGCACTTTGACATGCTTTCAGACTGCGAGGTTGGCAGGAGCAGGGACCGAGCAATGGGAGCTCACCCTGTCGCGGGGATTCAAACCGCCGAGCTTCTGATCGGTAAGTCCTATGCTCTGTGGTTTAACCCACAGCGCCACCCGTGTCCCTCAGATTGCAGCCTTATGCCAGTGCAAAGACCATTTAATGGAGCTTACTTTGGAGTAAACAGGTGCCTAGGATATGTGATGGTGGTGGGCACCATGGAGAAAGCAAACTTTCTGAGTGTCACAGGCTGTGTGTGGTGTAAGCAAGCCAGATCCACAAGCTGGTTAAGCCATTTGACATGCAAGTCGTGTACACACAGAAAACCTGGCCCCAGATCTGATTGGTGTCAACTTGAGGCCTTCAGACAAAATAAAAGCTGTGTGAATTTCAATAGACTTTCATACCTTGAAACTTAAGTGTTATCATTTAATAATCAGCAATATATTTGAAAGGGATGCGGGTGGCGCTGTGGGTTAAACCACAGAGCCTAGGACTTGCCAGTCAGAAGGTCGGCAGTTCGAATCCCCACCACGGGGTGAGCTCCCGTTGCTCGGTCCCTGCTTCTGCCAACCTAGCAGTTCAAAAGCACGTCAAAGCGCAAGTAGATAAATAGGTACCGCTCCAGCGGGAAGGTAAAGGGCGTTTCCGTGCGCTGCTGTGGTTCGCCAGAAGCGGCTTAGTCATGCTGGCCACACGACCCGGAAGCTGTACGCTGGCTCCCTCGGCCAATAAAGCGAGATGAGCACCGCAACCACAGAGTCGGTCACCACTGGACCTAATGGTCAGGGGTCCCTTTACCTTTAATTTATTGGAAGACAGTGCTCTGGATTTCAGTGGAATCTACTTGGAAGGAAGACAGTTGCCACAGTTGGTGGAACGTTTGCCACCCTTTTCTGATGACTGACTTCAGAATCAGCCTCCATGAGGAGGATGGCACTGTTGTGACTCAGGATCCAACCCCGATGATTTCAGGGATGTCAAACCATTGGCATCCTTGCGAGGAAAGATTACTCCCAAGAAAAAGCATATGGGATCGCAGTTTCAATCAAAAGAATGTGTGTGTTCTGAGCAGGAATCACAAATGGATGCAGAACGTCTTTGAAGAGAGGATATGCCTAATTTTAATGGCAAATTACTTTCCCCTCCCTCTTCCGAATTCCTTATCCCTTTCAAAGCCCGGCTTGTTTTCATGTTGGAAAATACTATAATTATTCACACACCTCGGCATTTTACAATTTGCCTGCAGATAAAGACCACTTTCATAAACAATGCATCTTGATCACTTTGCACTAGCCAGGCTTTTTCAAACGTTGGGCCCAATCCACTTCGAAATTCTCCGACTGGGGAACGAGCTTGGCACCCGCGGACTCCAAAGGTGCCCGATCCATAAGAGTGGACGGTAGCACCTCCCCTGCTGCTGCCGGCCCGATCCTCTCTGCGCGTGCTTACTCGGAAGCAAATCCGGCTGCGTTCAATGGAGCCGAGTCCCAAATCAACGAGCGGGAATGAATGCCGCTTTCGACCGTTCAGTGATTGAGATTGAGATTAGGAGGGGCGTGCGAGCAATACTGATTGCCTTCATTTGGGGAGGGCAGACGAGACCATCAATCCGAATAGGTGCCAATCCGAATCACGTTTACCCCTCCCCTCCCCCCAAAAAAAGAATAAGAATAAATCCTCTTGGGTTTTGTCACAGAGCTGGGCTGGAATTTAAATCCTTAAAGCTCCATTCCTAAAACACACTTACTCGCAAGTAAGCCCCATTGGATTCAGTGTGGCTTTCGAGTAAGCATGGATGTATGTGGTTGACGTTCCCTTGGTGTTCTGTTTCTCGAAGGTGGAGGCTGCCTTGATCCTCTGGCTGCCTCCTACACAAAAGTAAGCCCTTTGGAACAATAGAATCATAGAATTGTACAATTGGGAGAGACCCCGTGGGTCATCTAGTCCAGCCCTCTGCAATGCAATAATCTCAACAAGCAGTCTCTCATCCAATTTTAAACCATACCGGACCCTGCTTAGCTTTCCAAATGTGCAAGCAGTTTCCTTGCTAAATGAGCGTCTGTAGAACTGCTATGTAATAATTTTTCATGCCAGTTTACCACTATGTCTTCCTACGTGGATCGGAAGGAAGATCCGTCGGATTTACTTCGGAGTAGGAATCACACCATTAATAACTGCACCCTTGATTATTCTGCAGGCTCGGTTACTGTGGCTGATGAGGGGAGCTTTTGTATTATAGGGACTAATATTTACCTTGGCCATTTCCATTTCCTTCTTACAACTTGCCCCATTAAATGATTAGGCCATGGGTTGTGAATTAGGTCTATTTTCTTCTCATAACAAAATTGGGGGCCCTTATTTTTTGGGGATGGGTGGGTGGGTCTTAGATGCTGTGCTTGAGAGCGTTTGCTAGCGTTGAATTGTAAACAGATCCACGGTGCTAAATGTTTAGGAATGGTGAATATTAGGATATAGTTAGAACTTGTATGTTATAACTGGGAGATGTTATAAGGAAGTCTCAGTGTGTCTTGGAAAGAGGTTAGCCAAGGGGTTTGAGGTGTTCAGTTAGTGTTTATGTGTAAAGATTGTGTCAGACTTTGAGAATGTAATAGAGATCCACGTGTTTTGGAATGCGTGTACCTACTTCTGAGCACCAGCAATTAATTAGCATTTGAAGAGTTAATTAACCTATGTAAATGTCCTAAGTGTGTTGTTGTTTAGTCGTTTAGTTGTGTCCGATTCTTCGTGACCCCATGGACCGGAGCACGCCAGGCACTCCTGTCTTCCACTGCCTCCCGCAGTTTGGTCAGACTCAAGCTGGTAGCTTCGAGAACACTGTCTAACCATCTCGCCCTCTGTCTTCCCCTTCTCCTTGTGCCCTCCATCTTTCCCAACATCAGAGTCTTTTCCAGGGAGTCGTCTCTTCTCATGAGGTGTCCAAAGTATTGGAGCCTCAGCTTCAGAATCTGTCCTTCCAGTGAGCACTCAGGACTGATTTCCTTAAGAATGGATAGGTTTGATCTTCTTGCATGAAGGGGTCCTAAGTGTGTACCAGTCTTTAATCCTAGTCAATCAACAAGTGCTGATGAAGTCTGGGGAACTCTTTTGTTAGGTGGCACCTAAGGGGATTAGCTATTAGTACATCAAAGCACCAAAAGAAGTGACTCTTAGAATGCGACCGAATAGAAGAGGCTTAGTTTTGAGGAACAACAGAACGAGGATTGAACGAACCTTGGACTGGAGTGTTGCACTGCTGTGGAGAGCAAACCCCTCTTGAGATGACCATGCTGTAACATCTGCACCCGTTCCATGCAGACTGAAGGTGTAAGTAAGTAAATAAACCATGTATCTTAAAGCTAGGACAATCTCCGCCATGTCTTCAGTTCTCCAAAGGAGCACCAACCCTGGGTGAGAGTTTGGAAACCCCATGGGCTCTCGCCACCGACTTTATAACGTTAAAGATGACTCACTGCTTCTCGTGTTAGGATTTCTTCATTATCCCTGCTTGAAAGGACCTCGCTACTCGCCTGCGTTTCAACCCTCCTGTTCTCTCTCTCTCTCTCTCTCTCTCTCTCTCTCTCTCTCTCTCTCTTTGGACTCTGTTTCCATTATTGTGTTTCTGTCTGGAAGAGGCGTGCACGTTTCCCTGTTCTGTCGTTGTTGAGGTCAGGAATGAGGAGGCGACTGGGTAGGCGGGATAAACACCGAATGTCATGTTGCGCCTGTTATTATCGTTACTATTAATAGTAATCAATAACAATATCAGTACGCCTGCACCCTAACCCTATTAAATATGTATTTAGAACCATAGAGTTGTAGAGCTGGAAGGGACGGGGGTCATTCGGGGAGGTCATCCTGCGATGCAGGCATCTCAGTCAGATCATACATGGCAAATGGCCATCCATCCTTTGCTTTGAAACTTCCAAGGAAGTAGAGTTCATCATCTTAAATGACTCTTATGCACAGTTCCCTACCTGAGAGTAATAGCCCATGTCCTTCGTTTAGGCTAAAACGGGGAAGTTACTGGGCCTTAGAAGGGAATAACCAGGCAACACAAGCCCAGTATGTTCCCGAGCACAATTCAAAGTGTTGGTGCTGACCTTTATAGCCCTAAATGGTCTCGATCCAGTATACCCGAAGGAGCGTCTCCACCCCCATCGTTCTGCCCGGACACTGAGGTCCAGTGCCGAGGGCCTTCTGACGGTTCCCTTGCTCATCCAACCTCTGCTTAAAAAACTCCAATGAAGGAGAATCCACCACCTTCTGAAGAAGACCATTCTACCATTGAACAGCTCTTACTGCCAGAAAGTTCTTCCTGATGTTGAGCAGGAATTTCCTTTCTTGTAATTTGAAGCCTGCCCTCCAGAGCAGGAGAACAGGACCCTCTTCTCATTGGGTCTAAACTGCCATCATTCACAGAACACAGACGTGGAACCCTGAATCTGTGCCATATCTAAAGGAGCATCTCCACCCCCATCTTTCTACCCCGACACGGAGGTCCATTGCCAAGGGTCAGTGCCAGTCCCAGTGCCAGTGCCTGGCGGTTCCCTGCCTGTGAGAAGCCAAGTTACAGGGAACCAGGCAGAGGGCCTTCTCGGTAGTGGCACCCGCCCTGTGGAACGCCCTCCCATCAGATGTCAAAGAGGAAAACTACTACCAGACTTTTAAAAGAAATCTGAAAGCAGCCCTGTTTAGGGAAGCTTTTAATGTTTAATGTATTCTGGTATTTTAATATTTTGTTGGAAGCCACCCAGAGTGGCTGGGGAAGCCCAGCCAGATGGGCAGGGTATAAATAAAATAATAATAATAATAATAATAATAATAATAATATTCCTTGGGAACTGAACTCAGTGCAACTGTATTCCCAAAGTTCAGGAGGTATGGGCAAACCCTGGTCCTCTCCATGTTTAGAGCCAGTGTGGTGTAGTGGTTAAGAGCGATAGACTGGTAATTTGGGGAACCGGGTTCGCGTCTCTGCTCCTCCACATGCAGCTGCTGGGTGACCTTGGGCCAGTCACACTTCTCTCAGCCCCACTCACCTCACAGAGTGTTTGTTGTGGGGGAGGAAGGGAAAGGAGAAGGTTAGCCGCTTTGAGACTCCTTCGGGTAGTGATAAAGCGGGATATCAAATCCAAACTCTTATTCTTCTCTTCTTCTCACATAATCAAACGCCACCGGGTTTGTCTAGGAACCAAAGCCAGGAGACTGCAAGGCTCTGACGCACCCTGAACTGGGGAGGAGCCCTCTTCAACCCAGGGGAACAAAAAGAAACCCCGATCCTACAGACACGTTAACTCAGGAGCATTTAACCGATCCAAAGGGTTCCCAATAAAATGGGACTTCCCAACGTGAAATGAGTCTCCACAGGTGGCGCAATAGATCACGGCATCTGTCTGTTAACCAAAATGTTGTTAGTTCGAGCCTACCTCAGGGAAGGCAACAGGCAGGATTCCTGCATTGCGGGGGGGGGGACTAGATGACCCTCGGGGTCCCTTCCAGCTCTAGAATTCTATGACTTCCCAGTAATTTGGGATTCACATAGGATCCTGCTCCACGTCTGTTGCCCTCCTGTTTTAATAAAATGGTGTTGTGAATCTCTATTTATCTTGATTGTACATTATTATTAGTATTTCTATACCGCCCTTCATCTGAATATCACAGGGCGGTTTACAATATATAAACACAAACTTGCAAACCTTCGAAATAATAATTTTGTACTACACTGAATAATGGTTCAGTGATCATTTAACAATGGGGAGCGAGGGAAGAACAACAGATGGAGCGCTGTCACGTGTATAATTTTCAAATGGACCACTCTCCTTTAACTCCCAGATATTTCCTTCATCTGTACAGTTATCCCCCCCCCTTAAAATGCAATACATTGATATATTGAGTGGGAGGCAGGGAATAAATTATACCATGCCCCGCTCACATAGGCCAGTAACATAAACGGACACCCTTTACAAAACGTATTGGGTTGAACGCCAAGTCCCATTGATTTTCAGTGAAAATCACTGCTGAGGCCTTATGTCCTATTCTATTTTAATTTTAAGCTCCATATCTTCAGTGGAGGAATCTAGACGGGATGAGCTCGCTTGCAGAATCCGGAGCCAAAGCGGATTTTCTGCTCAGGGTTGACGCGGAGCCGACTCTTGGAACCGGCCGAGAGAGCGCTAAATGACTTCGGCTTCATCGCTTTGTGGATCGCACCGCTGAATTCTCTCCCCCACTCCCACTCCCTATCCTACCCCACCCCTGGGCTGCCTTCTTCTCTTGCGAGGCTTCCCTTCCTCCTACGAGGAAGAGTGTGCGGGAGCCGGTGACGTCACCGTGCCCACTGGGTGTTCTCCTCTCGGTCCGCCTGAGAGTTCAGAGGCAGAGAGAGAGAAAAGGGAGAGAGAGAGAGAGAGAGAGAGATGCGTTCAGCAGAGCGCAGAGGTTCAGCCTTTGCTTCTGGCAAAAGCAGGAGGACCGGACGGACTTGGGAGGTTGGATTCTCTGCTCCAGCGGCGGAGGCTCATAATTGACAAGCGCTTCAGTCCCGTCCGGGGTCCAGAGCGTCGTTTGGCGTCTGAGCGAAGAGGCTGCCTTTTTAATTGCGCTAGAGAGAAGCCGCCCGGGAGAGAGCGAGCGAGCGAGCGAGCGAGCGAATTCCTGCCCGCCTGGATGTAAAAGCCTGATGGTTTCCCGACGCTCAATCTCTCTCCTTACCAGGAGGAGGACCCGCATGATGTACGCGTGAGGAGGAGCAGCAGCAGCAGCAGCCTGATTTAGGAGGTAAAGCGGGTTAGGGTGGCGCGGGGAGGGAGGGGGGCACTTGTGGGTCCGGCAGGGAGCTCCGAAGGCGTGTTGTGAGCGCGGGGAGGTTGTAGCCCAGGCAACATTGTCCCTTGCGCGCGCGCAAACACACCCAAACAAAAAGGACCCTAACCGAAACGGGTGAGACAATTTCCCGGGATCTCAATGGAGCCTCCATGTTCAGAGGCAGTTGAGTAGAAAATATTGATGGGGGGGGGATCAACCACAGGCAAAGAGGAAAGACCTTCATGCCTTGCCTTTGAACGCTGCGTGAAGATCTGAGCGAGGAGAGCTTGGATTCCTAGACTTTGGTTTATCATAAGGATGGTTTGGTTTCGGTTCTTTAATCTATCCGCGCGCCCCCTCAAAAATGGTCGTGTGAGTGTGTTTATCCGTGTTTACGTAAGGGCGCGAGGGAGGGTGGCATGGAATATATAGTAGAGTGGCGCGTAGGAAACGTCTCGCGGGGCATTTATCTCGTAGTCCTTGCCTTTGCCGATTTACTCTTGAGTAAGTCCCTCTCAGTTTATGAGGGCTTTCTTCTAGGTATGGGTTCATGAGATCGCCGGCTTCAGAAGATCCCTCCAGATTAAGACGGAGGGTTGCCTTAGAGGTCGGGATCGGGATAAAAAGCAGCTCAGGGGAATACCTAAGGAGCAGAGCGGGGGCCGTGGCGAGGACGATTCTCACGACGGCGGGGACGGTTAAACCGCAAGAGGTGGAAGTCAGGAGAAGCCAAATTTTACCCCCTTCCTTGTGATGGAGAGAGAGAGGTGCCCGCTCTTTCCGCGGGATCCCGCTTCTTCCTTGTCCAAAGTCTCCTAGTGCGGAGGGCTGTGTAAACCGGTTTCAGCACATCGGAGCAACTCGGCTCCCAAGCTGCGTGCTGGATCCAGAGGGAAAGGTCTGCAAAGCGTCGTGTGTATTTCCTGAGAATTATTCCCACCTGCAGCCAGGATTGCTCATCCACTACCACCCGCATCACGCACTTTTCTCGTAGCTCCTTTCCTTCGCTTAGTTTCATTCCATTGGAAGCGGAGGGAGTCGAGCGGTCATGTTAGAGTAGGATTGGAATCCGCTTTGAGGGTTTAAGAAGGGAAGGCGAAGGAAATGAGTTAGGGGGAGATGGATGTCTTTGTAGTCTTAGAGGCGGAGGAGTTGGGATCCCACAGACGCTTTCCCTAAAGCGCTGGAGCTGCCTTTGGGGCGCTTAATCCGAAGCGACCCGCCCTTTGGAACCGATTTCAGGTAGTGTATCGCAGAAGAGCACGTTAACCACGCACCCGCGCCTGAAGTCTAGTTAGATTCTTCTTGGCAGGTTGATGGTCTGCGGCGAGGCTACTCCGGGGTAAGAGAGAGCTCACCCCGGGATAGTTGGCCCACCGCGTGGGGTGAATATGCCCCGACCAAACTTCCAACGCCTCCAGGCTGCGATCTTGGACGCGAGCGAGACAATCCCGAGGTAAACACTTTAAGGACTCTACACAGGAGAAGAAAAAAAGGTGGATTTAAAAACCTACCAAAAAACGCCAAAGAAGCGATCCACAAAACTGTTGCGCCGGAGATGTTTCGGGGCATTTGAAACCAACACCCGAAGCAACCGGGGAAAGTTGGATTTTGGAAGCCGGATTCGGTCGAAATAGCTGGGCTGTTGGAGGCGGATCGGGCCCCCAAGATGCAACAGGAGTCCCCTCGGCTCAGACCAAGCACATTTTAGGTTGCAGTCCTATACTCTCTTACTCGTCAGTAAGTGACACTGAATTCAACGGGACTTGAGTAGACACGGAGAGCATTGTGGCTTGGAAATCGCGCAATAGAAACATTGTACACCCACATGCACAGCTTCGCAGTTCCTGGATGAGGCTATTTGATTTCCTTCTTTTTCCCATTTAAAAAAAAAATCTCCTTGCCCCGGCCTCGTTTGTCAGGGCTTATTATTTGCAGGCGTGGTCCCTTTTCGGTGCCGCGTGTCCTATAATTTGGCAGAAAAACTCACTTCTTCTGAAAAGGCCAAGAAACGGTCAGCAAACCCCAAGGGCGCGTAATAGTGAAGGGAGAGGGGAACGGTTAATCATTAATATTATCTACACATAGTAAATTCCGGCACTCTGCTAGGATGGTTACACAAGCTCAAACCCAAAAATGCAGTTATTTGCAAAGTCTAAATCAGACAGGTCAGGAGGCCGTTTCCTGTCTAACCAGCTATCTGAAACTGCTGATGTTAGTTACAGGTCAGAAGGTCGTTTCCTGCCTAGCCAAAAACTGCTGTCAACTAAAAACCACTAGCAAGATGTTTCCTGCTTTGCTTCTGCTTTAAGTAATGCAAGATAAGAAGAGATACGAAGGGAATGCTTAGCTAGCAAAAGAATACACGTGTACAAGGAGGTGGGAGGGGGTGCTTACTGAGCAGAGAAAATGCTTAACCAGCAGAAGAAGTGCTTAGCTAGCAGCCTTAGCCAGCAAATATAGATGTGCCATATAAGGAATAAGTTGGAAACTTGCCAGCTGATTGGGGAAGTTTTGGGGGGAGGTCTGGGAGGTGGGTAAATACTCTAAAGTATAAGAAGGCTTGCAGATGCGTATTGCTGGACAGTCAGATTTCAGAAACTATATTCTGCTGACTGTCTCTGTGCACAGATTTGCAATAAAACTCTTTTCTCCAAAGAAGAAACTTTCCTGGAATTTTTTTATTCTCTTCTCGGTCCTGGGGACGCGGGTAAGCAATTCTCTGGCAAAGTAAAGGGCATAAGCCTACAATAGCTAGTAGAATGGACGTTGCAGTAAGATTTAAAAATAAGTAATTATCAGTGAGCCCACGAAGAAATATTAGTGTATTGACAATCTCTGACCGACGTTCTTAAATTCCTGAGAATTCAGAATCGAAAGCGAGTTAGGTACTGGACTCGTCTAACAACCCAGGTTACCGCAATGTATTCTTCTTTACCTTTCCATTATCTTTGGTCCACTCTCCACTGTAACAAGAGCCGCAGGTTCTTCTAAAACAATAAAGCGATTGGTTCTCAACGTTCACAGTGCAGTTTGGCAGATTTTCCATTGGCAAAAGACTCTTCCTGAAGTTGGATGCGTTGTTGTTGTTTGTTTTTAAAAGGCAATTGTAGCGCTGATGGTTTTAATAATAATAGTAATTAAATACAAGGTTGTCAGAAGTATGAGTATGGATATTAGAAATCCACGTTACGCAGGTTTCTAATTTCAATGTTCTTCCAGAAAAAGAATTGTGCTTTTCCTTGGCTCTCCAGAATCTTTGCAAAATGCCTTTTCAGTCTCTCTGCATATATTGTAGAGTGAGTCTGGAAAAAGGTTCTGTGTGTTTTAGGAACGTGCACACACTTTGACTGATACATAGGTTTTAGTAAAGACATTATTCTACAGATTTTATGAATCACCTTCCATTGACGTTGCCTCTCTGGACTCTCAACCGTATAAATTAGACTGACAGCCTTAAAGGGCCTTGCTTACGCGTGTCTATAATCATTTGATTTCTATATGCACTTAGATTTGACCCGCTCAGGTATGTTTAACCCCTTGAACGTGTGAATGGCCGGCCACAGAACGTTCATGTTTCCCATCGCCTTAAATGCAATGCTTCGTCAGTAGCGACGACCGAGTTTCCATTTTATAAATAGCTGAGGATTTACTGAAGTGTAGAGAAATAGTGACATGCGCGCACCTCCTTTGCACCTGAACGTGTGAACTGTGTCAGTTGCGGGTGGCGGGCGGGGGTTGGTTGGAGAGCACTTAATTTGAAGTCCTGTACTACGATATGGAAAATCCTATCCCCCTGGACCTAGATCTCTGATTGCCCACCCTTGCCACCAAGTCATCCCATAATGGTGCCGCGAATAATATGCACGTCTGAATCAATCCGCTCCACGGATTCCAACGACGGTGCTCGCCAAAATAGATTCTGAGGCTAAGCTCGCGTGAGATCTGACTCAAAGCCTGCTCTTTCTTCTGAATCGGAGTCCACCGGGGGGTGGGGAGAGTATTTCCTCTTGCCGTATCTAGCTTGAAATGGACCAGATACGAGGGGATCGCTTCCTTTTTACTGAATAAAGTGAGCGAACCAAATTCAAAACAACAGGAACCGTCCCTTAGGGACCCAGGAGGAACAGCTGATCTGGCCTGCTAAAGCGATCAATTATTGCAGAGAATATATTGTCCCTTAATGTGGCACCTTCAGGGGAAATGCTTTCCTAATAGCCTCCGCCTGAGACGGGTGCATTTCCAGAGCAAACCTGCTCGTATCTACTCCGGAGTATCTGCAATGTGACTTACTCACTCACTAGGACTGCAGCCTCAGTTGGGGAGCCCAACAGACAAATTCTTTTCAAACAATGTATTAAAAAATCGAGGTGTTGTTGTTTTTTATTAGCCTCACATTTGGATGATTTCACCCACCCTCCCTTCTCCCTCCGCATCCCCAATGACGCACACATCTCGTGCCCTACTTTATCGAGGTAGCCACGTCAAACCGTTTACGCTACTTTTTCTGTCATCTCCATCGGCCATCCCTTACCCGGTGGAGAGAAGAAGAAGGGCAAGCTCTGGAGAATTCAGTAGGCGTTGCAATATAAACGTGCTCTTACCTCAAGCTGAATTAAGGATGAAAAATAAAATAAAAAATAAAAAATAGGAGGGGTGGATATTTTAGCGCCGAATTACCTAATTTACAAGGTCAGGTAAAAGATGCAATCCTAGACTTTAGTATGTCAGAATGGGGGAGGCATATCTTTAAAAAATATTCTCAAATTGTAATTTATAAAATTGAGAAAACCAGGGGATCCTGAAAAGGGTTGTGTGCTGACTTTATTAAATGCAGAAAGTTTTCCTTTTGCATGTGGGGAGCCTTCCTTAATACAACTTCCTGTCTGAAGTCTGGAATGGTACACCCTAGAATCCTACCGCCTTATTCTTGCAAAAAGCAAAAGTAGCCATGTTCTTTATTTGTTTGTTTATTGCATTTCTATCCCACCCTGTTCTCCAAGGTACTCAAGGTGGCATACCTGGCTCTCTCCATCCTCAATTAACCCCCACAACAACCTTGCGAGGTTAGGCTGAGAGGCAATCATAGAATCATAGAATCATAGAGTTGGAAGAGACCACAAGGGCCATCGAGTCCAACCCCCTGCCAAGCAGGAAACACCATCAGAGCACTCCTGACATATGGTTGTCAAGCCTCTGCTTAAAGGCCTCCAAAGAAGGAGACTCCACCACACTCCTTGGCAGCAAATTCCACTGTCAAACAGCTCTTACTGTCAGGAAGTTCTTCCTAATGTTTAGGTGGAATCTTCTTCCTTGTAGTTTGGATCCATTGCTCCGTGTCCGCTTCTCTGGAGCAGCAGAAAACAACCTTTCTCCCTCCTCCATGTGACATCCTTTTATATATTTGAACATGGCTATCATATCACCTCTTCTCCACCCTCTTCTCCAGGCTAAACATGCCCAGCTCCCTTAGCCGTTCCTCATAAGGCATCATTTGCAATGACTGGCCAAAGGTCACCCAGTGAGGAAAAATACAGAATCCACATTTGGGTGATAGCTTTATTAGGCCAGACAAAATAGCATGCTGCCAATCAAGTTCTCCAGAACTTGAGTTCTACCAGGCTAGAGATCGTAAACAAAGCAAGGCTGCGGATGATTGGCTGATGGTGAAGCCATGGAGTCTGTGTCAGAGATATGGGAGGTTGTTGTAGGTATTCAAAGGAGGCTCTGTGCTAGGCAGATTTTTATTCCCCTGTTTTTTGAAAATATAAAATCCAGCTCTTACCCAGGAAGCTGTCTTGTTCCAAGTCAGGCTACTGATTCATCTCAGTACTGTCAACAGTGACTGGCAGTGGGTTTTCTAGGGTTTTAAAAAAGGTAAAGGACCCCTGACAGTTAAGTCCATTCATGAACGACTCTGGGGTTGTGGCGCTCATCTCGCTTTACTGGCCGAGAGAGCCGATGTTTGCCTGCAGACAGCTTCCGGGTCATGTGGCCAGCATGACTAAGCTGCTTCTGGCAAAACCAGAGCAGCACATGGAAATGCCGTCCCGCTGGAGTGGTACCTATTTATCTACTTGCACTTTGAAGTGCTTTCAAACTGTTAGGTTGGCAGGAGCAGGGACCAAGCAATGGGAGCTCACCCCGTTGCGGGGATTTGAACCACTGATCTTCCGATCTGCAAGCCCTAAGCTCAGTGGTTTAGACCACAGCGCCACCCACACTGAGTGTTTTAGGAGAGGGATGTTCCTTCCCTACCAGGAGAGGCCTGGAATGGAACCTGGAATCTTCTACTTGAGAAGCAAGAGAGGTACCACTGAGTTACAGTCTGCCTCCATCCTTTGGCAAAACACACAGGTTCTTTGTTATGTGAAGAACAGGAATAAAAACAAACCAGACTGTTTAAAAAAACAAACCAAAAACTAGATTGTTTTAAACTCTCAAGTTCAGTTCCCAGTGTTTCTCATTGGAATCAATCATCTTTCCCCAGATGCCTTCCAGATTTATTTATTTTTTACTACAATTCCCACCACGCTTAACTATTGGCCATACTGGCAGGGGCTGAAGGGAATTGTAGTTCAGAAAAATCCAGAGAGTTTCCCATCGGCGAACACTAAGACGATCTCCTGAGCAGCAAAAGGTGGCAATATGTGGGGGTTCTAGAATGGACTGCAGTTAAGAATTGCCAATTTTTCATGCCTCCCTATCTTAAAAGCTCTCTAGAAATAGAGAATTTGCGCTGCAGAAAAAAGGGCTGAGTACAAACTTTTCTCCCTGATGTGCTAGCTTTCTACTTGCAGGGAGTGTGTTATTTTTTAAAAAATGTGGGGAGTGGCATTCTAATCGTTATGTCCCACCTGCATTGTGAAATGGAGTTTTATCAAGCTTGGCATTTTATAAGCTTATTGCACTGCACATGGAGACCTAGAGATCAGTAGCAGGGCTAGGAAAGCCTCCAATCTAAGCCTATAGCCCAGCCTTCACAAACCTGATGCCCTGTTGGTCCTTTGGACCGCCACCAGTAACAACCAACATTGACTGGGGCTGATGGGAGTTGTAGTTCAAAACATTGGCAGAGCATCATGTCAGCAAAGTCTGCTACAAAATCAGGGGTCAGCAAACTTTTTCAGCAGGGGGCCCGTCCACTGTCCCTCAGACCTTGTGGGGGGGCTGGACCATATTTTGAAAAATAATAATGAACGAATTCCTATACCCCACAAATAACCCAGAGATGCATTTTAAATAAAAGGACACATTCTACTCATTTAAAAACACACTGATTCCCGGACCGTCCGCGGGACGGATTTAGAAGGCGATTGGGCCAGATCCGGCCCCCGGGCCTTAGTTTGCCTACCCATGTTCTATAGGGTAAGTGGGGTTCTAGCATCATGCAAGGCTTTGGCCCTCTGGCCCAGCTCTTCAACATCTGCTGCCTGAAGAGGCCCCCTCAGCCTGCCTAATGGCAGGGTCGGTCCCAAATGTTTCAGCCTGAAACATAGCTCAATGGTGCCACCCCTGCTAAGGCCAACACTATTAAAAGAGTTGTTTGCAGCAATCAGACACCAGTTTCTTACATTTATCTATTTCACACGCACACTCCTCCATGGTACTGCCTGTACCAGGTTGGTTCTCCCTACTGCACAGTTAAGGGATATAAACTTGCTGAGAAAAGGAAACAGCTGGTAGGCATTGCTGAGATCCTGAATTCAGGCAGCTGTAGTTGAGATTCCTTCATTGCAGGGGGGTTGGACTAGATGACCACTGAGGTCCCTTCCAACTCTACAATTCTATGATTCTAAATGATGGGATGTGCACATGGTTGTTGCGGCTGTTGTTTTTTCTTGTGGTTGTTGTTAAGTTGCGACTGGGACATTCTTCTGAATAAAAGCATGCTTAGGCCAGTGCTGTCGCTAGGATACTGTAAAAATAAGGAAAATTGTTTCACAGTTGAGCTGCGAGAATATATATATATATATATATATATATATATATATATACACACACATACAGAAACTCAGAGAATATATGTGTATAATGAGAGGGAGGGACATCTGGGGAAATGATCACCATTCTGTGATCATTTTTTTACCCATCAGTTTTATTCGATATGCTATTAGTATTCTTATGGCTATTATTGGAGTGTTGTGTTTTTTATGTTTTAAACTCCTTTGTTGTGTTTTCTATGAATGCGTGGCTTATACATATTTAAATGAATGACAATAAATAAATAAATCCCCAAATGAGGATTTCTGAGTTCATTCAGAAAGAAGCAGTCGTCACATTCTGCGGGTGGCGCTGTGGGTTAAAGCCTCAGCGCCTAGGGCTTGCTGATCGAAAGGTTGGCGGTTCGAATCCCCGCGGCGGGGTGCGCTCCCGTTGTTCAGTCCCAGCGCCTGCCAACCTAGCAGTTCGAAAGCACCCCCGGGGGCAAGTAGATAAATAGGGACCGCTTACCAGCGGGAAGGTAAACGGCGTTTCCGTGTGCGGCTCTGGCTCGCCAGAGCAGCGATGTCACGCTGGCCACGTGACCCGGAAGTGTCTTCGGACAGCGCTGGCCCCTGGCCTCTTTGAGTGAGATGGGCGCACAACCCTAGAGTCTGTCAAGACTGGCCCGTACGGGCAGGGGTACCTTTATGAATGTGTGGCTTATACATATTTAAATGAATGACAATAAATAAATAAATCCCCAAGCAAGGATTTCTGAGTTCATTCAGAATGAAGCAGTCGTCACATTCTGGGTCCAGGTCCTTTTGAATCTGAACTGTTTCCTAGAAGGAAATGCCTCTCGCTTGAGATCTGGAGACAGTGCAGTTCCGCAATTGTTCTCTGGGAAGTGGGACCCACAACTAAATGTTGCAGTTTGGGGCAGTGCCGCCAGAGTTAGGGTGTTGTGGGAGATTCCTTGCAGGGAGATGAGCAAAGGGGGAGCAAAACAACAACAACATGAGTGCCTACTGAAAAGATCCATTTTAAAAGCAGCTGTACCAAAAGGAATTATTGTGAAAATATTTTTTCTCTTTTTTGGGGGGGTGCCAATTTTTGTCCTTGCTCAGGGCGCCACATTACCAAAGTCCACTCCTGATGTGGGCTCCTGTGCAGGGTTGCAGCCAAATGAAACCACCTTCTTTCAGGATACGTAAAGGTAAAGGGACCCCTGACCGTTAGGTCCAGTCATGACCGACTCTGGGGTTGCGGCGCTCATCTCGCTTTACTGGCCGAGGGAGCCAGCATACAGCTTCCGGGTCATGTGGCCAACATGACAAAGCCGCTTCTGGCAAACCAGAGCAGCACACGGAAACACTGTTTACCTTCCTGCCAGAGTGGTACCTATTTATCTACTTGCACTTTGATGTGCTTTCGAACTGCTAGGTTGGCAGGAGCAGGGACCGAGCAACAGGAGCTCACCCTGTCATGGGGATTCGAACCGCCAACCTTCTGATCGGCAAGTCCTAGGCTCTGTGGTTTAACCCACAGTGCCACCCGCATCCCTGTTCTTTCAGGATACTCCATTGCATTCTCCCTCTGCCATATGTTCTTGTTGTTTCCCACTTCTGCATTTAGCCAGCCTTCCATGGGCACTGAGCATGCTCAGTCATCAACAGGCTGTTTGGGGTTGAGTTGCTCCATGTGGATTTTATCTGCTAAAGCATGCTAACCTCTCCTCTTTGTGTGTGTGTGTGTGTGTGTGTGTGTGTGTGTGTGTGTGCATTGCAGAAGCACCTGGCTGGTGTGGTGAAGCCAGCAAGATAGTCAGGAGGTCGGGGCTCTGCAGGTATGCCAGCGGCTGTTGCTGCTTTGCCTGCATCTACATTGAGATGTGAGTGGTCTAAATCACTGAGCCTAGGGCTTGCCAATCGAAGGTCGGCGGTTCGAATCCCCCCCGATGGGGTGAGCTCCTGTTGTTTGGTCCCAGCTCCTGCCCACCTAGCAGTTCGAAAGCATGTCAAAGTGCAAGTAGATAAATAGGTACCACTCTGGCAGGAAGGTAAACGGCGTTTCTGTGCGCTGCTCTGGTTCACCAGAAGCGGCTTAGTTATGCTGGCCACATGACCTGAAAGCTGTCTGCAGACAAACACTGGCTCCCTTGGCCTATAGAGCGAAATGAGCACCGCCACCCCAGAATTGTCCGCGACTGGACCTAACAGTCAGGGGTACTTTTACCTTTACATTGAGAGAACTGAGCTTGCTTATTATATGGCTGGTTCACGCATGCAAGCCACCACTTGATACTACAGCCAATGAGTTGTTAGCATGTAGGTATGAGCTGCTTTTCAATTTAAAATTTGTTTGGGTTAAGCAGTCCCTTTGGTTGGGCAGAGCCACTCACCTGGCACTGGTGATGCTGCTGGAAACCGAGACGGGGATGAGGGCAGGGAGGTGGCGAGGTCAAGGCTTCACCATTGCATCAGTGGAGCCAGTCCAGGACTCCTACCAGAGAGTCACAGTCTTGCCATTCCCTTTCTTCACCCCAGCCCCATCCAGATGAGCTGGTCTTGGGAGGCAAACCCCATAACTCCACCCCCAACACCATCACTACTGGTTTGGTCCATTAGCCTGTTCACACTCCTCCATCTTTTCCGCTTGGTTTTTTCCTCACTTGACGACTTAACGGTTGACAACCTGCAGCTGAACATGTGAATTGACTCATTTTGTGTCTGCTGTGGATATATGGACAGTTTTCTGTGGCGATTGGTAATGAAACATTCTCTCTCTCTCTCTCTCTCTCTCTCTCTCTTTCTTTCTCTCTCT
Organism: Podarcis tiliguerta; assembly: GCF_965153285.1. Lineage (NCBI taxonomy): Eukaryota > Metazoa > Chordata > Lepidosauria > Squamata > Lacertidae > Podarcis > Podarcis tiliguerta. The sequence goes on from NC_139544.1 coordinate 54,548,665, forward strand.
CTCTCGTCTCTCTCTCACACACACACACACATTCAAGTCATTGGTACTTGACATTCAAGCAATGCACATGTACAGTATTTTTTGCTCCATAAGACGCACCTGACCATAAGACGCATCTAGTTTTTAGAGGAGGAAAACAAGAAAAAAAACACATTCTGAACAAAACAGTGGATGTATGATTTTTGTGGTGCATGCTGTGGCCACAAACATAATATGTGATTTGATGGTGAGTTAGGGGTAGCCCTATGCAAAAATCCTGAGAATCCATGTGGATCCATGCTTTGTAACCACGTTTTTGCACCATTGCGGTCCCACGAAACAGTGGGTGCGTGATTTTTTGTGTGCAAGCTATAGCCATGGACATGCTATGTGATCTGATGGTGAATTTGGGGTGACCCAATGCTAAAATCCTGAGGATCCATGTGCTTTTACCTCCCCCCTCCCGGGCAGCCTCCTTTATATCTAGAGTCCCTTATCTCCCTCCCAATCGCTTGCCGATCAGCTGCTCAGTGGCTTTGTTTCAATACCCCCTTCCCTCTTTCTAAAAATAATAGCACGATCTGCTTTTTGCCCCTCGGCAATTTGGTTCCAGGGACCATGCATTCGCTCTTACTTTTTAGGAGGAAAAAAGTGTGTCTTATCGAGCAAAAAATACGATATGCGTGTAAAGGCCTTAGTGCACTGGTTGGCATCAAAACCTATTCTTGGGAATACTCTGTGTGTGAGAGCCAGTTTGGCAGAGCTGGTGCCATTTTGCTGCATGGTGCAAGGGAAAAGGTGGATGGGTTATGGCGGCTCAGGGACAGAGAAGCTGCTTTGCATGCAGAAGGTCTTAGATTCAGCCCCCAGGATCTCTAGGAATGTCCCCTCTTTGAAACCCTGGAGAGCTACTGCCAGTCAGTGTAGATGGCATTGAGCTTGATGGAGCAATGGTCTGACTTGTATAAGGCAGCTGTCCTGGTTCCACTCAAAACACAGAGGCAGAGGCACGACTTGAAGGAGGAGGACTTCAAAGGGTTGGGGTTGCCATGGCAGCTGTCACTCCCACGATTTCCATGGCAATGAGGTGGAAAGGGGCGGAGGTGCTGGGCTGGCTGAGTCGCCGCTGGGGAGCAAGTCCAGGCAATAATAATAAGCGTACAATAATAAGCGTACATTCATTTGTAAAAAAGGAATATACAACGGGATAGACAGGAAGTCTAAAGTGTTGGTACATATATGATTTTGGAATAGTTTTTTGTCCTTATTTTTTTCTTTCTTTCTTTCTTTTAGTATATAAACTTTGTATACATGTTGAAAATTATAGTATAATGTCTATTGGTGGTCCAGATCTGCCCCCTCCAAAATAACATTAATCTGGTCTCCAGTAGTAGTAGTAGCCAGTTTTATGCGCAGTCATTGAAAATTTGGCTCACAAGTCCATTTTCTAAGCAGGGGAAGTGGTGAGTTTCCATTTGCATTTCATTCACTTTTATGAATCATATCACCATCACATGAGCTGTCTGGAAAGGCAACAGCAAATCGACTCTTAAGGGGATCTTTCAGGAAAGGAGTCTTTTCTTGCTGTTTTCCTTCTTGTACATTTCTTTGAGAACTTACTGAAAGGCAAATTCATACATGCGGAAATGAAATGAATCACACTGTCAGTCGCTGGCCCCAGCCACCTCTTAGCGCATCACCTCAAAGCATCTAAAAGTATGTGTCCTGGTTAGGCCATCAGCTATTTTATATAGCCTGGGCATCAATGGAAGGACTGGATTGTATTTGCCCACGGACCAGGGTTCTACTGCTCTGCAAATTGTATGGAAGTGAGAGCTGGACCATAAAGAAGGCTGATCACCAAAGAATTGATGCTTTTGAATTATGGTGCTGGAGGAGACTCTTGAGAGTCCCATGGACTGCAAGAAGATCAAACCTCTCCATTCTGAAGGAAATTAGCCCTGAGTGCTCACTGGAAGGACAGATCCTGAAGCTGAGGCTCCAATACCTCATGAGAAGAGAAGACTCCCTGGAAAAGACCCTGATGTTGGGAAAGATGGAGGGCACAAGGAGAAGGGGACGACGGAGGACGAGATGGTTGGATAGTTTTCTCGAAGCTACCAGCATGAGTTTGACCAAACTGTGGGAGGCAGTGGAAGACAGGAGTGCCTGCCGTGCTCTGGTCCAGGGGGTCACGAAGAGTCGGACACGACTAAACGACTAAACAACAACATTAATTCAGGGATCACCAACATGGTGCTGGTGGTCGCAGAGGTACCCCTGAGGCCTCTGAGACCCCCACTTTCTGGTCAGTGAAAGTGGTTACCATTTTCTCTCTCGAAAAATACATAGAACTGAAAGAGGAAGTTGGACGTCTGAAACACTTTCCCACGTCCTCTTTTGGTTCTACATGGTTTTCGAGGCTCGGATTCACTCTGCTAGATTTGACGTTTACTCAGATCCCTTGGGGAAATGAAATGTGTGGATGCCCAATTTCCTCTCCAGGTCTGATCTGGAGAGGGAGAGGGGGGAAAAGGACAGCGAGTCCAGAATCAAAGAGTGAAAGTCATTCCACATGCAGCAATCTGAATGAAAAGAGCAATATCTCCAAGAATATGCATCAATTTCCAAAATTGCCTGGTTAAATTTAAAGAAAGGTGTGTGTGTGTGTTCCCCAACTTAACATGTATTTCCACAAGAGGGATATGTTGTGTAGTTTCCTGACATTGGGTTTGTGCTTTGGTATGGCTGCACAGCAGACAGAAATGCATCCGATGCCCCTTTCTCCATGCCAGGAAGAACTGCAGCTGCTGGATTTCTGCCAAGAAAAATAGTATCTAAGGGGAAAGACAGGCATGGAGTGGTAGAGTGATAAGTGCTGTTCCAGTACGATCCAGGAAGCCATGATATATGTATGTCCCCCATCAGTGCCTTGACTTTATTTGATGGTAGTCCAGTGGTACCTTGGTTCTCAAAATGCCTTGGTACTCAAACAACTTGGAACCCAAACACTGTAAACCCAGAAGTAAGTGTTCCGGTCTGTGAACTCTTTTCGGAAGCTGAACGTGCTGTGTTTTGAATGTTACGCTTCTGTTTTGAGTGCCACACTTCCATTCTGGTGTTACGCTGGGGACTGTCTGTTTTTGCTATTTATTTTGCGTTTGTGTTTTTGCGGCTCTTTTTTGTTTGTTTTTGTGACTGTATGGAACCCAGTTCAGCTACTGGTTGGTTGATTGATTGTGTGACTGCAGTACATTGTTTATTGCTTTCATTTTATGGATCAATGGTCTCGTTAGATAGTGAAATTCATGTTAAATTGCTCTTTTAGGGGTTGTTTTTAAAAGTCTGGAACAGATTAATCCATTTTGCATTCCTTTCTATGGGAAAGCGCACCTTGGTTCTGGAACGCTTTGGTTTTGGAACAGACTTCCGGAACGGATTAAGTTTGAGAACCAAGGTACCACTGTAATAGTATTGAAGACTAGCCTTTCCTAGTACTCAAGGAGTCCCACCAAACAATTTGAGGGGGAGGACAATATTACAAGAAAAACCACAATTTCGTTTACAAATAAATTTAAATGACTGTGAGACTTCCATATGGGCACATACACTTCCTTCTCCTTTAAGATCATCAATTAGATCCCAGATTACTAGATAGAACTGGCCATTTCTGGCTGTAGAAGACAGAGTCCACACAATTTGCCTAATGGTAGGGTTGACCTTTATTGCTCAGTAATCTCCCAGACCTTCAATGTCCATTGCTTTGTACCTTCGGGAGGGGTAGGCAAAACGAGTTGAGATAAGTGAAAATTAATGGAACCTAGAGAAAGAGTCTTTAAAGCATCTTCTGGTACTGACTCATTGCACTCAGAAAAGCATGTCCTGAGGTCACTGTCTCCACCCACAATCCCTCTTGTGATGTAAGACCTTTGGTAGTTAATGCATAGCTAGGTTATTGAATTGTTGCTGATGTCAGTATTTTGTATTGCTGCTGCTATCTAGCATTTTATGCAGACCAAACCTACATATCTGCGTATACGCAGATGTGTGCTGCACTATGTTCTATACTGGGCTGCTTTCTACTGAGTAAAAGTGCCTAAGATTTTAGCCTTGGGCTGCAACCCAGCTTCCTGGGTAAGCCCTGCTGAATTGGCAGGACTTATTTCTGAGTAAAAATGTGTAGAGTTGTGTTCTTGACGCAGATGACACAACCTTGATGGCAGAAAGCGAGGAGGAATTAAAAAATCTTTTATTGAGGGTGAAAGAGGAGAGCGCAAAATATGGTCTGAAGCTCAACATCAAAAAAACGAAGATCATGGCCACTGGTCCCATCACCTCCTGGCAAATAGAAGGGGAGGAAATGGAGGCAGTGAGAGATTTTACTTTCTTGGGCTCCATGATCACTGCAGATGGTGACAGCAGCCATGAAATTAAGAGACGCCTGCTTCTTGGGACGAAAGCAATGACAAACCTAGACAGCATTTTAAAAAGTAGAGACATCACCTTGCCAACAAAGGTCCGTATAGTAAAAGCTATGGTTTTCCCAGTAGTGATGTATGGAAGTGAGAGCTGGACCATAAAGAAGGCTGATCGCCGAAGAATTGACGCTTTTGAATTATGGTGCTGGAGGAAACTCTTGAGAGTCCCATGGACTGCAAGAAGATCAAATGCATCCATTCTTAAGGAAATCAGCCCTGAGTGCTCACTGGAAGGACAGATCGTGAAGCTGAGGCTCCAATACTTTGGCCACCTCATGAGAAGAGAAGACTCCCTGGAAAAGACCCTGATGTTGGGAAAGATGGAGGGCACAAGGAGAAGGGGACGACAGAGGACGAGATGGTTAGACACGTGTTCTCGAAGCTACAAACATGAATCTGACCAAACTGCGGGTGGCAGTGGGAGACAGGAGTGCTTGGCGTGCTCTGGTCCATGGGGTCACGAAGAGTCGGACACGACTGAACGACTAAACAACAACAACAGGGTGGTGTTCCTATTTTAAAAATACACAATTTTTAAACACACTCTGTCTGTCTCTCTCTGTGTGTGTGTTTATTGTTGTAGTGTAACTTGCTTAGAACACAAGAAGGCAGGATGCGAAGAAAAGGAGTCAGAAATAAAAACTGTCAGCAGCGCAACCAGACAATTTCAGCACCCAAACGCCTGTAAAAGCACATCATTATTTTTATTGCTATTTATTACTTGTATTCTACTTTTCTCGTCCAGAACACCCAAAGGGCCTTGCAAAAGGATTTAAAAATGGACAGTAAAAATGCACAATTTTTGATTGAGCTACGGCAATTTGGAGAAGGCTGTAGCTTTGTGGCAGAGTGGGTTCAAAAGCTCCCAGGTCCAATCCCTGGCTTATCCAGGGAGGGTTGCAAACTTGTAGCATTCTGCATATTGTTGGACTCCAACTCCCACAATCCCCAGCCAGGATGGCCCAGTGGTCAAAGAGGCTAGGAGATGAAGGCCAACAGCATCCACAGGCTCCCCATTCCTGCCCCAAAGCCGGTGTTAGTCAGTGTGAAATAATGAGCTAAATGGATGAATGACACGACTCAGGACAAATTAGTTTCCTATATTTTTAAGCAAGGCAGCAAGTTAAAAACATAAAATAGCAGCACTCAAATGTCACATCAATTAAAACGGACCATTTATTAAAAGGCTATTCGATGGTTAGATACATAGAGCCTGTTGAATTAAAGAGTTTTTTCAAATGAATGGGGGGAAAGAGGTCGCAAGATCTTTAGTGGAAAGTCACCCTACATTTTGCTTCTAAAGCTCCACTTTGGGGAGCTGATTCCAAAATCTTAAACGACTGCAGCAATGTCTCTGCTCCACCCAGTATGGCAGGTGGTAGACTTTGCTACCCGTATAGAAAGTGCTTGAGAATTCTTGTTTTATTTTCAGCAAAAAATAAACTTGTCCCTTCCTCTCATTTATTTATTTTTTTGCAAGAAAAAACGGGTAGCAAAAGAGTTGTGCAAACATCAGAATTCTACCCACTTTATCAATGCATGTTTATGTGTGCTGATTATGCTACTACAGTCAACATTTTATTTATCTGTGATATTTTTAGGCTGTCCTTGAATGTGTATTTCAGGGGCAGCGTGGACAGCCAAAAATCTAATCAACCAAGTCAATGTATGAAATATCTATGAAACCTAGGCAATGTGGCATAAACATAGAATGAATGAATAAATTATAAAAGAAGAAAACATCTTAAGCTTCAACTTTTGAAAGCATAGCAAAGAAAAATGTCTTGTTGGGGAGCCTTCAGATGTTGCTTTTGTTGTGCATTTGTGATTATTTGCGCTCATGATGGTTAGATGCGATCCCATTTTCAACACTGCAAAAGACACCCTCAGCTTGCAGAGTATAGTCAGATATAACTGCATGAGAAAGGTAGATAGAGATGAACCTTCAAGCTTCCTAGACTGTCCTTCCTGTGCTGACCTATTGATCTTTCTTCAGGGTTAGACTGATACTCTCAGGATTGCTGACCTCATTTCCTACTTCCTTCTTCATCCTTACCTCAGGAAATGTGATCTCGTTGTATGTTTCTCCTATGCATGTGAAAGAGCAAATATAACTCTGAGGCCTTGTCTATCAAGTATTTACTTCCTGCAATAAATGTAGATTTCTTCCTTTCCTCAACTCAGAGCCTCAGTGTGAATTAATCCGTGCTCCTCCAACAGGGATGCAGTGTTCTTTCTTTTCTGCTTCTCTATGCATGTTAACTCCAAACACCCAACACATCCTGCCTCATCTTCAGTCAGTGGCTGCCTTGTAACTTCCTGCTGAAATCCTGTAACTTTTTTAATGGCAACTTTTCTGGTTGGTTTGCTTTTCTGCTGCTTTTCTGTCCTTACAGAGGGCAGTAACAATGGTATCACAGAGCATCGAATAAGCAGAATGACCTGTGGGTGGTCCGGTCTACATCTACCACTATTATTGTGTCAATTACATGTCCCAGAACTCACACACACAACAATCTGGAGAGATGTCTCTGGCAGGATGGTGGGGAAGGAATCACATAGGTATAATACAGGAGTGTGTTTTAGAATGGTGTAGAGCATGGGTAGGCAAACTAAGGGCTGGGGACCGGATCCGGCCCAATCTCCTTCTCAATCTGGCCCGCGAACGGTCCGGGAATCAGCCTGTTTTTACATGAGTCCTTTTATTTAAAATGCATCTTTGGGTTATTTGTAGGGCCTGCCTGGTGTTTTTACATGAGAAGAATGTGTGCTTTTGTTTAAAATGCATCTCTGGGTTATATGTGGGGCATAGGAATTCATTCATTTCCCCCCAAAAAATATAGTCCGGCCCCCCACAAGGTCTGAGGGACAGTGGACCGGCCCCTTGCTGAAAAAGTTTGCTGACCCCTGGTGTAGAGGCTAGATGGATGTAAATGTTACCCTTTGGTACAGTACACTGGTTTCTAGGCACACTGGTTTCTAGGCATTGTCAAAGGATATGTTTCAAGCTGGCAAAAATGCTCAAGGATGGTTCAAAGCAGGGTGAGTGAGAAGTGCGGTCTGGGGAGAGGCCTGAGGAGCAGCTAAAGAGTCTGAGGTGTGTGTTGTGCGCACATTTGGCCTATGGGCCTGAGGTTACCCATCCCTGGCATAGAAGAAAAAACTGGGCCTGTTCTGACCATAACATACAAACGTCTTCCCTTCTCTGAGAGCCAGTGTGGTGCAGTGGTTCAGAGCGGTAGACTCGTAATCTGGTGAACTGGGTTCGATTCCCCGCTCCTCCAAATGCAGCTGCTGGGTGACCTTGGGCCAGTCACACTTCTTTGAAGTCTCTCAGCCCCACTCACCTCACAGAGTGTTTGTTGTGGGGGAGGAAGACAAAGGAGAAGGTTAGCCGCTTTGAGACTCCTTCGGGTAGTGATAAAGCAGGATATCAAATCCAAACTCCTCTTCTTCTTCTTCTTCTTCTTCTTCTTCGACTGTGGGAAAGGCATCAGTGATAGATGGCAGGCTTGGAATGCTGTGCTGATATTTTTTAAAGGCCTTCTGAGGGCACAAAGCACATCCTATAATTTTGCTCCTTGCTCCTTACAACACCCCTGTGAGGCAGGCTTGTGTTATCAGTCCCATATTGCAGATTGAGGCTGAGAGTTTGCACTTTCCTAAGGCTACAAAATGCATTTGTGGCTGATGTGAGATTTGAGCCAAGGCCTTGCTGATTCACAACTCCGTTGTTTAGCCACAACCCTACCCTAACTTTGCTGCAGCCTCGATAGCTTTTATTTTATTTTTACTTGTAAGGATAACTGGTTTCCAGACTTGTTTCTTTGTTCTAGAGGTCAGAAAGCAGATTAGTATCTAACACTAGATCTCCCTGCAATTTGCAGTAGGTCAGTAAGAGTTTCTGAATCCTAATTGTTTAACTGTAGCAAAAATATGAAAACCCTTTTCTAAATTAGATTTGCTAAAAGGAAGAAAGCTTGGGGAGTGGGTTGTTTCTGGTGAAAGGACAGTGTGCTCAGTTTAGCTACTGAAAACACGTTCCCGGACCGAGCAGTTTCCCAATAGGTACTTAGTCCCTTAATTCTGTAGCTATTAATCCACTTTCTGGAAAGTGACATGGTTTGTGAGGTGACAACGGAGAAGTCTCAAGCTGGCTGTGGCATCGTGAGATGGTAGGAAGCACCTGTCTGTTTGTCCGATAGATAACATACTGCTAGTTCTGGTAGCTGACATCAGAAACAAGGAGGGAAGTCGCAAGGAATGGGATTTATCAGCTCATCCCTAAAGACATAGTGCGCTAAGCCTGGAGTCAAACATTGGCCTAGTTCTCACTGCAGTGGTAATTCTGGGATGTACCACTTCACACTGCAGGTGCCAGAATACACCTCTGTACAAAGCAATTCTCTGAGCTAGCTAGAATTCTTCTCTTTTTTTGGGGGGGGACAAGGGGGGGACTGGAGAAGTATGGTGGAGCATTCAATCTTTGAGTTTTGACTTGCAGCCTGAAGTGGTACAGCCCTGATACAAGTTCATCACCTTGGAGCAAACTGCCATGCATTATGATCAACTACCCACCCAATGCAAATTACTTATTATAACTTATTAATTGCAGCAATTCTACAATTTTGTGTGAGGTTAGATTTGGTACAGGGTAGTGTGTGTGTGTGTTTTCCTTTTTCAAAGACCTTATGATTTTGTGAAAAAGCTGAAAAAGTTATGGGTAATGGCAAAATGCCTTTCTGACACCGAAAGAACATTTAACAGCCAAAGCAGTTGCTAAGAGGCCATCTTGAAGATTTTGTTTTCATGCACCATGTTATTACAGGAACGTGCCACCTTCAGAAGAACGAGGGGAGTCCCTTGTTTGTCAGAGGGGTAGCTGGGTAGATTTTCCAGTGCTAGGGGCAAGGGGCAGGCTTCCATGCCCTGCATAATTATTTGCCTGCACCTGGGATTAACAGAAGGAAGGTGGGATTCTCTGCAGTTTGGGTGGGACATGCACCCTCGGAAACATACAATACATTTGTTGGTCTTCAATGTGCCTTAAGGCTCTGTGTTGTTTCATTTCAGCAAAGAAAGTCCTCTCTTCTCAAAAGTGTTACAAGCCTAAAGTTTTAGACACACTTGCCTAAGAATCAGGCTCCCCGAATAAAGCAATCAGGCTCATTCCTCCTGAGTAAGTGGCCACAGGGTTGGCGGCACATCCATTTCCCCAGCAGATTCATCAAGGTGCAAAGTCGGCTTCTGCACATCGACTCACACATAAACCCTGCTGAGTTCCATGGGGCTTACTCAGAGGTACCAGAGAGTAAGTCCCATTGGGTTCAGCAGGTCCTACTTTTGAGTAAACCTATAGGGTTGCTGATACACGGCTGCATTTATATGCCCATGCGCGCGTGCAAATATGGGAGTAAATCCCATTGAATCCTTTGCATCTTCCTCCTGAGTAAAAGTGCCACAGGGTCCAGCTATGCAGCCTTAACTGAGAATGGTGGAAAGGCCAACTTTGATGCCATAAGTCGTTTTTTTATTCAACAGGGCAGCAAACAAGGGGCCTCCCTCTTTCTTTTCTGAGGTTCTTCTGAAGGTGGTACATTCCTGTAATAATATGGTGCATGAAAACAAAATCTTCAAGATGGCCTCTTAAGCAACTGCTTTTGCCTGTTAAATGTTCTTTCGGTATCAAAAAGGCACCTATATTGAGGTTCTGATCACTTGCACCTTAATTAAAGCACAGGCGGTTTAGAGGGCAGATGGTGCATCCGCTCAGCCGCTTGATGGCGCTAGTCCTCATGGCCTGCTCTCTTTTCTCTCTCCCCCACAGCTTGCTGGGGAGCCTGCCGGGGGCCCAGGACCATGGCCAGCAGCCCTTTGCCAGGCGCCACCGACCTCCTCCTGTCCGCCTCGTCCAACGCCTTCCCGTCGGACTCGCTGAGCCAGGGGCCGCCCCCTCCGCCTCCACGCGGCGGCCCTCCTCACCCGGGCGCCATGAAGCCCAACCAAGTGGGCCAGGTGATCCTCTACGGCATCCCCATCGTGTCTCTGGTGATCGACGGGCAGGAGCGGCTGTGCCTTGCGCAGATCTCCAACACGCTGCTGAAGAACTTCAGCTACAACGAGATCCACAACCGCCGCGTGGCGCTGGGCATCACGTGCGTGCAGTGCACCCCGGTGCAGCTGGAGATCCTGCGCAGGGCGGGCGCCATGCCCATCTCGTCGAGGCGCTGCGGCATGATCACCAAGAGGGAAGCAGAGCGGCTCTGCAAGTCCTTCCTGGGGGAGAACCGGCCGCCCAAGCTGCCCGACAACTTCGCCTTCGACGTGTCGCACGAGTGCGCCTGGGGCTGCCGGGGCAGCTTTATCCCGGCGCGCTACAACAGCTCCCGGGCCAAGTGCATCAAGTGCAGCTACTGCAGCATGTACTTCTCGCCCAACAAGTTCATCTTCCACTCGCACCGCACCCCCGACGCCAAGTACACGCAGCCCGACGCCGCCAACTTCAACTCCTGGCGGCGCCACCTCAAGCTGACCGACAAGACCCCGCAGGACGAGCTGGTCTTCGCCTGGGAGGACGTCAAGGCCATGTTCAACGGCGGCAGTCGGAAGAGGGCCCTCCCGCAGGCCTCGCACGCCCACCATCCTGGAGGGGGCGGCGGAGGAGGAGGAGGAGGCTCCGGCCCTCACTGCCACCCTTTGGGCGCCGTCAAGGCGGCGGTGGTGGGCGTCGGAGGAGGCCTGCTCAGCCCGCACCTGCTGGGCGCGCCGCCGCCGCCGCCCCCGGACCTGCACCAGAAGCGCGGCCGCTTCGACGACGACGAGGAGCTGCAGGAAGCGGTGGCGGCGGCCGCGGCGGCTGCAGCGGCCGTTGCGCACGGCGGCGCCGGCAAAGCGCAAAGGAACTACCCGGTCATCCCGGTGCCCAGCAAGGGCTCCTCCTTCGGGGGCGTCCTGCAGAAGTTCCCCGGCTGCGGGGGCCTCTTCCCGCACCCGTACGGCTTCCCCGCGGCCGCCTTCAGCCTCTGCCACAAGAAAGAGGACTCAGAGGGGCTGGGCGTCGGGGCGCAAGGCGGACCCGCGGGGCACAAAGCGGCAGGTGCCGCCCCGACGGCAGGAGCGGGCCTGTCAGGGCTCTTCTGGCCCGGGACTAGGAAGGACGCGGCGGCGGCGGCCGCAGCCTTCTACCCGCCTTTCTGCATGTTTTGGCCGCCGCGCACCCCGGGGGCGCTCCCGGGGCTGCCCACGTACTTGCAGCCCGCTCCGCAGCCGCCCACTTGCACCGCCCTGGGCGGGGAGAGCCCCAGCTTGCTGCGCCAAGCCTTCCTGGACCTCGCGGACCCCGGCAGCGAAGGGGGAGCCGCTGGGCTGGGCACGCCGCCCGCCGCAGCCGCCCCGCAAGCGAGCGGCGGAGGCGGCAGCGGCAGCGGCAGGGACCCACGGGCTTTCGACGGCAGCGAGGCGGCATGTTCTCCCGCGGCTGAGGGAGGCGGCGGCGGCGGAGGGTCGCGGGGCTCGGCGCCTCACCAGCCCCACCTGCTGGACGGGCAGCCGCGGGGCAAATCCGGCGCGTCGTACCACCACTCCAGCGCCTTCCGTCCAGTGGGGGGCAAAGAGGACTCGGAAAGCCTAGCCAAGCTGCACCACCACCACCCGGCGCCGCGCTCCTCGTCCTCGCCGCCGCCCCTCTTGCTGCTGCCGCCCCCCGAGCGGGAACCAGGGGGCTGCGAACGCCCCCTCCAGCCCCCCGGCCACCGCCTGCTCTCCCCGGGGGGCACCAGCTGCAGTTACCCCAGCGAGGAGAGCAGCGAGGAGGAAGAGGAGGAGGAGGAAGAGGACGAAGAAGAAGAGCCGGAGGTGGACGTGGAGAGCCACAAGCTGCCGGAGGAGGAGGAAGCGGAGGAGGAAGCGGAGGAGGAAGAGGAAGACGAGCAGGAAGTGGTGGACCCCGTCGGGGGAGCCGGCCGCTACCTGCAGAGCCGCGGGCTGACGGACAAGGGCGCCTCCCGGGACAGGCCGAGCGGGGCAGCCTCTGCAGTGGCCGCTGCCCCGACGGGGCCTTACCCCGCGGCCTCCTGCCGGCCGGCTCCAGAGGAGGAGAAGTCGGGGGCGCCCCACTCCGAGCAGCTGCTGCTGCCGCCTCCCCCTCCCCCTCCTCCGGCTCTTCCTCTGCCCACCTGCCCCCCGAAAGGAGGAGGAAGCAGCGGCGGGAGCAGCCCAGCGCCCCATCCATCAGCGGAGGAGCAGGCGCCGCAGCCCCCTTACAAAGATGTAAATACCCCCCTCTAGGCTCCTTCGAGCCAATTATTTTTATTGAAATGCACCTCTAGGCTGAGTCGCTTCCAGATGCGGGGAGAGGAAGATGGATCGAGGAGGGTCTTTTGGCAGGGCCCCCGCCCCTTTAGAGCCAGGGAAACGGAACTGGCAAGAAATAGGGCGAGCCTCTCCCGCATCTCCAAAGGCAGCGCCTGCCTTGCCCGTGACACTTTCAAGCGGTTGTGGGTGCGCGTGGCTCTTGTCTGGCGCTCCCCCCCCCCTCTACGCCCCAGCACAGCTTCTCTGGGGGGAGGGGGCATGGGTAAAGGGGCTCAGGAAACGGGGGCCACTATCCGGCCCTTTCCCAGCCTCATTGATTTCAATGAGACCTTTAAACACCTCCTCAGTCTCGGCTTCTCGCCCAATATGTGCTCCAATATTTGTTCGCCCAATATCTGCTTCCAAAGAATAAGGTCTCCCTTAGAAGAAACACCAGTTCCTTCGACCCTAACTGGGCTTCTTCGAAGGAGGCGGGTGCGCGTTGCCATTTTTGAGGGTCGCGCAGAAAAACCAACGCGGGGGGGGGGGGCGCTTTATCACAGGTTTCAGGACCCGCAAGAGCTACAGGCGGACCCGATGCCTCTCCCAGCACGGCGCACAACCCGCTTCAGTCTCAAAATCCCTTGCCTGTGCCTCACTTCTGTGGACTGGATTCTCACCGCCGGCAGATGAGATGGCAAATCGGTTTCTGGGCTGTGCCATTTCAAGGTTGAAGGCGTAAGGGAGTACGGGACTGAATGCTCCTGCATATAAAATAATTAAACCAATGGCTCTCACGCAGAAAGCTAGCATGTCAGGGAGGGAACTTTTTGAAACGCTAGCTTTCTATGTGCAGCGGCATTACTATCATCATCATTTAGTCATTTTTTAGTTAGTAGTATGAAGAACCACCTGAAATGTCGCGGAGCCCAGAAACTGCTTAACTACCTCATGTATTGTCTGTGATAATTAAGTGCTTTAGTGCCAGGACACTAAGTTGGTTGGGTTCCAGCGCACGCCTTGTAACAGGAGCCACTGCAGACTCGCAGACGTTAACGGGCCTGAGTTGGTCCTGTGCATTAACTTCAAGGGGTCTACTCGGAGTAGGACTAACATGGGCTACCGCTCCATGCCCTTTTACTTACAGCTCAGGACCCGCCCTCATAATAGGTTCTGCGGAGTTCTGATAGCCACACCTCAATTTTTTATTTTTTACTATATTTATTTTTATATTTCTAGAGTTGGGAGAGGAGCAGAAAAGCACAACCAATAGGACTAGGGGTCTGGAGCAAGTCCCTTAAGCGGAAAGGGAGCTTTTCGGTTCAGAAAATAAGACCCAAGGGTGCGGAGGAAGCACCGAGAGAGAAGCTTTGCGCTCTCTCATAATGCTAGAGTTCTGGAGAAAGGACGTGGGTGAGCGGTAGGGCGTCTGCTTTGCAGGCCGGAGGTCGCTGGTTTGATCCCCGGCATGTCCTGCCAGAGCTGGGAGAGACCTCGGCCCGAAATCCTGGAAGAGCCTCTCCCAGTCCGTACTTGAACGAGATCAAACGGCCTGACCCATTATGTCAGCGATCAAACTGACTAATTAATCTCTGGAACTCGCTGCCACAAGATGTAGCGCTGGCCATTGACTTAAGATGGGAATTTTCTGCGGAATCAGGAAAGGACAAGTCTATAAATGAGTCCTAGTTAGAATAGAATCATAGAATCATAGGGCTGGAAGAGACCACAAGGGCCATCGAGTCCAACCCCCTGCCAAGCAGGAAACACCATCAGAGCACTCCTGACATATGGTTGTCAAGCCTCTGCTTAAAGACCTCCAAAGAAGGAGACTCCACCACACTCCTTGGCAGCAAATTCCACTGTTGAACAGCTCTTACTGTTAGGAAGTTCTTCCTAATGTTTAGGTGGAATCTTCTTTCTTGTAGTTTGGATCCATTGCTCCGTGTCCGCTTCTCTGGAGCAGCAGAAAACAACCTTTCTCCCTCCTCTATGTGACATCCTTTTATATATTTGAACATGGCTATCATATCACCCCTTAACCTCCTCTTCTCCAGGCTAAACATGCCCAGCTCCCTTAGCCGTTCCTCATAAGGCATCGTTTCCAAGCCTTTGACCATTTTGGTTGCCCTCCTCTGGACACGTTCCAGTTTGTCAGTTGTACTGGGTATTGAATGCAACTTCCAAGTTGGGGGGGGGGGGACGTGACTGCCTATCAATAGCTAAGGAAAGTCCTAACGTGTACACTCCCCTCAATAGTGACCCGTGGAAATTAAGGCCACGATCCTCTACTACACACATATCTGGGAGGAAATCCCATGGAACTCAGCGGGGCTTACCTCTGAGTAGATATTATATAGGATTGCGCTATAAATTGGTTTAGAGGAGACCTCGCCACTTTTTAGTAGGTCCCAATAGATGCGTGCGGGGCCCGAGGGTTTGTCATAATCGGGTCTCTATAAGCACTTACTCTTTTTCGGTCGGCATACACACTGTACCTTTAAAGCAGATTCGCTGCACCTTCTTTCCCTCAAAGTATTCTGGGCACTGTAGTTCGTTAAGCGTTGCTTTGCGTTGTCACCCTGTGAGGCGTAAACTACAGCGCCCAGAATCCTTTGAGGGAAAGAGGTTGCAGCGAATGTGCCTTAAAAGGTTGATACACAGAGTTGAAGGCAATCCTTAGCTTGCTCTCCTGTTAAGGAGGACGGATCACCTCTCTGGGAATATTCTGGTTCCATGCACCCATTTCCCTGACATCAAGACCCACTGATCCCAACGGCACTTCTTCCGAGGAAGCGCCTTGAGGAACACAGACTTGGGTACACACCCAGAAGGAAAAGCCCCTGGATCAGTTCCACTGGAGGCCGCGAAGCCCAGCTTTCTGTGGCCAACAGAGATAAATCACGCGGTAGCTCAGCTGGCTGAGCATAAAACTCTTGATCTCAGACTGAAATCCATGGGTTTGAGCCCCACATTGGGCAAAAGATTCCCGCATCTCAGGGGGTTGGACTAAATGACCTTTGCAGTCCCTTCCAAGTTTACAATTCTATAATTCTATAGATGCTCAGCCCATCACTGACTGAGACAACGTCTCCTCACTTGGTTCGCTCCCGCCCGCTCAGGTAGGCTGCGCAATGAACGACAGTGTCCCGGCTTGGATTCCTTAAACTGGACTTAAACTGGTGGTCGTTGCCTTCAACGGTGGAGGGGGCGGATAATAAGAATAGTAGTAGTAGTCATAATAATAATAATAATAATAATAAGCACTTCCTTCCACTCTGGGCAGCTTCCACAAAGACAAAAAATACACTAAGATGTCACACATTAAAAACTTCCCTGAACAGGACTGCCTTCAGATGTCTTCTAAAAGTGTGGTAGTAGTTCTTCTCTTTGACATCTGGTGGGAGGATGTTCCACAGGGCGGGCGCCACTACCGAGAAGGCCCTCTGCCTGGTTCCCTGTAAACTCACTTCTCGCAATGAGGGAACCTCCAGAAGGCCCTCGGCGCTGGATCTCAGTGTCCGGGCTGAACGATGGGGATGGAGACGCTCCTTCAGGTATACAGGACCGAGGCCAGTTTAGGGCAATTGAGGTCCATGGTGGACATGTGCGGGATTTACTTCCGAGTAAACAGGGCTCACTATCCAGCTGTGGACGCAAGCCTCCGCTCCGCACAACCAGCCCTGACCTGTTTCAACCACAACACGGGGCGAGTTTTCCCTGCGTTGAAGTAGACGAGGCTTTACATTGCTAGAGCGCGCTGGGGTCGCGCCCCCGGCTAGGATCCGCGCAACCAGAACTTATGCACGCTGCTTACTCGAAAGTAAGCCTCAATTGAGTCCAAGGGTTCTTCGCTGAAATCCATGGGGTCTTTAATGTCCCCCCCCCCAGCAACCATACTTAAATGTGACCCTCCCCCTTTATATAAGACTTATTTGTGGATGTTATTCATCTGTTGCCCCCCGCCTCAAATAAAAAATATCTCAGGGACCCGACAAGCATCGCCGGTCGCAGTGGCGTAGCGTGGGGGGTGCAGGGGGAGCCGGCCGCACCGGGCGCAACATCTGGGGGTTAGGGTTAGGGGGCGCAAATCCACGGGTTAGGGGGCGCAAATTACTTGCCTTGCCCCGGGTGCTGACAACCCACGCTACGCCACTGGCCGGTCGTCATGTTTGTGCCTCCCCCCCCCCCCGCGCGTTTGTTTCTCCTGCTCTATTTTTCTTGCTCGCTGCAAACCGTTTGCTTTCTCTTTCCTGTTAATTGCTCATCGATTGCATTAGGTTTGGCTTTTAATTCCTGTTTGTCTATTTGTTTCTCGTCGTGCTAGATCCAGAAAGGCAAGGAGGGGAACCAGGTTGCCGCGTCGGCGAAGGAAGACAACAGCTTCTCAGGCAAGACACGGAGCTGTTGGCTAATTTCTCACGCCGGGGCAGACCCGGGAGCGCAGTGGAAACGGACAAATGCGCAATTGGGGGTTCCAGATCCGGATTTGTCCTTAGGAATGTGGCTGCTGAACCGCAGATCCTTTCTCAGACACTGCACGTGTGAGCGTGTGCGTGTCAGATCACACTGAACTAGATATCGATCTTCTCGAACATTTAATCAGCCAAGTTAACACGACAATTACCAGCAACGACTAAGAAACACTGGTCGTTAGTATTCCTAACAAATGCTAGCAGGTTCTCAATGCCATACAACACGTTTTCCTTTCTCTATGTCCTTGCATGCTGGCATGTATCTACTCCCCTCTCAGGTTTGTGGGGTGGCGGCGTTCCTTCCAAAGAGCTTTGCAATATTGCAAAGAATAATAATTAATTCGGGTTTTGTTTTTTGTTTGTTTTACTTTCAGAGAAGAGCAAGGAACACAATTTTTTCATCACAGACGCCGAACATCCAGGAGGGGATTTCTGGAGAAATATCGCAGGTAGGCTCAGAGTGCAGGGGAATCAATGCACACGTTTGCAACCGGACCGGTCCCGTGTCCCTTACTCGGAAGTAAGCCCCGCTGTAAGGCTTCCTCCCAAGTCTGCGTGCGTAAGACTGTGTAGCCTTCAAATTCCTAATCAAATGACTGAATATTTTGTAGAAGGGTAAAAATAAACAACGGTCCCAGATAGATATAATAACTAAGGGAAAAATGCAAAGAGGTGTTAATAGCAATAAGGTTATTAATTGCTGGGCATATTTCAGCAGGAAATTTCGGGAATGGAGCAGGTTACACAATGGAGCCGGCTGGTAGGGAAGAGAAAACATAAAATGACAATAATTGAAATGTTCTCTTTGAAACCTTCCATTAAAAAGGATCACAGCTTATTGCTTTTAATATCTGTCAGAGAGACATTAAAGGTGTTTTATGAGATCCATGGCAACATTTATATTATCTCCGTGATAATGATCTCTACACAAAATGTATAATACATTGACAAAAATTACATTATACAAATTAAATGGAACCACCTTTTACTGATTGCTAAATGTCTCCAAGGGGTTGGGGGGGGCGGAGGGGGGAGGGAAAGACGTGATTAGAAGTTTTGATACTAAGTTGTCTATTGCGAGGGAGGGTTATAAGGAAAAGGGGTTTTTGTTTCTTGGGAGAGGGAGAGAGAGAGAGAGAGAAAAGGGAATCTAATTTTCCATTTATGTAATGCAAACTGTCTTGGCTTTGACTATTCACGGTTAATTGACTGTCAAACGAGGTTGTTATCCCGAGGCTATGTCTGCAAATTTGCCTGTCAAATGAGACAGAGAGAGCAAGCCTTGGAGAGAGAGAGAGAGAGAGAGAGAGAGAGAGAGAGAGAGAGAGATGCAAGTGTAGTGGGAACTGATGAAGAAAATGGGATCTTCCAGAAACCTTATATAATAGCAGCCAGCACAGTTCTGACTATATATATATATATATATATATATGCAGGTTTTGGTGTCCTCGGGTGTCTTCCCGTGTAAAAGTTGGGGTGTCTAGGCGACGTTTCGACGAGGTCTCACTCGTCATCTTCAGGCTGGTGCTTTCGGCTTCTTGTTACTGGAACAGAGCAGGATCTCAGTGTTTGAGTTCCTATAAATACTGTTGAGGAGGTGTGGTGTATAGCCTCCAAAGTTCTGGGCAGAGAGGAGGTTCCCAGGCTAGTGTGCCTTTTCTTCTTTTGTTCCTTAATTACTTGAGGGATATCTTGAGTGATTTCTTGAGTGATTTCCTGAATCCCACTTAGGTGGGTCATTAGGTGTGGATTAGTTGCTAAAGCCTTCGTGTCTTGAACTCTTGAACTTTGTGAAGAGTTTTTCTGAGAAGATGGCTGTACTGCACTTGGTTGTGCTCTGGCTTGGCTTCGTGTATAGGGGCGAGCTGTGGTTTTGTGGCCTGTGCCAGCCAGATCTGTGTAGGGATTGCAGGGGGGTGCAGCATCCGGAGGTGCCACCCTGGTTTGGCTACTGGATGGTCAAGGGCACTACAGATAAAATTAGCAAAATCCTCCATAAACACAATATCAAAACAGCCTTTTGCACCAACCAAAAAATAGCCAATATCCTCAGAAACCCCAAGGATAAAATTCAGTTGGAAAACCAAGGGGTCTATGAAATACCCTGCAAAGTCTGCCCAGCCACGTACATTGGACAAACAAACAGACGAATAAATGCACGGATCGCAGAACACAAGAATGCCGTCAAAAAAGAAGAAAAAACTTCCTCTCTTTTCCAACACATGAAAGAAACAGGACACGAAATTAATTTTGCAGATTCCAAATTGCTCTTTAACATGGAACATCACCACAAGAGAATAATCATGGAAGCCATCGAGATAGAGAAACACCCTCACAACATGAACAAGCGTGACGACACATCCCGCTTGCCAGACATCTGGAAATTAGCCCTCCCCACAAAATCCGACACCAGATCCAGAGGCACACAGAACGCCATCACCAATCAACCACACCAGACCCAAACCCAGACCCTCTCCACAGATAAATTACAGACACCATCCAGTAGCCAAACCAGGGTGGCACCTCCGGATGCTGCACCCCCCTGCAATCCCTACACAGATCTGGCTGGCACAGGCCACAAAACCACAGCTCGCCCCTATACACGAAGCCAAGCCAGAGCACAACCAAGTGCAGTACAGCCATCTTCTCAGAAAAACTCTTCACAAAGTTCAAGAGTTCAAGACACGAAGGCTTTAGCAACTAATCCACACCTAATGACCCACCTAAGTGGGATTCAGGAAATCACTCAAGAAATCACTCAAGATATCCCTCAAGTAATTAAGGAACAAAAGAAGAAAAGGCACACTAGCCTGGGAACCTCCTCTCTGCCCAGAACTTTGGAGGCTATACACCACACCTCCTCAACAGTATTTATAGGAACTCAAACACTGAGATCCTGCTCTGTTCCAGTAACAAGAAGCCGAAAGCACCAGCCTGAAGATGACGAGTGAGACCTCGTCGAAACGTCGCCTAGACACCCCAACTTTTACACGGGAAGACACCCGAGGACACCAAAACCTGCATTCCTGTACCCGTGAAAATCTACGAAAGCAAATATATATATATATATATATATGATCCCTAAATGATCCAACATGGTTATATGCTTGTTCCACTGCAAAAAAAGCAAAAGAAAAGCAAACCCTGCTTTCCTTCAATGGATTTCACATGATTTAAAAGCCCACTCTGAAACGGGTGCTGCGACGAGGGAGGGAAAACAATGGCCTTTTAAATAAAGTGAATAAGAGATGATAAAAAGGGAAATTGATATTAAGAGTGGGGCAAGGGATAATCTAGCTTGATTATTTCCAGGGTATTATGAAATTGCCCACCAGGGAGCCCAATACCAGCAGGAATACATTCCGGAGTAAGTTATTAAGAAAGCTTTGTACGATTCTTGGCTTCCTGCGCTGGAGAAAATTTAGATAAACTGAGATGTGTAGATACAGAAAAGTAGTCCCACATCCCTGCATTGTGCCTGTGTGTGTGTGTGTGTGTGTGTGTGTGTGAAAGAGAGAGGACTCCTGCATGTATACATGCAAATGAATACCTCTCTCCCATTTATCTGATTTCTGGCTCCCAAAGTACTACAAAGACTGTTTTCTAGAGAAGCATCTGTGTTGAGTCTGTTGCAGCGAAAACAACAAAGAATCTTGTACTACCTTGAAGCACTAATAAAACATAAGCCTTCAAGAGCATAGTTCAACTCCATCGGCTATTCTTAGCCCACAACAGCTAGGTAAACCCTCCAGAATCAATGGCAGTATATCTTACAATACCAGATATTAGGGACATGCAGTCTGATGCCTTCCATGGGCCGATCACGGGCCTTCCAGAAGCAGCTTGCTGGCCACTGAGCTAAGCCGACCCCATATCTGATCAGCAGGACTTAAGTTTAGTGTCAGGGTAGCCAACATGGTGCTATCCAACTGCTGTTGGACTACAGCTCCCATTAGCCCCAGTCAGCCTGGACAATAGTCAATGGTATGGGAGTTGGACCAACAACATCCACAGGGCAACACGCTGGCTGTCACCATGGACTTGGTGATTTCAGTGAGATGGTTTTATTCATTATTTGTCACATCCTGGCACACCTCCCCTCTGTCTGTTGGATGGATCTAGATGAGTAAGGGTAAAGGGACCCCTGACCATTAGGTCCAGTTGTGACCGACTCTGGGGTTGCGGCGCACATCTCGCTTTATTGGCCAAGGGAGCCGGCGTACAGCTTCCAGGTCATGTGGCTAGCATGACTAAGCCGCTTCTGGAGAACCAGAGCAGCGCACGGAAACGCCGTTTACCTTCCCACTGGAGCAGTACCTATTTATCTACTTGCACTTTGACGTGCTTTCGAACTGCTAGGTTGGCAGGAGCAGGGACCAAGCAACGGGAGCTCACCCCGTCACGGGGATTCGAACCGCTGACCTTCTGATCGGCAAGTCCTAGGCTCTGTGGTTTAACCCACAGTGCCACCCCCATCCCCCCATCTAGATGAGTAGGAGAGGATATTTTTATATATGAATGATCCCTCGTATTCTCACTTGTGTGAGAATGCAAATAATTATTTCAGCAGAGTAATATCACCATCCGTGCGCAGCTTATCTCTAGAAGCTATTTGGGACAAGGTTACATAACCTCGAACAATTACGATATCCAAGGATGCTTAGGCAGACTTGGATTATTTTCTCCCTTTTAATGTTTCCCTCTTAACAAATAAACCACTCTCAGGCTGCTTAAGTAAACTAGAATATACAAGGTTTACTCACATTAAAAGTCTTGCCAGGATTCAACAGTTACAGTGATGAAAATCAGGCAGGCAATAATCCTTAAATGTTACAAAAGTTCATATTCCATTTCAAAAGGGAGTGTGCTCCCTGGAGGAGAGCTCACAGACAACTTACTCCATTGCAGGTAAGAAGAAGAAGAGTGTGTGTGCAGTGACAGGAAGAAAAAATTAAGTTTCCATTGTTCCCCTTCCCATCACACAAGTTTAGAGGATATGCCATCACAGAACCCCATGTTTGTGACTATCTAGCAATCATGCATCTAGCAATTCATGACAGACAGAAGAAAATACTTATTTACACAGGGCATAGCTGAAGTGTAGGATCTGCTCCCACAGCAGGCAGGAATATCCACCAACTTGGGGGGCCGTAAAAGAGGATTGGGCAAACTCATGGAGGGATTAGCTATGAAAGATAATGTTGTGGCTCCACTGTTAGGTGCTATGTGCTTCTGACCTGTTCCTGGAAACTGCAGGAGGGGAGAGTTCTGTTGTCTTTCCAAGAACGGAAGTGGCATGAGTAAAAACGGAGACTTTTCAATTAAAATAATAATAATAATGAAGGTAGAATCACCTCCCACATTAGCCTCTGGGACTATTTGTCCCTTCCCTCATGTGCCTAGTTGTCAAATTGATTGCCAATAGGAGAGGGGATGTGTTTTCTGTTTTTCCACCCAAAATGGTAACGTCTTCCATTGCACCTATCATTCATAGATAGATAGATAGATAGATAGATAGATAGATGATACATAGATAGATAGATAGATAGATAGATAGATAGATAGATAGTATGGCACATTCTATCCCCCAAAAGGGGCAACAATGCCTTCAATTTGCCCCCTATTCTGGCAAAAAATAAAACAGAGGTTTCGTTTGCTTGCTTGTTTTTGAAACAGTGATCTTTAAAGGTTCCCTGCAAAAACCACCAAGGTGGATCTGCCTCAGATCTGGCAGGCTTAATTCACTGTGGATCCGGCGGGCCTCTTTTGCCTGCAGGCTTCCTTGACTTATGTGCTAGCATGGATTATGCCATTCTACTAATGGGATGCATTAGGGAAGCAGTCTACTAATGCGTCCCATCAGCGCAAGGTTTTCTGCTTGTGCCATAGGGCTTTGCCCCTCTCCCCTTCCTGTATGCGCTCCAGAACATGAGGGGAACCCCCCAGAATAGATCTAGGGGCTGTGCGAGGAAAGAGAGGGAGAACGTTCTTGCTGTGCAATCGGAAATCCTCGCACAGATGGAAGGGTTGCCTTAGCACTATGATGGATTCCACCAATTCTGCAGAAGTATGTACTGAGAAAGGGACGCGGGTGGCACTGTGGGTTAAACCACAGAGCCTAGGACTTGCCGATCAGAAGGACGGCGGTTCGAATCCCCACAACGGGGTGAGCTCCCGTTGCTCGGTCCGTGCTCCTGCCAACCTAGCAGTTCAAAAGCACGTCAAAGTACAAGTAGATAAATAGGTACCACTCCGGTGGGCAGGTAAACGGCGTTTCCGTGCGCTGCTCTGGTTCACCAGAAGTGGCTTAGTCATGCTGGCCACATGACCTGGAAGCTGTACGCCGGCTCCCTCGCCCAATAAAACGAGATGAGTGCCGCAACCCCAGAGTTGGCCACGACTGGACCTAATGGTCAGGGGTCCCTTTACCTTTTTATGTATTGAGAATGAGCAGGTGTCCTTGGTTAATTGTGAGTGGGGAGGAAAAAGAGAGACCTAGAGCATCAGATAAAGACCACTGCTCATCCTGCTACTCTAAGTTTCATTCCTAACACTAGAAAGCAAAAAGGTCACCAAGTGACCAGAATGGGGGTGGAAATACCTGATCTTATGCCCTTAACAGCAGTTTTAGCTGCATAAACCAGCAAGCTGTTGCTTTTCACAGATGGTTATCCTTCCTTGCTGTTTGTCAAGCTGCTGCTGGGATACGCAGCAGGAGACATAAAGTGAAGCTGCCAAGTCGAGGTAGACGGAGAAGGTTTTTCCAGGTTGTGGCAGGCCTTGTCATGCACAAGGGCGACTGAAGCTTCGTATGTTATTCCTTAGCCAGTTATTAGAGAACACATGTAGTTTCACAGGAACAGCATAGGGCGGTCAGATTAAAAGTGATGCCAGATATTTCTGCACCTTTGGTTGCTGCACCCTACCCCCCCTCTGCCCGTACGGGCCAGTCTTGCCAGACTCTAGGGTTGTGCGCTCATCTCACTCTATAGGCCGAGAGCCAGCGCTGTCCACAGACACTTCCGGGTCACGTGGCCAGCGTGACAAGCTGCATCTGGCGAGCCAGCGCAGAACACGGAACGCCATTTACCTTCCCGCTGGTTAGCAGTCCCTATTTATCTACTTGCACCGCACCCGGGGGTGCTTTCGAACTGCTAGGTTGGCAGGCGCTGGGACCAAACGACAGGAGCGCACCCCGCCGCGGGGATTCAAACCGCCGACCATGCGATCGGCAAGTCCTAGGCACTGAGGTTTTACCCACAGCGCCACCCGCGTCCCTGCTGTACCCTAAGGAACTATAAAAGGTGCAGTAGTGCCTGGTTAGAACAGAAGACAAGACCATTGCAATTTATATTCCTGACTCATTAATACTACAGTTCTAGACATGCTTACTCAGAAAGTAGGTCTCTTCGAGTGTGTTTTAGTCCCAGTCCTGGTTAAGTGGAAAGAAGACTGTAGCAAGAGGCCTAGCTTTCAATGCAATGGCCAATCTGTCGGAAAGCTCCTAATAAGAAGAATAAGGAACTTCCCTGCACACAAACAACTAGTGTGCCAGGGAGAAATGCTTTAACTCAGGCACCCCCCAAACTCAGCCCTCCAGATGTTTTGGGACTACTATTCCCATCATCCCTGACCACTGGTCCTGTTAGCTAGGGATGATGGGAATTGTAGTCCCAAAACATCTGGAGGGCTGAGTTTGGGGGTGCCTGCTTTAACTTACCCTTCTCCTTGACATCCTAGGGGTGCTGTTTTTTTACATGCGGGGATTTATATGCTGTCCAGCACCAGCCTGCAAGGATCAAGCAACGTACCGTATTTTTCGCTCTATAAGACGCACCAGACCACAAGACGTACCTAGTTTTTGGAGGAGGAAAACAAGAAAAAAATATTCTGAATTTCAGAAGCCAGAACAGCAAGAGGGAGTGCTGCTCTTGCTGTTCTGGCTTCTGGGATAGCTGCGCAGCCCGCATTCGCCCCATAAGACGCACACACATTTCCCCTTACTTTTTAGGAGGGAAAAAGTGAGTCTTATGGAGCAAAAAATACGGTATATTCTGGGTCAAGGACACATAAGAGTAGTGAAGTTTTGCAGGACCAAGGACAGCTCCCTATAAGAGCTTTTAGGGTCAAACACTGAGCTCAGATAGTTGAGCAAGGCAGCTGCACTGTAGATTCTGGTTCCCTGCTGGAGAAGTTTGAGTCCACAACCTCAGGGCAAAGTCAGGTGTCCTCTTTGTCAGGGTGATCTTGGCCTTGGCCTGGGTTAGATCCTGGCAATCCTGTGGCAGAAACCTGCTAATCCATATTTAGAATCGTAGAATTGTGGGCTCACTAGGGTCATCTAATGCAACTCCCTGCAACGTAGGAATCTTTTGCCCAACACGGGGCTTGAACCCAGGACCCTGCGATTAAGAGTCTCATACTCTACCAGCTGAGCTATTTGAATACCGTATTTTCCCAGGTATAGCACGCTCCCATGTATAAGATGCCCCCTTTTTAAAGCCTCCAACTGATGGTCCTCTCTCTGGCAGAAGACGCCATGCACCCGCCCAATTGCCCCAGCAACAGCCAATCAACAACCCAGCTTGCCACAGCCACCATTAAAACAACCAGTAGCTACTGACAATCCAGTGGTGTAGCGTGGGTTGTCAGCACCCGGGGCAAGGCAAGTAATTTGCGCCCCCTAACCCTGAGTGAGCCAGGTAGGGGCAGAGAGCTGCGAGTGCGAGCGCGCCCCCCCCCCTGATGTTGCGCCCGGTGCGGCCGGCCCCCCCTGCACCCCCCACGCTACGCCACTGTGACGATCTCCAGCTCACGCCAGCAACCAAACCCAAGTTCCGCCCCCCAAGGCACTACTCATGTATAAGACGACCCACCATTTTTCACATTATATTTTAAGAAAAAAAGCTTGTCTTATACACAGAAAAGTACGGTATATTTGTTTTTTGTGAATTGATAAATATTTGTTGATATGGAGAGGGGTGGTTAGGGGGGCGAACGACGGGGTGAAGTAGTAAGTTATGTTTTCTCTGAGTTTATGGTCTTTCCAAAGAGAGAAAAGTTTTTATTTTGCAGTCTATACTTGTAATCCAGACATTGCACATGAATGGGGGGGGTGAATAACTTAGTTGTACTTGGACCTTGCCCCCCCCCCCCCCAGCACTGCTTATGTCTATAGAGGCACCACACCAACTCAAAATTGCACCTGGGGTCTGCAAGGCACTTTTTGCCATGGGCAAGATGGTCTCTATTTGCAAGCAACATGACAACCTGTAAAACGTCCCCCTCTTGCAAGGTTTATTAAATCACTCCCCCTCCCCGCAGAAAGAAACTCTGCACTGTACATCAACGTGATATCTTCCATTGCAAGGCTAGAAACTTGTGGAGAGTAACAGAAGACCAAATCACACATCTCTTCTCCGTAATGGTATGAGCAGAGGTCCAGTTCGTAAGCTCAGTCTCCTGGAAGGAGTCTCCAGCCTGTGCTGGGCCCATGGGTAACCCTTGAAACGCGGTCCAGGACCGGGCCAGAATCTGGAGGTTCTGCTAGGAGTCAGTCCGACAGGGCCAAGGCAGGAAACCAGGCAAGGACAGGTACAGGATCTGGCATACAGCAATGTTGCTCCTTCAACCTGGGGCAGGGTCCGTCAGCCTTTTATCTTTGTCGGGGTAACGGCCGGTCCTGATCCCCCGGCGACTCACCTCCCTGTCTTGCCTGAAGGCAAGCACTCCTCCGGCGAGTACTCAGGCCTCTCCTTCTCTCAGACCTGAGTCTCTGCAGCTCGGGAGACGTCGGTGGGTTACTAGACCCAGGGGTCGCCTCAGCCTCCCCTGACCCAACCGGTAGTGGAGCAGCTGTAAGTGATGGCCCAGCTGAAGGCAACGAGGTAATCCCCGCATCTGGAGCCAGGGCAGGCTCAGGCCCCTGACTCGGCCCAGCTGGTGTTTGTTGCAGGGGAAACTGTGCAGACTGGGACTCTTCAGGATCAGGCCCCAGACTTGGTTCAGATGATGCCTGAGGATCCGGTGCAGACTGAGACTTCTCTGGTTCCGAGTCTGAGCCCGAGTCCCAGGCCATCACACAGCCAATGTGAACAGTGCTAGGCCCAATAGACTGATGCTCTGGTTCTTGTTGAAGGCACCTTCATACACTTCCATGGTCTCAAGCTTTCTGAAACAAGCCCTGATCCAAAGTCCAGCCCAATAAAGTGATCCTAAGCATGGCCACTCAGCAGCCCCATAGAGGTCCATGGGTAGAGGCATGCTTTAGAACAGGCATCCCCAAGCTCTGCCCTCCAGATGTTTTGGGACTACAACTCCCATCACCCCTAGCTAACAGCACCAGTGGTCAGGGATGATGGGAGTTGTAGTCCCAAAACATCTGGAGGGCCGAGTTTGAGGGTGCCTGCTTTAGAACCTGGAGTTCCAGGCCCCCTGTAAATGGAGTTGTTTGATCATGAACATAAGTCAAGGGATCGGGTGGGGTTGCCAGTAATTTCCTTCACCTCTCAGCCAAAAAATAATATACAAGGACCAGCTAAATCCTACTGCTTTTTATAAGCATCCCTTTTTCTCCTGCATTATTGAGCTTTTATTTGTATTTCTATTTGTATTTTGAATTTTTTAAAAAATTGCACCGGACAGTGACCTTGTGTTCCTCACACAACATCCTGGAATGAAGTTTAGCAACCATGTTGCTGAGCATAATGGAAATGCTGGCACCACGTTGGATACATCTGGTTTTACAATTGCATTACTACAATAAATATCGAGAAGAGATCACAAATGTCACTATTGAATATGCATCATACGCAATAATAGGATTTCTGCAAAGGGCAGATTTAAGTGTACATTGATCAGTGGAAACTAGGAATAAACCATTCCCTGTAAATATATAGAAAAATCAACAAATCTAAAGTTCATGTTTTAATAATATCTCATCATCTAATATTCTCGGATGACATTGGCTCATTTATATATTGTCCTTTGTCCAAAGAGCTCAGAAAGGTGTGTGCAGAATCTTCCGATTTTATCCACCCAGCAGCCTAATAATAATAATAATAATAATAATTTTATTATTTATATGGCTAGGTTGAGAGTTGTTGTCTAGCTTCATGGCTAAGCAAGGATTTGAACTCAGGAATTCTCAGCCTACATAGAGCACTCTGATTTCTTCCGACTGCCTTTAATCTCGTACAGAGTTACTTAATACACAGCTAATTTAAGTCTGCATGTTTCAATGAGTTTACTTCATGTTTAACTGTGGCCTGCGGCTCTTCCTGCTTTTGATGAAATGTTTTGCATTTTCCATTTTATCGAGTGAATATCTTGTCAGCAAGCAGGATCTAGCTGCCCCCAAAACCCTTTCAGGGCATTTTGACGGATGGGAGGGGGTCACATACCTGGCAATCACCTGACCTCGTTGTGACATCAGGTGAACGATTCTCCTTTACCTGCATGGATTGAAATCAAACCATGCAGGTAAGGGCTCAGGGCTTTGCCGGTACCGTTC
Organism: Podarcis tiliguerta; assembly: GCF_965153285.1. Classification (NCBI taxonomy): domain Eukaryota; kingdom Metazoa; phylum Chordata; class Lepidosauria; order Squamata; family Lacertidae; genus Podarcis; species Podarcis tiliguerta. The sequence goes on from NC_139544.1 coordinate 54,577,401, forward strand.
ACTAGCTGATTGGTGGTGTCCGCAAACCCCTGTTTCACTGTCAACACAGTTTGAATTGGTGCCCACGAGGACCAAGGCACTGGTGTCTGCAGGCATAATCCCCACTTTTAGAAGGGATCTGCATCTTTATCTGCTCAAAACCTTGTGATATATATGAAATCAAGCGTACAACAGGTGGACATGTCTTTGGGGAAATGGCATGGAGCAGTTTTAGACACCGACTGGACTGAATTAAGCCTGAATTAAGCTGGTGGTTGCTCATCACTGATCTATACTGTAGGTCAGCCATCCCCAAACTCGGCCCTCCAGATGTTTTGGCTCTACAATTCCCATCATCCCTGATCACTGATCCTGTTAGCTAGGAGTGATGGGAGTTGTAGTCCCAAAACATCTGGAGGGCTGAGTTTGGGGATGCCTGCTGTAGGTCGTTTGTTGTGATTTTATTTATTTATTTAGACAATTTATCTATTATGATTGTCTCTATATGGTGTACAAGTGACTCAACAGTATAATAAAGATAACAATTTGTTAACGCTGTAATATCAGAATGCCTGCTGAAATTAGCATCTTTGCTACTAATAGTATATGGGGTATGTACTAAACATATTAGGTATACTACTGTGTACTAAATATATTAGATATACCCCTATCTTGTATATACACCATCCTGTAAGGTGGGGTTTATACATTTGTTTGACAATTATTGCACACCAACAATTTTGCGCATGAATAGTGTATATGGTTTATAGAGCTGCCTTGTATTGACAGATGTGGTCCATGTGCTGCTTCCCAGATGTTGTTGGACTACAATTCCCAGCATCCCTGACCACTGGCTGGGATGCTAGCTGGGGCTGATGGGTGTTGGAGTCCAACAGTAGTCAACAGGCATCACATTGGCTATCCCTGGTTCAGACAGTACTTAGCCTGTCATCTGCCTCTTATAAGGCAACTTCCTGTGTCCCTGATGCAGTCCCTACTCTCTCTTGGTTGGTTACCCCATGCCTCTGAGTTGGCCTTTACCAGGGATGAAGTCTTTAGTGCAAGAGACCCTGTGGAACTCCTTACCAATCATCGCTGGGTGGGAGTTATCCCTGTTTCTTTTAAAGGTAAAGGTACCCCTGCCCGTACGGGCCAGTCTTGACAGACTCTAGGGTTGTGCGCCCATCTCACTCAAGAGGCCGGGGGCCAGCGCTGTCCGGAGACACTTCCGGGTCACGTGGCCAGCGTGACATCGCTGCTCTGGCGAGCCAGAGCCGCACACGGAAACGCCGTTTACCTTCCCGCTGTAAGCGGTCCCTATTTATCTACTTGCACCCGGGAGTGCTTTCGAACTGCTAGGTTGGCAGGCGCTGGGACCGAACAACGGGAGCGCACCCCACCGCGGGGATTCGAACCGCCGACCTTTCGATCGGCAAGCCCTAGGCGCTGAGGCCTTTACCCACAGCGCCACCCGCGTCCCTGTTTCTTTTAGATGTCTTTTAAAAAAACAGTAGCACTCAGACAGGCCTTTGGAATTTGAAATGTCTGTACCAACCAGCGTTTATTGGCAAGACGCTGAGAGTTTTTAACCCATGTTATTACTCTGTGGTTTTTTCCATTGTATGCTGCCTTGATGTTTTTCCTATGCAAGTGCGGTTTGTAAATATATTAGTTAGTTAAATATAAAACTGCATTTAAAATTGGGAGGCGAGGCTTCATCAACTTCAAGCGCTGATATTCTTTTCTGCACACCTTCAGAAAAAGGAGGGTGAACAGATACTTTTTTTTTTAAAAAAAAAGTGGCATTTCTTCACTTTGAGATTTCTGAAGAAGCGTCTCCACCCCCATCATTCAGCCTGGACACTGAGGTCCAGCACCGAGGGCCTTCTGGTGGTTCCCTCACTGCGAGAAACCAAGTTACAGGGAACCAGATAGAGGGCCTTCTCAGTAGTGGCACCCACCCTGTGGAACGCCCTCCCACCAGATGTCAAAGAGAACAACACCTACCAGACTTTTAGAAGACATCTAAAGGCAGCCCTGTTTAGGGAAGCTTTTAATGTTTGATGTATTACAGTATTTTAATATTTTTTTGGAAGCCGCCCAGAGTGGCTGAAGAAGCCCAGCCAGATGGGCGGAGTATAAATAATAAATTAGTAGTAGTAGTAGTAGTAGTAGTAGTAATTTCATATACGTACGTCTTTCTCAAGCCAGATCTCTGGCTAAATTCGAATGAACAAAGGCTGGAGGTTCTAGGCATTTGCTGGTGCCATAAAACCCTTTTTTGTAATATCTCCCCCCACCCACCCCCACAGCCATTTGATGAGGATTCAAAATGAACCTCTGCGTCTGATAAGAAGCAGCATACATGTAAATCAATAACTTTATATTCCTCTCTTCATTAGGCGAACCCATACAGGAAACCAATTCACCTCATTCTCTGAAAAAGGATGTCGAAAACATGGGAAAAGGTAAAAGAGAGAGAAATTATATATAGATAAATAGCTCTCGATCTATCGTTGCCATGTGGCCCTTTGTTTTAGCAGCAATACAAAGACAATTGAGGGGATTTTTCTTTCCTTGTCTTTTTTTTTTATTCTCCGCCATATTTTAAGCTTGACAAGTGAATAATATGAATAATATATGGACCTTTTGTGTGGCTATAATTGAGATTAATGCATATGTATCAATCAATACATGACACTGTGCTATAATACTTTAAAATAATATATTGCATTGATTTATATTCATGGATTTCTGCACAAAATCTATCCTGGGCCTAAGCAAGACTCTCCACCATGGACACCCTTAAATTGCCACCACCAGCACAGACAAGTCTTTGTAATAATGGATTGCGTGGATAAGCAGCTTCTCAAGATTTATTTCAGCTGATTAGTAGAAAAATATCTCCTTTCCTCTTGGTCTAGAAGAACTTCAGAAGGTCCTGTTTGAGCAGATAGACTTGCGGCGGAGGCTAGAACAGGAATTCCAGGTCCTGAAAGGAACCGCCTCTTTCCCCGTATTCAGTAAGACAATCATTTATATTATTGATTTTTCTTACTTTATCTCTGTATATTTAAGTGTATGTGAATAACGCTCAAGAGCATCAATTGGTACCAGAGGAGGGTGTTACTTTAGGGGCAAATAGGACCATTGCTGTCAACTTACAGATTTGAAAATAAGGGACCAGCAGCCTCGCAAATAAGGGATCAGCAGCCAAAATAAGGGATCAACAATTACTTTGATGAAATACATATTTTGTTGCGTGCAAATGGCTTTAGATACCTATTAGGTCCATAAATTACCATATAGCATATATTCAACACAAAAAAACAGCAACAATTTGTTGTTGGCAAAGGACAGCTGGACATAGAGAGGGCCCCTTCAGTAGCTTATTTAAGGGACATCATCAATAAGGGACAGCAGCGGGACATGGCGCTGGGATAAGGGACTGTCCCGCCAAATAAGGGACGCTTGACAGCTATGAATAGGACACTGTCCCACCAAGCTCATTCTGCCCTCAAACAGCCTCCTACCTGCCTTGTGCCTTGCCGAATGCAAGGTGGTTTTTTTAAAAAGAGATTCAGAGGCAATACAAAACCCAAGTGAGTGAGAAGATTTAAGATTTTATTCTAAACGGAAAGCAATATATACATTACCAAGCAAGCTACCACTTGGAAATCCTCAAGAAGTGGCGAAGTGACTCCCCCAAGTAGTCTCAGGTGGCACAGACCCACGGCCGTCAGTCCGTCCACCAGCTTCTCAGAACTCAGCCCAAAGTCATCTGATTTATAGCTAGCTAACCTGTTAGCCTGCGTGGCTTGCCTGACTGGCTAGTGCTACTAGCTACATGCAGATTATTCATTAGCCGCCTCTCCCAATGCCTCACTTTCTTCAAACAATGTCCAACATCAAAAGAAGGCACCCAGTAATATCACTTACTTCCTTCCAACAGATTAGGGCAGGCTTCCTCAAACTTGGCCCTCCAGATGTTTTGAGACTACAGTTCCCATCATCCCTGACCACTGGTCCTGCTAGCTAGGGATCATGGGAGTTATAGGCCACGGAGGGCCGACTTTGAGGAAGCCTGGATTAGAGCAGCGGCTCTCAACCTGTGGGTCCCCAGATGTTGTTGGACTACAACTCCCATCATCCCTGAGCTCTGGCCTTGCTAGCTAGGAGTGATGGGAGCTGTAGTTCAACAACATTTGAGGACCCACAGGTTGAGAAAGGCTGGGTTAGAGTATTAAAGGCTGTTCTTCAGCCATCAAAGAGTTTAGAGAGGGGGAAGCAAACAGGAGCGGGAATGATAATCATGTTAGAGCACTAGCTCCTCGAAATACAATTATCTTCTGTATCAATTGCCCATATACCTGGCTTCTTATCTACAGCCAGTCCAGGGGTGGCGATGGTGGTCTCCTTCCTCCTCCTCAGTCTCAGTGTTGCCTCAGTATTATGGAGTGGTTGGACGCAGAGGAATGGTGGGAGGAACCAGGTGAGGAACCACCAAAGCAAGAAGGCTTAGAGCACAGGAATTGGTGGTGGGACAACAATGAGTGTTCAGAGAGAGAGAGGGAGGGAGAAGACTAGGAAGAAGAGGTGTTAAAAGCTGAAGAGCTAGCAGGGCTTAAGTGAGCAGGGAGAGTCTGTGGCAGAGAGAAGTCCAGAATCAGAGGCAGAAGCTGAAGCAGGAGAGTAGGGAAGCCAAGATGGGTCAGGCTTGTGAAGAGGCATGGGTGCCTCCTCCTCTTGCTGTGACAAGCTCCCCTCCCCTCTAGTCTCCCAGAACCAGAAGAGGCATGAAAAAAGCAGAGGAGAGGTTGGCTTCATGCAGGCACAGTCTCCGATTGCTTGGGAAAAGTCATGGAGACGATGGACTCAAGTGGCTGTGGGGAGGTGGGGACCTTCAGCCTCAGCAACTGATTCATGGGGGCAAGACCTGCTGGGGTTGAGCTGCTGTGCTCATGCCACCAGGTCTGTGCAGATCACGTTCTTGCTAATAAAGAGTTAACTCTAGCTTGAACAGTGTGATTTACTGCTGGCTGACTCCTGACACCCTTGTAGTACTCGCCTGGGAAGAGGATGGGGACAAAACTGGAATTGGCCAGCTCCACCTGTGATTAGTAGGGGACGCTGGTGGCACTGTGAGTTACATCACAGAGCCTAGGACCTGCTGATCAGAAGGTCGGCGGTTCGAATCCCCGCAATGGGGTGAGCTCCTGTTGCTCGGTCCCTGCTCCTGACAACCTAGCAATCTGAAAGCACGTCAAAGTGCAAGTAGATAAATAGGTACCACTCTGTCAGGAAGGTAAACGGTGTTTCCGTGCGCTGCTCTGGTTCACCAGAAGTGGCTTGGTCATGCTGGCCACATGACCCAGAAGCTGTATGCCGGCTCCCTCGGCCAATAAAGCAAGATGAGCGCCGCAACCCCAGAGTCTGTCCTAATGGTCAGGGGTCCCTTTACCTTTACTTTTTTACCTGTGATTAACTCTGGCTCCACCTACTGTCTGCCTCCCAGCCTTCTCCCCTATCTATTCCCAGTGGGCGCCAGTAACCACTACAGCAGGTACAAAGAATATTACAGATTGGGGACTTTACCCCAGCTGAGCCGGGAACCTGCTAGCGGAGCTGAAAGTTCACTGAATCCTAAACTGCTCATCCCAGTGAATCTTGCCATAGGATCGCCGCCTTAATTTATACCATACCTTTCTAGTACAAAAAAGTACCTAAAAAAACCAGAACGACGTAGTTCAAAAGAGAACGTGCAATTTAGAAAAGCAGCAATGTCAAGTGAACAAAACTGAGAACGGTTTAAGAAACGACAACAACAAACAGCTGCGGTTCAAAGAGCTTGGGGAACAAGGCTGGGTTCCAAAGTGCTGTCATACATTCAGTGGCGTAGCGTGGAGGGTGCAGGGGGGGCCGGCCGCACCGGGCGCAACATCTGGGGGGGGGCGCTCGCACTCGCAGCTCTCTGCCCCTACCTGGCTCACTCACTCTCTCTCTCACTGCAGTGCTGGCTGTACGAATCCGATCCGAGCCGCCGGGTCGCCGCCCACTGTGGGGGGGGGGTGCCAGGCGTGCGGTGTGGAGAGAGAGCAAGGGACTATCTGGGGGAGGGACAGTGCAGCGGGGGGGGGCGCAAATTACTTGCCTTGCCCCGGGTGCTGACAACCCACGCTACGCCACTGCGTACATTACCTTACCTGCCAGGTAATGTTATCACGGCAGCTTGGCATTCAGCCATCTGCATTCCCCCATGTTTCCTTTTGGTACCACAGTAAAATTTAAGACTTGCCTCCCCTTCATGTAACTAAAGCCCGCAATGAAACCACACAAAACACAATCTGAATGAAAATGGATAGTCATGCGCTGCTGACCAAGGAAGTGGCGGCGATGGCATTCGCCAGCTTGAAGAATGTGTGGTCTTGCTACACCACAAAGCAGTGGTCAATTTTGCTCCAGATTAAAATAGAACGTAAATACCAGGCTATAAACAACTATGGAGTACTAAGGAGTGGGAACATTTAATGGCTGCTTTATAGTTTTGCAGCCTGGTCCTAACAGTATTGACTCGGGTGCAAGTCCCATAATTGGTTGGGACCTACTCCCAGATTAGGATTAAGTGTGGATAAATTTGCATGTACAGTGGTGCCTCACAAGACGAAATTAATTCGTTCCGCGAGCTTTTTTGTTGTGCGAGTTTTTTCGTCTTGCGAAGCACCACTGCATTTAAACACTGACAACGGCGGGGAGGGGCGGAGAGAAGCAGGACAGCTGCTGCAGCCGGTACCTCAGACTCACCTGCGCGTTGTGGCCACTGTGCGACGCGGCTGCTGGAGGGCGGCGGGGCTCAGGAGCGTGACTCCAGGGAGAGAGAGGCGCTGGCGGCAACGGCTCTCTGAGGGGAGCGCGCGAGGGAGGTGGGCAGCGGCGCAAGGCACCAACCGTCAGCGGGAAGGTGGGAGGGAGCCGGAGGAGCGGCGAAGCGAGCGAGCGTGCGTGCGTGCAGTGAGTGACCGTCGCCATGACACGAGAGGCAGGGCCGTTTTGTCTAGCAAAGCAAACCCTTAGGGAAATCTGTCTTGCGAAGCACCTGAGAAAATGAAAAACTCTTTTGTCTTGCGAGTTTTTCGTCTTCCGAGGCATTCGTCTTGCGGGGTACCACTGTACTTACAGCCAGATGCTATATGCATTTACTTGGACAGAGATCCTGCTGCAATTATACTGAAATTCTGTACCCATTTACTTGGAAGTAAACCCTATAGAACTTCATGAGGCTTTGTTCTGGACAGATTGTGTTCCTAGTCCATCTTACTCAGGTTAGTGTGCAAAGAATTGTGGGTGAAGACGAGGAGAACATTTTAAGGGCAGCTGAAGTTATTTAATAAAGCCCTGATAGCACAGTGATATTTTCATGCCCTGGAGTTATGAGCTTTGAATTTTCTGTGAGCTACCAGCATATCAGGGAAAAGCCATGTATGGTGGTAGATCTATTGGCTAGCACCTGTAACATCACTTACAGCCCACTCTGCCTTGCTAAGCCTCAAAGCAGTTTGGCAAGTTCTGGACATTTGGGAATTTGAGGGACAAGATAAAGCACTGGTCTTCAACCGGTGGCCTTGACCCAGGCCACATCCTGATCCAAACTGGGTTGCAACAGGAACACTGCCACCATACAAATATATAGTAAAAGATTCTGAAACGGTTCCCCAAAGGCATGTTTTGGTAAAAGGTGTGTTTGAAAAGATTGAAGACTGGTGGGATAAAGGATTAATGCATATGCTTATAAATTCACAGACAGGACCGCAAAATGTTTTTTAAAGGCACAAAATGAGCCCAGGACACAAGGCAGGGGTGAGATGGATAGCTTGATTCAGCTTTGATTTTAATATATAAAGATAGAGAGGCACTTAAGAAATGCTTGAATTACAGAGCGGGTGTGATCTCCTTACCTTTGTGGAAATCCCCTTAAACTACTGTTTTTAAAAGAAATCTATGTCAGGTATGTTTTGGCTAAATCATGGGCTTTTCTTTTTAATCCTAATCTGTATCCGTATTGGATTTACAATTGCCTTTATATATGCAATTGTTGCTTTTTACTGTTACGTCACTTTGAGATGTTTCATGGGAAATGATTTGCAAATAAATAACAAAAAGGGTAAGATTTTTTTTGTGTGTGTTTCACTAAGGCCTTGCCTTTTAACACTTCATGAAAGGCAAGTTTTGAATTCAGATCCACACTGTGCCTGAGAAGTCTGCTCAGACCATTGCTAAAGATGTCTTTGGCCTTTGCAAGCTATAGGTGCAAGTTGTGCTGCTAGCCATGCTCAGAGCCATTGCTTGGATCCAGACATCTTTTCCAAGCCTGGACAGGGTGTCACATCTAGAACCCTAATTCTGCCTTCCGCATGTGGAAATCCACACAGAATTCCAAGGGCTGGTAATGAAGGAATCCCATCTTATCGGGAAAGGATTTGCTGAATTAGCTAATTTGAACTAGAATACAAAAAAGGGAGGCGTGAGGAAGTTGAGGAAACAAGTAAATGAAAGATAAAGATATGGAAATTTGATGTGTTTTTAAATGTTTTTGTTTTTTTCCTCCTTTTGTTGTTTTGATGTATTGTTTTTTCTTTTTATTCTTGATGTATTGTTTGCTAATTTTTTTTTGCTTCTTTTTTTCTTATACTTTTTTCTGTAATTATAAAACTTCTAATAAATATTATTTTTTTAAAAAAGGAATCCCATCTTATCTTGCAGAGTGGATCTGCAGATCGTTCCCACTCGTGCAATACATTGGAATAACAAACTTTTAATGTTGTGTTTCTATTCTACTGGTTTGGTTTTATTTATTTATTTTAAATGCTTTTGCCCTGTAATGATTCTTAATGGACCTTCCTTCTTTTCCCCCCATGTAGATAATTTTCAAGACCAGATGAAGCGGGAGTTGGCCTACAGAGAAGAAATGGTTCAACAGTTACAAATTGTAAGAGAGTGTTCCCTTGCTAAAAAAATGTTAAGCTCTATGTGATATTGTGGCTTCTTTTCTTTTCCTTTCTTTTCTTTTTAAACTCACTTCATTTTTTGAAATCACCATCATTTTATTAGTATGCCGCCTTTCCTTATTTGAAACTATGCTCAAGGCGGCTTACAGCACGACAAGATTTACATAATTACCAACATAACAGAAGTCATAAACAATAAATAAAACACATCAAAAAGTACACAACCAAATGGAAACAATTTCCACATAAACCATAAGCTCTAAAACTAAAGATACAACAATCAGAATCTTTTAAATCAGAACCAGTGAAGGCGGTGAAGGTCCTGTGTGAGTGTCTGGAGGCGGTTGGAGGATGGATGGCGGCTAACAGATTGAGGTTGAATCCTGACAAGACAGAAGTACTGTTTTGGGGGGGACAGGAGGCGGGCAGGTGTGGAGGATTCCCTGGTCCTGAATGGGATAACTATGCCCCTGAAGGACCAGGTGCGCAGCCTGGGAGTCATTTTGGTCTCACAGCTGTCCATGGAGGCACAGGTCAAATCTGTGTCCAGGGCAGCTGTTTACCAGCTCCATCTGGTACGTAGGCTGACACCCTATCTGCCTGCAGACTGTCTCGCCAGAGTGGTGCATGCTCTGGTTATCTCCCGCTTGGACTACTGCAATGCGCTCTATGTGGGGCTACCTTTGAAGGTGACCCGGAAACTACAACTAATCCAGAATGCGGCAGCTAGACTGGTGACTGGGAGCGGCCGCCGAAACCATATAACACCGGTCTTGAAAGACCTACATTGGCTCCCAGTACGTTTCCGAGCACAATTCAAAGTGTTGGTCCTGACCTTTAAAGCCCTAAACGGCCTCTGTCCAGTATATCTGAAGGAGCGTCTCCACCCCCATTGTTCTGCCCGGACACTGAGGTCCAGCTCCGAGGGCCTTCTGGCGGTTCCCTCACTGCGAGAGGCCAAGTTACAGGGAACCAGGCAGAGGGCCTTCTCGGTAGTGGCGCCCGCCCTGTGGAACGCCCTCCCATCAGATGTCAAAGCGATAAACAACTACCTGACATTCAGAAGACATCTGAAGGCAGCCCTGTTCAGGGAAGTTTTTAATATGTGACATTTTAGTGTATTTTTCATCTTTGTTGGAAGCCGCCCAGAGTGGCTGGGGAAACCCAGCCAGATGGGCGGGGTACAAATAATAAATTATTATTATTATTATAACAGCAACAAGCTCTCTCAACCTCCCCTGAACGATACTCCAGCCCAAGAATCTGTTCAACAACCTCAGCTTTTGTAGCTGGAGTCAGTCCACACTCCACTCTCCCCGGCTAGGTGGAAAAAAGGCCAGGTCTTCCAGGGCTCACAGCCAAGACAGTCTCGTTTAAAACAACACAGATAAAAATTAAAAACAAATTGAAAGCAGCCACAGTCCTTGTGAAGCCTGTCAGGCCCCACCCCAAGCCAGGTGGAAAGAGGCAAGGGCAAGGTCCTTCAGGCCCCACAGGCAGTCCTCCTCTTAAATAATCTCTTAAGTAAGTTGGAAAGATGGTTAAGAAGGTGGGCGGGCAGGTCATTCGTATAAGAATTTGAGGTGGCCTGAGCATAGGAACCCTGAGACCCCTTCTGTGTGCAAAGCATTCTGATACACGGATAGTGAGCTCCATTCTCCAAGCGTGGAGATCCTTATGTAGCCAAAAGAGCACAAAGCAAAAGAAGAGGATGGTTCAAATGAGCTCTGGTGGAACCCAAAGCTTTGCAGAAGTTAGAGATTAAATAGATAGATAGATGATAGATGATAGATAGATAGATGATAGATAGATAGATAGATAGATAGATAGATAGATAGATAGATAGATAGATAGATAGACAGATGATAGATAGATAGATGAGAGAAGGGGTGGGGTGGGGACTTAAAACCCAAGGAGAACTGAGCAAGGCCAGTCAGCACACAATGCTGGTGGAATTTTAGAGTGGGGAAACTGAAAAAAACACACACATCAGAAGGGTCATAGCTCAGTAGTAGGAGCATCTGCCTTGAATTCAAAGGACCCCAGCATTTCTGGAGTAGAGCTAGGAATGTCCCCTGACTCAAACCACGGAGAGTGGTTGCCAGTAATTGTAGACAGTGTTGAATCAGTTGGACCACTTGTTTGATCTGCTGCTGAGCTATGGTGCTTCTCAAGTTAAATCAGTAGGTGCAATGCTGATTTGTGCTAGGATGGGGTCATCACCAAGTTGGCGCAACTTGCAGGAGAAGTCTTCTGCAACGCAGAAAGCATAATAAAGTTTACCTTGTAATTCCAGTCTGCAGATGTTGATGGGAACACTTGAGAGCTAGAATTTTCTCTCGGCAACATATCAATCTCCCAGCGCCCCCTTCTGCCTCCACCTTATCACTACACCCTCCAGCAGATGAGGGAGTTTAAAGCATGCAATTAAAAAAAAAACAACCCTGGATCAATAAGGTTTCATTTTCAGCTTTTGTCCACCGTGGACTTGTAAAGATTCTTTTTTACGATTTCCTGAGCAACTGACTTCCTTGGCTTCCCCAATAATTGGGAAATTGGCAAGACAGTCTCTCTTCTCCCCTGTACATCCTTTGCCACAGGAAATTATATGCTCTCAAACTAAAGCAGGCAATGAACATAAGGTGAGGCTGTATATGAGGACGACTTCTTGCAAGGAACAATCTCTTCCCATGTGGTGTAGCAGTTAGAGTGTTGGGCTGAGAGCTGGGTTACCAGGGTTCGAATCCCTTTGCAGCCACAAAGTTTCAAGTGTGGCCCTAAGCCCAGACACTGTCTCTCAGCCTTACCTGACAGGGTTGTTGTGAAGACAAAATTGGGAAGTGGAGAACCACGGAACACCTTGAGCTCATTGGAGACAAAGGTGGATTTTATTGTCATTTGACTGTGTATGTTTTGGGGAGCGTGGATTCCCTGAGGGTGCACTTCTGAACATGGTTAAAGGTAAAGGGACCCCTGACCATTAGGTCCAGTCGTGACCGACTCTGGGATTGCGGCGCTCATCTTGCTTTATTGGCCAAGGGAGCCAGCGTAGAGCTTCCAGGTCATGTGGCCAGCATGACTAAGCAGCTTCTGGCGAACCAGAGGAGTGCACGGAAACGCCATTTACCTTCCCGCCAGAGTGGTACCTATTTATCTACTTGCACTCTGACGGGCTTTCAAACTGCTAGGTTGGCAGGAGCAGGGACCGAGCAACGGGAGCTCACCCCGTCGCAGGGATTTGAACTGCCGACCTTCTGATCAGCAAGCCCTAGGCTCTGTGGTTTAACCCACTGAGCCACCCGCGTCCCTCAGAACATGGTTACGAGGGAGTAAATCCCAGAGGGAGTGGAATAATGACTGACAACTGGGCGGAGTTAGTGTGAGTGACAGGTAGAAAGTGCAAGATGGAAAAAGAGCAGTTGAAAGGGGGGGAGTGGTTGAGAGAGACAGAGAGACAGAAAAAGGAGGGAATGAGATCATTGAGAAAAAGAGAATGAAAGTATATGTAAAAGTTAGTTATGATAGGTCAGAATTCCATATAAAATGACTACTTATTGTGGATGTTAAATATATATCTATGTTTTAACCGCCCAGGCCCAAAGTTGCTTTTTCCATTGGAAAGAAAGCTCCCAGTGATGCCAATGGGAGCTTTTTCTCTATATATGTAATCCAAAAAGCAGCTTTGAGGAGAATTTTTTCTTCGGAACTGTGGCAGAAGGGCTGAACTCTCCCTTCCCACTCACCACAGTCCCCACCAGGTCCTTCTACACCTGCTAGCTTGGCTCTTAAAAGAAACTAAATGCGCTAGCGCATATGATGCAACTTGCAGACTGACTGAACATCCAATCACAGGGGAAATAGATATATTGATGATGAAAGTGAAGCAGAGCCCTTTTTTGGAAAGGTGGAATAGATGTGGGAGAGAGGGGCTTGATCAGGGGGCTTTGGTTTATGATTTAGGGTGTAGTAGTAATAGTAATAGTAGTAGTAGTAGTAGTAATAATAATAATAATAATAATAATAATAATAATAATAATAATAATAATTCTATTCTTTATGCCCTAGCCACTCTGGGCAGCTTCTAACACATATGAAAACATAATAAAACATTTAACATTGAAAACTTTGCTTTTGGTTATGTCTGTGAAGTATTGGGAGATAGTTGCAGCAGATTCTGTCTCTCCCCTGATGTCTCCACGGGCGAAGTGGAATTTCCCACAGGGATTTTAGGTGTGAGCATAGGGAGACACCCTTTCACAAGAACACACAGCAGGGTCTGAGATGCTCCACAGGCCACCAGGTGTCCATGCAGACTGTTCTAGAGACATGGGGCTAATATTTACTGAGAGTAGACGCACTGAAATTAATGGGCCTAAGTTAGCCATGCTCATTAATCTCAATGAGCTCACTCTGGGTAAAAGGGCACATTCACAGCACACATTGAAAGCACTATGGTACCACAGTTGTGGCTTCCCCCAAGGAATTATGGGGGCTGCAGTTGTTTGGAGACCCCTGTTCCTTTCCTACAGCTATAATTCCCCAGAGTTGTTCATCAATCAATCCCTTTTCCTGGGGAACTCTTAATTTTGGAAAGCTGGATTTTTCTACTTGGGAGAACTTTTTCTTTCTTCCCCTGAGGTAGAAGTGACAATTTGGTCTACTAATTCATCCCACACATGTTCCCACTCAATATTGTTAGTTAGTTTTGGTTTTTAGCAATTACTTCCTTGTAAATTGCTTAGTTCGCTTTCGTTGTGTCAAGTGTCCCACAGCAAGGAAGAACGTGACGTTTGAAGCTGATGTCTCTGTGTGGAGCTCAGCTGACCCACCTGGGTCTTCTTTAAGCTGGGAGCAAGCCCCATCGATTCAGTGGGGCTTGCTTCTGAGAAAAGATGCATAGAATTGTGCTGTTAGAAAGCCACTCTTTTTTAACATACTCTGTTCTGTATTGCACTGACAAAAATACTTGCCTGCCTTACAAGCTCCTGTAAGAATCGCCTGGGAAGCATCTGGCTTAGCCTTGACTTAAAGTCCTGTTTCTGATTGATATCTCCTCGGCATCTCATCCTCACATAGACGCATTTTCTATATCTTTGCAGATCCCCTATGCAGCAAGCTTGATCAGGAAAGAAAAACTCGGCACGCATCTCAGCAAAAGCTAAAGGGCAAGGTGAGTGGTAGTCTAGAGTGGGCTGAGGCTGTGTGCCCAACACACATTTAAGCGGCACACAAAACACTACCAAACCATTCTATGTTCTAAATCTTATATTAATAATCCAAAAATTGAGAGAACGAGGTACAAGATCTCCTACAAAAGCCACAAACAGAAAACTCATTCAAATTGTGTCCAAAAGGAAGATTTAGTCTTTAAAGTTCCTTTAGCCAGGCTCCTGTAGATATTAACAAAAGTAAGTTTGATCAAACAAGTGTCGGCTATGTTATGCTCAAGGTTGACACTTCAATATCTACAGGAGCCTAGTTGGTTACACTAGCATGCATGGCTAAAGGGTTAATCTGCCATGCTGATTCTGAAAAATGTCAAAAAAACTACAATTGATCCGAGTGCCACAAACTAGTGTGCAACCTTCTGAGTCCACCAAAACACTTTTATCAAACCTGATGTTCAACAAACTGGGAAGGGAGGATGAGAAAAAGGGCTGGCTTGATAGGGAAGGTCGTAATGTGGTCAAAAATGCCTTTTTGTCATAAAACCTTAGGAGGGACATGGCATGGGGATTGGCATCTTCATGTCAGAATTGACCACTGCACTGTGGATGTTAAATTCACAGCATGAACTTCATAACCTCTATTCTTGCTAGTTCTTAAAACAAGGGAAACAAGTTATCTAGGAATGCTTAGATGGACAAGTTGAAATAACTTACAGCAGCTTCCCAAGAACACAACCAAAAATTCAGAGCTTAGCTAGGTCCCACCACTGAGCCAATGTTTTGGAGGTGCCATCCCTTTCTGCTGTTTTCTGCCCGTCCCCTTGGTCACTTCTTCCCGCCATACATGTGAGTGTGGGGACACCCACACACTTTGCTTTTCCATAGGTCACCTCTGTGCCTTTTTAGGATTCAAAGGTATCCCTTGAAACATTTTCTGCACCAGAAAATAATCCCACTAGGGTGCAAGGACAGCTATGAGTTCATTTGATCGCAGTTTATAGCACAATTCAGCATCCTGAATTGACCCACAGTATCATGTTGTGTCAACACGGCTGCACTGGAGCCCTTTGAAATAAACATTTCACACTAAATTGGCGTGTAATTCAGAATTAGCTGGATATGTGCCAAAGTAGACTCATGAGTGATGATTCATCTACATGACATTCCCATTCCATGAAGTCAACTTCATTAGTATAATCCTAAATACCTCAGGAAATGTTTAGATCAGGGGTGGGGAATTTGTGACCTTCCAGATGCTAATGTTCTACATCCTCCAGATGTTGACCATTCCCACCAACCCTGGCCATGCTGGCTGGGACTGTTGGGAGGTAGGAACCCAACAACATCTGAAGAGCCACAGGTTCCCAACCCTTGTTTTAGGTCTTGTCCCAATCGCTTCTCAGTCTTTCAGCTGAGATCAAGCATAGATTTTGTTTTACGTATATAAATGGATACATGGGAATGTGAGTTATATGACTTCCAACCATTTGTCCACCTAACGCGATATGTCTACTCTGATTGACAGCAGCTCTCCAAGGTCTCCAGGAGAGGTTCTTCCCATCACCCGATCCTTTTAACTGGAGATACCAGAGTTTGAACTTAGTATTTCCTATAGGCAATGCATAGAATCATCACATTGTAGAGTTGGAAGGGACCACAAGGCTCATATGGTCCTATACCCTGCTGTAGCTTTCCCAAAGCAAGGAAGGATTGGACTCTGATTAATAAAATACACACGAGGCTTGACAGCAAGAAAGACTCTGGGCGGAGTGCGTATAATAATAATTCCTGTCCACCCCTCGGCCCAGGTCGTTTTATTCACAAAAGAACTTTTTACACAGTGTTCGTAAGAACTAATCAGATTTCCTCTGAGCAATTCAAAACCCCCACGTGGGGACAAAGTTAAAGTTAAAACTACAAAGAGCTAATTTGAGCATGCATAGTAGTTCAGAATAAATAAAAGAGGAAGCAAGGAGGAATGCTTTTAGGATACCCCGGAGGTCATAAACAGGAGAGGCACGATTTACCATCTCCTTGTGAACTCTCTTCCTGGCCCTTAGATTAACAAAACTAACAATAGCTACATCAAAGAGAGCCTAGGACTTGCCACATCACCACAGAGCCACATCACCACAGAGCCACATCACCACAGAGCCTAGGACTTGCCGATCAGAAGGTCGGCAGTTCGAATCCCCGCAACGGGGTGAGCTCCCATTGCTCGGTCCCTGCTCCTGCCAACCTAGCAGTTTGAAAGCACATCAAACTGCAAGTAGATAAATAGGTACCACTCCGGCAGGAAGGTAAACGGTGTTTCTGTGTGCTGCTCTGGTACACCTGAAGCGGCTTAGTCATGCTGGCCACATGACCAAGAAGCTGTCTGCGGACAAACGCCAGCTCCCTTGGCCAATAAACCGAGATGAGCGCCGCAACCCCAGAGTCGGTCACGACTGGACCTAATGGTCAGGGGTCCCTTTACCTTTACCTTTTACAGCAAAGAAGCTACCTACTATCTTTATGATCCAGGATGCCCGGTGAAGCAACTGGCCTGTGTTTTAGAATGCTTATACGTGCCCGTTGGGTGTAGAGAAAGCAAATGGTAGAGATAGAGAGGTTTGTGGGATTTGATCCGAAATTATTGTCAGTGAATCAAATCCAGTCAACACAATGCTTTCATTGCGGACACAATGGCTTGATGCATATTTTATAATTCCTCATAGCGATCCCACCTGACCCCCACACTCTGGGTATTTGCACCCCTACACCCTGCAAAGCAGGAATGTTTGGCCCAACATGGGGCTTGAACCCACAATCCTGAGATTAAGGGTCTCGTGGTCTACCGACTGAGCCTGTGCTCCTCCACTTCGTTAAGACACCTGCAACCAATGTACGTCGTCGTTTGCATTCTTTTTGTTCCGAGAGCCAGCAAACGAAAACAAACACCCTGCTCTAAATAGATCTATCTATTCTTGGTAATAATCCCAGCGGTTTCTCTGCTTGGATGGTTTAGTTAGCATTTAAGCGAACACTAATCTTTGAAAAGCACTGCTGTCTACTTTTTTTATATTAAAAAAAAATCAGGCTGTCTGCAGGGGAGGCATGTCAGCGACAACAGACCCAGCATGAGAAATTTATCTACCGGGCTGTTCACTCTCTGCATATCTAAGCATGCTGCCTCTCTTACTTGCTCAAGCAATTCTGCGCAACAGGTAAACCTCCCAGCCAAATGCAGCCGGCCAACCTTGCATTGTATAGTCTGGCAGAAACTGACAGTCCCCTTATTTTTTGCAGTGTTGGGCCCAGCAGGATTTGGCCTGCAAGGGCCAGAGACCAGGTTGGGCACAAGTCAAGGTCTAGATCAGTAAACATAGGAAAAGCGGGCAGAGACTGGGATACAGGTGAGGTCAACTAGCTGGCCACATTCTCTACAGCAGCAGCTCTGATAAGCTTCTCAGACTAAGGTACTGAACTCATGTTAACTCAAGCCTCTTTTGGCTCCTCTAATTGCCTGGTCCAGTTGGGCTCATGAGTGCAATACAATCCTCTCCGGCTGTTCTCTGTGCGGCGTTGCAGAGCAGTCTTATCCCTCCATCTGCGCGATTGCTCAAACGGAGCTGCAATCAACAGCACAGAGGTGTGTGAGAGAGAGAGTCTGTCACACAAATTCCTTTGCCTTGAATTTGCTTGGAGGGAAACATCGATACATATGGTGTCAGATTTACAATTCGAGCACAATTCAAAGTGTTGGTGCTGACCTTTAAAGCCCTAAATGGCCTCAGTCCAGTATACCTGAAGGAGCGTCTCCGCCCCCATCATTCTGCCCGGACACTGAGGTCCAGCGCCGAGGACCTTCTGGCGGTTCCCTCACTGCGAGAAGCAAAGCTACAGGGAACCAGGCAGAGAGCCTTCTCGGTAGTGGCACCCGCCCTGTGGAACGCCCTTCCAGCAGATGTCAAAGAGAAAAACAACTACCAGACTTTTAGAAGACATCTGAAGGCAGCCCTGTTCAGGGAAGCTTTTAATGTTTAATAGACTATTGTATTTTAATATTCTGTTGAAAGCCACCCAGAGTGGCTTTGAAACCCAGCCAGATGGGCGGGGTATAAGTAATAAATTATTATTATTATTATTATTATTATTATTATTATTATTATTAAGGTAAAGGTACCCCTGCCCGTACGGGCCAGTCTTGACAGACTCTAGGGTTGTGCGCCCATCTCACTCAAAGAGGCCGGGGGCCAGCGCTGTCCAGAGACACTTCCGGGTCACGTGGCCAGCGTGACATTGCTGCTCTGGCGAGCCAGCACAGCACACGGAACGCCGTTTACCTTCCCGCTGGTAAGCGATCCCTATTTATCTACTTGCACCCGGGAGTGCTTTCGAACTGCTAGGTTGGCAGGCGCTGGGACCGAACAACAGGAGCGCACCCCGCTGCTGGGATTCGAACCGCCGACCTTTCGATCGGCAAGCCCTAGGCGCTGAGGCTTTTACCCACAGCGCCACCCACGTCCCTCCCATTATTATTATTACCCACTTAAAATAAGCTGAAATGTTAAATCCTCCCTGATTTTGAATTTGTGTGCGTAGTTTTTATTTCGGCATGCCGCTCAAGGAACACGTCCAGCTTCAACCCACTCTGGGCAGCACTGGGCTGTGTGGCAAATCAGCACTGACCTGGAAAATGGGACCCCCTTCTGTGGAGGCTGAACAACAACAACAACAACAACAACAACAATTTATTATTTATACCCCGCCCATCTGGCTGTGCTTCCCCAGCCACTCCAGGCAGCTTCCAACAAAATATTAAAATACAGCCATGCATCAAACATTAAAAGTTTCCCTAAACAGTGCTGCCTTCAGATGTCTTCTAAAAGTCTGGTAGTTGTTGTTCTCTTTGACATCTGGTGGGAGGGTGTTCCACAGGGCGGGCGCCACTACCAAGAAGGCCCTCTGCCTTGTTCCCTGTAACTTGGCTTCTCACAGTGAGGGAACCGCCAGAAGACCCTCGGCGCTGGACCTCAGTGTCCGGGCAGAACGATGGGGGTGGAGACACTCCTTCAGATATGGGACAGATTCAGGGTTTCCACTTCTGTGTTCTGTGAATGATGGCAGTTTAGACCCAATGAGAAGAGGGTCCTGTTCTCCTGCTCTGGAGGGTAGGCTGCAAATTACAAGGAAGGAAATTCCTGCTGAACATCAGGAAGAACTTTCTGACAGTAAGAGCTGTTCAATGGTGGAACGGTCTCCTTCAGAGGGTGGTGGACTTTCCTTCATTGGAGTTTTTTAAGCAGAGGTTGGATGAGCATCTGTCATGGATGCTTTAGCTGACATTCTTACATTGCAGGGGGTTGGATTAGATGACCCTGGGGTACCTTCCAACTCTACAATTCTATGATTCTATGACTGTCAGAACAATTTCATTGGTGGATCTGCCTACACTTGCTAAGCCTTGCCAACTTGCTCCAGCCAAGGGAGATAAGGCTTTCTTCTTATTTTTGTTATTGCTGTCTATGGGAGAGAATTGTTAAATTATGGATGGTCACAGCTAAGATTTATGTAATTAAATCAAATGATGTTATTGATTTATAGCCTGTTCTAATATTTTCTTTTCTGTCGCTTTATAGCAGGAGCGCAGGATCCTCTGATAAGAAACTACCCACCCATCGCTTTGATTTCGGACTTATTTGAAGACTGAAAATGGAAGGGCTTTGGGTGTTTTTTTAAAAAAATAAGGAAGAAACAAAAATAAATCAGGTTCCATTGAACCCAAGGACAAGTGACCTCAAAGCTTCATGGACAACCATGTAAATTAGAATGTAGCAGACATTTATTAATTTCAAAAGAGGAAGAAGAGGAAGAGGAAGAGGAGGAAGAAGAAGAGGAGGAGTTTTTTAAAAAGGTGGAACAATTCAAGAATGCCTGTCTTGGATCTTTTTGGTGGTACCAGAGTTTGGTTTGGTGTTTTTAGAAGGACTCCTCAACTTGATAGAAACTGTGAAAAGGCTTTCTGACCCAGTCATGTGGTTAAACCCACACAAAAGACCCTCCCAAGGCTTCCCAGTGCAGTGTCACAAAAGCACGTGGAGAGTTCAGCTTGTTTTGCTTTTGAAGAGTGATTCTTTTGTGGAAAGGAACGTGATTCGGAAGGGGGGGAAAGAACAAACTTGGGCTAGCGTGACATTGATGGAAGAGCATTAGCCATACCCAGCGCTTTCTGAAAGCAGACTGGGAAATTCAAGGATCCTCATCCGCTCAACCACCTTTTCCCAGACTCTCTCCGTTCTCTCCCAGTATTTTGCCTGCTGTATGAATGAAGATTGTACTCTTCTGGAAATATTTTACAATTTATTATTGAGTGTAATTAAAAATATAACCCCTGAGATTAAAAGGAAAAAAAAGGTATTTAACTCTGTTGTAGTTTCTTTAACATTCATGTGGATAAAAAAAAAAGTCTATAATAAAAACAGAAAACTATATGACGTAATAGTTGGTGCTTTCCTGCAAGTCAGCTGTTTCATTCTTTTGCTTACTCTTCCTCCTCGCCCTGTTATTTGTCATGGCAGGTAATAACTGTGTTGGTTGATAAGCTTGAATATGTGTGCAGATATGAAGCTGCAGCAGGCCATTGATATATCTGGCTCAGTGTTGTCTATAAGGAGTAGGGTCCATAGCTGTCAACCATCCCTTATTTGGAGGGACAGTCCCTTATCCCAGCGCCATGTCCCGCTGCTGTCCCTTATTGATGATGTCCCTTAAATTTCGCGGGTTTCAAAGGAAGCAGCTCCTCTCCCTCCCTCCCTGCTGGCCAGGGAGGAGGGAGGTTCCAACCGTGTTGCTTGGCTGCCCAGCCCGCCCCCCCTCCGGCCTCCTCTCACCAGCCTCGGCCCCCGGGAGCCCCTCCCCGCCGGGACTTGTGGGAGCCTCGGGCCCTTCCGCCACCATCCTCCTCGCGGCCGCCGAACTGAGCGTCTCTGCCTGGGGCCTCCCCTCTGCCTGTCACCACCGCTCCCGCTAGGCCGTACTGTGGCTGTGCCGCCGAAGGACCCGAATGAGATGGGCAGCCTGGCACGGCCTATGAATTGCTGAGGAGCCTTGAGAGGAGAGCGAGGGCAACCATAGAGAAAGCAGTTCAGAGAGAGGAGGGAGAGGAGGAGGCGGAAGCGCGGGCAGGTGTTCCAAGGGCTTTAGGGAAGGACCACAAGCGCTTCTCCCATAGATTTGTAGTGGCAGACTAGCATAGATGGTCTGATCTGCGGGTTTACTTCGAACGCTATTTCCCTCCCCCCTTCCTCCCGCCCCGCCTGATGGAATTGAGAGCTGCAGATGGAGCACGAGAGAAAAGATACAGAACTTTTATTCCTTCTCCCTCCTAAAGGAAAAAGAAAAACCAGCCTGTTCTGGACTCAGCATCTCTTCACAAATTTTCTGAAATTGGTTTTGTTGTTTAGTCGTTCAGTCGTGTCTGACTCTTCGTGACCCCATGGACCAGAGCACGCCAGGCACTCCTGTCTTCCACTGCCACCCGCAGTTTGGTCAGACTCATGTTTGTAGCTTCGAGAACACTGTCTAACCATCTCGTCCTCTGTCGTCCCCTTCTCCTTGTGCCCTCCATCTTTCCCAGCATCAGGGTCTTTTCCAGGAGTCTTCTCTTCTCATGAGGTGGCCAAAGTATTGGAGCCTCAGCTTCAGGATCTGTCCTTCCAGTGAGCACTCAGGGCTGATTTCCTTAAGAATGGATGCGTTTGATCTTCTTGCAGTCCATGGGACTCTCAAGAGTCTCCTCCAGCACCAGAATTCAAAAGCGTCAATTCTTCGGCGATCAGCCTTCTTTATGGTCCAGCTCTCACTTCCATACATCACTACTGGGAAAACCATAGCTTTTACTATACGGACCTTTGTTGGCAAGGTGATGTCTCTACTTTTTAAAATGCTGTCTAGGTTTGTCATTGCTTTCCTCCCAAGAATCAGGCGTCTCTTAATTTCGTGGCTGCTGTCACCATCTGCAGTGATCATGGAGCCCAAGAAAGTAAAATCTCTCACTGCCTCCCTTTCTTCCCCTTCTCTTGGCCAGGAGGTGATGGGACCAGTGGCCATGATCTTCGTTTTTTTGATGTTGAGCTTCAGACCATATTTTGTGCTCTCCTCTTTCACTCTCATTAAAAGGTTCTTTAATTCCTCCTCACTTTCTGCCATCAAGGTTGTGTCATCTGCATATCTGAGGTTGTTGATATTTCTTCCAGCAATCTTAATTCCGGCTAGGGATTCATCCAGCCCAGCCGGAAATTGGTATAATGTTTAAATAGCATTGTCCCATCAGTTTGTGCATCTTGTCTGCCTTCTCCTCTTGAACTGTTTCTGACAATGGAGAGAGGAGGAAAGTAATAGGTGGTGTTTGGAGAGCCTACAACATTTGACCTGGGAGAAACTCTCTCCCCAAACGCCCCTTCTCTCAATACAGGGATGAGGAACCTGTGGTCCTCCAGATGTTGATGCCTTCTCACTCCTTTCAGCCCCAGCCAACACGGCAAATGATCAGGCATGATGGGAGTTTTAGTCCAACAACATCTAGATAACCACAGGCTCCCCATCCATTGTTTAAGGAACTTGTGGCCTTTGAGTCAGGGGGCACATCCACTGCAAAACATTTCCCCCCTACGAAGGAGAAAAGGCCTGCTTTGGTTCAGTAGTCCTTGCGCCCAGTTGTGATGACCGTGACATCAAACTGACAACTCGCATACGCGACTGAACCATCACAGACTCAACACCTTGGGGAGGGCTTTACTGTCACCTGATCTCACCACAAGCACAACATTTCCCATCCCGTCTTGTTAGTCTGTTTCACCAAACCAACAGAATCATTTAAGGTGCTCTGTGGTGGCGTTGTGGGTTAAAGCAGAGAGCCTAGGGCCTGCCGATCAGAAGGTCGGCGGTTCGAATCCCCGCAACGGGGTGAGGTCCAGTTTCTCGGTCCCTGCTCCTGCCAACCTAGCAGTTCGAAAGCACGTCAAAGTGCAAGTAGATAAATAGGTACCGCTCCGGCGGGAAGGTAAACTGCGTTTCCATGTGCTGCTCTGGTTCTCCAGAAGCGGCTTAGTCATGCTGGCCACATGACCCAGAAGCTGTACACCGGCTCCCTCGGCCAGTAAAGCAAGATGAGCGCCGCAACCCCAGAGTCATCCACGACTGGACCTAATGGTCAGGGGTCCCTTTACCTTTACCTAAGATTCTTTTAATGTTTTCAGTGGAGTTGATTCAGGAATTTAGCTGACACTTGTCAAGTTTTGAATAGTCAGGTTTTGGATAACCTAGTGCTGCACAGCTTACGGGTGAATTATCCCATAAGATAGCAGAAGTCAGGTGTGCACTGGTTGTGCAATGATGCTCCATACAGGTATGTGTTCTCTGTGTGCAACTCTATGTGCTCTGTGTTCCACTCAAAGTTGCATGACTTTATGTAATCATTTCCACCTTTTGATTGAAACCCAGTGAGTCAGTTGGCATCTAGGCAGAGAAACAATGAGACCAAGCTGTGAAATGTCTGCTAAAAATCACCTTATGGTCACAATATCATCCTTATCTTTGTACTAAATGATTCCAGTCTTGTGTAAAAAATCTGTGGGGGTTTTGAATAATGATATTTAACAGGAATAATGGTTGTGGCTTACTGTATTTCCCATAAATTCCCTTTGGTGAAGGCAGCTGGGTTCTTGCTGCTGTTTTCATATAGTTGCCACCACCTCTACTGCAGTTTATCTTCTGAGGACATTAATGCTTGACCTCTGCAAAGAACCTGTTCAGAACAGCTGGCATTCCACAACAGTGTGAAGGACCGAGTGGTGGGACGCAGAAGAACAGAAACTGCTGGGGAAATGAGATTGCTTTTCTCTCTGTGAAGTGCAAGTCATTCTACATCTAAATAGTTCTAGTAGTAGTAGTAGTAAAAGGTAAAGGGACCCCTGACAGTTAAGTCCAGTCACAGACGACTCTGGGGTTGCGGCGCTCATCTCGCTTTACTGGCCGAGGGAGCCGGCATACAGCTTCCGGGTCATGTGGCCAGTATGACTAAGCCGCTTCTGCTGAACCAGAGCAGCACATGGAAATGCCATTTACCTTCCTGCCAGAGTGATACCTATTTATCTACTCGCACTTTGACGTGCTTTCGAACTGCTAGGTGGGCAGGAGCAGGGACTGAACAACGGGAGCTCACCCCGTCGCGGGGAGTCGAACCGCCGACCTTCTGATTGGCAAGTCCTAGGCTCTGTGGTTTAACCCACAGCACCACCCACGTTCCTAATAGTAGTAGTAGTGCCATAGTAAAATCAAAAACTAGCATGCAGAACTAACCCTGTAGGGGGAGCCTTGGTATCTTACAGAACGCAGTGTGAAAGAAATTACCGGTACATGGGTGAGGCAGGGAATTCCACCTCCCTCTCAATAAAAGCCTAAGAGCGACTAAACTCCTCATACAAACCAGGAGTACGAGAAGGTGACAAGCTGAGAGCTCAGCATGACAAGATCTTCTTTCATCGAGAGACCCAACGAGACCCAGTGAGAGACAAACAGGAAAGAAGACTTGACAGCCACAAGGTAATTAGTCCACAGCTCCTTGTTTTATGTCTAAATGCTGTTTATTCCTCCCTCTCACCTATTTCTGGTGTAAATTTGTTCAGTTCAGAGTCTTATGGGTACTTTGAGGCATCCCCCAAACAGCACTTTTTGACCCAGAACTGGCCAAATGAGGCTGAAGCTCAGGGCATTCACTGGGGCTTTTGGGGCTCTGTGGGCGAAATCAAACTGTGGCGTTGGCAGTACAGTGACACCTCGGGTTACATACGCTTCAGGTTACAAACTCTGCTAACCCATATATATTACCTCGGGTTAAGAACTTTGCTTCAGGATGAGAACAGAAATCGTGCTCCAGCGGCAGCAGGAGGCCCCATTAGCTAAAGTGGTACCTCAGGTTAAGAACAGTTTCAGGTTAAGAACGGACCTCCGGAACAAATTAAGTACTTAACCCGAGGTACCAGAATGACCTCCTTGGGGCATAAGCCCAGGCAGCATTTATGGAGTTCCTTGGCTGCCTGGGCAAAAATGATGTGGTCCAAAGGATAGCAGAACAATACGTTTGGCACCAGCTTGGCTGCAGAAGTTGCCGGAAGGAGGCCAACAAGGCGCCATCCAACCATCTTAGGGACTCCGCTCCAGAATTGTGTAGGGTTTACTCCCTAGCCTTTTCTTCTCTCAAAGATATCCCACAAGGCAGAAGATTTAGGATCAGAGTTTTCCTTCTCCTAGAGGGGCTCCCTTCCCCGATTGACAAGCCCCATTAGCCCCTCACTTCCCTGTACAGCACATGCAGAAATCGCCTTCTTGGCCAACCCTCACTCTTGGTCTCACCCACTCAATCCTCTGGAGCCTGTCTTTGCATGCAAGAGCAGTCGCTAACTCACTGAGGGTTTGAGACCCATCGGTCATCTCCACCTGGTTTAGCCGCCCAGTCAAAGCCTTTACCTGGGGTGTGGCTGCTGTCCCATGCAGACAGCTTCTAGCAGTTTCTTTAGGCTGGGTATTAAAATAAGAGGAAGGAAGAGACAAATACAGTGGTACCTCGGGTTAAGTACTTAATTCGTTCCGGAGGTCCGTTCTTAACCTGAAACTGTTCTTAACCTGAAGCACCACTTTAGCTAATGGGGCCTCCTGCTGCCACTGCGCCACCACCGCACGATTTCTGTTCTCATCCTGAAGCAAAGTTCTTAACCTGAAGCACTATTTCTGGGTTAGCGGAGTCTGTAACCCAGGTGTAACCAAGTCTGTAAGCATATGTAACCTGAAGCGTATGTAACTTGAGGTACCACTGTATGTTGTTGGGAATGGGGCTAAGAACACAAGACGAGCCCTACAGAATCAGGCAAAGGGTCCATAATGGAATCATCTTGGAAGCCAGCTCAGTTGTGCTAGAACCGTTAGAACTACCAGTTTCTTGTGAGCAATCTGGCTGCAGAATTCTGCACCAGCCCGAAGTCTTCAGAGGCAGCCCTGTGTGGGCTATACAGTGGTACCTCGGGTTAAGAACTTAATTCGTTCTGGAGGTCCGTTCTTAACTTGAAACTGTTCTTAACCTGAGACACCACTTTAGCTAATGGGGCCTCCCGCTGCTGCCAGAGCACGATTTCTGTTCTCATCCTGAAGCAAAGTTCTTAACCTGAGGTACTATTTCTGGGTTAGCGGAGTCTGTAACCTGAAGTGTCTGTAACCCGAGGTACCACTGTACAGTGATCTACTTCCTGTGAAGATGGAGGCTTTCCTTAGCCATCATGACAGAAAGCAACTGGCAGTTCTATCTCTCCTGATCGCTCTTCTTTTCACATGCAAGGGAAGTCCCTAACTCTCTGAGGGTTTAACACCCATCGTCTACCCTCACCCGTTTTAGCTGGCTAGTTGAAGCTGTTCCTGGGGTGTGGCTGCTGTCACATGCTGACAGCTTCTAGTAGCCACAGGTGAGAGGTGAGCGGAGGGCGGGGACCAAAGGTGGACAAACTACCCCAGAAGGAGCACGGTAGGTACCCACCAGAGGTACTACCCCTCTCCTTGATTAAAACCCGCTGGAGAATGTTCCTCCAATTATTCTCATTAGTTATGGCCACCAAGTGAAGCAGGGGCAATACAGAACTAAATAGGAGAGGGCCATTGCGTCCAAGTCCCCATTGGTGGGCTTTCTGGAGGAATCTGGCTGGCCACAGCAGGAAGTTGGAAGCAGAACTAGATGGGTCTTTGGTCTGGTCTAACAGGAGCATCCTACGACCTTATTCCCATGGAGTTCAGGCTCTGTCAAAGGCACATCAAATCACGACAGGGAAGACACAGCCTCACTTACAATACCATTATCTTTCTTTCTTTTTCCGAAGGGGGGGGGGGAGCCACAACATAAATACGAAATGTCTTATCAGGAAAAATAATGTACGTGACAACAAAACTCCCGTTAAACATTATAGCACATAATTTCAGAGCCCGATTCCGTTCTGAGCCTCCGTTAAAGCCTTGGGATTTAAAGGCCTTCCTTCCCCATAAATTCATCCCAAGGCATTTTCGTTTTGTCACTTGGGCGTTAATATACTGGCTTCCTTGTGGCATTTATGCACTGACCCCGGCTGCCCCTTATTCCAGATTATAAATGAGGTGTGGAATTACCGAATGCATAGCCCGATAGCACACCTTTAATAAATATGTTAATCAACTGGCTGTGGCATGTCCCCAGGTGCCGGGGAGTTTGTGCCTTGCGTTATGTATGGGGCACTTTAAATTCTATTCTCTTTGCACTGACAACCTTAAGTTAAAACAAATTTATTGGGGTGGGGTGAGGAACAGGGGGGAATCCATTAGCCACGGGTTGTATATGTGAAGAAGCAAGACAACGAGAGAGAGAGAAGTCCCCAGAAAAAAAGGGTGTGCAAGTCCTTTACACACCTAAGTAAAATCAGAAACGATGCCTGAGACCTGGAAAGAAATCCTCCCCATACTAGCATATGTGTTGCTTTCCTTAGATCAACTTGGGGAAAACTTAGTACAGGGGTAGGCAACCTAAGGCCCGGGGGCCAGATGTGGCCCAATCACCTTCTCAATCTGGCTCATGGACGGTCCGGCAATCAGCATGTTTTTACATGTGTAGAATGTGTCCTTTTATTTAAAATGCATTTCTGGGTTATTTGTGGGGCATAGGAATTCATTCATTTTTTATTTATTTTTTCAAAATATAGTCCAGCCAAAATAGAAACATTGCCACCCGACCTCGACCCCGCTCATCTTCCCCCCCCCACCTCTTTCCCCCTTTTCTTCCTAATGTCTCAACAAATGAAACCGATTTGTGTAAAAAAAAAAATGTTACATGGGGGGGAAAATACAAGGGAAACATTCCACATAACTTTGTAAATGAAGAAAATCTTTAATAAAAATACATTTTATATATATAGAGAGAGAGTGTGTGTCTGGCCCACCAAATTGTCTGAGGGACAGTGGACCGGCCCACGGTTGAAAAAGGTTGCTGACCCCTGACTTAGTACAATGAGCTTATAAGGTGCTTGGGCCCAAATGCCAGCAGATACATAGTCACTTACCTGCTGCTTTGTGGGACATCTTAAGAAGAAGAAAAGGCTAAGGAGCAAACCCTACACAAATCCAGAGTGGAGTCCCTAAGGCGGTTGGATGACATCTTGTACACCTCCTTCTGGCAACGCCTGCAGCTAAGCTGGTGCCAAATGTCTTGCTCTGCTTTCCTTTGAACTGCATCAGTGAGGCTGAGAGGACGGTCTTGGTGTCTGGGCAGCCTAGGACCTCCACACACACCGCCCAGGCTTATGCCCCAGGGAGGTCACTTTGGCGCTGCTAGTGCAGCAAAAACAATGCAGGAGGTAGCAGTTACGAGTTACGGTTTCTGCAGCCACAGCAGGCGCCGTGATTCTCCAGCGGCTTGGCTTCACCCCTGGTGGCGTATTCCATTGTCTCTCAAGACAGACGGATGCTGAAAACAACAGTCTGTCACTACAGAGGGATTATGTTAGGAGGAGTCCCAGGACCCTACAAACCCCAAGTCTGTTGCTCCAATCCCCATGTCTCCTACCCCTTTCCCTCCCACTTTAAAGACTTTGCTTACAGGGCAATGCAATGGGGAGGTGGGGTGGAGATGCCTCGCAACTCTGGCAGAGCGAGCAAGCCTGCTCCTGCAATTATATTTAGCACACATTCCCATTTTAATGGTTTAAAACAGGGGTCAGCAAACTTTTTCAGCAGGGGGCCAGTCCACTGTCCCTCAGACTTTGTGGGGAGGCCGCACTATATTTTGGAAAAAAAATATGAACGAATTCCTATGCCCCACAAATAACCCAGAGATGAATTTTAAATAAAAGGATACATTCAACTCATGTAAACACACGATGATTCCCGGACCGTCTGCAGGCTGGATTGAGAAGGCGATTGGGCTGGATCCGGCCCCCGGGCTTTAGTTTGCCTACCCATGGTTTAAAACCATGGTGGAATACCTGTGGCCCTTCACACATCACTGGACTCCAACACCCACCAGCAGCAGGTAGCACAGAAAATGATCAGAAATGATGGGAATGGCCTTTAGGAATGTATATCACCCCCAACCTATCACATTAACAACCTTCATCCTTCTTACAGCTCTCTGCTCTGTTTTCCTTTGCAGCATGCTTACTCCTAGGGAGGAGGAATTTCATGGAACGCTTCCCCCCAAAGATCCAGGTACTCCACACTGCAAAGCTATATTCAGCGAAGGTTAATCCCATTCATTTAAAAACAAAACGTTGGAAGGCCAACAAAGTTTCCTCTTGTTCCAAACTGTACAAGCTCACTGGCGATGTTTCTGTCCCTTGCCTCCTGAAGGTTTTGCCACAGGTCTCAACATCAACCTGAGACGTAGGTATAGCCAGGATTTAAACCACAGAGCCTAGGAGTTGCCAATCAGAAGGTCAGGGGTTCGAATCCCCGTGACGGGGTGAGCTCCCATTGCTCAGTCCCTGCTCCTGCCAACCTAGCAGTTCGAAAGGACATCAAAGTGCAAGTAGATAAATAGGTACCGCTCCGGCGGGAAGGTAAACGGCATTTCCGCACACTGCTCTGGTTCGCCAGAAGCAGCTGTATGCCGGCTCCCTCGGCCAATAAAGCGAGATGAGCGTCGCAATCCCAGAGTCAGTCACAACTGGACCTAATGGTCAGGGGTCCCTTTACCTTTACCTTTACCTTATGCTGAACAACAGACCAAGGTCTATTCACAAGCTTTTGTTTTTTATTTCAAATCCATGTTGTCGAGAAAAGGATTAATGCTAATAACCTAACACCACGGGGTGTACATTTAAGGAATGGTTGCTTTTGTTCTCTGTGCTTAGATCTTTCCTCTTGGACCTATGAGATCATCATGTTATGTCTCTCTGGGAGCATCTTTCTGGCAGCTCTGATGTTCGTTGCAGTGAAGACAATCCGAACGAGGGTCTTGCATTTTCAGAGGTAGTGCATTTCTGGGGAATCTGTCAGACTCCAGCTGAAATATAGTCAAGAGTGGATTTCATGCTCTTTATTCAGCTCATAGTGGTGAAGAGGAATGGAAGTTCCCTCAGAATGTCTGCTCTATATACATTATTTACACAATGGGCCCCACGTGATTGGCTAATTCCGGGATTCACCTGTAGGCCAATCAGGTTGCGGATTCACTTCCACCTGGAGCTGGATTGGGTGCCTCCTGTGGACCAATCAGACTGCTGCATTCTGGACCCTATTGTTCTAGGACCAATCAGACTGCTGCATTCTGAATCCTATTGTTCTAGGACCAATCAGACTGCTGCCTTTTGGATCCTATTCAACTCAGTACATAACATCTGCTTTCATGCTTACATTCCAAACAAACTTAGAACATACCCGATACCATGTTCCTTCACCAAGCTGGGGACTACAAATCCCATTAGCCCCAGTCAACATAGCCAACGGTCAAGGCTGATAGGAGTTGTAGTCCAACATTTAGAGGGCACCAGGTTGTAGAAGGCTGCCCTATGGTGTTGCACAAGAAGTATTGTGGGTCTTCAACTCCCTGAATGCGGGAGCAACACAACACAATGCAACCAGGATGGGGTTGGTGTAACTATTGCTACATAAGCAGGTCATATTTTAATCCTTGGGCACCATGTAACCACTGGAGGCGCAGCAATTCATTGACTGGTCTTGCCATGGTGTAAATCTTTTGCCATCTCATGTCACCCTCCCCCGATCGGCCTGATCTGAAAATTCATTTAGCTTAATTAATTCATTATTAATTAAATTTGCATACCACCCTTCAGCCGAAGATCACAGGGTGGTTCGCAGCATAAAAATACAAAACGAAAACGCCAAATACATAATAAAACAAAAGCAAAAGCGATGCAAACCAAGAACCCTCTCCCAAAAGAGCATCAAACACCTAAACTCCTGGATGTTTTGAGCCAGGAAATTATAAGCTAAAATGTTAAGCAGAAAATTCTCATTCCTTCTTCTCCTGCACCCCACCCCCAACAAAAAGCCAAGACATTTTAGTGGCCTTAGAGGCAGCAAAGGATGTCCTAAACCAAGGGTCAGCAACCGTTTTCAGCAGTGGGCCGGTCCACCGTCCCTCAGACCATGTGGTGGGCCAGACTATATTCTGAAGGGGGGAAAAAGAACGAATTCCTATGCCCACAAATAACCCAGAGATGCATTTTAAATAAAAAGACACATTCTACTTATGTAAAAACACGCTGATTCCCATGGGCCAGATTCAGAAGGCGATTGGGCTGCATCCAGCCCACGGGCCTTAGGTTGCCTACCCCTGTCCTAAACTTTCCCCTTCCATCCGCTTCCTTGGGTAGCAGAAAGAGAGTAATACATTTTGAAGCCATTTCTTAGAGGTTTAGAATGAGATCTTCCTGCCTAGCCCCACTTTAAAAACTTTATCAGGAAGCAGAAACCTCACTTTTGTGATTATTTATTCTAATGATTAAGCTAAGGTTCGGACATAAAAGCTGCTACAGGACTTTTCTCTCCCAAAGATCCTCCTGAGAAGTTGCAATTTGCAAATCTTTCCTCCCCACTGCATTTTATTATTATTATTATTATTATTATTATTACTACTACTAGTAGTAGTAGTAGTAGTAGTAGTAGTCTAGGACAATCTCGGCAGAACATCACACTTGACCAGCCAAATAATTTGCTATGTTGTATTTTTTTTATTCTTGTTTCAGAAGGGGTAAACCAAGCAGCCCCGCCAAAGAGCTTGCTGCAGCTGAAACAGTGGTGGTAAATATTATTGTGAAGTGCAATGAAGCGAAGGATATTTTTACAGCGCAGGTTACTGGACCAGCATATATAATATACGTGTCTGAGACAGAAATGCCACTTGATGTTTGAAGAGGAAAATACTGTGGGATAACCAGCTTCAAATAACCAACATGCTTAAGTCTAGTTAATGCATGAAGGGGTTAAAACCATAGAGTAAGCTGTCCTGCTAAGCTTATCTATGTCACTTCCCCTCACCTTTGGAAGAAATAGGTAATCAAGCCTATAGTTGTATGCAGTCTACCTGATTAAACCAGTGTGTGAAGAGGATTGAGCTCGTTGCTTCAGCGCAGCCACATGGCTTTCACCAGCCATTCTTGTGTTCCTATACCAATAATTTTCACCAATTTGTAACTAAGCTAAATTTCACTGCCTGTGCAACTTTCCTGAAGCACATAAATCTGACCTTTGGAGAGTTTACTTGCAATTTTAACTTACCAAACATATGGTCTTTTCCTATGCTGGAGGAAGAGGGAAATTTTGGAATTCACTTAGAAAGGCATATTTAAAGGTTTAGCCTATATTTGCATGCATTACTTTGCTGAATATGTTTTTTCCCCCCAAATAATATTTATTATTTTCCGTAAATAAACATAATAAAAAAGAAAAGATTAACAATAATAAAGAAACAAAAAATAGGAGAAAAAGTGAAAAAAGATACATACAACATATTACCACTTAATTAATTAAAATTAAGTGCCATCCATCTTCATAGACATAGTATTTGACTTCCTCGAATCTCTTCCATCCAAATTTCTTAGTAATTACTTTGCTGAATATGTTGATACTTTAAATCTCTGCTTTGGTTCTCACTCCAAGCTTGGATATTGGCTTCCAAAAATTACCATATCCATCACAAATATCTATATTTATGTAAAAAGGTCAACTGGAAACTGAATTCACAAGTCTATGCAGTATTCTGCTTGAGTTAGCACTGACAGAGAAGGCCTCATTTGATTTCAGGCTCTTCCACACATCATTTTTACGTTGCATGTGTGATGATTTCTGTGCATGATGGCAACGGGCAGTTGTACGCGATCCCATTTTCAGTACCGTATGTTTGTGCCTTCAAAAAATTCAGCTGAACAATATAACACAACACAATGGCCAATAATAATGGCACACGATGGCCAATAACAATGGCGCTAAACACTATTTATAGACTAATAGAAATGATCAGAAATTACAACCAAAGTCTCTAAACCAGTCGCGGTAGAATAATTCAAAAGTTCAATATACAGTGGTACCTCAGGTTACATACGCTTCAGGTTACAGACTCTGCTAACCCAGAAATAGTGCTTCAG
Source organism: Podarcis tiliguerta (assembly GCF_965153285.1). NCBI lineage: Eukaryota > Metazoa > Chordata > Lepidosauria > Squamata > Lacertidae > Podarcis > Podarcis tiliguerta. The sequence continues at coordinate 54,610,701 of NC_139544.1, forward strand.
GTTAAGAACTTTGCTTCAGGATGAGAACAGAAATCAGGCTCCAGCGATGCGGCAGCAGCAGGAGGCCCCATTAGCTAAAGTGGTGCTTCAGGTTAAGAACAGTTTCAGGTTAAGAACAGACCTCCGGAACGGATTAAGTACTTAACCTGAGGTACCACTGTATACATAATCTGTCACCAAATATTGCCAGAATAGAGTTCCTTAGTTGGTCTCTAAGGTGCTACTGGACAATTTTTTAATTTTTAAAATATATTTCTATTGTATTAAGGTATTGTTGATAGAGCACCCAAGAGGATTACAAGGCAATTTGTAATCTTGTCCTGGAATTTAAGATCCAAATACTGGGGTGCCTGTGACTGCTAAGACACAGCAGCAGAAGGTTCCCCATTATTTCCAAATTCAGATTTACAGCCTGAGCTCTTACTGTGAAGTCTTGCTATTCAGTTCAAAGCCTATGAATTCAAATATGAATTTATTGCGTACCGCAGTGGTGGGGAACCTGACTTTTTCATCATCCGCAATAAAGATTTAGAGGTGCATTTAAATAATTTAGAATGCCAAATCAAAAGCTCCTTTATTGTTCAGGCAACAGATGAAGACTTTTGTTATTGTTGCTCTCCAAGACTCTTTTTAGTGTTGTTTTACTGCTTGAATATTGTTTTTTTATATATATGATCCTGCATGATTTTCCGTTGTTCTGATGCTTTATTGTATAATAATCATTTTATTGTTGTTTGTTGAAAGTATTGTGAACCATTGGGTACAATTTTAGAGTTTAAAAGTATATATTTTAAAGAAAATAAATAAAAGCATTTGAATGCAGACAGATATGAACTTACCCTCCTGCAAAGTCTTTGCTGAGTCTAAGGAGCTCCAGCTCCACAAATGTTGAAAAGCTGCAGTTACAACTCTCTGCTTGATGGATTTGAAGCTGTGATGGGATAAGGAGAACTCCTTCAGCTATGGGACACTTGGAATTCAAGTTGGCACTTCTCTACATTCAAACCCCTTATGAGTATAATCTCTGTGGGAGCTTCTTAGTTGTGGACTAAGGACTGAGGTTGTGCACAAGGTGTTCGGATCAGTCAGGGCAACCACTTGGGCCCTGGATCCTTGCTGCTCTTAAAGGTAAAGGGACCCCTGACCATTAGGTCCAGTCGTGACCGACTCTCGGGTTGTGGCGCTCATCTCGCTTTATTGGCCAAGGGAGCCGGCGTACAGCTTCCGGGTCATGTGGCCAGCACGACTAAGCCTCTTCTGGCGAACCAGAGCAATGCCGTTTACCTTCCCGCTGAAGTGGTACCTATTTATCTACTTGCACTTTGAGGTGCTTTCGAACTGCTAGGTTGGCAGGAGCAGGGACTGAGCAACGGGAGCTCACCCCGTTGCGGGGATTCAAACTGCCGACCTTCTGATCGGCAAGCCCTAGGCTCTGTGGTTTAACCCACAGCGCCACCCGCGTCCCACTTGCTGCTCTTGGCTGATAATAACTAAGAGGGAGGGTACAACTGGCCGGGGCAGGGTGGTGATTAATTCCTTGAAAGAGGGGGTGCTCCCTGCCTGCCTGAAGGAGGCAGTGGTACAACCAGTCCTCAGTGAACCCTCCCTGGATTTGGAAAATCTGAGTACCGTATTTTTTGCTCTATAAGACTCACTTTTTCCCTCCTAAAAAGTAAGGGGAAATGTTTGTGCATCTTATGGAGCAAATGCAGGCTGCGCAGCTATCCCAGAAGCCAGAACAGCAAGAGGGATTGCTGCTTTCACTGCGCAGCGATCCCTCTTGCTGTTCTGGCTTCTGAGATTCAGAATATTTTTTTTCTTATTTTGCTCCTCCAAAAACTAGGTGCGTCTTGTGGTCTGGTGCGTCTTATAGAGCGAAAAATATGGTAATTACCGGCCAGTTGCCAGTCTCCCCTTCTTGGACAAGGTTTTTGAAAGGGTGGTTTGCAGAAGTCGTCATAGTTTTTAGGTCTGTAGGCAGATTTGAATTTTTGAGTTAATGTCATGGATGTTGCCATCTCTGGTCAGCAACTCTCCCAGATCTCACACATACAGAGAGAGAAAGAGGACGTGCACACACAATTTTTTTTTGCGATGGATCTGGATAGGACTGATCCACAAGCCTTGGAAAGCACATAGAGCTGAAAGAGAAAGTGGAAAAGGTCATAACTTTGTCCTTTGGGTTTATGTACTTGTCAAGGGGAAACAAGATAACCACTCTCACCATCTCATGATTAAGCGAAGACCTCCAGAATGCCACTGTGCCCATGTTTGCCTAAGAATGCCATGTTGGTCAGACACACACAACAAATGACATATATTAACTGCCCAGGAGCCAAGGTAAAGGTAAAGGGACCCCTGACCGTTAGGTCCAGTCGCGGACAACTCGGGTTGCGGTGCTCATCTCGCTTTATTGGCCAAGGGAGCCGGCGTACAGCTTCCAGGTCATGTGGCCAGCATGACTAAGCCGCTTCTGGCGAACCAGAGCAGTGCACGGAAATGCCGTTTACCTTCCCACCAGAGTGGTACCTTTTTATCTACTTGCACTTTGACGTGCTTTCGAACTGCTAGGTTGGCAGGAGCAGGGACTGAGCAACGGGAGCTCACCCCGTCGCGGGGATTCAAACCGCCGATCTTCTGATCGGCAAGCCCTAGGCTCTCTGGTTTAGCCCACAGCGCCACCCGCGTCCCGTTTTTAAAAGTTATCACTTCCAGTTTCATTTGAGACTCACATTGTGAGTTTGTGATACCAGCAGCTACCAAGTCAGGATGCCTACTTGAGTTAATGTTGACTGGGCAGTCACAAAATGGGCACACACACTCATAATATGCCTGGGTTTTAATTAGGAATAAATGAAGAATTTCAGCGGAACTTGATTCGCAGTACAGTTGAGAACTGCCAGCTGGGAAAAGTCTTCAAGCATGTTAATTTTGGACAGCATCTCAAAGCCACCATATGAAGCCACGGGAAAAACCATCTGAAATCTAAGCAGAATGCTACGTAACCCCCAATATATTGGCAAGCTTGGATAATACTATCTATCCTAATAACAACTGGAGCTTTCTAGCACAAACAGTGTTTATTTCTACATGCATGCTCCATCTTGTAATGCTGTGTTTTCCAGATAGGTCCGATACCTGTCCCTCCTTTTTTGTGAGTCTATCTTACTCTCAATATATACACATTTATATCCCATTTACACTAATGGGATTCACACATGTGTATCGAGGAGAGCAAATATAACTTAGCTCTGTGCGTGCCTCTGCCATCGTTTATGGCACTCGGCTGAATTTCTTAAAGTAGGGTCTCCCTGCACTGATGAGCCTGCAAAAGAAGAAGAATGTGCTTATCAGAGGGAATAGTACATAAACACTCCTTTATATCGAGAAAAGAGGCTATACTCTCTGTAATGTCAGGTACGTCTTACCCTTCCTCCAGACATCATTTTGCTGCTCGTTTCCCCACCCTCATTCCATATCATCAGCTGCTGCTGGCAGTGGGAGGAAACACATAGTAGACTGATGTTAGGACACACTATATGTTGAAAAATGTTACACGGAGGAAGTACTGTAATTTATTGCATTTATATCCTGCCCTGCCTCCAACAAGCAAAGGCAACCAGTATGGTCCTTTACACTCCCATTTTATTCTCACAGCAGCCTTTTGAAGTAGGTAGAAACTGGGAGAAATAATTGAAATATTGTTTTCCCCACATTTCTCAATTCTACCTAGTACCGTAAGTCATTAGTGTATCTGTAGAAGTTGCAGAACCACAAATGCATGCCAGGCAGGCAATGTGCGCTGGAAACAGAATGAAACAACACATGAAATACTTCACATGAATATTTGTTGTTGTTGTTGTTACGTTGTTTAGTCGTGTCCGACTCTTCGTGACCCCATGGACCAGAGCACGCCAGGCACTCCTGTCTTCCAATGCCTCCTGCAGTTTGGTCAAACTCATGCTGGTAGCTTCGAGAACACTGTCCAACCATCTTGTCCTCTGTTGTCCCCTTCTCCTTGTGCCCTCCATCTTTCCCAACATCAGGGTCTTCTCCAGGGAGTCTTCTCTTCTCATGAGGTGGCCAAAGTATTGAAGCCTCAGCTTCAGGATCTGTCCTTCCAGTGAGCACTCTGGGCTGATTTCCTTCAGAATGGAGAGGTTTGATCTTCTTGCAGTTTATGGGACTCTCAAGAGTCTCCTCCAGCACCATAATTCAAAAGCATCAATTCTTCGGCCTTCTTTATGGTCCAGCTCTCACTTCCATACATCACTACTGGGAAAACCATAGCTTTAACTATACGGACCTTTGTCGGCAAGGTGATAATTGATTGAAAATGGGTCTCTGTTATAGAGTCAGAGCCCCTCTAGCTCAGATGTGTACTCTTCATCCTGTTGGAGCGGCATCTGCACAGGTTTTGGGGCAGTCATCATGCTGCATTTACAGTCAGTGCAGATCTCATAACATCCTGCTGAAATCCCATGACTTTTTGTACAACAAATGTTCTGGTTTATCCAGGCCACCACCACCACCACCCGCCCCGATTTTGTTACACTATAGCCCCTCTGCATCAATGACGGGGTAGAATTGGGGAAGCAGAACAAACTAAATCAGAAGAAATCCGCCACTGGTACAATGCACGTTGCAGAAATCACACATAATAAAACTTGCAGTCTCGGGTGGCCCTTAATCATACGGCACTGGACCATGCATGCACTTTAATGCTGCAAAACTGGGCAAAAGACATGCTTATCGTCACTTAGGAAAAAACTCTAGGAGCAAAAGTATTATACCGTTCAAATAGAATACCAAAAACACTTGGAGTACCTTTAAAAACCACCCCTAGAAATACATGATTACCCGGTTCAAGGTATAGGCAACTCTCCATTTACGCTGGGGTTTGTAGTGGAAATGCAGAAATGGGAGAAATGTAAAGTATTGCACTTGGGCAAAAAAAATGAGAGGCACAAATACAAGATGGGTGGCACCTGGCATGAGAGCAGTATATGTGAAAAGGATCTAGGAGTCTTGGTTGACCACAAACTTGACATGAGCCAACAGTGTGACGCGGCAGCTAAAAAAGCCAATGCAATTCTGGGCTGCATCAATAGGAGTATAGCATCTAGATCAAGGGAAGTAATAGTGCCACTGTATTCTGCTCTGGTCAGACCTCACCTGGAGTACTGTGTCCAGTTCTGGGCACCACAGTTCAAGAAGGACACTGACAAACTGGAACGTGTCCAGAGGAGGGCAACCAAAATGGTCAAAGGCCTGGAAACAATGCCTTATGAGGAACGGCTAAGGGAGCTGGGCATGTTTAGCCTGGAGAAGAGGAGGTTAAGGGGTGATATGATAGCCATGTTCAAATATATAAAAGGATGTCACATAGAGGAGGGAGAAAGGTTGTTTTCTGCTACTCCGGAGAAGCGGACACGGAGCAATGGATCCAAACTACAAGAAAGAAGATTCCACCTAAACATTAGGAAGAACTTCCTGACAGTAAGAGCTGTTCGACAGTGGAATTTGCTGCCAAGGAGTGTGGTGGAGTCTCCTTCTTTGGAGGTCTTTAAGCAGAGGCTTGACAATCATATGTCAGGAGTGCTCTGATGGTGTTTCCTGCTTGGCAGGGGGTTGGACTCGATGGCCTTTGTGGTCTCTTCCAACTCTATGACTCTATGCGGAACACAATTGTATTTCGAGGAGTTAGGTGGCATGTCCCTTTCCCTTTAACATCCCCAGTTTGATTCTTGTGTTTCACACACCTGTCGGGAGTTTCTTGGGTTCTTCTGTGTTGCAAGTGCTGGCTGGATGCCCGGCTGCAGGTAGTGGGAGACTCTCAACCGCTCTGTATTAGTTCCATCTCAGGGTCCTGGGCTAATCATGAGTAATGCCAGGTGCACTTTATTACATCAAGGCAGGCTATAAAAGCCATAGGTGGGAGGGGCCCGGGGAGAGGACCTGACACTGGGAGACCGACGGTCGGTGTCTTTCTCCTGCTGCTCTACCTGGGGCTCCGGGCAGCTGAAGGGGAGATTGGGTAGCCCCTGTCGCAGTGGCGTAGCGTGGGTTGTCAGCACCCGGGGCAAGGCAAGTAATTTGCACCCCCTAACACGTGGATTTGCGCCCCCTAACCCGTGGATTTGCGCTCCCTAACCTGTGGATTTGCGCCCCCTAACCCTAACCCCCAGATGTTGCGCCCGGTGCGGCCGGCCCCCCCTGCACCCCCCACGCTACGCCACTGCCCTGTCGGGTATGTTTTTATGTTATGTTTTGTATGCCTGCTGTTTATTTGTTAATAAAACTGTTTCGGTTCCTTTTCCACCTCCTCATTCCTTTTGTCCTGATATCCTTGGAAAGAACTGCTGTATTTGGCAGCACAGGGTTACATTTCAGGGATAGCACCTAAAGCCAAAAATCACAAATAGTCAAAACTTCAATGGTTCAAGAGTGGGTGGGTTTGCCAAAGCTCCCCCCCCCCATGCCCATCCCATTTTCTTTTGGTTTTTTTTTAATTGCCAAGCACGTAAAACTGAATGCGCACAAGTTAAATGCGTGTAAGTTGCGAGTTCCCTGTACACAGGAGGCTGCTCGCACAAAACACAATGCAGCCCATGTTTCACTGTCCTTGTCCTCTGTTTGCACTGCTATACAAGTCTTCCTATCAAAACAGAAGGATTTCATAGCTGCTATGAAAGCACAGCAATATTGCCAGGCATTGTGCTCTGATAGGGTAATAAAACCTGTCAACCATTCAGAATTAAGGCGTTCATATACTGTATGATTACTGCGAAATAAAATCACAGCGATGATGCAAATCAGAAGCCTGCCACCAATCAAAATGGAAAATATAAGTGAGAAAAAATTGTCTATTTATGCATCACTAGCTGTATAGTATCCCTGAGCTCCAGTTATTATTTGGTTTGTTATCTGTATTACAGTAGTGCCCAGAGGCCACACACAGTTGATATAACACAAAACATAATTGTTTTAGCTTGGAATCAATTATTAATCTTGACACCTGCATTTTAGGTAAATAACAATTAGAACCTGATGAGTTTTTTAATTACTATTTCAAACTCTATTTACATCAGCAGCAAAATGAAAAATATTAAGAGAGACAATGGTGAAATTAACCAGCTACAAAGCTGTAAAAGTAAAAGGTAAAGGACCCCTGGACGGTTAAGTCCAGTCAAAGACGACTATGGGGTGCGGCACTCATTTAGCTTTCGTGTTTGTTCGGAGACAGCTTTTCCGGGTCATGTGTCCAGCACGACTAAACCGCTTCTGGTACAATGTGCCAGAGCGCATGGAAATGCCATTTAACTTCCCACCGCAGCGGTACCTATTTATCTACTTGCACTGGTGTGCTTTTTTGAACTGCTAGGTTGGCAGGAGCTGGGACAAAGCAACAGGAGCTTACCCGCTTACGCAGATTCGAACTGCCAACCTTCTGATCGGCAAGCTCAAGAGGCTCAGTGGTTTAGACCACAGCGTCCCTAAAAATGAAAAATATTAAGAGAGACAATAATGAAATTAACCAGCTACAAAGCTATAATAGTAATGCTAGCTACTTAAAGTGAATGTGTGTGTGTGTTGGTTTGTTTTTTAAAAAACCCCAACTTACACAGTCATTAAGGAATGAACACATGCACATTAATTAGGCTGCAATTTTTCTTTCTAGTTTAAGTGCATAGTAAAATGTCTTACACTTTCAAAATAACAATCAATACTGAAACGACATGTTCTCCGTGCTTTGGAAATCTCACCTGTGTGTAGAGAGCCATGAAAATAAAGATAGAAATCTCATCTCTTACAGAACCAACCAAAATGATCCAAGAATTAGAGTCCCTTCTCTATGACCTGGATCACACCATGTGTGAATGTAAAACTGTGGTTACATCTCTTTTCTCTTGGTCCTCCTGCTACCATGCCACCTGGATTTAAGCCATCATTTGGCTTAGAGCTATGTCCATGCTTGGGCTTGGACAAACAAGCAAACAACCCAATGATTAAGGTAAGACACTGAAAACATCTATAAAATTATGAATGGCTTTATGGACGGAAATACGCTCTGTCTCACAATGCTAGAAACTGAGAAATCTGAAGAAACTGATAGGCAGTTTAATTTCACATTTCCTCCAAGGTGTCCAACCTGACTGTATGCTTGTATGCAACCTGACAGCTCCGGGAAGGTAAACGGTGTTTCCATGCGCTCTGGCACATTGCACCAGATACGGTTTAGTGGTGCTGGACACATGACCTGGAAAAGCTGGACAAACATGGACCACTTATAAACACCATCTCCAACTCCTCGAAAGATTCCATCAATGGTGTCTCTGAAAAAAATGACACATCACTTGGGAAGACTAATGCCAGTGTACTGGAAGAAGCAAAGATCATGAGTGTCAATGTGATGATTCTTCTACATGAACTTCATTGGACTGGTCATGTTGTGCGGATGCCTGATTATCGTCTTCCAAAGCAACTACTCTATTCCGAACTTAAAAATGGAAAACGTAATGCTGGTGGTCAACAAAAATGGTTTAAAAATTCTCTCAAGGCAAATCTATAAAAAATAAATGCAATATAAACACTGACAACTGGGAAACACTGGCCTGCGAGCGCTCCAATTGGAGAACAGCCTTTACCAAAGGTGTCATGGGCTTTGAAGACGCTTGAACTCAGGATGAAAGGGAGAAACGTGCTAAGAGCAAGGCACGTTTAGGTAACCCTCAATTTGATCAACTTCTGCCTGGAAACCAATGTCCCCACTATGGAAGGATGTGTGGATCCAGAATTGGCCTCCACAGTCACTTACAGACTGTGTTCATGGAAGACAATCTTACCCGGCTACAAGTGATCGCCAGAGAAGATATGGTTCTCCCCACCCCCTATTTATCTTCACAATAACCTTGATATAAATTAGCCTGATACTGCTGGCCAGAGTTCACTGCGGGTGCTTCCAATACCGTTGCTCTTCTTGAGTGGGATTCAATCACATGCCAGCAAATTCAAGTTGCAACAATTAAAGCTGATCTTGTGCAACAAGCCTAGTCCTCTGAAATATCAGACAATTAGGAAAGTGACAAGAAAATGAAAAGTGAAAGTGTGGGGGGGTAACACTTGCTTTGAGAAAAATAATCTAACCTCGCCACAAACAGATCAGGATGAATGTGCAATCAACTGGTCATATATAGAAGCTGACTAGAATTAAAACTCAGGTCCTCGTTCAACCACGAGTGAACATACTGTACCTCTCATCTCAGAAGCATATGAGATGAGAGTTACAGTATGGTTCACTCATGGCTGAACTGGGACTGAGGGGACCTGAGCATAGCTGTCAACCGTCCCTTATTTGGTGGGAAAGTCCCTTATCCCAGCGCTGCTGTCCCTTATTGATGATGTCCCTTAAATTTCCCAAGTTTCAAAGGAAGCAGCTCCTCTCCCTCCCTCCCTGCTGGCCAGGGAGGAGGGAGGCTCCAACTGTGTTGCTTGGCTGCGTTGCTCACCCAATAAGGAGTCTAAGAATGACTGGGGGGTGGAGCTTGCATGCCTTGTGCCCATCAAATCGGCCGCGTTGCCTGGGGACTCACCTTTGCTCAGCGCTTCCCAGCGGAGAGGTGACGGTGGTTTTCCTTGCTGCATCCCCTTTGCTGGGTTGCTGCGCTGTGGGAACCACCGCTTGAGGCTTCGTTTGGCTGCTGGTTGACTAAAATCCCTTATTTTGGCTTCTGGTCCCTTATTTTCAAATCTGTAAGTTGACAGCTATGGACCTGAGTTTTTAACGCTTACAACCTTCAAAATAAATACAATTACAAATGTAACAGCAATCGTAAGCAATAAATACAGCATTGAAAAGTACACAGCCAAATTAAGCCATTTCCACATAATTAGATCTAATACAATGGTACCAAAAATACTAGCAACAAAAGCAAATGAAAGCGATGTTACACGACATGGCCCAGCACGTGTGAAGGAATATTAATTTATTTAAATGTTTATGTTTTATTATCGTTTTGCTTATGTATTTTTGTGTTTTTGTAACTGTAAAAGTGCCCTATGATCCTCAAACTCATTTTATAATTACTGTAATGAAATAGTAATAGCCTTTATTCGTAGGCTTAACATATCCACGCCCGCCTGACAGCAAGCGCGAGGCGGCTTATTAACGTTAACCACCAGTCCCCTCAACGGACGCGTGTGCACGTGTGAAGGCGCTCCCCGGGTCCTGAGCCCACGACTCCTCCTGCGCCAGCCGCCTTATAGAGCCTCCGCACCTTTCCTGGCCCCGCCCCCTCTGGAGCGGGAGGGGCGAGGAAAAGGCGGGAAAAGAAAACCAAGCCCTTCGCTTCGACTCCTCCGCGAGGAGCAACCTAACCCACGAGGCCGCGCCTCTTCTGACGTCACTTCAGGGCGGTTGTCAGCCTTTGGTGGCGGATGGACTCCGTTTCCCATCAGCCCCGGCCGGCATAGGCCAATAAGAGGGGGACGACGGGAGCTGTAGTTCTGTCGGCTCGCTCAGGGTTCTTTTTACGTCCGGCGCCACGTCTCGCGCATGCGCGTGGACGGCGGCGCTCGCGCTGCTGCTGCCGCTGCATCTCCTCACCGTCCTGAGGTAAAAAAAGGAAGGAAGGAGCTTCGCCCGGCCGCGTCGGCGGCAGCGATGGCGTTCACGCTGTACTCGCTGCTGCAGGCCGCGCTGCTCTTCGTCAACGCCATCGCGGTGCTGCATGAGGAGCGCTTCCTCCGCAGGAGTGAGTCTTGCCAGGCCTCGTAAGGGGGGCGTGAGGGTGAGGGGGGTCCTCATCCTCAGTCTGTGGGGAGGAAGGCGGAGGGCCCGGGCCGAAGGTGGGGCTTCTGGGCCCACGTGGCATCCCTAAGACGTCGCCATAACGTTAATCATAAGGATCAGCGCCGAGTCATTCGTAGGGAGAGGCAGTGTGGGGTAGTGGTTAGAGCGCAGGGCTAGATCTGCCAGGCACAAGAAGAGTGAGCCAGTGAGCCCTCCGACCCATCATTCTGGCTTCACGGGGCCCGGCCAAATGCCCCAAAGACAGTGAAACCTGCGAGTAGGAGATAGGATATATATATATATATATATATATACACACACACACACACACATATCAATTCCAACAATCATTTAACATAGCTTCTTATCTTACACAATGTTTTAGACTTCCGCCAACAACCTTTGAAGATTTCCCTTTCTTTATCACTTATTCTGCATTTCTTAATTTCTCTAATACTTTTAATTGTCCTCCTTTTCAAAATCTTCCTTGCAATATTTCACAAAGTCCTCCTTACAGAACTTCTTTCAGTCCTACTAGCGTAATCTGTTTATTACAATTGCTTTTCAAATAGTTCAAATATTTACTCCAGTCCTCTAAGAATCTCTGATCCCACAGGTTTTGAATCCTTCCTGTTAATTTATCTAATTCTGCATAGTCCATTAATTTCATTTGCCATTCTTCTTTCGCCGGTAATTCTTCTTGTGCGAATAGCATTATTATTACTGTTATTATAATTCTCCTAGTGGGGCAGCAATAAGAGAGACTTCTAGCGCATCTGTAAAGCTGAGCAGGGGCTGGTATCATTTTCAAAGTGGATTGAGCGAGGGCACATGTTGAGTTTCCTGCATTGCAGGGGGTTGGACTAGATGACCCTCGGGTTCCTTCCAGCTCTACGATTCGTAGAATTCCAAAGTTGGAAGGGATCCCAAGGGTTATATCTTGCAACCTCCTACAATGCAGGAATATCAGCTAAAGCATCCATGTGTGGGGATTACATGCAGGCGCTGTCTGGAGGAATTTGTAAATAATACTTGTTCGAATGTTGCCAGCCTGACAGGTAATATATATATATACAGTGGTACCCCGGAAGACGAAAAACTCGCTAGACGAAAGGGTTTTTTGTTTTCTGAGGTGCTTCGCAAGACGGATTTTTCTAAGGGCTTGCTTCGCTAGTCGAAACAGCCCTGCCTCTCCTGTCATGGTGATGGTCACTGCACGCACGCACGCTCGCTTCCCTGCTCCTCCAGCTCCCTCCCACCTTCTGGCTGACGACTCCTCTGGCTCCCTCCGACCTTCTGGCTGACGGCCGACCTTCCGGCTGCCTCGCGCCGCTGCCCACCGCCCTCGTGCGCTCCCCTCAGAAGGCCATTGCTGCCAGCAGCCAGCGTTGCAGCCGGAGTTGCGCTCCTGAGCCCCGCCGCCCTCTAGCAGCCGCGTCGCGCGGTGGCCACAAGGCGCGGGTGAGTCCGAGGTACCGGCTGCGGCAGCTGCCCTGCTTCTCCCCACCCCTCCCCGCCATGGTGCTTCGCAAGACGAAAAAACTCACTCAACGAAAAAACTCGTGGAACGAATTAATTTCGTCTTGCGAGGCACCACTGTATATTCAACTATTTGTGTAAGGCATTTATTTATTTTATTTTTTGTATTACAAATAGCATAACAGAATCATTGGGGAGAGGGGAATCTTCTCCCTCCCCTATCCCAGTGTTTGCCAAACTTGGGTTGCCAGCGGATTTTGGACTACTCTCATCATCGCTAGCTAGCAGGCCCAGTGGTCAGGGCTGATGGGAATTGTAGTCCAAAAACAGCTGGAGACCCAAGTTTAGGAAACCCTGCTCTATCCAGACTGTATCATTTTTTGGCACCAGAGTGGCTACAGGTGCTGCTGTCTGTGCTGTAGGAGCAGATGTGGGTTGTCAGTACTGCACTGGGTGCAACACAGTTGCCCTCAGTAGGCCACTTGATAGTAGAGCTGCTACTATAGTTCACCTCGCACTATAGTTATCAAGAAATTGTTCTAGCCTCCCAGTCTCAAAGGTGCTGTGGGTAAAAGCCTCAGCACCTAGGGCTTGCCGATCGAAAGGTCGACGGTTCGAATCCCCGCGGCAGGGTGTGCTCCCTTTGCTCGGTCCCAGTGCCTGCCAACCTAGCAGTTCAAAAGCACCCCCGGGTGCAAGTAGATAAATAGGGACCGCTTACCAGCGGAAAGGTAAACGGCGTTCCATGTGCTGTGCTGGCTCGCCAGATGCAGCTTTGTACGCTGGCCACGTGACCCGGAAGTGTCTCCGGACAGCGCTGGCCCCCGGCCTCTTGAGTGAGATGGGCGCACAACCCTAGAGTCTGTCAAGACTGGCCTGTACGGGCAGGGGTACCTTTACCTTTACCTTTACCTTTAATGCAGAAAAGTTGTGGTAGTGGTTTTTTTGTTGGTTTTTTTTTTAAGAAAAAAGAGTATGAAATGCCATCTGTACCAAATGAGCCAGTGTAGGCTGGAGCGTTTTTTAGTTAATGATAAAGGTGGCTGAAGTGGAATGATACAGAACTTTTCACATAAAGTTCACTTACAATTTTTATTACCCTCTCCTTACAATATCTTTTTGGCTATTTCCCACCCTGCCTTACAATTGTTTGAATCGCTTGTCAACTCACTCATTCTAGTTTCAGATCACCTTCATGTGGGTTTGTGGTTGCTCAGATGAAATCTAATTGTGAGTGCTGGTTTAGATCAGTGGTCCTTGTAATCTCGTTAATTGTGGCAGTGAAGCAGTAAGGAGAGCATTGGAACAAAATCGGGCAAACCATTGTGGGGGCAGTACACAAAGCTGAAGTGCTTTGAAGGTTTTGCTTCATATATTTTAGCTGGGATCATTGGTTCTAATCAGTGGTGAAAATACTAGACAATCATAGTTTTCTGAAATTCTGGACTCTGGTGGTTTTGCTTCTCTCATGATGCATTAAATTTATTTCATTTATTTATTTAAACACCACTTAACTACAATAGTCTCTAAAACGGTATACAAGAAATACAATGCAAAAAAGTAAAAATCGATCAGAGCTATAAAATCAAACTGCAGTTAAAATGCCTGCTAGAATATGTATCCAGTTTGAATTATAATTTCAAATGGGCTTTCTGGCATTGTAACAAAGGTTAGAAGTCTGCTATTTATCGATATTTGGGCTTAAAATGCTTGCATTTGTAAAATACATTTTTGGTTGATATTATTGATAATTTAGATTATGTATTTGCTTGTTTACTTAACAAAAATAAAATTTCTGAATTATAGTTGGCTGGGGAACAGACCAGGGAATTGGAGGATTTGGAGAAGAGCCAGGAATTAAAGGACAGTTAATGAACCTTATTCGATCTGTACGAACAGTTATGAGAGGTAAGGTGGACAAAATAATGCTATTTTTAGCAATACGTTATTGTGAGTGGATTTGTTTTACTGTGTTCCATGCCCCAGATACCTAGTATTACTGTGGCTTTTACACACTGATGGCTAATTTTAATTGTTCTGAGTTGTCCTGGGCATCTTCCTGTTTGGTTGCACTGATGCAACACCAGGACAAATGAGGTTGCACTAACCAGGATAAAGGCCTTCACATTTAATCCTGCCTAGCAGACTAATAGAATTAGGCTGTTAACTTATTCACTAGCCTTATAAGTTATAACCATGTGAAACTAATGTGGTGGCAACACCAATGTCTCTCTACTCTGCTGTCCCTGTGTCCTGTCAATCTTATGAGCATCATTGCTTATTTCTGCTCCTGCCTCCCCTAACCCATTCACTCAGTGCTGTAGATTCCCTGAAGCATGTGAGACTCTCTGACCACAACACCCTGCCTTCACTGCCACACCTTTTTGAGCTGAAATGGGAGTACAGGGGCATCCAAAATTAAAGTGCTTTTTCCTTTAAGCAAATTTGAATCTGGATCTGGCCTGTGGCGCCAAAAAGGTTTCCACCCCTGCTTTATAAAATGCATTGCTGAAATTGTTGCTTTGTACGCTTGCATGCAGAAAATGATCTTGAATGTCCTTGTTCTTGAAGTTTTTTCTCCGCCTAATGCAATATTATGTTTGTCGTTAGCTGAGAAACTGTAATACCCTTTCTGCTTTTCTTTGCAGTGCCATTAATTGGAGTGAACACCATTACAATTGTGCTGCTCTTGCTGTTTGGTTGAAGTCGGTGTCTTCAAATCAACCTGCCCAGTATCTCTAACATGCAGACCAGTTTATTCATTAGGATTCAATTTGGCTTTGCTTTGGAAGCAACACATCTGTTTCAATAAAGACACAATTTCTATTTATTGTATTCCTTAATATTCAGCCCACTTCATAACACCAGAGGATTGGAATCACTGCAATCGTGCTGTACGTATCCTGAACCAGAACCAGATTTTTTCATTTAATAGTATCAAATGTTTACAGTATGCATTGTAACATATTGTAGTAAGTACTTAAAGATTCTGTTTCTTAACTCCTCTGTTGCTCAGGGCTTATTTTTCCAACGGTGTACTTGAGATGTGCTTGTGTTTTAAGTTGACCTTTCATTCAGTTTCTGAAGAACTGAATGATGTAGACTTTGCAGACCACTAGGTCAAATATGGCCCATGGACTATATGAATGTCACAGAAATGGAAATATTGTTACTGGCACATATTAGAGGTTTTTAAATAGACTTTTGATAGTTGATCAGTAGTATATGATTTATATCTTTACACAGCAGTGAGATTTTAAGCTTAACAGTTCGAAATCTGGTGACATGTTGCAACTGCTATATAGCCAAACTTAGAAGAATAAGACCTAGAAATGGAAACATGTAAAACTTCATTTGGCAAGTACAGTTTATTAGTATGTTTTACAGTGGATCTTTATCCTTTCCCAAGATGTTCATTGTAAATAATTGTGGATACTGTGTGTAATCTGTTTTGGTGAAAGAATTTTTAAATATTGGGGAAAAGAATCTTTTTTTTGAAAAAATGTGGCTGTACTTCCTTTTTTTAGAAAGAGAAATGTAAACAGAAATCCTCTTCAGTGGGTGTTTGAGATTAAAATCTGTTCAAAGCAGATATTACTTAAAATTCAGACCATAGAAATGTGCCCAGTAAAATGCACTATTTTCCTGATTCATATATTTAAGACTCTGAATCAGGTTTTTGTTTGTCTTGGAAGATAATCCAAGAGAAAATGGGCCTGTGATCAGATCATCCCACATTGGAGGGTGGGAGGCAGGCAAGCAAGGGAAACTGGTGAGCAAAATCAAATATTTTTTTCTTTTTAACATCTGAATGCTTCTAGCAATCCTTTGCATGTTTACACAAAAATAACCCTGGTGACCTTAAAACCCAACTGACAATTGGTATTTACGCTAATAGGGAATCTGTCCATTAATTGTTACAGATACATTTCCTGAAATCTGAGTGTTTTCCCATTAGTCACAATATGTATGATGGGATTCCACCAGCTCTTGCCCATTCGAAAGATGCAGTGAAGGTTGTTGCCGAAGGAAGTAACTCCCCTGAATTAGTACAGTGCATAGGAAAAAAGGGATTGGTTGGTCCTGGGGAAGTAGAACTACATATATAGTTCAATCGTCAATGGTAGATGCATGCAAATCAATAAGCTTAACAATATGGAAAAACAAATTCTACCACATCTTAAGTTAGTTTCAGAACTGCAGATTCTTTGAGGGCATGATCAAGCAAAAGTTATGGCACATTAAAATCCATTATATAAATGGGTGGGTTAAAATCATTAAAAAATCTGCCCCTGAAATTAAAGGGACATAACTGTTCAATTTTGGCTGGATCACAACCATAATGTCCCATTCCCCCCCCCCCCCCAACCAATTTTAACTACAGTATTTGATTTGATTTTTCCATTATTTTAAGCATGGCATATAAGCTGTTGTCTTTCTGTTTTTGTGATGTGAGCTGCTTTGGAACACCATAGTAAGTCTGAAAAATGAAATTGAGTTGTGCGATATAAACGGCACAGCTTTCCACATTGGGGAAAGTTGAAGGCAGGTGGCAGTCAGAAACAATTCTCCCTTATGGAAGATGGCAGGACACGAGAAAGAGTTATTTCTGCTGCTCAAGAAGCTGCACAAATCATCACATTTCCTCTTAAATTGATCTATGTCAGCAATCCTAAAGACCAGATGTGGATAACCTCTTTCCGTCAGGGGCTGCCCCTTGGGTAATCTTTCAGGACTGAAAGTGGGTGGCTGGGGCTAAAAGTGGGTAGAGCTCTGAAACAAAGCTGGGATTGGAGTCCTAGCCCAGCTTTACACACTTCGAAATAGCCCAATAACAGCTCATAACTGCTCAAATACATGCCAAAATAACATTGTAAGAAAAGACTGATGGTAACCTTTCTACTGATGAATAGCAGGCCACGAATATAAAAACAAGATGTGTATCCCTATTACTAAAATAACCAATAGTGATAGTTGAGGTGTATGGACTCAATCCACACACTGAATCTTGTGCACGCACCCTTCATTAAATATTTATCCATATTACATCAATAGGAGCTTCTTGGGGGGACCTGCCTCTTTTGCTAAAAAAATCCTTCTTTTGAGTATAGATCCTGGACCGTGGTACTTTTTCAGAAATAAATAAAAAGTTTAGTTTGTGAGAAGCAATTTCTGGCTTGCAAGTATGCAGCTTTTGGAAATACTGTTTGGAGGAGGATGCAAGAAAGGGAGGAGGTAAACTTTGAAAGCCACTTACATTTGCTCTCTGCAATAAAGCTTTGGGCGCTGGCATTTGCTCCACGCACCCACACAGTGCTGTGCTTTTAGCAGCTGAATGTTAAGCAGAAGTTCAACAGGTGAAGCTGAATTCCCACATCTCTTGTACTGCCTAAGGTGAACTGCTCCTGGGTGTTAGGGTGATCCAATAATAATAATAATAATAATTTACTATTTGTACCCCGCCCATCCGGCTGGGTTTCCCCAGCCACTCTGGGCGGCTTCCAACAAAGATGAAAAATACACTAAAATGTCACATATTAAAAACTTCCCTGAACAGGGCTGCCTTCAGATGTCTTCTGAATGTCAGGTAGTTGTTTATCGCTTTGACATCTGATGGGAGGGCGTTCCACAGGGCGGGCGCCACTACCGAGAAGGCCCTCTGCCTGGTTCCCTGTAACTTGGCCTCTCGCAGTGAGGGGACCGCCAGAAGGCCCTCGGAGCTGGACCTCAGTGTCCGGGCAGAACAAGAGAGCACAGGCTTTATGTACCCTTTATACGTTTTGGCTAGTCTCTCTGCGAGTGTTAAAAGTGCAGCACCCCACTTTCCCCTTCGGGAGATTTGGATTGCCACAAGGACGGGCAGAAGTTCAACAGGGACGCATTTTCTGCTGAACTAGAAAGGTGGCTATAGCCTTCATTTGCTGCTTGGTCCTTTATCTCCTGCCGCCCCGATCCAGTGCATTCTGACATGCTGGAGTCTCCCAAGTTCATTACATTAAGCCAGTTTCTGCAGACTGGCTCTGTCCCATCCGCTTGCAAGACACCGCAAAAAAAAGGGGGGGGGAAGGTGACTATCAGAGTGCCTGTTTGCTAATGTCAAAATCTGACCGAAATGTTAAAAGCGGGAGCGTCTAGTGGGGAGACATTAACTGTGTTTTTCAGGAAAATATGTTGGGGAGGTGCGGAACTGAAACGAAACAAAGGCCCGCAGGCGTTCGTTTTAGTCACCTGCCGGGTCCTTTCTGGGTCCTTACGCAGAGAGAGCTTCCGCTTTTCAAGCCCCGCCCTCCTCCACTTCTTGCGGCTGAGCCGCGTCGCTGTAGCGTCAGGTCGTTCGAACAGAGGGAGGGAGTTGTGAATCTCCCCCTCCCCGTTTGCCGCCATGGTACGGCCCACCTCCCGTGGCGACTAAGGGCGAGGGCGGTACCAACTGTGCAGCAAAAGGGGGAGGATAGAGATTCACCCTCTCGGCTGGCATTGGACCAACCCGCGATGCGGTCCTCTTAGCTGGAAGGACAGGTCCATCTCATGAGAGAGGGAGGGGGACGTTAAAACGTTGGTAACCTCCCCTCTTCTCTCGCTGATTTCCTCACCTTGACGCTTGGGTGTGGGGCAAGCCAGGTGAGGAGCGCTTTTTTCCTGGAGGTGGGGGTGAGTTAGTGGTGGACAATAATGCCCTAAATCACCTTGAATTAAAGTCTCTTGTGAGCCCAGAGCTGCCTTTGTGAGAGGAGGCTGCCTGCTGTACCTCTGGAAGAGTCGCTGTTCTGGCTTCTCCTTCCAAGCTGTGCTGGGAGTGGGGCATTTTCTGCTTTTTCTCTGCATGGGCGTGTAGGATTGCCTCTGTCAGTCACTAAGGTTGCCAATGTCACACCAATTTTCCTTATTTGCTACAGAGTTGTTGTTGTTGTTTAGTCATTTAGTCGTGTCCGACTCCTTGTGACCCCGTGGACCAGAGCATGACAGGCACTCCTGTCTTCCACTGCCTCCCGCAGTTTGGTCAAACTCATGCTGGTAGCTTCAAGAACACTGTCCAACCATCTCATCCTCTGTCGTCCCCTTCTCCTTGTGCCCTCCATCTTTCCCAACATCAGGGTCTTTTCCAGGGAGTCTTCTCTTCTCATGAGGTGGCCAAAATATTGGAGCCTCAGCTTCATGATCTGTCCTTCCAGTGAGCACTCAGGGCTGATTTCCTTAAGAATGGAGAGGTTTGATCTTCTTGCAGTCCATGGGACTCTCAAGAGTCTCCTCTAGCACCATAATTCAAAAGCATCAATTCTTCAGCGATCAGTCTGGTGCAAAACATAGGTTGTTTCACTGCAGAGTTTGGGCTGTTTTGTGTATGTGGGTGGGTGGTGTTGGAGTGGAACCAGTCACTCACAGCCTTGACTTTATCATGATTATGGGTTGGTGAGACACTTCTGCAATAAGGAGCGGTTTTGAAGTATGACATTTGCAAGACTGAAACTTTTGACCTTACTCCCATGACAAACCAATGACACTGAAAAGAAATTCTAATTTATTCTGGCAGCTGCTTGACAGTGGAATGGACTTCCTCAGAAGGTGGTGAACTCTCCTTCACTGGATGTTTTAGGAGAGGTTGAGTGGAAATAATAATAATAATAATAATAATAATAATAATAATAAAATTTTATTTATACCCCGCCCTTCCCGGTTCAGAAAACTGGGCTCAGGGCAGCTAACAACAAATTTAAAACACTTAATTGATGCAATAAAAAACAGCATAAAATACAGGATAAAACGTGAATAACAATAAATTCAGAATTAAAAAATGTAGGGGGGAAATACATCCAATAAACATTAGATGATCACCAGGGCTAGCTGGCTAAATTAGTCCTATTTGGGCTAGTGAGGAGACCAGGGGAGAATTAGCTGTGGGATCCCAGAGCGGGTAGTCTTCATAAAAAGGGGAGAGGGAGGGAAGGAAGGGGAATAAAAGATCAGGCTAAGTTCAAATTGAAAGCCAGGCGGAATAGCTTTGTCTTACAGGCCCTGCGGAAGGAAGTTAAATCCTGCAGGGCCCTGGTCTCATGGGAAAGAGCATTCCACCAAGTCGGAGCCAGCACTGAGAAGGCCCTGGCCCTGGTGGAGGATAATCTGACTTCCATAGGGCCCGGGACCTCTAAGCTATGATTATTCATGGACCTTAAAGTCCTCTGCGGGGCATACCAGGAGAGGCGGTTCCATAAATACGAGGGCCCTAAGCCACAAAGGGTTTTAAACGTCAAAACCTTGACATCTGTCATGGATGCTTTAGTTGAGATTCCTGCATTACAAGGGGGCTGGACTAAATGAGCCTCAGGATCCTTTCTAATGCTACAATTCTGTGATTCTATGCATAATCCTTGAACTTAATCAGCTTTTCTTTTCCTTTTTACAGCAGATGTGTAACCTTGGTCCACCTGCAGATAAGTTTATATTTCTTCAATAAAAAGAGTTCTTTTGCAGGTGATAAAAAGCAGACTCTGCAGGTATGTACCTTGAAACACCTTTTAGTGGCTGGCTTTATCTCTGGGAAAGGGGAGTGCTCCTTGTTTTCCGATTAGATAAAAACCTGAGATGGCACCTGATGATCTCAAAACTGCTCGATAGGAAAGTGCTGATAAATGTTTAAAATTCCCGGAGGCTATTCCGTGCTGGTCACGGAGTTTGCAGTCTGGAAAAAGAATTCCCAAAGCTTGTTCCTTTGGGCTGTTGAGAAGGGGGGGAAGCAGTCTGGTGTAGTGGTTAGGGTGTTGGCTGTAAAGCTTTCTAGATGACCTTGATGTGAGGATAATATACCACCATCTGCACTTACTCTTGGAAGGAAGGACGGAACAAAAGTGTAATATAATGTAATACCAGAGGAGCCTCATTGATTCCCGTGGGATTAGAGGAACCGTTCTGTCATTTGCCGTAAAGAGCTGTTTCTTCATTCTAATAGTGCTCCCCTGCATGCAGCTGTAGGAGGAAGCCAAGGATTTCTTTTTCCTAGAGGTGCCATTATCGACAGCTTGTATTGGGTTATTAATAATAATAATAATAATAATAATAATAATAATAATATTTATACCCCGCCCATCTGGCTGAGTTTCCCCAGCCACTCTGGGTGGCTCCCAATCAAATGTTAAAAACAGTACAGCATTAAATATTGAAAACTTCCCTGAACAGGGCTGCCTTCAGATGTCTTTTAAAGATAGGATAGCTGCTTATTTCCTTCACATCTGAAGGGAGGGTGTTCCACAGGGCGGGCGCCACTACCGAGAAGGCCCTCTGCCTGGTTCCCTGTAACCTCACTTCTCGCAGTGAGGGAACCGCCAGAAGGCCCTCGGCGCTGGACTTTAGCGTCCTGGCTGAATGATGGGGGTGGAGATGCTCCTTCAGGTATACTGGACCGAGGCCGTTTAGGGCTTTAAAGGTCAGCACCAACACTTTGAATTGTGCTCGGAAACCAATGCCAATGCAGATCTCTCAGAGCCTCTGATCATTTCCACCATGTAGCAGAGCACCCTACGATTCTCAGCTCCTTTATCACCATCAGGATCCTGCCTAGTTTGCTGGGTGGCAGTCCTTCTCTATGGTGGCCCCCACGTTGTGGAATGGCCTCCCTTCCAAGTTGTGCCCTTTTCCCAGAGGCCTTTGCAAGTGGAGGATGAGATCAGAATATTCCCCCCCACCTCCCCAGTGCGTTGCCGTTTCTGACTGCTGTTGATTTAGTTTAATTTTCGGTCCAGTAATGAGTATGTTACACATAGTTTACTTCTTGTGTTGAGCTCCTGGAGCCACATGTTTAGGGTAGGGCCATAAATGCGCATAAATGACTAGCAACTTCACACCTACTGCAGCTTAGGAATTTGCAAGAAACCGAAAAATGGGTGCGGTTTTGAAAGGTTCAGTCTGCCATCTTGATGGCAGATTCAGAGTGGCGCATGCTCTAGTTATCTCCCACTTGGACTACTGCTATGCACTCTACGTGGGGCTACCTTTGAAGGTGACCCGGAAACTGCAATTAATCCAGAATGCGGCTGTCAGCGAAGAGTTAGAAGTTTCCAGTTTCTCAGAGGGAGAAAGCATTCCCCAAGGGGGAAGGAGAGCAGTGAATCTAATAGAAGAGAACAACAGGGAGGAACCGGCTGTTCACAGGAAAGGCAAGGGTTCAGTTCTAGCTCAGATTCGGAGGAGGGGAGCTACAAGCCAGCTCTAGCCAGGAGGTTAGAAAAAAGAGCAGGAAAGCGAAGGGAAGGGCGCCTTCGCCATTTTGAGAGTGGCTGGTCATGGAGAAGCAGAGCTCAGAAGGTATCTGAAATAAGTGACTCTGAGGAATAATATTTAAGAACCGTTTATAAGATTGTTTTGTTAATACGCAATAAAAAGTTATAAAAGAACAAGAAACGTTTGTGTGGTGATCTGAAGAGGACAACGACCAGTCCTGACAGCGGCAGCTAGACTGGTGACTGGGAGTGGCCGCCAAGACCACATAACACCAGTCCTGAGAGATCTGCATTGGCTCCCAGTATGTTTCCAAGCACAATTCAAAGTGTTGGTGCTGACCTTTAAAGCCCTAAACGGCCTCGGTCCAGTATACCTGAAGGAGCATCTCCACCCCCATCGTTCAGCCAGGACACTGGGGTCCAGAGCCGATTGCCTTCTGGCGGTTCTCTCATTGCGAGAAGTGAGGTTACAGGGAACCAGACAGAGGGCCTTCTCAGTGGTGGCGCCCGCCCTGTGGAATGCCCTCCCTTCAGATGTGAAGGAAATAAGCAGCTATCCTATCTTTAAAAGACATCTGAAGGCAGCCCTGTTTGGGGAAGTTTTTAATATTTAATGCTGTACTGTTTTTAACACTTGATTGGAAGCCACCCAGATTGGCTGGGGAAACTCAGCCAGATGGACGGGGGTACAAATAATAATTTATTATTATTATTATTGATTCAAAACGGTTGCATCCAGACATTGATGCGAGCCTGCTCCTTTGTCTCAGGAACCACCATGCAAAATGTGCTTAACAATCTCGTTAGAAGTGTCCGGATGAATAGAGAATAGGCAAGGGAACACAAGGTTCATCTAGTCCAGGCATAGGCAAACTCCGGCCCTCCAGATGTTGGGGACTACAATTCCCATCATCCCTGACCACTGGTCCTGGAGGGCCGGAGTTTGCCTATGCCTGATCTGGTCTAACCCCCAGCAATGCAGGAACCTTTTGCTCAACGTAGGGTTCGAATCCGCAACCCTGAGATTAAGAAATAGCCGGCAGGCTCAAGTGATGGGTTGCATCATTATATTGTAGGTTTTGCTACATGGAAGTGGTTCCTTGAGGAGAAGTCTATCACTGGCTACTAGCCATGATGGCTGTGCTTGGTCTCCACATCTGGAGGAAGCAATGCTTCTGCATAGCAGCCACCGCAAACCACAGGAGGGGAGAGGGCTCTTGTGCTTATGTTCTGCTTGCTGGTTTCCCAGAAGCATTGGGCTGGCTGCTGTGAGAACAAGATGCCAGACTAGATGGGCCATTGGCCTGATCCAGCACTCTGCTTACCGTCTTTTTCGCTCCATAGGGTACACTGGACTATAGGGCACACCTAGTTTTTAGGGGGGGGGAGAAAGAAAAAAAAATCCATCCCTCTGGCTGTCTTGGCTTCCTCTTTAGCCGCGCGCAACCTCTCCAGCTGGGAGAGGCTGCGCACGGCTTTGGCAGAAGCCAAGACAGCGAGCAGGATGGATTCCGCTCGCTGTCTTGGCTTTGTTTTTAGCCGCGGCGCTGGGGCGGGGGAAGCCCGAGCTTCCCCCGACCCCAGCCCCCAGAACAGGTCCAGGCTGCGCGCAACCTTGCCGCCGCTCCCGGAGCTTGCGGGGCTGGGGGCGCACTCCTAAGGCTTGCGGATAGCTGCCTGAAGTCCGGGGAGCGCAGCGGGAGTTGGCACTGAGCTCCCTGGGCTGCAGGCTGCTATCCGCAAGCCTTCGGAGTGCAGGGGGAACTCCTGCTGCGCTCCGAAGGCTTGTGGATAGCTGCCTGAAGCCTGGAGAGTGAGAGGGGTCAGTGCGCACCAACCCCTCTCGCTCTCCAGGCTTCAGCAAAAGCAATGCAAAGCCTTCGGAGCACGGAGGGAGCGCTCCCACTGCACTTCGGAGGCTACGTGTTGCTATCGCTGAAGCCAAGGACCCTGCATTCGCTCCATAGGACGCACACACATATCCCCTTTATTTTTGGAGGGGGAAAACTGCATCCTATAGAGTGAAAAATACGGTACATTTCTAAAGTGTGAAACATCCACATTGAGCATGATGCACCCATCTGAAACAGCCCCGCAGTTGCACAGATAAAAGGCATCTCTCTCCCCCGATTTCCTGTGCTTTGGGGACAGTTCCTAATATGGGCACTTTGCATTCCCTGAAGCAAGATACGGACAGCCTTCTGTCCAACACCTGCTGTGTTCAGATTGGACACTTGGGCCCTATTGCTGGTCCTGTCGCATCGCGTGGCTCTCTCTTCCCCATCTGTGCATCTGACGCTCCACCTACGGAAACAGAACAATATTCGGCTTGGAACGCTTTGCAAAATTCTTCCAATGAAGGGAGGGGGGCACGCGCCTAATTGCTTTTTAATTGTGTCACGCTGCTGCGGTTGGCACCGCACCTCTGTTCCATGCAGCAGGTAAAAATATAAAAACTCAAAAGACTCGAGATAAGATAGCCTGTATTTTTAAAATCCAAGCTGGACGTGCCGTTTCTCTCCGGTGCGAGTACGCTTGTGGAATTTAAAAGTTGAAAAAGGTGGTTTCTGTGTGGGCAGCGAATGGGAGAAAAGGCTTGTTCTATCAATTATGTATATATATTTTTAATGTTGCCTCTTACTTCCCTGTCCAAAGGGGCTCATTGAACATGCTGGGTAATGCTCTCTAAATATTACTAGGCTTGGCACAAATGGAACAGATAACAGAGTGCCTTTTTAATTGTCCATTGTTATCTAACTCTTTGGTTGTTTAATCTTCCTTCCCTCTCCTGGCAGTGTGAAAGATGGCAGCCCGGCGTGTGCTAAAGGCAGTCCTGGTGGATCTCAGTGGAACACTTCATATTGAAGACTCGGCTGTTCCAGGAGCCCAGGAAGCTCTTAAAAGGCAAGTTATCCCTTCCAGGCACCCCGAAAAGAACAGAAAACAAACGTGTAAAAAGGCCATTTTCACAAAGGCTGCTTATTGCAGGCAAGGGTGGTGACGTGCCTCATAGGTGCACAGGGTCAGGTCCCAGATGACAGAATTTGGCTCTTGGCGTTTAACACAGCAGACCCTTAAGAATCCATTTGTGGTGGAGAAAGGCTACCGGTGGCTTTAAGACAGGCATCCCTAAACTCCGCCCGCCAGATGTTTTGGGACTACAACTCCCATCATCCCTAGCTAACAGGACCAGCGGTCAGGGATGATGGGAATCGTAGTTTCAAAACATCTGGAGGGCCAAGTTTGGGGGTGCCTGCTTTAAGACCATAAGAATCAGGCCAGTGGACCATCTGTTAGAATTCCTGCTGTGTGATTGCTGTCATGGGATTGTTGTCTATCACATGATGGTGTATGTTTTGACTCCACAGAGTGGGAAGTGACGGAGACAGGATGTTTGTTTTACTGTGTTCCGTGAAGTGGGACTATTGCTCTTTGCTGTCTGATGCTAGAGAGAGAGAGAGAGAGAGCCACGTTACAGTGCTCCGTGTATGTTTATATGTAAATAAAAGTAGATTAGCCAAAATGCTGAGTTGCTGAGGTCTGTTACTCAAGCTGCGAAGACTCTGCAGATCCCTAAGTGTGCCGGTATCTGTTGGCATCGGTTTCTGTGATGTGGAAGACAGGAGTGCCTGACGTGCTCTGGTCCATGGGGACATGAAGAGTCGGACATGACTAAACGATTAAACAACAATCCCGCTTTATCCCTACCCTTGTTGTTGTTTAGTCGTGTCCGACTCTTCGTGACCCCCTGGACCAGAGCACGCCAGGCACTCCTGTCTTCCACTTCCCCCTGCAGTTTGGTCAAACTCATGCTGGTAGCTTCGAGAACACTGTCCAACCACCTCGTCCTCTGTCATCCCCTTCTCCTTGTGCCCTCCATCTTTCCCAGCATCAGCGTCTTTTCCAGGGAGTCTTCTCTTCTCATGAGGTGGCCAAAGTATTGGAGCCTCAGCTTTAGGATCCAGTGAGCACTCAGGGCTGATTTCACTACCCGGAGGAGTCTCAAAGCGGCTAACATTCTCCTTTCCCTTCCTCCCCCACAACAAACACTCTGTGAGGTGAGTGAGGCTGAGAGACTTCAGAGAAGTGTGACTGGCCCAGGGTCACCCAGCAGCTGCATGTGGAGGAGCGGGGAATAATAATTAATAATTCGCCAGGAAGCAAACCCGGTTCACCAGATTACGAGTCCACCACTCTTAACCACTACACCACACAGTAATTCCTACAGCTCCAAATAACCCCCGTCCATAGTCTTATGTCTAGGCAGCTATCCCCAGGTCTGCACCCTATAGAGCAGTTGCAGCAGCAGGGGACCACTCCTCCTCCACCAGTTCATGTGCCTTCCCCCAAAGGGCTGCATGCCTGCCTGCTGGAGACTATGCCTCTGCATGCAAGCTGCCTCTGCTCTTCCCTTTTCAGTCCCTTCCTGGTTCTGGGAGACAGGTGCAGGAGAGGGTAAGGAAGCACCCAGCCTGACCTGCCTCTTCTTCCGTTTCTTCCTACCCATCCTGCGCCCCATCTACCAGCCTCCAACTCTTGCTTCCTGGTTGGCAAAGTTCCCCATAAATCACTGCCCCCCTATCCTAAACCAGAATCCAGCCCTCACTTTTCCTGGTGCACACTCTGCAGTCTCCTGCCAGTCCCTGGCATTCACCTGACAACATCAGAATGTCATATGTGTGAAACCAAACTTTCCCTCCTGCCCCACGCCCATTACACTTGGACATTGGATTCAAGCTTGAGTGATCAAAAAGCATAGGGATTGGTCTCAGGTGGGATTTCTCTTTCTGTTAAACTCCAAAGATCCAGGAGTAATCTTCTTAGCACTTCCGCTTGGCAGCCCTGCTTGTGATAATGCGCTCATGTTATCTTCTGATGAAGCTATTCCATGAATGCGAGAACAAAAACATGTTTTTTGCCGTGGTTTCCAAAAATGGCAGCGTCCTAAACTGCTTACCCTGTTTTTCACGGGTCAAGGCTGCGCAGTGCTCCTGTTTCCATCCGGTTTGTGACCAATACGACAAAGGAGTGCAAGCGAGATTTGCTGGAGAGGCTGAGGAAACTCGAGTTCGACATCAAGGAAGACGAGATCTTCACGTCTCTGACGGCAGCCAGAAATCTTTTGGAGCAGAAGCAAGTCAGGCCCCTGCTGCTCGTCGAAGACAACGCACTGCACGATTTCAAAGGTATAGTGTCCTGGCGCCAATTTGCTGGGAACTGTAGTTTGCTAACGGATCTGGGTACCGTAGCTCTGTGAGGTCAGCACCCTTAACACTTTGACAAACTTAAAGTGGCATTATAATGCATCCACTGTGTGGTGTGATTGTGATCCTGTTGGATAAAGGTAAAGTTTATACATTTGTTGCTCCACCCACTTTTGTCTCTGGCCCCGCCCACGCCTGGCATGTGGCCCCCGATATGTTTCCCAGAATGAAATGCGGCCCTTGAACTAAATAGCGTCCCTCATCCCTGATACATGAACAGTAGGATCTATTGACTGAGGCCAGTGAACTTAGCCCTTTATTCAAGGAAATAAACCAGGGCTCAAGCCTAGTAGTCTCAGCAACCCTTTCTAGGAGGCCTCATCCTGATGAAACCAATGCGAGGTCTGAAGGTCCCTGCCTTCTCCTTAGGACTCCTCCTCTCCAGGGTCTTTCTCACATAGTCTCAGGCTGTGTCTGTGCACGACCACCTTGGCTCTGCCCGTTTTATTTCTCTGCGGGTTCTAGGAGACCAGGGGGAAGGGAACTGGTTGCAGCAGGAGGGGGAGACTCCCTGGTGTCTTCAGCAGTCTGCCTGATATCTGCCTCTTGGCCCCCTCCTCTCCTGCCTTCGCTCCTGCCTCGCATTCTGAACTGCTCTCTGCCACAGCTGCTTCCTGCTCACTAAACCATGTCACTCATGGGTAGGCCTTCTAAATCCAGCCTTTGGACGGTCCGGGAATCAGCTTGTTGTTACATGAGTAGAATGTGTCCTTTTATTTAAAATGCATCTCTGGTGTCAGAGGCTTAATGCTGTCCAGCTGGCATAGATAAGACTCCGGGCTCCCAGCCAGTTCCAAACTATTTGATTTATTTGACAAAGTTCAAAAGTACATCTCCAGCGTTTCAATTAGCATCCGTCCCCTTGTTGCAAAGTTGCCGCGTCTAATATTTCTTTTTCCTTTTCCGTACCCAGCATGCAAGTCTGCGGAAACCCCTCCCCTGACTTCCTCTGTGTACAGAATGACTTGTTCCAGGCTCATCCTCCTCCCTCTCTACGTCAGACCCACTGTCAGACGACAGGCTGCTAATGATCTCTTTAGGCTCTCTATAACTGCTGGTTTCTGTTCTTTCATCTTTTCCCGTTTGCCTCTCCCTGACATCTGGGTTATTTGTGGGGCATAGGAATTTGTTCATTATTATTTTTTGAAATATAGTCCGGCCCCCACAAGGTCTGAGGGACAGTGAACCGCCTTCCTGCTGAAAAAGCTTGCTGACCCCTGCTGTCACTTGTTCAGCTTCTGCCACCTCCTCCTCCCAGTCT
Organism: Podarcis tiliguerta; assembly: GCF_965153285.1. Classification (NCBI taxonomy): domain Eukaryota; kingdom Metazoa; phylum Chordata; class Lepidosauria; order Squamata; family Lacertidae; genus Podarcis; species Podarcis tiliguerta. The sequence goes on from NC_139544.1 coordinate 54,639,708, forward strand.
TCTCCCTCTGACCACCCATCACCGTTCCACCGCCACACCCCAGGCTCTGATCCTTCTTCCCCTGGGGGTTCCCCGGCTGGTGCCCCCTCTGCATCCAGCCAGTCCCTGACATTCCCCGAGTGGTTGTGTGTCAACCGTGCGGACTTGCCCAGAGAAGCCCTCGTTTCACTGGGAGAGTCTTCTGTGTGTCCTGCGAGAGATGCACAGTCGCTTTAGGAATTGCAGCAGACCATTGCAAGACTCGAGCAGAATTAGCTTTCTATACTGCAGACTTTAATTAAAGCAGAGCACAGAAAACACGTATACTATATTCTGATCGCTTAATGGACCGTTTGCATCGTTCAGTGAAATCCGTACGACCCATAAACCCTCTATGTCCATGACGAGATGGCTTATATTGTTTGTTTGCTTTATTTAAAGCTTAATTGAGGGTTTCTTCTTCTTTTTCTCCTCCTGCTTTTCCTGCCTGTCTAAAGCTTAATTTGGACTTCATAGTTTGGCAATGCAATAGCACGACTCCATCTGAAGTTCCAAATCTGTGGGGGTTCTTATGCATCTGCTTTGAGCTGTGGCGCCTGTCTTGGCAGATAGGCTCATAGCTCCTCCCCCTGTGACCCCATTCAATCCTTTGGGGGGCCAATTAAAGGGTCATATCCTGCTACAAGTGTTAATCCTGCCCAGCTGCAATATTCACAAAGATCACATCCACCCCCCCCCCACCCCCGGCAATTAGGCTTACAAAATGCTTACATGCTTCCCCTCCCAGACTCATTCCTGGGCAGAACATGAGTGTGTGTCAGAGCACAGCTTGGCTACACTTCCGCTTGCATTGGCCCTGCCTACCACCACCAGGCGGCCCCCAGAAAGCTGGCCAAGGTGAAATGTGGCCCTTGTCCAAACCCCCCCAAAAGTCCCTCCCTTACAGGTCTTCTGCCTTGCTCTTCCCTCCATATCTAGTGGTTGGTTTTTTTAAAAAAAAACTCTGGTTTTCAGTAGTTTAAGTACGCTGAAAGATGTTTAAGCTCCTGTTAGTAACTACTATGGAATTATTCTTGGATAATCTTCATATAAGATTGCTCGCAGATGGATGAGTGTAATCCATTCTTTGGTTAATGGACCCAGATGCTCCCAGAGAAAGTTGCAAGCGAAATCCACACCAGCTTGCTTTTCAGTTTCTGCGTTTTTGTTTTGTAATAATCTTGGGGAGGGCATTGTGGGGCCATTTGACCAGCAACCGATGTCCTCCTTCCGTTAGCTTCTGCAATAGAACTTTCCTTCTTCTCCCCTTTTATGTGTCCTGCACCCTCCCCACGTCTGCTCCAGAGGATTGGGGCAGCCCCCCCCCCAAAAGAACAGATTTAAGAGGTGTGCAGCTGGAGGTGGGGGGCATTTCATTTCACAAACAGAAACCCTTGTGCTGATGGAACAAGTTAGTTGGATACCACTCATGTTCCCCATGCCCAGTTTGAACAGCTGCTGTCTCTAACGTTTGACCATTGAAGGCATTGTCCCTCTGCTATTCAGCTAAAGAGGCTTGCAGATCCATAACAGGCTCTGCCCTCAGGTCTGCAAACTACAACACATGACACCAAAGGGAGGAGGAAGCTCAGGCAACCAGTTCTTAAAGCTGCAAAGTTCTTATAATGCCCAACTTCTGTGGAAAAAGTTCAGAGACAGCAGTGGCAAAGAGGCGAAAAGTTCTAGCAGAAAAGTTCAGCAGAATCAGCACAGTGGGCTTGGGTTCCTTTCTCTTCAGCCACCTGAAGATTTCATGCCAAGGCAATTGTATCAATAACGATACAATATCTTTATTGTCATACAATCATAGAATCTTAGAGTTGGAAGAGACCACAAGGGCCATCGAGTCCAACCCCCTGCCAAGCAGGAAACACCATTAGAGCACTCCTGACATATGGTTGTCAAGCCTCTGCTTAAAGACCTCCAAAAAGGAGACTCCATCACACTCCTTGGCAGCAAATTCCACTGTCGAACAGCTCTTACTGTCAGGAAGTTCTTCCTAATGCTTAGGTGGAATCTTCTTTCTTGTAGTTTGGATCCATTGCTCCGTGTCCGCTTCTCTGGAGCAGCAGAAAACAAGCTTTCTCCCTCCTCTATGTGACATCCTTTTATATATTTGAACATGGCTATCATATCACCCTTAACCTCCTCTTCTCCAGGCTAAACATGCCCAGCTCCCTTAGCTGTTCCTCATAAGGCATCGTTTCCAGGCCTTTGACCATTTTGGTCGCCCTCCTCTGGACACGTTCCAGTTTGTCAGTGTCCTTCTTGAACTGTGGTGCCCAGAACTGGACACAGTACTCCAGGTGAGGTCTGACCAGAGTCTGTCATTGTCCCATACAGAACAATGAAACTGAAAAATCTACATAAGACATTCAAAAACCCCTAAAAACTCTGAAACCCCATTTTAAAATACAGTATACTCCTATAGAGACTCCTTATACTGCGTTTAAAACCAGAATTGCATTTGGGTAGAAACTGTTTCTCAGGTGGCTAGTCCTAGTCTTTATAACCTGTGGGTTAAACCACAGAGCCTAGGACTTGCTGATCAGAAGGTCGGCGGTTCGAATCCCCGTGACGGCGTGAGCTCCCGTTGCTCGGTCCCTGCTCCTGCCAGCCTAGCAGTTCAAAAGCACGTCAAAGTGCAAGTAGATAAATAGGTACCGCTCTGGCGGGAAGGTAAACGGCGTTTCCGTGCACTTTTCTGGTTCGCCTGAAGCGGCTTAGTCATGCTGGCCACATGACCCGGAAGCTGTCTGTGGACAAACGCCGGCTCCCTCGGCCAGTAAAGCGAGATGAGCGCCACAACCCCAGAGTCGGCCATAACTGGACCTAATGGTCAGGGGTCCCTTTACTTTTATCTTCTTCCAGAAGGCAGAAGCTGAAAGAGATAATTTCCGGGGTGCGGACTAAGTCAATGTAAGGCGAGCCATTTGGCTGTCCTCTTTTTTTTCCAGGGATCGATACAAGCGAGCCCAATGCTGTGGTGATAGGGCTTGCTCCTGACCACTTCAATTACCAAACGATGAACAAAGCATTTCGGTAAGTCGGAACGACGTGACAAAGAGTTTCTTCATAAGAAACGACTTCCTTTAGCCCCCACCAGGCAATTAACATTTGGCACAAGCTCAGTTTCTACCTGTCACATAGCACACCTCCAGATAACTTTATGACGATACTGTCCCAAGGGTTCTTTTTATTACCGGGAGGATGACAACCGGGCTTGGTGGTACCAGGTGGAATTCCTGCGTCTCCAGGGGCTTTCAGAGCACAATGAGTCACACTGTTGTCCTTCCAAGTAGGGAAGGACTTTGCTATCTGTTATGGCATTGATGGGGAAACCTGAGGCTTAGAACCTCTCCACCAGGCCCCTAGGGCTTTCCCCAGTCAACACACCCTCTCAGGGCATTTTTGCTAATAAAGAAGAAGCCCAGCCAGAGAGGACTTTGCCAAGTGCTCTCTCAAACCAGGTGGCAAGAACTTTCCCTGCCCTTCTCAAATGACAGGGCATCCCGGATTGTCCATTAGTTAATGAATTCTGGAAACAGATTGGTATAGAAATATCGGGAATTGTGGGTAGGAAGGTGGAAATATCTAAATTAATGGTTCTTACTAGCCCGAGTAGCACCAGCACCGAGTTAGAAACAAAAGAGGAATGTAAATGGGTAAAATTGATGGTAATTGCAGCCAGACGGGTTATAGCGAGTAATTGGGAAAACGCAGAAGAGCTAGGGGTGAACCAATGGAGGGAAAAATAGAAAAATATTACAATCTTAGAATATCTAACTGTGAAGAAACATAAAATGAAAGGGTTTAAGGTCAGTGAGGAGGAGGAGGATTGGTTTGAGAAGATATTGAATTATTTGGGCAGGTTTGAACAATTTGGGGCAATTAAAATATTAAAAGTTAAATAAACCTTGTGGAGGGAGGAGTGTTAAGGTATATAGAATTGTACACATGGTTGATTTGAATATGTTATTATTGATTATGTATACCCAATGTATCAGCCGCCTGCGGGGTTTCACGCTTTGTTTTCAGTGTTTATGCCTTGGGGGTTGGTAAAAAAATTAAAATTAACTAAAAAAAATGACAGGGCATCCCTTTGGCCACTGTTAGAACAGGATGCTGGACTAGGTGGGAACCAGGCAGAGGGCCTTCTCGGTAGTGGCGCCCTCCCTGTGGAACGCCCTCCCACCAGATGTCAAAGAGAACAACAACTAGCAGACTTTTAGAAGACATCTGAAGGCAGCCCTGTTTAGGGAAGCTTTTAATGTTTGATGTATCACAGTATTTTAATATTCTTTTGGAAGCCGCTCAGAGTGGCTGGGGAAACCCAGCCGGATGGGCGGGATATAAATAATAAATTATTATTATTATTATTGGCCTGATCCGGGAGGCTCCACTTATGTTCTTATTTTCCTCCCACCCCTTCCTTTCTCAAGACTGATCCTCGATGGCGCTCCCCTCATAGCTATACACAAAGCCAGGTATTACAAGAGGAAAGACGGGCTCGCTCTCGGCCCTGGACCTTTCGTCACGGGGCTGGAATACGCAGCCGACGTGGAGGCCACCGTGGTGGGGAAGCCCGAGCGGACATTCTTCCTGGAAGCCTTGCGTGGTACCGGCTGCACGCCAGACGAAGCCGTCATGATTGGCGACGTGAGTGCCTGAGCATGTTAACCCGCCTTAAAGATGGAGCCTCCGGGAACCAAGCGGGCCTAACATTTTTGTTCCCTTCTACCTTGGCAGGACTGCAGGGATGACGTGGGAGGCGCCCAGAAGGCTGGGATGCTGGGGATACTGGTTAAGACGGGTAAGCACCATCTCACCGTGCCTCTGGCTTGTCTGGGTGGAGGCTAGTGGGATGCATGTGTGTGCAGGATCTAGCCTACTGCAGAAAGGTAAAAGTTTTAAATGGGGAGAGGTAGACACTCATCTTTGGTAGGTGCTAAGCATGTCATAGGGACGCGGGTGGCGCTGTGGGTTGAACCACAGAGCCTTGGGCTTGCCGATCAGAAGGTCGGTGGTTCAAATCCCTGCGACAGGGTGAGCTCCCGTTGCTCGGTCCCAGCTCCTGCCAACCTAGCAGTTCGAAAGCATGTCAAAGTGCAAGTAGATAAATAGGTACCGCTCCGGAGGGAAGGTAAACGGTGTTTCCGTGCGCTGCTCTGGTTCGCCAGAAGCGGCTTAGTCATGCTGGCCACATGACCCGGAAGCTGTACGCCGGCTCCCTCAGCCAATAAAGCGAGATGAGTGCCGCAACCCCACAGTCGGCCACGACTGGACCTAATGGTCAGGGGTCCCTTTACCTTTACCTTTATGCATGTCATAGGTTATCTTGTTATTATCCGTGTCATGGGCTATTTATTTATTTCACAAGATTTATATACCACCGGACACCTCAAATTGTTTGATCCCCCCCCCAAAAAAGTTAAAAGAACCATTTAAAACGTTCAAAAAAAATACCGTATTTTTCGCTCTATAAGACGCACTTTTCCCCTCCTAAAAAGTAAGGGGAAATGTGTGTGCATCTTATGGAGCAAATGCAGGCTGCGCAGCTATCCCTGAAGCCAGAACAGCAAGAGGGATCAGTGCGCACTGATCCCTCTTGCTCTTCTTGCTTCAGGGATAGGCATGCAAAGCCTCTTGAGCATAGTGGGAGTGTGCCTCCCTCTTTGCTCAGGAGGCTTTGCCTTGCTTTCTTGTTTCTTGTTCTCTCTTCTAAAAACTAGGTGCGTCTTATGGTCGGGTGCGTCTTATGGGGCGAAAAATACGGTGATTAGAATCTACAATTGAGCTAAAAATCAGATTAAGACATATGGCAACATTCTACATATCTGGGCAGGCTTGTCTAAACTGTTTTTAGAAGGTGCTGAAAAAAAGGGGCCTGCCTGATTTCAATAGTCAAGGAGTTCCGAAGTGTGGGCTGCCACAAGAAAAGACGGATTCCTTACAAATGCAGAGCAAGTATCGCGGCACCTGTAACATCACCAGTTTTGCAGAGCAAGGAGGTCGAGTGGGCATAGTTGGGAACGGTTATAATGCATAGATGTCGGGGATGTGTTATGCCAACGCGAACCAGGCGTTGAGACAGAGCGTTTTCTCTCTGCTTTTGTTACAGGGAAATACCGAGAGGGAGATGAAGGCAAAATTACTCCTCCTCCGTACTTAACTTGCGAGAGCTTTCCCCATGCTGTAGACCACATCCTCCGACATCTCCTATGAAGAAGCCTGCAAGAGTTACACATGGCCATCACATGCCAAAGGCTGAATCATCCGGCGGCATCCTCAGCAGAGCCCAGACTTGCTTGGGGAGCTCTTGCTGGACAGCACCAAGCGATCACATTTGAATGTTCTCCCCAGAAGGGTAGATTCCTGTTCATAGGAATCACAGAGAAGAGTCGTAGCCTAGCCTTCACCCTGCTTGGCATGCCAGTTTTCTTGTTCTTTTCACAACAGGGAGAGCTCAAATAGATGTCCCCCCTTGTCTGCTGTCTAGCGTGGCACCTTCTGCACTTTTGCAGAATGCATAGCTCAGATAGTCCTGCGGCATGACATTTGAACGGAAAAGGAGATAAACGCTAAGCCCAAGCCTTCTTAAAAAACAGTGAGGCATGAGTGAACTGGCCTCTCTCTTCCATTCCTGTTCCACCCTCTTTCCCGCACTGATGCCATGAACAGGGGAATTCTCAGGTGTTGTTCCTGAGCTCTGGGTGATAAGTGTGTGTGTCAACAGTACAGTGCTGGTCAATAACTGAGTTTGCATGCTTGCCAGAGTCCGAAAGCAGCCAAGGTTTGCCGTTCACCTAAACAAAGTTTTTGACCAATACCAACATCACCAACCGCATTTAAACCACTTCATGGTAACGTGGGTGTTTGTTTGTTTTTTAAAGCGACATGGTAAACGGTACCACAAGCTATCATTTACTGGAAGTCTAAATTGCAAAATATCAAGGGATTTTTGTTTAGGTTACTTACCATGGCTAGCCACTTTCCTCCTCCTGATCCAATTAAGTACAGCCGGGCTGCATCTTAATTAGCGATTCTTAATTTAAAGCACTCCTACCATTCATAATCATATTCATGGCTGAACTTCTGCCAGCCCATTAATAGAGGCCAGGGTTGTTTTTCAATTTTTATGCACAAATTAGAACTACCAGGGCTTTACAGATGTTTTAATTAGGTGGGGTTATTAACAGGAATGGCTGGGAAACAGAGATCTGGTCCATAATGGCTTCTATAGACCATGAATTTCTGATGTTAGACTTCAATGGGGGCCTATTAATTTGACAGTTGCAAGGTTTCATTGGGTTGGGGGAGTCCCCCACCCATTTCCTTACGGAGAGGGAGAATCCTAGGGAAACCATGGGGACAAATTCCCCACTTTTTATGGGGTTTTGTTAGTACAGCTGTAAAATGAAATTGCAATTTGAAGCAAGTCCCATCCTTCCCGCACATGTTAACAGCACCAAAATAAGCTAACTTTTGTAATGGCAGTAAATGGCTTTTCTGGACCATTTGCAGAACTAAGAATGAAGCCCTTTTTGTTTACTTTATGGTGCTCCTGAGTGTTAAATTATTAGACTGTAATTGTAGCAGCGGCTTTACTGAAAGAGCAGGTTTCTTAATGAGCTACAGCTACAATCTCTTTTGGATGGAAAAGACACCAGGACTGTAACGGAGACCGTAGCTGAGTGGAAACAAGATGAGGAACGCTGATCAGAGATTCATATAACAAAAGACACAACAAAACACAACCGTTTAGGCAAAGTTAAGTGCTGCTTTGTTGCTGCCGATTTCAAGCAGCAGCACTAAGCACATGTGTAAATCTTTCCTTCACTCTGGCAGGACCCAACCCTAATTGTTGTTTCTTAAATGGAAAATGCTGCCCTGATGAGACCGAGCCGCTCTGGACCAAAAGTAGGCTATAAATATGGTAACAGCAAAACCGATTTTTTTTAAAAAAAAAAAAACACTGGCCCAAATCCGGTGAGACTTGCACACCGGCAAATAGGGTTAGGACTACAACCCAGATTCCATTGAAATTAACTAGTTAGTTAGAACTGACAAATCTCACTGTTTGCCGTGGGATATGCATGCCAATCTTGCGCACATTTACCCAGAAGTTAGTCCAAGTTCCATGGAGCTTACTTCTGATTAACAGTGCACAGGACTGCAGCTGTACTCAAAGCTAACTTTAGCTTGCTCATTAAAAACACTTATCTGTGGTCCCAGTTTGAAAGACTGAGCTACAGTCCTGTGTTATCTCCCCTTATAGTCAGAACTATAAGATCAGAACCCCCATCGTTCAGCCCAGACACTGAGGTCCAGTGCTGAGGGCCTTCTGGTGGTTCCCTCACTGCGAGAAGTGAGATTACAGGGAACCAGGCAGAGGGTCTTCTCGGTGGTGGCGCCTGCCCTGTGGAACGCCCTCCCACCAGATGTCAAGGCAATAAGCAACTATCTGACTTTTAAAGACACCTGAAGGCAGCCCTGTTTAGGGAAGTTTTTAATGTTTAATGCTGTATTATGTTTTTAATATTCGGTTGGGAGCAGCCCAGAGTGGCTGGGGAAGCCCAGCCAGATGGGTGGGGTATAAATAATAAATTATTATTATTATTATTATTATTATTATTATTATTACGCAGACTCATCCCCAGAAACTTAACAATGCTTTATTCTGGGACAAGGAAAGTCAGGTGGTGTGAAATGCAACATGTCAGCAATGCTGGCATTGACCTGCCAAAACAGATTAGATGTACAAAACAAGTGGAGTGACCCCCTTTTGTTTTGGTTCTTCCCTTTAACGGGGCTGTGGGGAGCTCCAGATTCAACAGCAGAAGGAGTGTTGCAAGTGTGTGCACTTGTGAACACGTCCTTATCCCTTTCATCATGCTCTGCTTCCTGACCAAGTTTCTCCTGCATTTTTCTGACCATCCCGCCACACACACACACACACGGTGTTCCTTGATAAACTTTAGTAGCCCTAACCTAGCTAAAGTTACTTGTGGGTATTTATTTAACTGACCTATTGTTAAAGCGCTTATTAGCCATCTTTCCAGGGCTCAAGGTAGCATACATTCATTCATTCATCAATCATCATCATCATCATTTTAAAGTACCGTATTTTTCGCTCCATAGGATGCACCGGACCATAGGAGGGGGAGAACAGAGAAAAAAATTTTTTTCTTGTTTTCCCCCTCTAAAACAAGGCACGTTCAAGGTACATTCACCAGAGCTTGTGGGGATGGCGGTGGGGGGAATCGCTGATTTCCCCCACCGCCAGCCTCAAAGATCCCTGAAGCCTTTGGAGCGCAGCGCCTCCTGCAGAGGCTTTGCGCACAGCCACCCCCAAGCTAGAACAGCGAGATGGAGCCCTCCGTCTCGCTGTTCTGGCTTGGGAACAGCCTTGCTAGCCTCTGCAGGACAGCGGGGTGAAGGCACCCCACTGCCCTGGAGAGGCTTTGCGTGCAGCCATCCCCAAGCTAGAACAGCGAGACGGAGCACTCCGCAGTGCTCCGTCTTCCTGTTCTGGGTTTGGGCTTAGCGGCGCAGCCTGCATTCGCTCTATAGGACGCACACACATTTCCCCTTAATTTTTGGAGGGGAAAATGTGCGTCCTATAGAACGAAAAATACGGTAATACAAACTAATAACCACTTGAAAAATCAAACAAAAAACCATGAACATTCAGTGAACAGACCAGACAAGGGAAACACTAAATGGAAAGCAGTTCATCATGTTATAGTCTCTGAAAGGTCCACCATATTGTGAGATTGGTTTCATATTTTTTGACCTGGCAAAATATCACAACCATTGTGTGTGTGTGTGTGTGTGTGTGTGTGCGTGCGTGCTATGCAGAAATCGCAATGTGGCAAACCCCGTGAAGCCAGCCAATGCTTTTCTCGATTCTTGCAGCCCCCGTTAACTCTGCTGGTTCAGCTCTCCCCTGCTTCACGCAAGGGGCCATGAATCACAAGAGCAGGCGCCAGCAAAAATAACGTGGAGAAAACGGTGTAGCCAGCCGATGCCTCTACATTGCTCTATCCTTATTTCAGACATCGTGATGTACAGTGGTACCTCGTGTTACGTACTGTCCCCCTTACAAATGCTTCAGGTTATGTGCTCCGCCAACCTGGAAGTAGATGCCCCTTATTGCAAACTTTGCTCCAGGATGCGAGCGGAAGTCGCGCTCCGGCGGCGCGGCAGCAGCAGTGGGAGGCACCATTAGCAAAAGCGCGCCTCATGTTACGAGCGGTTTCCGGTTACGAACAGACCTCCAGAAGAGATTAAGTTCGTAACCGGAGATACCACTGTACTGGTACAGTGGTGCCCCGCAAGACGAATGCCTCACAAGACGGAAAACCCGCAAGACGAAAGGGTTTTCCGTTTGCAGAGGCGCTTCGCAAGACGAATTTCCCTATGGGCTTGCTTCGCAAGACGAAAATTGACGAAAAATTTTGATTATTTTTTTTCCGCACCAAAACCCCTTTTTCTGAAGCGCTAAGCTGCTAAAAGCATTTTAGCAGCAAAACCGCTAATCCCTTAAGCCTTAAAAAGCCGTTTTTAGCCCTTAAACTGTCAATAGCGCTAATAGCGCTAATCCGCCAATGGGCTTGCTTCGCAAGACGAAAAAACCGCAAGACGAAAAGACTCGCGGAACGGATTCTTTTTGTCTTGCGAGGCACCACTGTATATTGCAACGTTTAGCTGGTTGATAAATCACGATGTTGGAAGCCAGATATCGCCCAGCCCTAGTTATCATCAATAAATTTGCTGACGTTGTTGTTATTACCCACCCTTCATCAGCAGGTCCCCAGGGCAGGTTACAACAATTTAAAATCCCGAATTAAAAGCAGTTCCTGTCGCATCAGTTTAGCGGTTCCACAGCCTAGGGGCAATTTGACATGAAGGCCCTATGTCTAGCTTTAGAAGATCATATGATGTAAAGGAGAGAGGCACAAATAGGGAAAGCCTCCGAGTCTCCCACTGAAGCCAGATCCACAGCCCTGCTATCCTCTTCCCTGGCAAAGGAAGAAGCACATTTTGCGAGGGCAATGGGTCAACTTGTCAACTTTCATAGGAAAGCAGCCTGCAGGACAGGGTTAAGCACCCCTCCTCGCTGCTGCGTCTCCCACAGCTGCAATGTTCAAAAACTGCTGGGAGGTTATCCAGCTCTAAGGCTGCGTGGGACGCGGGTGGCGCTGTGGTTAAAACCTCAGCGCCTAGGACTTGCCGATCGCATGGTCGGCGGTTCGAATCCCCGCGGCGGGGTGCGCTCCCGTCGCTCGGTCCCAGCGCCTGCCAACCTAGCAGTTCGAAAGCACCCCCGGGTGCAAGTAGATAAATAGGGACCGCTTACCAGCGGGAAGGTAAACGGCGTTCCGTGTGCTGCGCTGGCTCTCCAGATGCAGCTTGTCACACTGGCCACGTGACCTGGAAGTGTCTCCGGACAGCGCTGGCTCCCGGCCTCTAGAGTGAGATGAGCGCACAACCCTAGAGTCTGGCAAGACTGGCCCGTATGGGCAAAGGTACCTTTACCTTTACCTTTTTTAAGGCTGCGTCATGTTTGGCCCCAAGACAGAAGTGATCCCTTAACTTACGGGGAAATACTCTTTGAAAAAGTCTACCTTAGATTCTCAATAAACTCAGGCAAGGGGTGAAACGGGATCCAGGAATGCATCCCTCAAAGAGGACCAGTAGTTTATTCTTCATCGTTGCAAGTCCTGCTCAACACCTCCTGCTTTTAATACAAGGATCCCTAGAAGTCCAACTAACCACCACCTCTTCTGGTATGGCAAATATTGTCCTTGTTCCTCTGAAGAGGGGAGTGCCAGCAGCAAAATACTTGTGGTGTCAGTGTGTGGTGGATCCTAGGTGTCAGCGGGGAGGTGTGTATGTCGCGGTGGATGTAAGAGGATATTACAATTAATTGGATTTCAGGCATAAAATACAGTGCAAAAATGTTTCCCGTTGCCTATTAGTAAAGGCGGGAGAGGGGAGGGGGGCTCGACAGCAAACAACCGGAAAGCCCCTCTCAGTTCTTTTTAAAAAAAAGATTAGTGTGCACCTTTGAGAATGGATTGTTCTGTTTCTCTTAGAAAGGAAAAATAATATCCGTTTTAATGTTAAGTATTCAGTCTCTGGCTCCCAGAAATTTGTTGGGATCTGGATGGTTGAAATCTTGACTTGCCGGGTGGTGGAGGTCAGACGGACTCAAATTCTTTTTGCCACTCGGTGTACTTTTGGCTCAAGTTCTTAGCAGAGGGCTTCGTGTGAGTGATCACATCCAGGAAGTCTTCGGTGGTGACTGTGTCCAGTTCAATTACAGGTAAGCTCCCGCTGTCTGCGGAAAGAAGAGCATGGACCAAAACACACACACCCCATTTGTTCATGTCAGTGGCGTAGCGTGGGTTGTCAGCACCCGGGGCAAGGCAAGTAATTTGCGCCCTCTAACCCGGGGCAAGGCAAGTAATTTGCACTGTCCCTCCCCCAGATAGTCCCTCGGTCTCTCTCCACACCGCACCGCACGCCTGGCACCCTCCCCTCCACAGTGGGCGGCGACCCGGCGGCTCGGATCGGATTCGCACAGCCAGCACTGCAGTGAGAGAGAGTGAGTGAGCTAGGTAGGGGCAGAGAGCTGCGAGTGCGAGCGCCCCCCCCCAGATGTTGCGCCCGGTGCGGCCGGCCCCCCCTGCACCCCCCACGCTACGCCACTGGTTCATGTTATTGTCCCAGCCACCCTGTTGATAGCATATACGTTGACAAAAGAAGAATGGGTGTAGATACTACTCAAGTCTCCCCTTGAAGATGGAAGAAGCTGCGGGAGGTGGGGGAGAGAGTTGGTCAGATGATGGGCTTGGGGGCGGAATGTACCGTATTTTTCGCTCTATAAGACACACCAGACCATAAGACACACCTAGTTTTTGGAAGAGGAAAACAAGGGGGCGGGGAATTCTGAAGCCCAGACAGCCAGCGGGATTCTTGCTTATCCACGTACAGCCTCTCCCCAGCAATGGGAGCCTTCGTCCCCCTGCCCAGGAGAGGCTGCATGCGGCTAAGGCTCTCCCAAGAGCCGTGCTCCCTTTAAAGAGCGCATGGAGTGTGTGTGCGGTTCTTGGGGGCTTTTCCCCGAGGAAGGAGAAGGGCAGCCCTTCTCCCTCCTGGGGGAAAAGCCCCCAAGAGCTGCACACACGCTCCACACGGCTCTTTACAGGGAGCGCTGAGCAGAGCCTCCCGCCTGCATTTGCTCCATAAGACACACACACATTTCCCCTTACTTTTTGGGAGGGGAAAAGTGTGTCATAGAGCGAAAAATACAGTAATACCTTGTCCTTATTCTGTGAGGGTGGGGTTTGTTGGAGGCATGTGGGGAGAGGTGACAACACCTCTTTAGCAGCAAAAGGGAACAAGGGAGAAGGAAGTGGGGAAGTCATCGAGTCATAGAATCATAGAGTTGGAAGAGACCACAAGGGCCATCGAGTCCAACCCCCTGCCAAGCAGGAAACACCATCAGAGCACTCCTGACATATGGTTGTCAAGCCTCTGCTTAAAGACCTCCAAAGAAGGAGACTCCACCACACTCCTTGGCAGCAAATTCCACTGTCGAACAGCTCTTACTGTCAGGAAGTTCTTCCTAATGTTTAGGTGGAATCTACTTTCTTGTAGTTTGGATCCATTGCTCCGTGTCCGCTTCTCTGGAGCAGCAGAAAACAACCTTTCTCCCTCCTCTATGTGACATCATAGAGTCCCCAGGAAAGTTGCTGGGCAGAGAGAGATGAGGTATCTAAAAGATTCCTAGCTATCAAGGCGAGAAGCAGCACTTCTGACGACTTAGGATTGATAGTTTCTGTTACACCCAACTATCTCCTCGACACTGAATGGGTGTTGAAAGTTTTAAAATGGTGCCAGCCTTATTTAGCTTGACTAAATAAAATGTCTGCATAAAGGCTTCTAGAAAAATTTATTCCGCTGCCCAGGTGAGGTGGAGAAGAGATATCGCCATTTATTTTGGGCTCCGCTGGCAAAACAGCCTCGGGCTGTTGAAACTTCCCGATGAGGGAGGGAGGTGGGACATACTGATGACCATGTCCTGGCTGAATATTCCTAGAATGGGTCTGATGCTCCCTCGTTCACTTTTAAATTTATAAATGGCAGGATATGGGCAGAACATTTCCAGTAAAAGAAGACAGTGAATTGGCCGGTTTCCCTTTCAACTCGGCTTGCTTGGAACATGAGAGCCTGGCTAGCTGTAATGAAGACTCTTGAGGTTTCTCCAGGACAGCAGTGAAACTTCCCTCTGAGGTGCCAGGCCATCATATCAAAAGCTGTGATGTTTTTAGGGGCGCTTCATAACAGGAAATAGAACGCCCTGACTGCAGTTCGTCGCTGGAAGATAGCTAGTGCACAGCACTCTGCAATAGCAGGCAAGTGCCTGTGTAGCTTGAACACTCAGAAAACTTATTTACAGTGGTACGTCAGGATGTGAACGGGATCCGTTCCGGAGCCCCGTTCGCATCCTGAATAGAACGCAAGACGTGATGGTGCGTGATGCGTTTTGCCACTTCCGCGCATGCGCGTGACGTCATTTTGAGCGTCTGCACCTGCGCGAGCGGTGAAACCCGGAAGCAACACACTCCGTTACTTCCGGGTTGCTGCAGAGCGCAACCTGAAAGCGCTCATCCTGAAGCACATTCAACCCGAGGTATGACTGTACTTACTTGTTTTTATTAAATTTCCCTACTTCCCATTTGAGGACCACAGGACAGTTTACAGTATTGTCGGCATCCATCTGTCTCGAGAGACAATGGAGTTGCACCCCCAGGGGTGGAAACAAACTGCTGTGTTAGCAGCACTGAAGTGACCTCCCTGGGATGAAAGCCTGGGAGGTCAAGACAAGATTCCACCTAAACATTAGGAAGAATTTCCTGACAGTAAGAGCTGTTCGACAGTGGAATTTGCTGACAAGGAGTGTGGTGGAGTCTCCTTCTTTGGAGGTCTTTAAGCAGAGGCTTGACAACCATATGTCAGGAGTGCTCTGATGGTGTTTCCTGCTTGGCAGGGGGTTGGACTCGATGGCCCTTGTGGTCTCTTCCAACTCTATGATTCTATGATTCTATGACTGCCCCCCCCGGTCTTGCAGATGTGGTCCAAAGGAAAGCAGAGCAAGACATTTGGCACCAGCTTGGCTGCAGGAGTTGCTGGAAGAAGGCGTACGAGGCGCCATCCAACCATCTCAGGGACTCCACTCGGGATTTGTGTAGGGTTCACTCCTTTTCCCAAAGACGTCCCACAAGGCAGTGAGGTTTAGAACCACAGTGTTTCTTCTCCTAGACCAGCCTTTCTCAACCTTGGGTTCCCAGATGTTTTTGGCCTACAACTCCCATGATCCCTAGCTAGCAGGACCAGTGGTCAGGGATGATGGGAGTTGTAGTCCAACAACATCTGGGGACCCAAGGTTGAGAAACACTGTTGTCAGGGAAGAGTTAGAAGTTTCCAGTTTATCAGAGGGAGAAAGCATTCCCCAAGGGGGGGAGGAGAGCAGTGAATCTAATAGAAGAGAACAACAGGGAGGAACCGGCTGTTCACAGGAAAGGCAAGGGTTAAGTTCTAGCTCAGATTCGGAGGAGAGGAGATACAGGCCAGCTCTAGCCAGGAGGTTAGAAAAAAGAGCGGGAAAACGAAGGGAGAGGCGCCTTCGCCATTTTGAGGGTGGCTGGTCATGGAGAAGCAGAGCTCAGAAGGTATCTGAAAGAAGTGACTCTGAGGAAGAATAGTTAAGAACCGTTTATAAGATTGTTTTGTTAATACACAATAAAAAGTTTTATAAAGAACAAGAAGCATTTGTGTGATGATCTGAAGAGGACAACGACCAGGCCTGACAGAATACCTTCTGTAAGTTCCATACACAAAAGGTGGAGTTCCTGGGATATTGCATTTCCCACAAAGGGGTGCACATGGACCCCAGTAAAGTTCAGGCAGTGGTGGAATGGGAGGCACCTAAGACTAAGAAAGATCTACAGAGGTTTTTAGGATTTGCTAATTTCTATCGTAAATTCATAGGTAATTACTCCAAAATCACAACACCACTGACTGATTGTCTAAGAGGCAAGGGGCCATTCAGATGGTCTGAGGAAGCACAGAAGGCCTTTGATAAACTAAAGGCGGTGTTTGCTTCAGAAAAATATCTTATGCACCTAGATCCAAGTAAACGTATGAAGGTAGAAACTGACGCCTCTGATAGGGCTATTGGGGCCATTCTGCTGCAACAGGACAAGGAAGGGGACTGGAGACCCTGTGCCTTCTACTCTAGAAAATTAAATCAATCAGAACAAAACTACACCATATTTGATAAGGAACTTTTAGCTGTGCATGCTGCCTTTAAAGTGTGGAGACATTTTTTGGAAGGGGCGTCACATCAGGTGGTGGTACAAACAGATCATAAGAATTTAGAGTATTGGAGAACTGCTAGACAGCTAAACCAAAGGCAAATTAGGTGGGCGGAGTTTTTTGCTGGGTTTAATTTTAGGATTGAGTATATACCTGGGCATCAAAACGTTCGTGCAGATGCGCTATCGCGCAAACCTGAGTATATGGAAGGGGAAGCACCTCCCAAGTTGCGAGAAATGCTGAGATCGGATCAGTGGGGGTGTGCAGCCGTAGTAGTGGACGGCAGGGAATTCCAGCGATTGACAGTAACAGATGAGTTTGCACAAAAGAAAATGGAGGAACTGAGAAAAGGTAGAGGGGAAGAGGAAGGTTTCAAAGAAAAAGATGGATTGTTGTACAGGAGAGGGGTGCTGTATGTACCTGCAGGTGAATTAAGAGGTAAAGTGTTGAGGCAACATCATGATAACCCGACTGCAGGACATTTTGGTAGAGAAAAGACCCTGTATCAGATCACACGACAGTTCTGGTGGCCAAAGTTAAGGGAGGAAGTAACACAATATGTAAGAGGTTGTGAAGTATGTCAACGAGCCAAGGCACCCAGAGCAGCTCCCGCAGGGTTGTTGCAACCTATGCCCACGCCGGGAAGGCCTTGGGATGTGGTGTCTATGGATTTTATAACGGATCTACCACCATCCCATAGGCAAACAGTGATCTTTGTGGTGGTTGACATGCTAACCAAGATGGCACATTTCATACCATGTACCAAAATTCCGACCGCACAGGAAACTGCAAAGATGTTTTTAGATAATATTTTTAGGTTGCATGGTTTGCCATCACAAATCATTTCAGATAGAGGGGCCCAATTTACATCACAATTTTGGAAGAGGTTAATGCAGTTACTAGATGTGGAGCTAAGCCTCACGTCGGCGAGACACCCGCAAACCAATGGGGAAGCTGAAAGAACGAATGCAACACTACAACAATATCTGAGGTGTTATGCTGGTTATCAGCAGAACGGGTGGTTAGAGAAGTTGAGTCTAGCAGAGTTTGCGTATAATAATGCAATGCATGTGTCTACGGGCAGAGCCCCATTTGTGGCAAACTATGGCTTGCACCCAAGGGCATTCCCAGGTCAAGAGGAGCAGTTAGCAGTACCAGCAGCAGAACAAATGATAGAGGAGTTGAGGTGCATTCATGAGATATTGAAAGAGGATTTGGAAGAAGCTAAACAGGCTTATAAGAGAGCTGCAGACAGGCACCGGCGAGTTGGGGAAGAAATTCAAGTAGGGAGCTGGGTATGGCTGTCTACCAAGGGACTACCAATACGAGGGAGGTGTAAAAAGCTAGAACCAAGGAGATTGGGACCTTTCCAAGTAAAGGCTCAAATTAACCCAGTCGCTTTCAAGCTTCATTTACCTGAAAATATGAGAATACACCCTGTATTTCATAGATCTTTATTGTCAGTGTTTGTACCAGCGCATAAGTATCAAATTTCAAGGGAACCACCTCCTTTTCCCACCATGATGGGGGAAGAGGAGGCTGAAGTGGAAGAGATATTAGACTCGAGAATAAGTAGGAGGAAATTACAGTATTTGGTTGCATGGAAAGGGTTAGATGAGTCTGAGAACTCATGGGAACCAGCAGAAAAAATTAACGTTCCAGAATTGCAGAGAGAATTTCATAGAAAATATCCCCACAAGCCAAAACCCCATAACTGGCATCTTCAAGAAATTTTTGAAAAGACAGATAGCGAGGAAGAAGAGTTCATAGGGTTCGGTCCTCCAGAAACAGAGGAGAGCGAGAAGGAGGAAGGGGGGCTTAGGGGAGGGGGTGATGTCAGGGAAGAGTTAGAAGTTTCCAGTTTATCAGAGGGAGAAAGCATTCCCCAAGGGGGGGAGGAGAGCAGTGAATCTAATAGAAGAGAACAACAGGGAGGAACCGGCTGTTCACAGGAAAGGCAAGGGTTCAGTTCTAGCTCAGATTCGGAGGAGAGGAGATACAGGCCAGCTCTAGCCAGGAGGTTAGAAAAAAGAGCGGGAAAACGAAGGGAGAGGCGCCTTCGCCATTTTGAGGGTGGCTGGTCATGGAGAAGCAGAGCTCAGAAGGTATCTGAAAGAAGTGACTCTGAGGAAGAATAGTTAAGAACCGTTTATAAGATTGTTTTGTTAATACACAATAAAAAGTTTTATAAAGAACAAGAAGCATTTGTGTGGTGATCTGAAGAGGACAACGACCAGGCCTGACAACTGTCCTAGATGGACTACCTTCCCATGTGGACAAGCCCTACCTGCCCCTCACCTCTCCTTGCAACACGTGCAGAAACAGCCTTCTTGACCTTTGGACCCACTATTGGTCTCATCTGCTCAATCCACCAGAACTTGTCCTCGCGTGCAGGTCAAGTCCCTAACACACCGGGGGTTTGAGACCCATCAGCTACCCTCACCTGGTTGAGTCAAACCGGCCAGTCAAAACCATTCCCAGGGTGGCTGCTGTCGCATGTAGACAGCTTGTAGGAGGCACAGGTGAGAGCTGAGAGCTGGTTTACAATATAAAAACACAAAAACACAGATGTACCTGGCTGGTGATTTTCAAGGGCAGTGAAGATTTTTCTCACGGGGCGCATAGCAGCTTCTTTGCAGACCAACTTGATGTCAGAACCAGAGTATCCTTCCATCTCCTAATAAGTAAATTGGAAAGACACAGTTCAGTCTCCAGGAACTTCCCAATGCAAATGGGTGTAAATGTAGCATTTCAAAGAACATGGGATGTTTCAGAAAGTGATTGAGAGCCAGAGGAACGCCCCTCCACAAGCATATCCATTTAGAATATGGGTGTCCCCCCCCCACTATTATTTTCCCCCAGTTCCTGCCCTACTGAAGTGAAGGATGACCAACCATTCCTCAGTACATGCTGCTCTTACTTGCCCAGCTCTTTTGCCTCTCATATGGCAGTTGCCCCACCAGCTGGGTACTTCAGTTTCACCCCAGTACGCTTCCGAGCACAATTCAAAGTGCTGGTGCTGACCTTTAAAGCCCTAAAAGGCCTTGGCCCAGTTTATCTGAAGGAGCATCTCCACCCCCATAATTCAGCCTGGAAACTGAGGTCCAGCGCTGAGGGCCTTCTGGCGGTTTCCTCCCTGCGAGAAGTGAGGTTACAGGGAACCAGGCAGAGGGCCTTCTCAGTAGTGGCACCCGCCCTGTGGAACGCCCTCCCACCAGATATCAAAGAAATAAACAACTACCTGACATTTAGAAGACATCTGAAGGCAGCCCTGTTCAAGGAAGTTTTTAATGTTTGATGTTTTATCGTGTTTTTAATATTCTGTTGGGAGCCTCCCAGAGTGGCTGGGGAAACCCAGCCAGAAGGGCGGGGTATAAATATTTATTAATTATTATTATTATTATTATTATTATTATACCTCGAGTTAAGAACTTAATGCGTTCTGGAGGTCTGTTCTTAACCTGAAACTGTTCTTAACCTGAAGCACCACTTTAGCTAATGGGGCCTCCTGCTGCCGCTGCACCGCTGCTGCACGATTTCTGTTCTCATCCTGAAGCAAAGTTCTTAACCCAAGGTACTATTTCTGGGTTAGCGAAGTCTGTAACCTGAAGCGTATGTAACCTGAAGCGTATGTAACCCGAGGTACCACTGTATTATTATTATCCTTTGCTTGTCAACCTTGTTCCAAACAACCCAAAAGTAGCAGACATGGAGGTTTCCAGACCAGTCTCCCAGCCGGGAGGAGACACAACCTCAGAGCCAAAATGGAACTGCATCAGGTGCCTTCAAGGTTGGCCCTCAAAACACGGCTCTTGGGGCGGTGGGCCTCCTTTCTGCTGAGTCAGCTTGGCACATGCCCAGGTCTACTTACGATGCACTGTGTGTATATGCCTTGCCCTCTGTGAAAGCTCCTTGTGAGGTGCAACCGTTGACAGCTATGGCTTCTCCTCACCTGACTGAGCAAGCTGTAGTCTAGCTCCGTCCTCAGTTCGACTCCGCCGCTGTTGCTCACGGAAGGAAGCCAGTGCTGGACCATCGCCTGTCTTGCCTCTTTATTCGGGAGGTCCACCAGGATCCTTTTCTCGAGCCGGCGCAACATCGCGTAATCCAGTTCCCTAGAGAAGGAACGGGAAGAATGACTGTGGCTAAGGGGGGGTTCTGTTTGCCATTTTCTGAAGCGTGGGCTGCGATCTCTAGGAAATCATGGGAAAGGGTGGAGAGGGATCGCAAGTCCCAGACTGGCTCAGGCTCCGTTAGGGCAGGACTTGTCCACAAATGCACTTTTATGCTTGAACGGAGATTGCAGGGGGCGGGACTAGATGAGCCTTGGGAGTCCCTTTCCAACTCTATGATTCTCACATGAGGACGGCAGAATCAAGCAGGAATCTGCATGCAGGAATGGGCTATCAGTGACCTAAGATCAGACCATCAGAACTTTGAACTTCAACATACAGTGCTTTACAACAGAGGCTGTTTGCACTTCCTTATTTATTTATTTAAATTTAAATAAATAAATAAATAAATAGCACACCACTCTGGGCAGCTTCCAACAAAATATAAAAATTCAATAAAACATCAGACATTAAAAGCTTCCCTAAACAGGGCTGCCTTCAGATGTCTTCTAAAAGCCAAATAGTAATTAGGCGGCGTTTTTATTATTATTGAACAACTTACATACTGATTGATTATAGGAAAACCTGTAAGTGTTTTAAAAGAAATATTAAAATTATCAAGAAAAAGCACTTTAAATGTTTAGAATTGGTATTAACAGTAATTAATATTAACAGGCATGCCCATGTCAGGACAGGCCTGCTTAAACAAAAATGTTTTTTTGGGACTACAACTCCCATGATCCCTAGCTAACAGGACCAGTGATCAGGGATGATGGGAATTGTAGTCCCAAAAACATCCGGAGGGCCAAGTTTGCCCATGCCTGCCCTAAGCTATAGCTTGTTTAGCTTATACGTAAATCCGGCACTGATCAAAAGCCTTCCATGAGTGCAACAGCACCAACAGGACTTCCACCCAATATGCTAAGAAGAATCTGGATAGTACGTACTTTCAGCTATTCCACTAGATCTAAAGGTAAAGGGACCCCTGACCATTAGGTCCAGTCGTGGCCGACTCTGGGGTTGCGGCACTCATCTCGCTTTACTGGCCGAGGGAGCCGGCGTACAGCTTCCGGGTCATATGGCCAGCATGACTAAGCCGCTTCTGGAGACCAGAGCAGCGCACGGAAACGCCGTTTACCTTCCCACCGGAGTGGTACCTATTTATCTACTTGCACTTTGACGTGCTTTCGAACTGCTAGGTTGGCAGGAGCAGGGACCGAGTAACGAGAGCTCACCCCATTGTGGGGATTCGAACTGCCGGCCTTCTGATCGGCAAGTCCTAGGCTCTGTGGTTTAACCCACAGCGCCACCCGCGTCCCCTCCACTAGATCTACGTGACATTAAAAAAACTGAAGGGTTTTATCCTCAAACTTTTAAAAGTCACCTTTTAATACCAATGAAATCCATCCTTGCCTATTTATAGAGCATATCTTTCCTGAGCACTGGATGTTTTAAGCACCTTAAGCGTTTCTTTGCTGAAACCCTTCTTTAGCTTAGCCATAGTAAATAACTTGGCCATCAAGCCCCTTTTTAAATATTAGCAGCTGGCTTGGGCCGGCATATGCTGCCTTTACGGAGGATTATGCACTCCTGCGGCAAGAACTGCAGGAGCAAAGTAAAAAGCTCCCAATTAATCTTTGAAGGCTTTAACCAAATATCAAGGCTTTTACTGCTCTGGGTCTAAGTAAAATCTTTATCTGTGTTTAGAGGCTCACGCAAATGTATTCAAAGCGTACTCTCCGGATCTCTTACCAGGGCAGGTTGGAAGCCGCTAAAACAAAGACAAGATCATCTGACCGGGCCAGGCCATCCATCTGCACCAGTAATTCCGTTTTCATCCTCCGGCTTCCTTCGTGTTCACCGCTACCAAGATATGGAGGAAGGAGAAAGGGAGGGGCGGAATCAATGTTACTCCCTGGCCTGCATCCGGACCACTGCCGTTACAGAGACAGGGACAAGCTCAGAAGCACAAGCCCATTCATGGGTTTCGCATCTCCCTGTCTCGCCCAACCCCCAGTTCCAAGGGCGGTTAAGTTCCATGAGATAAAACCTAAGCATTATGTCCAAACTTCATGACGATTAATGCCCAGAAGTTAATTCTGCAATGAATCCACTCATGTAAGAGCACTAAAACGAAAGGAAATGCACACTTTGGAGTTTTATCTTTGCACGCAGATTAATGCAAGAGGCACTGAGCAGATCCCAAAGCCAGCATTTAGTGAGAAGGCTATTAAGTCTTAAGTTAGATCAGCTTGGATAATTACAGGGAACAGAAACGGGCCATAGTTCAGTGCCAGTATGCAAGCTTTGTACATGCCCAATAAATACCAGGCAATATGGACTTCTGGTCTGATTCTGTGTGTCTTACTAATCCTATATATCTTTGTGTTAAACTATGGTGCAAACTACTGAGAAGCGAAAGCTCCACCAAAATAAATGGGAACAGCACAAAAAACCGTTTGCTACTCCCGTTTGGCTGAATGTGGGACATGCAGGAGAGCTTCGCAGATTTTGTCATTCTTCGGTACAGGCAAAGTCTGCATTCTGCAACTGGGCGACAGCCAATTTTACAGGTTTCCTTGGCGAGATCTTGCACTCTGCTTGGAATGTGCTTGATGGTGGAAGTTACTTGATCATTTATTTATAAAAATATTTATCTACCACTACATCATCGAGAATAACAAAACCTTTTACAACAGCATTTGTATATAATAAAAGTACATAAAAAATTTAAACCCAAGGCCGTCAAGCAACTGTTATGGAGAGATGAATTCTGAATTGCCTGAAGAAGCCTGGTGGGATAGAAGGATTTTCAGCAGATGTTTAAAGGTTGGAACAGAAGGCACCTGCTGATTCACTATTGGAAGAGTATTCCACAATACCGGGTCGACGACACACTAAAGGCTTTGATGCCCAATGAGCCTTGTCAACATGGAAAATAACCAAGAACACTTCTCAGTAATTGAGCTAGGATAAAAGGGTCTAGGCCAGCGTTTCCCAAACTTAGATCTCCAGCTGTTTTTGGACTACAAATCCCATCATCCCTGACCACTGGTCCTGCTACCTAGGGATGATGGGAGTTGTAGTCCAAAAAAAACATCTGGAGACCCAAGTTTGAGAAACCCTGATCTGGGCGGTCCTTAAGGTACCCTGAACCTAAGTTGCTCAGGGATTTGTAGATTAATGCAGAGACCTTGAACCTGGCTCAGAGGGAGAATGACTGTACAGATGGACGCTGGCTGGGATGTAAAAGCAGGTGGGTGGATTAAAAGAGGGATGTGGAACCTTTAGTCCTTCAGACACTGTGGGACTACAACTCCCATAATTCCTGGCCATTGGCCATGCTGGCTGGGACTGATGGAAGCTACATTGCACCATCATCTGCAGGGCCACAGACCAGGGCTGGAGAAGGGCAAGGCCCAGGGAGAACCCTAAGAGCTGGATAAAGAGACCTAGAGGTTTCATCTGGACTTGGGCCTCAGGTTCCCCACCCTTGACATAAGCTCACATACTTGCTGATTACTCTTATATTCCAGCTTTGGGAGCTCAGAACAAGAGTATACTAGGTAGCCTCCCATTCAGGCAGACACAGATCAGACCCAGGGGGAAGGCTAAGTAGCTTAAGTCACAGACCTACTGGCACAAACATATTTGGCTTTCCAAACAATACTGCGTTTGTTCCTTTATTTGAACGTAGGGATGTTTAGAGTCAGAAGTGGAAGAGCGAGATATACAGAAGGGAAAATGGATTTTTCTTGCAGTTAGCAAGGTTTTTCTAAGCTGTTCGGGAAGAGGATCTGCCTTAGGGAAAACAGTCGGCAAAGAGGTATCCCCCACTTAAACGTTTGTTACCCTGGGGCTGTTCCTCGTTGGCTCATGACGGACTCCAGCTCATCCAGGAAGATTGTGGAGGGGGCGTGGTAGCGGGCAAGTTCAAATAACACCTGTCCAAAAAGATAAGGGGAGTGAGGGAGAGACAGCTCAAGTCAGGAGGGACAAATCTCCCCACTGCCATGCTCTTGTGCACCTTCAGCTTCTGGGGATCACAAGCACTGTGAGACATGGACCATTTATAAACACAATCTCCAACTCCTCGAAAGATTCCATCAATGGTGTCTCCGGAAAATTTTACACATCACTTGGGAAGACAGGCGAACTAATGCCAGTGTACTGGAAGAAGTAAAGTTCACCAGTGATGAAGCGAAGATTCTTCAACATCAACTTCATTGGACTGGTCATGTTGTGCGGATGCCTGATTATTGTCTTCCAAAGCAACTACTCTATTCCGAACTTAAAAATGGAAAGCGTAATGCTGGTGGTCAACAAAAGAGGTTCAAAGACTCAAGGAAAATCTTTTAAAATGTAGTATAAATACCGACAACAGGGAAACACTGGCCTGTGAGCACTCCAATTGGAGAACAGCCTTTACCAAAGGTGTCATGGGCTTTGAGGACGTTCGAACTCAGGACGAAAGGGAGGAACGTGCTAAAAGGAAGGCACACTCGGCAAACCCTCACTGTGATCAACTCCTGCCCGGAAACCTATGTCCCCACTGTGGAAGGACGTGTAGATCCAGAAGTGGCCTCCACAGTCACTTACAGATGCACTGTTAAGACTGTGTTCATGGAAGACAATCTTACTCGGCTACAAGTGATCACCAAATAAAGTAAATTGCGCTCAGGTCCCTTAGGCATCTGACTGGCCACTGTGAGAACTGTATGCTGGGCTAGATGGGCCCTTGGACTGATCCAGCTCTTTTTACGTTCTTACTTCCTGTTCTTTTCCATGGGGCTTGTAGAACTCAAATTTTGGAGCGGGAGGACAGCAACACCAGGTACACACAGATCTTATGCATGATACATGACAGATGCCCGTCCAACCTCTGCTTAAAAACCTCCAAGTTCATATGATGAACTGCATTGCTATGTTCTTCCTGCACATTCCTCTTTAACCTATATTTACAATTATTCCATTCACTGCAGGCCGTTTAGATAAATCAGTTTTTACCCAAAACAAAGGTATTAACTTCAAACACATGAAGTCCTTTTACCGGGGCTCAGGCTTCATTTGCTTTCACAGCAGATATATTTTAAAAACACTAAACCATGGGTAGGCAAACTAAGGCCTGGGGGCCAGATCCGGCCCAATCGCCTTCTCAATCTGGCCCGTGGACAGTCCGGGAATCAGCATGTTTTTACATGAGTAGAATGTGTCTTTTTGTTTAAAATGCATCTCTGGGTTATTTGTGGGCCATAGGAATTTGTTCATCCCCCCCCAAAAAATATAGTCCAGCCCCCCGCAAGGTCTGAGGGACAGTGGACCGGCCCCCTGCTAAAAAAAGTTTGCTGACCCCTGCCTAAACAAATGGCAACTTCCAAGTACGGGCTGGAATAGAGCCAAATGCTGTACATTTTTGGCTTTGATGCAGTTGGACTGTAGTGAATGATTGTGTTCACTTACTCATATTATGTCATTATGATCTTAGGATCCATTCAGAGAATTGAGAGTACAGAGTTAATAAAATAAAAGGCTGCACTTGTTTTGTTTTCTGCCATGGGCTCTGGCTGACAGAGGGAGAGAGAATGAAACACAGATGCCGCAAGGCTAGCTGGAGAAAATATCTGAAACGCTGCCTTGGTTTGGTAGGCCAAACCACTTCTTAAATCGGAACGGCTTATAAAAGAGGAGAGAAAGAGCAAACACACACAAATAATCCTGTCTTTGCATTTTAAATCTTTTCTCCTAAATCCTACCCAAGTATATGGAGAATAATAGGATAGAAGAAAATTATTCCAGAAAGGGATTCTGGGCAAATCCTAAAAGAGCACCAAGGATTAAAACATTCCCCTTTTATGTATTGTTGCTACATATATATATATTTTTAAATAAGGGTTTTTTAAAAAATATAAATGCAAGTTAGAAGTTGGGTTGGTTGGACTAAATAGCTTCTGTTTTCCTGATCAAAACACAACGTGGATAATCCCACGTATTACACAAAATGAGATTTTTGTTGGCTTTTCTTTTTAAACTAAGGATGATGGCTTATTTTGCTTTACAAACAGAATTCTTAAGGAGAGGTAAAACCCAATATCCTGTCACTTTTAGCATCATGTGTTCTTGCTTTCCTTGCTTAAAAAGATGACTGCATTCAAACTCCATTTTGACACAAACTCCAATATGGTTGCAACTTTAATCTTTGCCGTTAATGGAACCACATACTGTGAGCCTAATTCACTGCTGCAGCCAGATGATTATAGATGGATTCTGCATTTACACACCAGTACAGAAAGAAAAAGGCCAGATAACTTATCATACTAAGAAACAAAGGTGTCATTTAATAGTAAAAGAACCTAGTCCTTAGAACTCCAGTGATAGGCTTAGCAGTATGCGATCAGAGTGCTAGGAAACCCTTGGTAAAATCTCCAAAGACAAAATGGGTAGGATTTCAAGTGCTTCTTTGCCTTGTCACTGCCCTCCCCATAACTAGCAAAATTATGCAAAACTAAGAAATTTTATTATAATTTATCTAAGGTTGTAGAATTCTGCCTTCATTTTCTTTTTGATTGCACCGAATATATTACCTTGGTCAAATATAAATATAGATAAGGTAAAACGTAAAGGACCCCTAGATGGCTAAGTCCAGTCGAATTTGACCATGGGGTGCAGCACTCATCTCCACTTTCTGGCCAAGGGAGCCGGCGTTTGTCCACAGACAGCTTTCCGGCTCGTGGCCAGCATGACTAAACCGCTTCTGGTGCAACAGGACACCGTGAAAGAAGCTAGAGCACATGGAAACACCATTTACCTTCCCACCACAGCCATACCTGTTTATCTACTTGCACTGGTGTGCTTTCGAACTGCTAGGTTGGCAAGAACTGGGACAGAGCAATGGGAGCTCACCCTGTTGAGCGGATTCGAACCACTGACCTTCTGATCGGCAAGCCCAAGAGGCTCAGTGGTTTAGACCGCAGCGCCACCTGCGTCCTGATCTAGATGATACAGATACAGTGGTGCCCCGCAAGACGAATGCCTCGCAAGACGGAAAACCCGCTAGACGAAAGGGTTTTCCGTTTTGGAGGTGCTTCACAGGAAGAATTTGCTATGGGCTTGCTTCGCAAGACGAAAATGTCTTGCGATTCCTGGGGGGTTTTTTTCGCTCCCTACTCCCTTTATCTAAGGCACTAAGCTGCTAATAGCCTTTTAGCAGCTAATCCGCTAATCCCTTAAGCCTTTAATAGCCGCTAATAGCCGCTAAACCGCTAATAGCGCTAATCCGCTAATGGGCTTGCTTCGCAAGACGAAAAAACCGCTAGACGAAGAGACTCACGGAACGGATTCTTTTCGTCTTGCGAGGCACCACTGTATAGATATACAGACACAGGTGTAGGTGGACCTTGCCCTGATCTAGAAAGGAAACTCTTGCATCCCTAAGACAAACTGAAGACTCGGGATCACTTAAATTAGGCTAGCTACACCTTCCCTGTTCCAGAAAATGAACTCACGTTTGAATGGTACAAAGCAAGAGTTGGGCCATGTGGCTTCTAGAAAAGAAAGGAGGGAAGGGGGAAGAATTTGTCCATTCCTGCATTAGGCCACCTCACTCAAAGATTCTCTGCCAAACACTGTGGATTTCTGCCAGGGCATGAGGAAAACAGAAGGCACTCTTACTTTCACAAGCTTTTCTGAATCCCCCCTCCATTTGCTGACGATGGTGGATGCCGAGATGTTGAAGAAGGTTGTGTTGCATTCAGTGGCAACAGCTTTGGCTAGCAGAGTCTTCCCAGTACCTACAAGGTGCAGGGAAACAAGTCAGCACTCAGTCTCGACATAGGCGCTCCTCAACATTTCTCCCCACTGAGGAACTGGGCAAGCCTTTATCCCCACAATAAATGATTCCCCTGAGCTATTTGGTCAAAAGAGGCGTACCTCCATTAAAAAATTCCCAATTAACCATCTGAAAGCAGTTTGAAAAAGCGAAATAATTTATCGGCAGTGATGTTTCAGTAACAATAATTCGACCAGCATTCAAGCAAGTGTTAGCTGGGAGGAAAACCTTGTCTTTCTATCTTATCACTATCATTTGGGTTTGGGAGAAATAATATTCTCCCAGGAATGGATCGACTAGAGATAGGAAGAAAGGGTATTATTGAGATTGTATGTAGCAGCTAAGTCTACATACCTACATTCCTTGCGTAAAATACCGTATTTTTCGCCCTATAGGGCGCACTTATTTTTTTTTTGGGGGGGGGAATAAAGAAAAAAATAATATTTTCCCCCCAAGCCCCAAAGAGCAAAGAAGCCATGACAGCGAGTGGGATGGATCCCGCTCCCTGTCTTGGCTTTGTTTTTAGCCTCAGGGCTGGGGGTTCGGGAGCGAAGGTGAGGTTGCGCTCAACCTCGCCATCGCTCCTGGAGCTTGCCGGGCTGGGAGCTTCCCCCGACCCCAGCCCCCAGAACCAGTCCTGGAGCGATGGCAAGGTTGCGCTCAACCTCGCCATCGCCCCTGGAGCTTGCTGCTATCTGAAGTCCGGGGAGCGCGGCGCTGTAGCCCGCTGCGCACCCTGGGCTTAGGGCAGCTATCCGCAAGCCTGCGGAGCCCGGCGGGAACTCCCACCAGGCGCCGCAGGCTTGCGGATAGCTGCCCTAAGCCCGGGGTGCAAAGTGCCGCGCTCCCCGGGCTTCAGGCTGCAGGAAGCTATCCACAAGCCTTCGGAGCCCGTGGGAGTTCCTGCCGGGCTCCGCAGGCTTGCGGATAGCTTCCTGAAGCCTGCATTCACCCCATAGGACGCACACACATTTCCCCTTCATTTTTGGAGGGGGAAAAGTGCGTCCTATAGGGCGAAAAATACGGTAAATCCTCCCAGAACAGATGCAGTGGTCGTTTAGTTAACCATTCGGTCAAAAACGCTCCCAGTCTTTGGAGCAGTTTTGCAAGGGATTTACAGGTGGTGGTTGTTTTTATTTGTTAAAGGCAGCATATAAGACATGTCTCTTTAAAACCTTTTCCTTTTTAAATGGAGAACAGCTACTCTGCAGCAAGAGGGAATGCCAGAGAGTCACAAATGGAAGCTGATCTTGCGTACATCTCACAAAATATGCAAGGCTGCAAGAGTATTTATGCGGCCAGGTCCACACCATGGATGTGAGCAGCATTGAAAAATGTTATGTCCGCCTTCAGCCAGGAGTAAGAAAGGTGTTTACCCCAAGGGGAGGAGATGCACAAAAAGGTCTCTCAAGCTGTGGTGTAAGGGAATGCGGGAGTTCATTCGTAAACTGTAGTTATGCAGACAGTACCTGGGGGCCCATAGAGCAATAGTCCTTTCCATGGAGAGAGGATGCCAGTAAACAGTTGTGGATACTATGCAGAGAAAAACAATATCAGAATTAATAATAATAATTTCCGGGAGTCAAACTGCAATTTCTGCAACACTTTTGAGCACCCAAATGACCACCATCCCATTCTGCAATTAATCCAGAATGCGGCAGCTAGACTGGTGACTGGGAGTGGCTGCCAAGACCATATATCACCGGTCCTGAAAGATCTGCATTGGCACCCAGTACGTTTCCAAGCACAATTCAAAGTGTTGGGGCTGACCTTTAAAGCTCTAAACGGCCTCAGCCCTTTATACCTGAAAGAGCATCTCCACCTCCATCGTTCTACCCGGACACTGAGGTCCAGATCCAAGGGCCTTCTGGCGGTTCCCTCACTGCGAGAAGTGAAGTTACAGGGAACCAGGCAAAGGGCCTTCTTGGTAGTGGCGCCTGCCCTGTGGAATGCCCTCCCATCAGATGTCAAGGCAATAAACAACTATTTTACTTTGAAAAGACAACTGAAGGCAGCCCTGTTTAGGGAAGTTTTTAATGCCTGATGCTGTATTGTTTCTAATATTCGGTTGGAAGCCACCCAGAGTAGCTGGGGAAACCCAGCCAGATGGGCGGGGTATAAACTATAAATTATTATTATTAATATATGTTGATTTTGTAACTTAGACTACATGGATTATGGAGGCAGTTTGCAACTGAACTCCATGTGTAACTGGCACAGGGAAGACACGCAATAAACCCGAGGCAAAATAGCAACTTCTTGCAAATTCTGCTTCGCAGACTTCCAGCTTCACCAAAGCACGTAAATGAGAGAGAAGGAAGGTCTGTTTTGCAGGCATATCCTTGGGCATGTCTAAAGGTATTGTAAGCAACAGTCAGGTGGGTGAGAGTGGAAACAGGGCAGTCTATCATTACAGTTTTGAATGAGGACTTTTGAACACTGCTAAGAAGTTGACACTTTCAAGGTCAGGAGTGCCAGTCCAGAGAGAGAGAAGCTTTCAAAACAGGTTCCCTTACCCTGATTGGATACACAACAGCTTCCTTGACCAACCGCTTGGCTGCATCGAGACCAATGATATCGCCCCACTTTACATTCGGGTTGTGGAGGTAGATATCCTGCAAGACATTGTTTGGTCTTCTTAAAGGCAGGGCTCCAGCTTCCCTGTACAGCCAGGGAAACATCGGTGCAGCAAATTAAGCTCCATTGTGCCAGGGCATAAAAACAAAACAGTGACACAGAAAGAGACAGGTTGCTTTGCAGGGTTTCTCGGTCAGTCCCCAGCCTGTTGTTGGACTACAACTCCCATCACCCCAGTGGTCAGGGATGATGGGAGTTGTAGTCCAAAAACAGCTGGGAACCACTGGGAGAGGGAAGAAGCACAAAATTGTTATTGCAACGGAGGACTAAAAATTCTGAACATGCTTACTTAGGGGACAATCCCACTGAAATTGACTGTTCCTGCAGAGCAACTGGGCTTAGGGCTACAGTGTGGAACCCCAGTTCAGCTACTGATTGATTGATTGATTGATTGATTGATTGACTGATTGATTGAGTGACTGTAGAAATGGATAAAAGCCCCCCATGCAAACAATGACTATCATCAGTGCAGGTAAGGGGGGAATATTTTAATTTTAATCATCTACAATACTGTCTTATTTATTTTATAGTACAGTACATTGATTATTGCTTTCATTTTATGGATTAGATAGTAAAATTCATGTTAAATTGCTGTTTTAGGGGTTGTTTTTAAAAGTCTGGAACGCATTAATCTGTTTTGCATTACTTTCTATGGGAAAGCGTGCCTTGGTTCTGGAACTCTTTGGTTTTGGAACGGACTTCCAGAACGGATTAAGTTTGAGAACCAAGGTACCACTGTACATGTAAAGGTCTGCTCTTCCCTGCCACCCCTCCCAGCAGCTCCTTGCTGTGCATCAGAAGAAACACGCTGAGGAGTGGATGCTTGAACAAGTTTGCTGTAGAAAGTTAAAATTTTCACTTGTTGCTTCACCCATTTTCACCTCTGGCCCCACCCCAGCCCCAGAAAGCTGCCCAGATGTGAACGAAGCCCTCAATCTGAAAAGGGTTCCTCACGCCTTCCACAGAGCATCAAGCCTCGCCTCCTGTGCCTTGCAAGACTGGATGTTTTGCCATCCGGGGTACTTGAGGGTCGATTCCAAAATATCCCACCTGAGAAACATCTTTGCCCCTGTGGAGATGGTAGCACTGAAACAGCGGCCCACGTCCTCCTGTCCTGTACTCTCTACAAAGACCTGAGCAACGAAATCCTCACCCCACTCATACTAACCATCCCAGGGTGCTCAACCACTGCCACAATGTCCTTTCCTCTATCAGATCAAAATGAGCAGATAACAGCAAAGGTTGCTAGGTTCTTAGCAGGGGCAATCAGAGTAAGGGCCACTAACTGACTGCTGATTCAGGACTTTAAATTGTGCTGTTATATCAAATTTCCTTTTCTGCGTATACTGTAATGTTTTACTGTTGCTATGGCCATTGGCTAATGCGAATAAAGTTTTTTCTCTCTCCCATCATCCCTGACCACTGGTCCTGCTAGCTAGGGATCATGGGAGTTGTAGGCCAAAAACATCTGGAGGGCTGAGTTTGAGGAAGGATGCGCTACATGAACCAGTGGTTCAACTCAGGACAAAGCAGCTTCCTATCTTCCTACGAAGGAGAAACAAGAGGGAATGGCCTTGGTCTGGTTTCCAGAGCTACGTGGCTGGCCACTGCTGGACTAGGTGGAACATGGTCTTCTCCACCAAAACAACTGTTATGTTCTTTGTTCCTCCTGAGGAATTGGGGATGGAGGCAGACTACGTCCACCAAATGCCACTACAGCAAACCATTGACAACCAGCCCCACCAAGCTCTGATTTACCATAATGACTTGGCCTGATACTATGCAGCCTTCTAATCTTTCGATCCGTTTTATCAACAGCAACACCCACAAATGCGAATAAAGTTTTACCGTATTTTTCGCCCTATAGGACGCACTTTTTCCCCTCCAAAAATGAAGGGGAAATGTGTGTGCGTCCTATGGGGCGAATGCAGGCTTTCGATGAAGCCTGGAGAGCGAGAGGGGTCAGTGCGCACCGACCCCTCTCGCTCTCCAGGCTTCAGGAGAGCCGCAGCGCCAGCCCCACAAGGTTGGGGGACAGCGGGGAGGCGGAACGCCGCCATCCCGCTGTCTCCCAATGTGGTTTGGAGGCTGACGGTGGGGAGACGCATGCTTCTCCCCGCCGCCAGCCCCGCAAGCTCTGGGGACAGCGGGGAGGCGCAGCACGTCTTCCCGCTGTCCCCGGACCTGGTCTGCAGGCAGGCGGCGAGCAGAAGAGCGCTTCTCCCCGCTGTCGGCCCCACAAGCACCTGGGGGGGAAATAATTTTTTTTTTCTTTATTTCCCCCCCAAAAAACTTGGTGCGTCCTATGGACCGGTGCGTCCTATGGGGCGAAAAATACGGTATCTTATCTATCTCGCCTCCTGTGCATACACAGAGAGCATCACCCAGCAGCAAACTCTCTTGCATGGACCCCACTGCAGGGGGGGGGGAAGCTGTGCTAGAAGAGTGAAGGTTGGGGCTTCCACGGGGACTCTCCTGCAGGGCTGTGTCCAGAATGTGGTTATTCATAGACGCTCCTCCCATTTCTCCATTCTGATATTGGGTACGGAAATGCGGAAAAGCGGAGGGTTAATTCCTTGACCAACTAGGCTCAGCATATACTCCGGGACTGAAAAGAAACAAGGTTCGGTCTTACCCTGCTCACAACCGTCGCAAGTTCTCTCATTTCACCAGTCATCCCAATAAAGGCGCCCAGGGGTTTTAATAGCCGTTCCTACAAAAAAGACACATGTACATGCAATCTATATACAGTATAGCAGGCATGTCAAATAGGTCAATCACGAGGGTGTCCCAAGTTGATCGTGGCATGAAGTACAACAGCAACAACAACATCAATAAATTTGGTCGACCCCCCCCCCCCGCCCCGAGAAAAGCTCAATAACTTTGGTCAACCCTCCCCTTAAAAAAGCTCAACAACTCCTGGCAATGACCACGGGTAGATCACAGCCGGTCTTTTTATACTGTGAGTAGATCGCAGTCGCTTGGAAGTTGGACATGCCTGATACATAAAAAGGTAAAGGGACCCCTGACCATTAGGTCCAGTTGTGGACGACTCTGGGGTTGCGGCGCTCATCTCGCTTTATTGGCCGAAGGAGCCGGCGTACAGCTTCTGGGTCATGTGGCCAGCATGACTAAGCCGCTTCTGGCGAACCAAAGCAGCGCACGGAAACGCAGTTTACCTTCCTGCCAGAGCGGTACCTATTTATCTACTTGCACTTTGACGTGCTTTCGAACTGCTAGGTTGGCAGGAGCAGGGACCGAGCAATGGGAGCTCAGCCCGTCACGGGGATTCGAACCGCCGACCTTCTGATCGGCAAGTCCTAAGCTCTGTGGTCTAGACCATAATGCCATCCGCGTCCCTGCCTGATATATAGCATGCAAAAAAATTGTCTTGGTTATTTTGAGGGGCTGCAAAACTTTAAATTAGGTATGTGAAAGTTTTAAATATGCAACACCATTTTTGGAATAGTGTTTTTTTTCATATTAAGTCCAGTTCAAGCTGTCTTCCCCAGCCCCAGCTCTATCCCTGTGCAGACGCAGCGTTTTCTAGTCCTCACGCTCTCCCCACACAATTCCTCCACCAAATATACAAGGTAAAGTCCAAATTGGGAGGTACTGTGGCTATGTGGACAGGAGGAGATACTACAATCCTATCCAGGATCTAAGGTGCTATTGTGTTTCAACAGCCAAAAGAACTTCCAGTTTGGACGTCACCATCTATGCATGTCAAGGAGAGGATGATACAGGCAAGTCCAAAGGCCACTCCAAAAGACTTTTCTTCCCCGTTGGATTTACCAGGTACTTGTTGTCAGTTTGCATTTCTTACTGCAGAAAGTATTGATCTGATGTGCAGAGATCTTTTCTATTCTGATTAATACAAGAGGATTCTAGAAGCTAGTAAAAGCTTCTCTGTGTGAGAGAAGCAGGCAGAAGGATTGTTTGGGTTATACCTTCTGGAAGCTGAGTACAGCTGGTTTGAACTGGTTCTCTTATCTCTATTCTGCAAGGCCATGCTGATTATAAATATTGGCCAGAAGGAGCCGGGGTCTCACTTTCTTTCTGATTCTCTTTTGTTCTGTGTGCTGTTCTGTACATAGTATGCTTAGTGTTGAGGTTTTAGACTTATTATAAGTTCTTGTTAAGTTTTATTTTAAGTGCTGCAACTGTGCCATTCCTGATTGCATTTGGATTCGTGACCGTTATGCTCATTTGACTTCAGCACCAATAAAAGCTGCTGGATGAAGTACTATTGCCTTTGGTCTATTTTGGGGGACTCTGCAAGGTGTTTAAGTTTTTTTCTCCACACGTATGACGCTTATTACTTCTCAACTTTTATTTTACTAGGCGGAAAGAACATCACTCACTGAAGGATCTGGGTTGCAGTTAAGGCTGTTCACGGCAATTTCATTTGATGCTCCTTTGATCGCATCCTGAATCATCCCACGAAAATCAATGATTTGGCCCTAGAGGCGAAACAAATAGTGTTTACCGGACCCTGAAGCCCATGGCAGGTCTTCAGCCTGGAACATCATAATAATAATAATAATAATAATAATAATAATAATAATAATAATAATAATTTATTTGTACCCCGCCCATCTGGCTGGGCTTCCCCAGCCACTCTGGGCGGCTTCCACAAAGACCAAAAATACACTAATATGTCATACATTAAAAACTTCCCTGAACAGGGCTGGCTTAAGATGTCTTCTGAATGTCAGGTAGTTGTTTATCGCTTTGACATCTGATGGGAGGGCGTTCCACAGGGCAGGTGCCACTACTGAGAAGGCCCTCTGCCTGGTTCCCTGTAACTTCGCTTGTCGCAGTGAGGGACCCGCCAGAAGGCCCTCGGAGCTGGACCTCAGTGTCCGGGCAGAACGATGGGAGTGGAGACACTCCTTCAGGTATACTGGGCCAAGGCTGTTTAGGGCTTTAAAGGTCAGCACCAGCACTTTGAATTGTGCTTGGAAACATACTGGTAGCCAATGCAGATTTCTAAGGACCGGTGTTATGTGGTCCCGGCAGTCACTCCTAGTCCCCAGTCTAGCTGGATTAATTGCAGTTTCCGGGTCACCTTCAAAGGTAGCCCCACAAAGAGTGCATTGCAGTAGTCCAAGCAAGAGATAACTAGAGCATGCACCACTCTGGCGAGACAGTCTGCGGGCAGGTAGGGTCTCAGCCTGTGTACCAGGTGGAGCTGGTAGATAGCCGCCCTGGACACAGAATTGACCTGCGCCTCCATGGACAGCTGAGAGTCCAAAATGACTCCCAGGCTGCGCACCTGGTCCTTCAGGGGCACAGTTACCCCATGCAGGACCAGGGAGTCATCCACACCAGCCCGCCCCCTGTCCCCCAAAAACAGTACTTCTGTCTTGTCAGGATTCAACCTCAATCCATTAGCTGCCATCCATCCTCCAACCGCCTCCAGGCACTCACACAGGACCTTTACCGCCTTCACTGGTTCTGATTTGAAAGAGAGGTAGAGCTGGGTATCATCTGCATATTGATGGACACCCACTCCAAACCCCCTTATGATCTCTCCCAGCAGCTTCATATAGATGTTTAAAAGCATGGGGGAGAGGATGGAACCCTGAGGCACCCCACAAGTGAGGGCCTAGGGGTCTGAACACTCATCCCCCACTACCACTTTCTGAACACAGCCCAGGAGGAAGGAGCGGAACCACTGTATGACAGTGCCCCCAGCTCCCAGCCCCTCTAGACGGTCCAGAAGGATGTTATGGTCAATTGTATCAAAGGCCGCTGAGAGATCCAGCAGAACTAGGAAGCAGCTCTCACCTTTGTCTCTAGCCTGCCAGAGATCAACAACCAACAAGAGATGTTGGACAGGGAACCAAAATGTAAGAAGCCATACCAGTAGGGAAGCCACTGGAACAACGGGTGGAGGTGGGGCTGCCTCAAACCATCTGTAGGGAACCAATTTAGGGAAGGCTGTTGCAAGACATCCATAAGTTTCCACCTTCAGACACCCAAACACTCTTATAATAACAATCCATGCATGCTGTTAGGCTTCCGACTAACCCTCCTAGGATGAGCGCCTTCTCCACTTCCTTTCTGGATTGCAGACACGTTTAAACCAAACTCAGATGGCACCCGGGCAAAAGCATCTTCACTCTCCTACAGAAAACAAACACAAACACAGACCAATTTTGAAATTACAAGAGCATGCTATAACCTAGAATCACAGAATCATAGAGTTGGAAGAGACCACAAGGGCCATCGAGTCCAACCCCCTGCCAAGCAGGAAACACCATCAGAGCACTCCTGACATATGGTTGTCAAGCCTCTGCTTAAAGACCTCCAAAGAAGGAGACTCCACCACACTCCTTGGCAGCAAATTCCACTGTCAAACAGCTCTTACTGTCAGGAAGTTCTTCCTAATGTTTAGGTGGAATCTCCTTTCTTGTAGTTTGGATCCATTGCTCCGTGTCCGCTTCTCTGGAGCAGCCTTTCTCCCTCCGCTATGTGACATCCTTTTATATATTTGAACATGGCTACCTTAGGGAGAACATCATGAAGATGTTATATAGATGGCATCATACTCCCTTGAAACTAGCGAAAATGTATCAAGGAGGGTTACCAATTTGTTGGAGATGTAAAATCGACGTGGGGTCATGCTACCACATTTGGTGG
This sequence comes from Podarcis tiliguerta, assembly GCF_965153285.1. Lineage (NCBI taxonomy): Eukaryota > Metazoa > Chordata > Lepidosauria > Squamata > Lacertidae > Podarcis > Podarcis tiliguerta. The sequence goes on from NC_139544.1 coordinate 54,677,337, forward strand.
ACTTGTGCAATCATTAGGGAATTCTGGGATAATAGATATAATGAATTTAAGAAATTATTCAGACTTACCTATAAAAAAAACCCAGAGATCTTTCTTTTAGGCATTTTACCATTAGAAATTAAAAAAGACATAAGACCACTGTTCATGTATGCCACCACAGCAGCAAGAATTCTTGTGGCGAGGAAGTGGAAAAACGAAACAATACCGACAATTACAGACTGGCAGATACTCATGTTAGAATATTTACAACTAGCAAAACTGACGGGAAGAGTTAGAGGAGTATTGAACCAGAAAATATTTGGAGAATGGAGAACATTTAAGGACTATGTAAGATCGTATTGTACCAATCACAGCGTATTAGCAGAACTTGAGTGACACAACAAAAACCGTTTGTGGAGTAGATGGGAACAATACTAAAGAATATAAAACTGCGGGGGGGGGGGCGACAGTATAAACAGTACAATGAGAATGATTGCAAGATTCGTGTCAGAAGTCTTTTTTTATTTATGTGTTCAATTAAGTATTAATTAGGGAGATTAAGGGGTTTTTTTATGCACGTAAATTTGCTTTATCTTCATTCTTTTTTTCTGTATTTTCTTCTTTTCTTTTTTCTTAATTGTTTTTTCTTTAATTTTCTTTTTGTAGTATGAGATTGTAAATTCTTTGTATAAGTGTGTACTATAATTTAAATTAATAAAGATTATTTTTTTAAAAAAAAATGAAATTACAAGAGGTTTCCAAAGCAGGCATGTTTGAGAAACTCCCACAATTCTCTGTGCTTGGCATCCCCAGCGCAACCAATGTGTCCTATTGGGGTTTGTAACATCCATGATGGCTGCTGCAATTACACAACAGGGCTGTTCTCTGCCTTTGCTTCCTGTTGAGCACAGTGCAGGAAATGAGAAAAAGCAGCAATGCTTAACACTCAACTTTGCTCAGTAAGACACCCCTGAAGAGCAGGGAGGAGCCAGCTGAAAATAACCACTCTGGCTTGTTTTGCCTGTGGCGTGGAAGCAGCAAAGGCAGGGGAACCTTTTGGGTGATGTGGGTCGGCACACTGAACCATGGTTTGTTTTAAACTATGGTTTAATGTGACGTGCAAACCAGCCATTATTGCCACAGATACAAGTTTGGCTGCAGTAACGCTTGAAACAGCTCCAGCTCCATACACTTTTCTCTCTCTTTTCATCCAAGCCAGGTTAACCAACACTCTCAGAATAGTTTTGGAATACAGAGAGTATATCTATAGTAGAAACACATATTGGTTATAGTCTAGTTTAACTGTAATGGCAATCCCCAAAGAATCTGAGGAATTGTTTCCCCTCCTTTCTAATTATGCAAATATATACGCATAGTCTCACTCTCTCTGTAAATGAAAATATATCAAGACTCCCTAATCCATAATTGTCTTTTTCAATAAAGAACGAAAAGCTGCCATTTAGAAAACACTGTGTATACAGCTTGTCCATTTCATTTGTATACACCATCTCTTTTAGCTTACTCATATGAGCCATTTCTAATGATTTAAATAACCATTCCCTAACAGATGGGACAACAGAGCTTTTCCAATATTGGGCAAGAACAACCCTTGCTGCCATTAAGAGATAAATAATCAAGTTTTCACTTCCTTTGTTATGGCATATCTTGTATGTTGTTGTTTAGTCGTTCAGTCGTGTCCGACTCTTCGTGACCCCATGGACCAGAGCACGCCAGGCACTCCTGTCTTCCACCGCCACCCGCAGTTTGGTCAGATTCATGTTTGTAGCTTTGAGAACACTGTCTAACCATCTCGTCCTCTGTCGTCCCCTTCTCCTTGTGCCCTCCATCTTTCCCAACATCAGGGGCTTTTCCAGTGAGTCTTCTCTTCTCATGAGGTGGCCAAAGTATTGGAGCCTCAGCTTCAGGATCTGTCCTTCCAGTGAACACTCAGGGCTGATTTCCTTCAGAATGGATAGGTTTGTTCTTCTTGCAGTCCATGGGACTCTCAAGAGTTTCCTCCAGCACCATAATTCAAAAGCGTCAATTCTTCAGCGATCAGCCTTCTTTATGGTCCAGCTCTCACTTCCATACATCACTTCCATACATCACTATCTTGTATACAATCCAGCAACATATTTAAGGCATCCATTCTAATCTTACTCCAGTTATCTGGTTGATTATTTGAAATGCTTACACCCAATAAACTTGGGGGATTGTAATTTGGTGAGGATACAAGTAATTATCTGTCTACAAAGCTGTTGCCATCCTTCCAATACTTGTTCCCAAAGTTTGCTGGGGAGACAGAATGTCTATTAAGCAGATTTCAGTCTGTGGTTGTCCCAGGATGTCCGAAGTTTTAATTATCCTTCTACCTCCCCGATACCTTTACACAAAACCTCCTATAAAGGTTTAAGCAGCCCCAGTAATCTACCAGTTGCTGTATCCTATTGCTAGGCATAGTGCATTCCCCAAATTTACAAAACGGGGGTGGGAGGAGGAAAGAAAAAAGGAATCTCAACCTCTTTAGGACTATCCTTGCTGGAATGTTTTGGCTCGACCATCCTACGAGAAATACTTTTCGAAACTGGCCTCTGACTTGCTGGGAGAATCTTAGGAAGATTCCGACACATGCTGCTTGTTGCCCTAGAACAACAACAAAAAAAAGAAAGGCTTTCAGGAAGTGTCAGGTTTACAACCTGTCTTGATATGGCAAAGGACTAAGGTAAAGGTGGGTTTTCCCCACCTAGCTCCTGGCACTCCTGGCAGGCCACACCCCCTATCCCAGCTCAAGCTCCACCCTCTTCCTGGGCACCCACCCTCCAGTACATGGGTAGGCAAACTAAGGCCCGGGGGCCGGATCCGGCCCAATCGCCTTCTAAATCCGGCCCACAGACGGTTCGGGAATCAGTGTGTTTTTACATGAGTAGAATGTGTGCATTTATTAAGAATGCATCTCTGGGTTATTTGTGGGGCCTGCCTGGTGTTTTTACATGAGGAGAAATTATGCTTTTACAGTCATACCTCTGGTTACAGCCGCTTCAGGTTGCGTTTTTTTGAGTTGTGGACTGCTGAAACCCAGAAGTACCGGAACGGGTTACTTCCAGGTTTTGGCGGCTGCACATGCGCAGAAGCGCTAAATTGTGCTCTGCGCATGTGCAGAAGTGCCGAATTGCAACCCGCACATGCGCAAACGCAGATTGCGAATGTTGCAGGTTGCGAACGTGCATCCCGCACGGATCACGTTCACAACCCGAGGGTCCACTGTATTCAAAATGCATCTCTGGGTTATTTGTGGGGCATAGGAATTCGTTCTTTTTTCCCCAAAATATAGTCCGGCCCCCCACAAGGTCTGAGGGACAGTGGACCAGCCCCCTGCTGGAAAAGTTTGCTGGCCCCTGTCCAGTACATGGGAGGCCCTGACAAACTGGGATGGGCTCTTTCCATCCTCAGTGCAACACATTTTGTGATGTGGTTTAAGCAGGAGCTGTGTGTGTGTGTGTGTGTGTGTGTGTGTGTGTTGGCGCTATGACTGTGTGTGCCTCTGCCAAGGGTGTGCTCTATGCCAAAGAGGTGAGATTTTGTGTTTGGCACCACCCACTTTAGGTATGGCCCTGCCAGTGGCGTAGCGTGGGTTGTCAGCACCTGGGGCAAGGCAAGTAATTTGCGCCCCCTAACCCAGGGCAAGGCAAGTAATTTGCGCCCCCCCCCGCTGCACTGTCCCTCCCCCAGATAGTCCCTCGCTCTCTCACCGCACCGCACGCCTGGCACCCTCCCCTCCACAGTGGGCGGTGACCCGGCGGCTCGGATCGGATTCGCACAGCCAGCACTGCAGTGAGAGAGAGTGAGTGAGCCAGGTAGGGGCAGAGAGCTGCGAGTGCGAGCGCCCCCCCCCCAGATGTTGCGCCCGGTGCGGCCGGCCCCCCCTGCACCCCCCACGCTACGCCACTGGGCCCTGCCCACTCCTGGAATGCAACCATCAGGAATAAATAATGTTGTGGCTGCATGGCTACGGAAAATCTTTTTTACTACCAACTGTGTCCTCATGGCAGCCATTTCTCTTACCTTTTTTGTTTTCCTCCAGTTCTTGATTTGTTGTCTGCTGTTTGTTGGGGGCAAAAGAGAAGAGAGAGAGACCTTGCCTTTCTTTTAAATAAAATAATGTATATATTCGAGGGCCACAATCCAGCCACAAAGTTAAGCAGGCTGAAGCTTGCCCTGCACAGTGATCTACTCTTTGCTCTGACACAAGTTGTTCTTCCCTTTAATGGAAGCTGACAACTGGACAACGAAAATGGATTCTACAAGAGACTGGTATTGATAAACTGAAAGAATAAATACATGATCCCCTTTAATCAATGGCTGATGACACAACACCCACATCATATGAAAGGATTGCTTACAGATGTAGACTTTGTTTGGATAACTATATTGACACCTGGAATGAGTTTCTACAGAATACAGTCGGTTACTAAGAATCAAATATATATTAGGAAAATAATATTATTCATATATCCATATAATAATGGAGATGTAACTGATTATAGTTACTGTGTTGTATTATATTTTTTTATTGTACTTTAGCACTTTTCATAGAATCACAGAATCATAGAGTTGGAAGAGACCACAAGGGCCATCGAGTCCAACCCCCTGCCAAGCAGGAACCACCATCAGAGCACTCCTGACATATGGTTGCCAAGCCTCTGCTTAAAGACCTCCAAAGAAGGAGACTCCACCACACTCCTTGGCAGCAAATTCCACTGTCGAACAGCTCTTACTGTCAGGAAGTTCTTCTTTTCATTGCTTTATTTTCTATAACGGAACTTCTTTTAATATAATATTACTATATTTTTTTAAAAAAAGTTGTTCTTCCCTATATCCAAATGTTTTAAACATGCATACAACAACACAGACCACAATTGACTGAAAGGTTCTGCTCAAACCCCACTGAAACAAAAGGAAACCACAGAAGTGCCTGGTAGGACCCTTGCAAAGCATCCCTTCATCTCAGAAAGGTTTGGACAGGACAACTTCCCAGGCAGTGAATTAAAGGTAAAGGTAAAGGTACCCCTGCCCGTACGGGCCAGTCTTGACAGACTCTAGGGTTGTGCGCCCATCTCACTCAAAGAGGCCAAGGGCCAGCGCTGTCCGAAGACACTTCCGGGTCACGTGGCCAGCGTGACATCACTGCTCTGGCGAGCCAGAGCCGCACACGGAAATGCCGTTTACCTTCCCACTAGTAAGCGGTCCCTATTTATCTACTTGCACCCAGGGGTGCTTTCGAACTGCTAGGTTGGCAGGCGCTGGGACAGAACAGCGGGAGCGCACCCCACCGCGGGGATTCGAACCGCCGACCTTTCGATCGGCAAGCCCTAGGCACTGAGGCTTTAGCCCACAGCGCCACCCGCGTCCCTAGGCAGTGAATTGCGTACATAAATTCCATCCCATTACCGAGAAGGCCCTCTGCCTGGTTCCCTGTAACCTCACTTCTCACAGCGAGGGAACTGCCAGAAGGTCCTCGGAGCTGAATGATGGGGGTGGAGTCACTCCTTCAGGTATACTGGACCGAGGCCGTTTAGGGCTTTAAAGGTCAGCACCTTTAATGCAGAATGGAGAGCAGCTATCACCATTCCAATTTGCATCCAGTTTGCACCCACAGCTCTGAATCCAGCAAGTGATATGCACACAGAAACCAGCTTCAGAAAGCCAGTGTGGCACAGTGGTTGAATTTCAGACTGGGGTATGGGAGTTCAAATCCCTACTCAGCCGTAAAGTTCACTGGGGTGATTTGGGGCCAGTCCCGTTCTCTCAGTTTAACCTACCTCACAGGCCTGTTATAAGGGTAAAACGAGGAGGAATGCCACCAATTTACCAGCACGGTGTTAAATAAAATTTCAAACACTAGTGGTAATAAGAAATTCTGAATTTAAAATCTGAAAAGAAAACAAAAACCCACAGACATTGATTCTGGAAATTAGCCACATACTGGTGTCTAAGGCTTTTTTGGTAATCTTTGGGTACTTCTGGAATTTGACATAGTAGTAGCTTTCGTATTCCATCAAAATTGTCTCAAGGTCAACATTGTCGCAAACTTCAAAGCGCCGCAAGCCCAGCTTCGTTTCTTGCTCCAATGCGTTTGCAGCATCGACATAACTGGGAATTACAGATTTGGGGGTTCAGTTTATTCAATTGTTATAACATTGTAGGGGGGAAAACCAAAATGTTTTATACAAAAAGAGGCGGGAAGGGAGAATGGCAACATAAAACAGGACCAGGATCATTGCATCATCACTGAAACTGTTAAGTACATCATCATCACCACTCTGATGTTGGTCTTTCCAAGTGGCTCCACTGGACAAACAGCTCTACCCAATAGCCACTATTTTGTGCGTGTCTCCAACTGATGGCATCATAGCCTATTCCTGGAGTTACTAAAATAGTGCCCACAAGGACCATGGACCCCTTGCCTCCTGCTTTCCACCCCATCCTGACACTGGCACTTTTAATATTTATTAGCTATACAGTGGTACCTCGGGTTACAAACACTTCAGGTTACAGACTCCGCTAACCCAGAAATAGTACCTCGGGTTAAGAACTTTGCTTCAGGATGAGAACAGAAATCGTGCTCCGGCGGCGCGGCAGCATCAGGAGGCCCCATTAGCTAAAGTGGTGCTTCAGGTTAAGAACAGGTTAAGAACAGGTTAAGAACGGACCTCTGGAACGAATTAAGTACTTAACCCGAGGTATCACTGTATATATGTTCTTATGGAACACAAGGTCCTTTCAATGACAGTCATCATGTGATAGCAGTCATCCAAACCTCTCATCACGTGGCAAACACTCCTTCCCTGAGAGTTATATTTTCAAGCAGCAGTATTACTCATTCTATAATAATAATAATAATAATAATAATAATAATAATAATAATGTATTATTTGTACCTCGCCCATCCGACTGGGTTGCCCCAGCCATTCTGGGAGACCTCCAGCATATAAAAAAATGTTTTTAAAAATTGAAACCTTAAAAAAAAACTCACTTCCACTGGAGGCAGTGACAGACACCAACCTAGATGGCTTAAGAAGAGGATTAGACAAATTCAAGGAGGACAGGGCTATCAATGGCTATTAACCATGATGGCTATGCTCTGCCGCCACACAGTTGGAGGAAACAATGCTTATTAATACAGTGGTACCTCAGGTTAAGAACTTAATTCGTTCTGGAGGTCCGTTCTTAACCTGAAACTGTTCTTAACCTGAGGTGGCACTTTAGCTAATGGGGCTTCCCACTGCCACTGCGCCACTGGAGCACGATTTCTGTTCTCATCCTGAAGCAAAGTTCTTAACCCGAGGTACTATTTCTGGGTTAGCGGAGCCTGTAACCTGAAGCGTATGTAACCTGAGGTACTACTGTACCTGTTGCTGGAAAATCATCTCCCACATTTTAACAACCCATCAGTGTGGTGACAGGTTCAACAGGCCAGCCAAACAAAGCATGTAATTAGGTCGTTTGCCTGTGGAGTGTAGGAATCCCTTCCAGCTGACTAAGCAGAACAGCTTTTCAAATATTAAGTCTTTCTCTAGGACACAAATTTACAGAGGATGCCAGCCTATAGTATACCTGGAAGAAAGCCCAGTAGAACTCTACAAGTTTTACTACACAGCCCGAAAGGAAACAAAGTTTGCAAATATCTAGGGTTATATCTTTGCTAACCTATTTTATTTTAATTGAACAAGAAAAACAGATCAGTAAAAAAACAAAAAAACATGAATATTTGCTAGTAAGCAAAAGAAAACATACCCTTCATCCATTAAATAATGTAAAATCAGAATGAGGAGGTTTTTCCGACGGGCTTCTGATCGCATCTCTTCCTGCATATAAAAGAGGAAGTTTTAGAATATGATCCTCTTGTAGAAGTCTATTGCTGTTGAGAAAGCACATAAGAAGAACCTAGTGGATGCAGCCAGTCTTCCATCTGGCCCGGCATCCAGTTCTCACAGTGGCCAACCAGATTCCTGTTGGAAACCTGCGAGAAAGACCTGAGCACAAGAGCAACTCTCGCCTCCTGTGGTTTCCAGCAAAGCATAAACGTAAAGGTAAAGGTACCCCTGCCCGTATGGGCCAGTCTTGACAGACGCTAGGGTTGTGCGCCCATCTCACTTAAGAGGCCGGGGGCCAGCGCTGTCCGCAGACACTTCCGGGTCACGTGGCCAGCGTGACGAAGCTGCTCTGGCGAGCCAGAGCCGCACACGGAAACGCTGTTTACCTTCCCGCTAGTAAGCGGTCCCTATTTATCTACTTGCACCCGGAGGTGCTTTCGAACTGCTAGGTAGGCAGGCACTGGGACCGAACAGCGGGAGCGCACCCCGCCGTGAGGATTCGAACTGCCGACCTTTCAATCGGCAAGCCCTAGGCGCTGAGGCTTTTACCCACAGCGCCACCAGCGTCCCTAGGTAAAGGTACCCCTGCCCGTATGGGCCAGTCTTGACAGACTCTAGGGTTGTGCGCCCATCTCACTCAAGAGGCCGGGGGCCAGCACTGTCCGGAGACACTTCCGGGTCACGTGGCCAGCGTGACAAAGCCGCATCTGGCGAGGCAGCGCAGCACACGGAATGCCGTTTACCTTCCCGCCAGTAAGCGGTACCTATTTATCTACTTGCACCTGGGGGTGCTTTCGAACTGCTAGGTTGGCAGGAGCAGGGACCGAACAACGGGAGCGCACCCCGCCGCGGGGATTCGAACCGCCAACCTTTCGATCGGCAAGCCCTAGGCACTGAGGCTTTTACCCACAGCACCACCCGCGTCCCTCCAGCAAAGCATAGTCATCACTTAATCTTTAATCAAAGTTTCCTGGAACCAGGGCTCTGTCATGTGTCCATGCAGCTTATGAGACTCTGAAGCAGCAATGGATAATTTTTTTTAGCCTGACGGACACATTCTTTGCTGGGCAATTATGGCAGGTGGGGCAATGGATGCAAATTTAACATTTGTACAGGAGACTTCTTCCTGCCCATATTCACACAACCCTCTCCATCTTCCATCCAGGCAAGGAAGAAACATTATCAGAGTTCAAGGACACATCCCACCAGTTTTACACATGCAGCTCCCATTTACAATTGATGCGGGTGGCGCTGTGGGTTAAATCACAGAGCCTAGGACTTGCCAATCGGAAGGTCGGCGGTTCGAATCCCCGCGACGGGGTGAGCTCCTGTTGCTCGGTCCCTGCTCCTGCCAACCTAGCAGTTCGAAAGCACATCAAAGTGCAAGTAGATAAATAGGTATCACTTCGGTGGGAAGGTAAACGGCATTTCCGTGCGCTGCTCTGGTTTGCCAGAAGCGGCTTAGTCATGCTGGCTGCATGACTCGGAAGCTGTATGCCAGCTCCCTCGGCCAGTAAAGCAAGATGAGCGCCGCAACCCAAGAGTCGTCCGTGACTGGACCTAATGGTCAGGGGTCCCTTTACCTTTACCCACGAAGTAAGCTACTTGGGAGTAAGCCCACTAAGCCAGCAAACGTGTGTAGGATTCTACTGCAAAAGTGCAAGATTTACAGTCATTATAGTCTACATGAAGCAAGTGTCGGCCGCTATTTGACGGTGAAAACTGTTCATCATTATTATTATTTTTAATAATCATTAGCTCATCTACTGGAATCTGGCTTTTCCAGAGGAACCAGAGAGCCATCTAGTGGCCCAGGACAGAAAGCTATTTTTCCGTTCTGTGCATTTTTCAAAACGAGTACCGTATTTGTCTTGTACTTTATTAAATGTGAGTAATACGGTAATTCTGAAACTATGCTAGGAGAGGTCACTAGTGTGCTGCAAAAAAATGGCTAGCAATAAAGCAATAAGGTACCAGGAGCTCAAAGCCCCCAGCCACAGAAAAGGATGCAACAGAATTGCCTGCCTTTCAAGGAGGCTGCCCATTCCATCTGCGCATGAACACGCACAGTTCCACTCATGCAGTGGGGCTCCCCCTTCCTCTCTTCCGCCTGTGTGCACCCTCAAAATCTGTTCCAGATGTTGAGGGTGTACAGAGGCAGCAGATGCTGAGGATCTATAAAGGAGGCTGCAGGGCAGGAGGACAGAAAAGCTCCGTTGCGCAAGCAGAGGTCTGCTGCATTAGAGGAACAGCAGCTTTGGATACGACCCAATCTTTTAAATAGCTTTTACATTTAATTGCTTTTATCGTCAACGTTTTTACCATGAAATCACTTGGAGGTATGTTATGGGAAGTGACCCATAAATAGAATCAAATATATAAAGTTGCACTCCTAGGGTTTTGAGATAAAGAAGGGGCAGCTACTCCCCACTGAAGGAAACACACAGCCTGCCTTGTAGCCCAGATCTTTTCCATACGTGATCTGCACAATTCCTATTAATTATTCTGAGTGTCATGGGCCACTCACTTCCATCAGGATGGTTTGGCAGTCCCAAATAGAGGAGGAGGAGGAGGAGGAGGAGGAGGAGGAGGAGGAGGAGGAGGAGGTGGAGGAGAAGGAGGAGGAGGAGGAGGAGGAGGAGGAGGAGGTAGACGAGAAGAAGAAGAAGAAGAAGAAGAAGAAGAAGAAGAAGAAGAAGAAGAAGAAGTGGGAGGCTGGCTGCAAGGAATGGAAAATGGAGCTCTGACCTTCATGACACCAGATGTTGGGGAGAAGCAGCTCTGCCAACTCTCTTGATTCCCCCTCCTGCAAAGTCACGTCAGGAATGGGGGAAGAATTGAGCAGGAGAAGGCAGCTGGAGTCTGAGGGGCAGGATACAGCCTTGTTGCCAAGACCCAGGTGCCCCCTCTGTCTGTAGTAGAGATCGGATGCACATTTGAAGCACAGCAGATCCGTAAGGCGAGAGAGTCTATCGAGTGAGCTCACTCTGCCTCATCTTTAAAAGCTTTGCAGGATGGGCATGGCAATTGTTGGGCTATCTGTGTTGCTTCTGTCTGGCCCTGCATCTCTTGCCATGTTTGTGTACCTTGGACCCACTTATCACTGCTGAGCCTGTACCGTGAATGAAGTTCTCTTCTTTACTCTCATATAAGAGCTGCTGTCATCAAGCACTGGGACAGGAGCATAACACCAAGAACAATATTTAAGGTGTTTCTTTTTTAAAAGACCAGTGCTAACGTAGACCTGCCAAAGACAGACACTGCCAATGGTTACCACAGAAGTGGTAGATGTTGTACATGTGTGAAAGAATAGAAGCACTTAACGAGCAAAACATTACTTAAAATTCAGTTTAGGTTTATAGTGATTTACGCTCGCTTCTTTAATTGGTATGTAGAATGCCACCATCTTTACAGCCATTGGTATTTCAATAGATGTTTAAGTGTTTAAAGTTTAATAAGCTCCCATTCCTAGAACAAAAAAATGGGTGTAATTAAATTTTCAATTACTATAAAGGGTTTTTCGTCCATACAATTAATAAAAGCTTAAGGCACTTAAACAGGAGCTAGTTTTAAATGCTAAAAGTGCTTCCCTAATTAGCTTCAATGCTTACAGAGTACATTATTCATTTCTTAAAATGCCACACATAGTTTTTGCTGCAGCTGCCAAAAGATGAATTAGCGTGCAATCAAAGTTTTAATATTACGATCAGATAATTCCTCAAGGTTCTTTTTTTTTTCTTTTAGAAGATGCTGATAGTGCTCTGCTTATTTTAAATGAGGTGAAGTTGTGATGATCAGACCTGCTTTGTTCTGCATTTATCATGGCCCTTGGAGAATTTGGTGCTGCCTTCCCATCTTTAAACAGGGCTCTGGCATCCCATTGAACATCTGATTGGCCAATCCAAAAGAAAGCAAATAGCATCACATGCACTAACCAGACAGTGATGTGTTAATGTTCACCTACATTTTGGATGAACAGGTCCTAAAAGTTGGCCAACCTGTCTTTTATTCAAGGCGGCGGGGGGGGGGGGGGCTTTGCTTATTTTAAGGCCCACACTTCTACTTGTGCATCCAAACTGCACATTAGTTTCTTTCTCTTAGACACAGTGCATTCTCTCTTACTCTCAATTTCATCATGCATGTAAGTCTGAGCCAATGCAACCAGACTGATGAATGCACATATCTACTAGAGACTGTGTACCACCACAGGTAGTCCTGAAGAATGCACACAAACTGACTGCATCAATGGGATTTTGCACACTACCCAGTCAATATGGTTAGTCACCAATGTCAGATAATGTGCTCTACGTGGGGATACCTTTGAAGGTGACCCAGAAACTACAACTAATCCAGAACGCGGCAGCTAGACTGGTGACTGGGAGCGGCCGCCGAGACCACATAACACTGGTCTTGAAAGACCTGCATTGGCTCCCAGTATGTTTCCGAGCACAATTCAAAGTGTTGGTGCTGACCTTTCAAGCCCTAAACGGCCTTGGTCATGTATACCTGAAGGAGAGTCTCCACCCCCATCGTTCATCGTTCTGCCCGGACACTGAGGTCCAGTGCCGAGGGCCTTCTGGCAGTTCCCTCACTGCGAGAAGCAAAGCTACAGGGAACCAGGCAGAGGGCCTTCTCGGTAGTGGCGCCCTCCCTGTGGAACGCCCTCCCACCAGATGTCAAAGAGAACAACAACTACCAGACTTTTAGAAGACATCTGAAGGCAGCCCTGTTTAGAGAAGCTTTTAATGTTTGATTTATTACAGTATTTTACTTTTTTTTTTTTTTTTTTGAAGCAGCCCAGAGTGGCTGGGGAAGTCCAGCCAGATTGGCGGGGTATAAATAATAAATAATAAATTATTATTATTATTATTATTATTATTATTATTATTATTATTATTATTATGGCAGAGGGATCCTAGTCATTTCCTAGCTGATTGGAGACTGGCGATACGGAAAGCCAGTGATTTTCATACTTAATGAACTTCAAGGAACTATTTCCACATAATTTCATCTGCTGAAAACAATGCAAAAGGTTCCAAGGCATGTTCTAGAGTCTAGGCACTGATGTTGCCAACTTGGGGGGGCTATCTGCAAACAGGAGAGAAACGTTCTTGGCCCCATACACATACACAGCACACAACAAGCACACAGCACAACGTATCATACTGGCTATAACAGAACTAATTTCACCAGGGGGAACGGGCACACGTGCAGCATGTTGGCAATCTGTAGAGCTAGCAGTCTGTTCACATAAAGCTCATGTCAGCTATTGAGCCTCAATATCTGCTTGTGAAAAACAAGAGTAATCCCAGGCCCTTGAACACCTCTGCCCCAAAACAGGTCTCTGTAGCAGGGACAAGTCAGTAGCTGGGCAGGGTGGTAAACTACCTTTCAAGGAAACTTTACCACAAATCTCTCACTGAAGAATTCCAGTTAACAAATGACGCTGCTTAAAACCAAGTCATTTCAGCCCAACCCACAACTAGCCAAGCTATCAGGGACATGGCATTTTCAGTTGTGGCACTGTGGTTGCAGAACTTGGGGGGGGGGGGGAGAGAATCCCCTGCCCCAAATCTCTTTTTTGCAGTTTTTAGACATGCCATGAATACCATTTTTGTCCTTCTCTGTGAGCAAATATTACTACATTTATGTCAACTCAGATTCTGTTTTAATACATTTCTGATACCAGCCAAACCAGGTGAGCACAGCCTATGGGTCTCAAACCCTTGGTGAGTTAGGGACTTCCCCTAAAGACAGGCAGATTGAGTGGACGAGGCCAATAGTGCGTCTAATTGTCAAGAAGGTGGTTTCTGTGTGTGCTGTTGAGGAAAGTGAGGGGCAGAAGGGTCTCCTCAACCTGGGAAGGTAGCTCATCTAGGAAAAGGAAAACTCTGATCCTAAACCTCCACTATCTTGTAGGATAGCTCTGTGAGAAGAAAAGGATGAGTAGTAAACCCTACAGAAATCGGGAGTGGAGTCCCTTTAAGAAGACAAGACAAATCCATGGAAGAGAGGGCTATTGATAGCTACAAGCCACAATGGCTACACACTCTGCCCTTCACAATTGGGAGGCAGCGATGCTTCTGAATACCAGTTGCTGGGGACCATAGGATGGGGAGAGTTGCTCATGTGCAACTGGTTCTTGCTGGTTTCCCGAAGGCCTCCAGTCGGCCGCTACAAGAACAAGATCTTAGACTAAGTTGGGCCCCTAGCTGGGCTCTTATTTTCTTATGTTCTTACAGCAACGTCCCCTAGGAAAGACCCTCCTGGCTTGGCCTCCCCACCTTGCAAGAATGCAGAAATGATGTTATTTCGATTACTGAGAGCTGCTTTGAGCTCAGCATTTGCCATTGGAAAAGCAGAATACCATTTATTAAAACCACTCCTGTTTCATCATCACTTTTTCCCCTCCCATTAACGTTGATTATATTATTAATTATTATTATTAATTATTATTATTAATTATTAATTATTATTATTATTATTATTATTATTATTAAATTAATAATAACCCTTCATCTGAAGATCCCAGGACGGTTTAAAGATTTTATACATTTATATATACATTTAAACAGCTTGAATAATTATAAGTTTGTTTGTGTGTGTGTGTTTGTATTATTCAGGCTGTTTAAACGTCAATATTACCAACACCCAAAAACTTTTGCTCCCTCTTGAGACTCAAGAAACCATCCATCCTGGGGCAGCGTTACTGCGCGTGCGCGTTCCAGTTCACCTGACGCATGCGCAGAGACAAAGCGCTGGGGGTTACCATAGTAACGGGGCGAAGCGAAACACAACGACGGCTACTCTTCCACTCACCGCCTCTTTGGCCTGATAAGTAGATTTCAACGTTTGGTAGGTTAGCTCCATCTCGTACGCGAGAGAAAATCCTTCCTAGTCTCCTTTCGGGGCTTTATGAGGCAACACACGAAGCTCCGCGGCCTCGGAGGCGTCTTTCCCGAGGTGTAAAGAGTACAACCAATCAGTACCGCGGAACATACCACGGCTCAGCCAATAAGAGGCAGGAGGGCGGGATGTGGAGGGCGGGATGGAAAAACTGACCAATCATGAGTTAAGCAAGGTTGGAAGGCAGAGAGGGAGCATTTAAAGCGCATGACTTCCCCGCAAAGAATCCTGGGAACTGTAGTTAGTCAAGGGTGCTGCGAATTGTAGCTCTGCGAGGCGGCAAAGCTATAGAAAGCCCAGGATTTTCTTTATTTGGGAGGAGGGAGTTGTGTGCCTTTAAATGCACATTTAATGTTCCTTAAATGTAAGCTTAAACACGACTCTACAGTGTGATGCAGCAGTAAAAAAAAGAAGTAAAAAAAACTTCAATACTTCTTTTCTAGGCAGCATCGACAGAAGTATAGTGTCCAGATCAAGGGAAGTAATGTTGTTGTTGTTTAGTCGTTTAGTCATGTCCGTCTCTTCGTGACCCCCTGGACCAGAGCACACCAGGCACTCCTGTCTTCCACTGCCTCCCACAGTTTGGTCAAACTCATGCTGGTAGCTTCGAGAACACTGTCCAACCATCTCGTCCTCTGTCGTCCCCTTCTCCTTGTGCCCTCCATCTTTCCCACCATCAGGGTCTTTTCCAGGGAGTCTTCTCTTCTCATGAGGTGGCCAAAGTATTGGAGCCTCAGCTTCAGGATCTGTCCTTCCAGTGAGCACTCAGGGCTGATTTCCTTCAGAATGGATAGGTTTGATCTTCTTGCAGTCCATGGGACTCTCAAGAGTCTCCTCCAGACCATAATTCAAAAGCATCCATTCTTCGGCGATCAGCCTTCTTTATGGTCCAGCTCTCACTTCCATCCATCACTACTGGGAAAACCATAGCTTTAACTATACGGACCTTTGTCGGCAAGATGGTGTCTCTGCTTTTTAAATAGTCCCGCTCTATTCTGCCTTGGTCAGACAACACCTGGAGTACTGTGCTGGGCACCACAATTTAAGAAGGATTGGAAATTGGAACATGTGCAGAGAAGGGCAGACAAGGTGATGAAGGGTCTGGAAACTAAGCCTTATGAAGAACAGTTGAAGGAGCTGTGTATGTTTAGCCTGGAAAAGAGGAGGCTGAGAGGAGGGTAGGACCCAAAGCAAGGGCTTCAAGTTAAAGAAAGGAGATTCTAACACAACATCAGGAAAAACTTTCTAACAGTAAGAGCTGTTCAACAGTGGAGTGGATTTCCTCAGGAGGTTATAGACTCTCCTTCATTGCAGGTTTTTAAGCAGAAGCCACCTGTCATGTATGATCTAGCTGAAATCATACATGCATGCCAGCTTCCAACTCTACAGTTCTATTATTCTATGCTCTACTCCATGGGTAGGCAAACTAAGGCCCGGGGGACCAGATCCGGCCCAATCGCCTTCTAAATCCTGAGCACACTATCAATATGTGTAAGAGATTCAGGAACAAAGTATTTACCATCTCAAACGAATGGCCAGGCTACCCAGAAAAGGCAATCAAAGAAGGCATTATCAGGTATCCTGGCAGACAGGTGAGAAGCAACACACTCAACTTTCTGCTGGGAACCACCTCTTTCCATGATGTATGTATGATGTTTTGGGGGGTGGTCTTGAGCTACAAGGTAGGCAATATCAAAAGTCTATACAGTGGTACCTTGGGTTACATACGCTTCAGGTTACATACTCCGCTAACCCAGAAACAGTGCTTCAGGTTAAGAACTTTGCTTCAGGATAAGAACAGAAATCGGGCTCCGGCGGCATGGCAGCAGCAGGAGGCCCCATTAGCTAAAGTGGTGCTTCAGGTTAAGAACAGTTTCAGGTTAAGAACGGACCTCTGGAACGAATTAAGTACTTAACCCGAGGTACCACTGTATAAGAGCTTGTGCACCAATGTTCTGGGTTCCTCTCCTCCATCCCTGCATGGGGCGAGTGGGGGACCCTGTTGCAACAGTTTAATAAAGATCAAGCTTACTAGCTGCTTTGCTTCTCAATATTCTCTGGCTGGCCTCTGTATTTTTCTCCTAGTGATACAGAACCTACATAAAGACTCTATACGGGGTCTTGGATACCCATAAGGGAAAAAGGAGCAGTTTTTTCTTATAGCACCTTTGTACTTGCATTATTAAGCAAAAGCAAACATTAGGCAGTAATCCTAAGCATGCATACTGGGCGGGGCTCAATTGGCACTTACTTCTGAGTATACATGTTACTTAGGTTTGTACTTAGCTAATCATATGATATCTATAATTTAGGTTGCTGCTCCATTCCAAATAGGACATCATGATTGATAATATGGCAGGCAGTTAATGTTCCCTACAAATTACAGAGGCTCCAAATACACAGAATACATTATTTTACTTAATTAAGCCTCATGGCAAGTCATGCCAAATTTTAATCAAGAGCCAGCTGAAGCAACTCAAGGAATAAAATCTTTAAATAGTTAACACCTGCAAGTGCATATTTAGAGGTCAACATGCTGGGAAGGTTTGCCTTCAGTTTCCAAAAAAAATCTGATCAGAGGTTTTTGAGAAACAAGGTATTTTATTCTCTCTTTCCAGTGGTAATTCATACCTGTGAGTCTCTGCTACTTGTTTAATGGCTCCTTCCCAGAGAAAATTGAGGGAGGCTGTTAGGGGTGATGCCTTTTCTTTAACTCTTTTCTTCCAACTCCAGGTCTACTGAAACAACAAGAAGGAGAAGAAAGATACGGTAAACGAAGGAATCCCTGGAAGGTTAAGGCAGTGTTTCAGAATATTAAAAGGTAGTAGTAAAAGAAAAGGCTGCTAAAGCCACTTACATTTGAGGTGAGTGAAAACAATAGCTACAAAGTCTTATACAGATGTAAAGAAGAGTAATGGAAAACTCA
Organism: Podarcis tiliguerta; assembly: GCF_965153285.1. Classification (NCBI taxonomy): domain Eukaryota; kingdom Metazoa; phylum Chordata; class Lepidosauria; order Squamata; family Lacertidae; genus Podarcis; species Podarcis tiliguerta. The sequence goes on from NC_139544.1 coordinate 54,695,022, forward strand.
AAATACAGTTGTGTATAATTGTGGCATGTAACCTTTGAGGGGGGTACTATAAAACTAACTGGTTGAATCCTGTGCACTCTTACCTGTGAGTAAACTCTGTTGTGCCTACTCCTGTTTGCTCTGCATCCAGTACAGTCCCAGCTTATTTGGGAAGCAGTGTATGTACAATGTTAGCCAAAATTCCCTATTTCTGCTTTCCTTTCTTATGAAATAATATGCATTGATGCATTACCACCCCCCCCCAAAAAAAATCAGTTTTGATCTATATTGAGATAAAGTTGCGCTTTAAGCTGGTAATGTGTGCACATGGCACAACCACAGTAGAATTTACTTTGGAGTAATTTCCAAAGAGGGGAAGAGGTTTCTGTTGAAAGGTTGGCACAGAAGTAGATAAGGAGGGGTGCTGGGGATTGTTTGTTTATTAAGATATTGTTATTTTATTGGTATTTCAAGGTTTTGCATTGCTTGAGTTTTAGTATTTGTTTGGGGGAGATTGGAAGTCATTTTGATGTTTTAGCAGAAGAACAGGACAAAGTTTTACTCAGAGTAAACCCATTTAAATGAATGGATTTTAGTCACATCCATCACTTTCAGTGGGTCTACTCTAAGTATGACAACCAATGAATGCAGCCCTCTGAAGCTACTCAGGGAAAGCGGTTACTGGGGTCACAGTGCCCTGAAAATTTCAGTTTGCTACTCTGTTGCAATACAAGAAAAAGGGAAATGTTTTGTTAACTAAGGCATTGTATGATGATGTCATTATGAATCAATTATGTGTCCAGATTGAGAAAACTACAGTGTCATAATAAGTCCAGGTTCTTGGAAAACCTGAACTGTGGAAGAATAAATAAATAGTGTAGATCAGGAATATTTATGTGACTGTATGTGATTTTCATACTGCTCTTTATGCATAGTTTAACTGGTGTATATATAGAGCCTTGCCTGAAGAACTGGTATGGTATACAGTGGTACCTTTGTTCTCAAACTTAATCCGTTCCGGAAGTCCATTCCAGAACCAAAGCATTCCAAAACCAAAGTGCACTTTCCCATAGAAAGTAACATAAAATGGATTAATCCGTTCTAGACTTTTAAAAACAACCCCTAAAACAGCAACTTAACATGAATTTTACTATCTAACGAGACCATTGATTCATAAAATGAAAGCAATAAACAATGTACTGCAGTCACATAATCAATCAGTAGCTGAACTGGGTTCCACATACAGTCATACCTCAGGTTACAGATACTTCAGGTTGTGTTTTTTCAGGTTACGGACCCACTGAAACCCAGAAGTACTGGAATGGGTTACTTTCGGGTTTGGGGGGTCACACATGCGCAGAAGTGCTAAATCGCGCTTTGTGTATGTGCAGAAGCACCAGATCGCAACCCATGCGTGCGTAGACGCACCGCTGCGGGTTGTGAATGCTGCGGTTTGCGAATGTGCATCCCACACAGATCACGTTCGCAATCTGAGCGTCCACTGTAGTCACAAAAACAAACAAAAAAGAGCTGCAAAAACGCAAAATAAATAGCAAAAACAGTCAGACCTCAGCATGGCACTCAAATCGGAAGCATGGCATTCAAAATGGAAGCGTGGCATTCAAACTGGAAGTGTAACACTCAAAAGTGAGCATGTTCAGCTTCCAAAAAAAGTTTGCAAACCAGAACACTTCTTTCCAGATTTGCAATGTTTGGATTCCAAGTTGTTTGAGTACCAAGGCGTTTGAGAACCAAGGTACCACTGTACTAGATATTGTCAAATCTGGTCCATAATTCCTATTCAGGAAAGATCACAAGGTGACCTTTAGCCACTCTCAGTAATATCTCTGGGCATCATGGCTGGGTGTGAGAGACACCCAGACTTGTTACCTGGAAAAGTGGGGTTTTAAAGAAAAAAATATGTTGCTTTGCCTTCTTAATGATGATTTTGAATGAATAATTATCATGTGGCTCCTGTTTCCATGACTATATTTTTCCTATGGCTGTTGTAGACTTGCTTCTAAGGAAGTGTGCATAGGACTGCAGTATTCTAGTCTTAATATGTAAAACTGAAAATCTGTTTCCACTTAAAAAAGAAAGACCTTGTACAGTAATTAAAAAGATAACAGCTTCAAAATGTGACCTGGCAGTAATTCTGCATTCATTGCCATGAAGAATATAATGTGTTTTTATTCTTCGTCTCTTTTAAGCTGAAAAGTGCCTATGTTACGTATTTGGTATATGTGTTTATTCTTCATAGTAATCAATAATAATTACCACCATGCTCCACTGTTTCCTTATTCATTGGAATCCCAGTTTCTGAAAACACCCATATGTTTCAACAATATTTGAGGGGCAGGAAATCATTGCCTTTAAAATCCCCGGAATCAGCTTGAGGGCCACTTCAAATAATTTTGATTTTCAGCATACGCAGAATCCCCAAACACAGTGACATCATAGTTAATGTGGTTCTACACAGCTGCAAGAACAAAAGCTCTTTCCAGCTGGGTCCAAGGACGTGAGTGCTATGTCTCCCCAAACTCATGTGGGAATAGCAGTTAGTGTTCTTGCCACTGAACAGAGCCCCAGGCATGCGTGGCTGCCCATGGACATATTACATAAGTATATAGCTAGGTAAAGGTAAAGGTACCCCTGCCCGTACGGGCCAGTCGTGTCCAACTCTAGGGTTGTGCGCCCATCTCACTTAAGAGGCCGGGGGCCAGCGCTGTCCGGAGACACTTCCGGGTCACGTGGCCAGCGTGACAAGCTGCATCTAGCGAGCCAGAGCCGCACACGGAAACTCCGTTTACCTTCCCGCTAGTAAGCGGTCCCTATTTATCTACTTGCACCCGGGGGTGCTTTCAAACTGCTAGGTTGGCAGGTGCTGGGATCGAGCAACGGGAGCACACCCCGCCGCGGGGATTCGAACCGCCAACCTGACGATCGGCAAGTCCTAGGCGCTGAGGTTTTACCCACAGCTCCACCCAAGTATATAGCTATGTACACATTAGTGGCTAGAAACACAGCAAGGCAGTATTTCAACTTCCTTTTTTTATAGAATCATAAGAGTTGGAAGGGACCTCAGGGGTCATCTAGTCCAATCGCTTGCAATGTATGAATTGCATATATTTAAGAGTTCCCATATAGGGATGCGGGTGGCGCTGTGGGTTAAACGACAGAGCCTAGGGCTTGCTGATCAGAAGGTCAGCAGTTCGAATCCCCGTGACTGGGTGAGCTCCCGTTGCTCGGTCCCTGCTCCTGCCTACCCAGCAGTTTGAAAGCACGTCAAAGTGCAAGTAGATAAATAGGTACCACACCGGCGGGAAGGTAAATGGCATTTCTGTGTGCTGCTCTGATTCGCCAGAAGTGGCTTAGTCATGCTGGCCACATGACCCGGAAGCTGTATGCCGGCTCCCTCGGCCAATAAAGCGAGGTGAGCGCCACAACCCTAGAATCGGCCACGACTGGACCTACTAATGGTCAGGGGTCCCTTTACCTTTTTAAGAGTTCCCATATTTTGGGGAGGGAAGTAGCAAGGAAGAAAGAGTTTACCAAATCAACCCAGAAGAATTGAGGGCTGTGATGGTTAGCAAAGAGCAAATTGGCTTCAAGGGGGAAGAATGTGAAACAAAACACAGATTTGTGTATCCCGCTATTTTGACCATAACTCTGTTGTTGAGAAAAAAGTAATCTTGTGGCATCTCAAAGGCAGACTTATACCTTTAAAACACAGTCAAAGCACATTACCCTCCCTCCAATGACAATGATATAATAATAATATAGCTTAAAGTCTGTTGTTTTTTTTAATGACTGGTGTCCCCCCAAATGTTTTCAGCTGTTCATATTTTGTCTTTAAGTCGCCTTGAGTATCTGTTAGGGGAGAAATGATGGGTATAAATAAATTATTGCTAACATTTAATATTCTGGACACTGTAGTTGCTGGGAAAGTAACTCTGTGAGGGGGTGAACTGCAGTGCCCAATTTTGGAAGAATGTGCTTTGAATAGGATTACTGTAACTATTTGTATAATGTGTAAATCTATCTACCGGTAGTTTTGATTCTATATTTAATTGCTTTTTAATTGTGAGTTCTGTTTCTAGCGGTTCCTATATTTTTTGTCTGTAAACCGCCTTGAGTCCCTAGCAGGGGAAAAGGCGGGGTATAAATAAATATACCATGCAACAACCACCAACTGATGTGCTTGTGACACATCTTGTGATTGATTATGCGGGGAGTGGCTTATCTGCCCCCCCCCTATTTTATTTGGGTTCACACCATAGCTGTCAACTTCCCTTTTTTGTGGCAAATTCCCTTATGCCAGCGCCGTTTTCCGCTGCTATCCGGGATTGTTAGATATCCCATAGACTGTCCCCAGGACAGGTGAGGCTGCTGATTCCTTATTTTCAAATCTGAAAGTTGCCAGCTATGGTTCACACCCCTGATAACAACAACACTGTTAATAATTCTGGGCACTGTATAGTGGTACCTTGGTTCTCAAATGCCTTAGTTCTCAAACTCCGAAAATTCAGACGTGTTCTGGTTTTTGAACATTTTTCGGAAGCTGAATACCTGATGCAGCTGTCGGCTATTGTTTCCAGGGCACCTGCACCAATCATAAGCTGTGCCTTGGTTTTTGAACATTTTGGAAGTCAAAAGGATTAAGTTTGGTGCTTTTGTTTTTGCTATTTATTTTGCGTTTTTGTTTTTGAGGCTTTTTCAATTAATTTGTTTTTGTGACTGTGTGGGACCCAGTTCAGCTACTGATTGATTGTGTGACTGCGGAAATGGATTAAAGCCCCCATCCAAGCAATGACTATCACCAGTGCAGATAAGAATTATTATTATTTTTAATTTTTATCATATACAATACTGTCTTATTTATTTTATAGTACAGTACATTGATTATTGCTTTCATTTTATGGATCGATGGTCTCATTAGATAGCAAAATTCATGTTAAATTGCTGTTTTAGGGGTTGTTTTTAAAAGTCTGGAGCGGATTAATCCATTTTGCATTACTTTCTATGGGAAAGCAAGCCTTGGTTTTGGAACGGACTTCCGGAACGGATTAAGTTTGAGAACCAAGGAACCACTGTAAGAGTTTTGCTGCTGTGAGGGAAGCCGCTTCGTGAGGGGGTGAACTACAGCGCCCAGAACCCTTTGCGAGGACGTGCTTCGAACGGGTTTTTTACTCGGCGGGTTCTCCCAACTAGTATCAGAGGGGTTGAATGACGGGCCTTGCGCGCGCCCCCCTCCCCACGCAAAGAAGTGGACTCGGCGAAACTGGCGGGAAATCAGCGCCGGCTTGTGTAATTCCTCCTCAGAACCTCGCCCCCTCCCCAACCATCACAGCAGGAGGGGCGTGGCCCCGCCGAGGCCCCGCCTCTCACGTCACGCGCCGGCCGTCGTGCCGCCAGAGGAGGAGTGGGGGCCGCTCGGAGCGTGCAGGATGGTGGCGGCGGCGGCGGCCGAGGCTGAGCCAGGCGGCGGGTAGAAAATGGCGGATTTCGAGGAGCTGAGGGTGAGGAGAAGCCGATGGCGGCGGCGGGGGTTGGCGGCGCGCTCCCCGCGGCCTTTCTCTCGGGGCCGACACTTCCCGGTCCTTGAAGGGCTTAGGCCGCCCTCCCGGCCGGCAAGCATCCTCCCTCCGTCCCCCGGGACCGCCTCTCTCCCTCCCCTTCCCCACGCGGGAGGTGGCCCTTCGCCAGGCAAGCCCGCGCCGGCCTCCCCTTTCCTCGTGTCATTCCCACGATAGCAGCGTCCCCGTTAACCGGCCCGTGAGGAGGCGCCTCCCGTCGCCTCAGCGGACAGTTAACGGCTCGCGACTCGCGGCGTGAAAGGGCAGATGCCGTCGGCCAGGGAGAGCGGGGTGAGGAAAGCGTACTTCGGAGCGAAGGGGCTTGCGGGAGGCTCGCGCCTTTTTTCTTCCTTGGAATCCGGCTTCACTCCCGTTTCTTCCCCTCCCCCGCCCGTTTTTGTAGCCTACATAGCTTTCCCTCCCCTCCTAAAACAAGTCGTTTTTTAACGATCTGCCTCGGTTTTTGTTTCCCCCGTTTTATTTCAAAGCGCACCCCCCCCCCCTAATCCTCCCTCTCCTGCTTAAGCCTCTTTGTCTCCTCTGCGAACGACCCCGACTCAAGAGGAGCGGGGTTCGCATGCTTCGCTCGCAGACAACCCCCATCTCTGGGCACAACAAAGCGCGCCTTTGGGTCTCGAAGCCACTCGTGGTTTCCCCCTGATCGCTCATGTGGTTTCATGTTTCTCTCTTCCACCCTTCCCTTCGGCATCTCTTTCTCTCTCTCTGTGACACTTTCCAAGGTTTGGTTGGCGCCCGATCGCCGAAATCACGGCCCGCTTCCATCTTTGCATCTCTCCTCCTCCCCAGCTCCTTTGAATGTAGCTCCTCTCCCGCTGCATTTATTTATTTTTTCTTCATGTGACAGGGTTTGCAGTGCCTCTTTATGCACCCTCTCAGATCTGCTTGTTCTTATCCTTGAATTTTGTCCTTGCAAAGCTGTTCCTCTTCTCCTGTGAATACTGTTTTTCTTCCTCACCTTGACATTTCATGTAGGTACAGTAGATCTTTTTTTAATCCCACATTTCAGGGTCAGACTATTATATGAACATCCCTCTTTAATTATCTACTGTATTGCCTTTTTTTTCTTTCTTAAATGTCCATTCGCCCTTTCAATTCCTGCTAGGTTTGGCAACCACTTGAGCCAAGCTCAAGATCTGTTGCAAGCACTCTAAACCACTGCACTTTTTCTTTTTCTGTGCCATCCTCCCATTTATCCATTTCCCACCCTTTCCAAATCTTTCTTGCCTGCTTTTGTTTTCCATAGCAAAATTGGCTCTGCATACAGCACCAGGTCCCATGTAGGTCTTCAGCTACTAAGCTATTATATTTATTAGTATAAAAGCATCATTATTTCATAAGGACTTACATCTAGGTAAAAATATATAGCACTGGGCTGTTGTGTTTGTTTATATTTTGGGGACCCATGACCACAAGTTATTTTTCTTAACCAGTAAGAAAGCCTCCAGTAATTTGCTGTTATTTATATTATTCATTTAGTTTATTAAAAAAATATGAATAGGTTCCCATAAAACACCCAGAAGCAATTTAACAATAAAAATATACATATATATTCAATCCAATACAGATACAACTGGGAGGGGGGGAAATCTTCATTCAAGAGATTTATTGGAAGTGTAAATTACTCAATAGGCAATGAAAAGACAGCAAAGAAGGTAGATAATGGTAAGGAGTTCTAAATGGTATGTGCCACCACACTGAATGTTCTATTCTGACACTGTACAGAATGGGCCTCCTGATGGGATGGTATCTTGAAGAGTCCCTCTCCTACAGAGCAAATTACTGGTTGGGTATATAAGAGGTGAGGTGATCTTTGAAGTACAGTGGTGCCCCACAAGACGAATGCCTCGCAAGACGGAAAACCCGCTAGACGAAAGGGTTTTCCGTTTTTCAATGCGCTTCGCAGGACGAATTTCTCTATGGGCTTGCTTCTCAAGACGAAAATGTCTTGCGATTCCTGGGGGTTTTTTCCGCTCCCCACCCCCTTTTTCTAAGGCACTAAGCTGCTAATAGCCTTTTAGCAGCTAATCCGCTAATCCCTTAAGCCTTTAATAGCAGCTAATAGCTGCTAAACCGCTAATAGCGCTAATCCGCTAATGGGCTTGCTTCGCAAGACGAAAAAACCGCTAGACGAAGAGACTCATGGAAGTCTTGCGAGGCACCACTGTATGTTGATCACAAACTGTATAGGACTTGTACACCAGCCTGGTATCTAACTGTCAGCCAGTGCTTTAAGCAATGACATAAAATGATGGTAATATTCTGCCGCAGGGAGCAGTTGAGCAACCTTGGGGCCAGTCCACATAGGTACACTGCAGCAGTCCAGTCTCGAGCTTACCAGCACATGGATGGCAACGATCAGGCTGTCCTGGTCCAGAAGCAGCCATAGCTGTCTTTGTCACCCGCGGCTGGTAGAAGGCAGTTCTAGCAACTCAGGTTACCTGGTCTGCTAGCGACAGAGATGGATCCAGGAGTACCCTCCAGACTTTGACCCGGCTCTTTGAGAAGTATTATGATGTCATCCAAAACAGGCAATTGGTTACCTATAATTTAGGAGTTTGAGGGACAAAATAACACACATGGATTGTGGCACGATCCTAAGTTAAACCTCATTAAAATATATTTCGGATCTTATACCACATATGACTGAATAAATTTTATCTGGATTTGTTTCTTGAGCTGGAGTAGACTGAATTGGATAAACTGTTATTATAAATACTTATTTTGGCATACATATTTTTTACAAAAGTGTTGAATAAAAAATAGTTTGCACTAAATTTGTATATATATATAAGTGGGGCATGAGGGGGGGGGAAAGAAGCATAAAGATGATTTGAATGACTTGTTTTCTTGCATCAGATAGTTTCCCTGCCCTTGATAATTTCCTTGTCTGTCTCTAAAGTTTGCTAAGATATACCCGATGAAACGTTAGTATTTGAGGTATAGTTTTTGGAAAGTTTAAGATTAGGCTAATCTAAGAAACTTCAGAAAGAATGTAAAGGCTATAGATACAATACAATTCTTCCTATGTGTGCCATTGCTTTTATTTGTTGTCTGAAAATTCTATCAAGTGATTTCTTCCCCTTCTGAAATATGTATCCCACAGAGCTGTAATATGCAAAACATTTCATTGATTCAGATTTATTCTGTTGATTGTGTCAACTATGTCAGCACCAGTTTATTTTAACAGCAGAAGTTCTCAGAAGCATGGAAGGAGGTGATATATTCTGCACTTCATTGCTTGTGTTTGCCTCTTCATAGTTCATTAGCACTCCACTTCATAGTATTTTGTTGAAGTACCATTCTTCCTGTGATATTCTGTATATTTTAATATATATATTATATAAAACATGTTTAATTGTTATAAATGATTCATTTTTTGTGTTTAGCTTGTTTCTATTTTAGATGTAAGCCGCCTTGAGTTCCTATCAGGGAGGGTGGTGGGATATACTAACAACAACAATTCCTTACATTGGGGAAATACCTTGCCTCCTCCCCTGTAAATTAAGCTGATTTTTTACCTATTCAGCAGTAACTGACCATATAAATACCTCACTTATTTTTGGCTGGTGGAGGTCAGAAGAAGGCTGGGCTGCAGAGTGATGTTCTCAGATTGCAGACGTTTTCAGATTCACTCTCTTGTATATTGAAGCAAATTATGTATCCTGTGTGCACTTTGTACATGTTTTAAGACAAAAGATAACATCTCTTGCAGAATAGTCAGCATATTTGTACTGATGCACCTGCAGGTTACAGCTGCTAATAACAGTGTTGCTGGGAATGAGTGTCAATTTTTTTTTGTTGCATAAGGGGAGAATAAAAATTCCTGTTGGAGATAAGTGGTTAATGTTTGCTATCCAAAACTGTGCATCTGTACAAACATGTCCCTGAAAACAGTCTTGTGCTTATCTGAGCATTCCTTGTATCCCACAGGAACTTGCTTTATTGACATTGTACTGTGTGCATAATGCTGAATTATCTTCACTTCAAGGACTTGATTCTGTGCTCTGTATTTCTTTTTAATGTTAAGGGATTTAATCTTTGTACAGTAGTGCCTTAGTTTACAAACAGTCTGGTGTGCTTATGTTTTGGATTACAAACACGTCAAACCTAGAAGTGCAGGTCCGAGTTTGCAAACTTTTTTTGGATTAACACCCCCCCTTTTGGGGGGGGGATTACGAATAAAGTTGACAGTGAAGAGGAAGGTTGATAGTGACCCACATGTTTCCTCTTGCACCACAGTTCTGTATAGTATTGATCAGTGTTAGAAATGAGCTAGAAGTCCAGCGTGTTTTGCAACTGGTGCAGATCCAATTGCGACCACGTGGAGATTTCTAGATGCTAGGTTGGCAACTGACATCTCCATCTGGCTGGTCTCTCTAGCTTTCTAAAGCAGGTAAGCAGAAGAGCTTATTTATTACGTTTCTCTCCCAGCTTTTTCTCCAAGGAATATATAGTTCACTCCCCTCCTCCGTTAATCCCTACAACAACCCTGTGAGGGGCAGGTTAAGAGGTTGTGGCTGGGCCAAGGTCACCCAGTGAGCTTCAGGACTTAGCAGGGATTTGAACCCTGATCTCTCACGTCCTAGTCTCACACTCAACTACTAACACTACCCAGGCTACTCAGAGTGCTTTTGCTGTGAAGCAGCTCTATATAAATTAAGTGAGTAAATAAATATGGGGGAAAGCAAAATGTCACTTAGAGAAGGATCTGAAATATTTTCCTTGAAGCAGTTTAATGTGTTGTAAACTGCTTTGAGATTTTTTTCTGTAAATTATAAAGTATAGAAATCATATTAATAATAACAAAACACACAGGGAGGGATGGCGTCTAGAAATTCTGTTGTGTTGACTTCAGCCTAGGTTTAATGTGCCATTTGGCAATTATATGTATCTGAATTTCTAACACTAGTTTTGATGATGTAGGCATATGCGTAACTTTTGTTTGGACTTAATATTTACCTCTTGCATGCTAGTGTCTTTCTGTAATGCCTACTTCAGGTTTATTTTTAGTAATGCTTCATTTTATTTTTCTACTAAGTGTTCTGCAACTGTAAGGACTATAATATGACATGTACCGTATTTTTCGCCCCATAGGACGCCCCGGCCCATAGGACGCACCATGTTTTTTGGGGGGGAAATAAAGAAAAAAAATTTTATTTCCCCCTCAGGCGCTTGTGGGGCCAGGAGCGGGGAGAAGCGCTTTTCTCCCCACCGCCAGCCTTCACATCAGGTCCGGGGACAGGGGGAAGACTCGCTGCGCCTCCCCACTGTCCCGGGAGCTTGTGGGGCAGGCAGCGGGGAGAAGCGCTCTTCTCCCCACCGCCTGCATGCAGAACAGGTCCGGGGACAGCGGGAAGACGCGCCGCGCCTCCCAGCTGTCCCCGGAGCTTGCGGGACAGGCAGCGGGGAGAAGCGCTCTTCTCCCCACCGCCTGCATGCAGAACAGGTCCGGGGACAGCGGGAAGACGCGCTGCGCCTCCCAGCTGTCCCCGGAGCTTGCGGGCAGGCAGCGGGGAGAAGCGCTCTTCTTCCCACCGCCTGCATGCAGAACAGGTCCAGGGACAGCGGGAAGACGCGCCGCGCCTCCCAGCTGTCCCCGGAGCTTGCGGGGCAGGCAGCGGGGAGAAGCGCTCTTCTCCCCGCTGCCAGCCTTCACGTCAGGTCCGGGGACAGGGGGAAGACGCGCCGCGCCTCCTCGCTGTCCCCGGAGCTTGCGGGGCTGGCGGCGGGGAGAAGCATGCATCTCCCCGCCGTCAGCCTCTAAACCACACAGGGAGACAGCGGGATGGCGGCGTTCCGCCTCCCCGCTGTCCCCCGACCTTGTGGGGCTGGCTCTGCGGCTCTCCTGAAGCCTGGAGAGCGAGAGGGGTTGGTGCGCACTGACCCCTCTCGCTCTCCAGGCTTCAGCGAAAGCCTGCATTTGCCCCATAGGACGCACACACATTTCCCCTTCATTTTTGGAGGGGAAAAAGTGCGTCCTATAGGGCGAAAAATACGGTATATAACACGTGTATGATAAGTGTGGCATAGCATGTAAAATTTCTAAATCTTCCTTAAAAAGGCATTTCTTTCTTACTCTTCAACTAAAATTGTTCCCTGGGCATCTTATGCAGGAGCTTTACTGTACTAAACAAGGGAGTCCCTGCCTGCAGGTTTATAACCTTAAAGGCACAGCAGAAAAGGGGATTGGATTGGAAGCAAAAAGCAAACTGACTGTGGGGACCAACTCTTAAAGGGTCAAAGATTTTTTGAATGACCATCTTGAAACTGTTCAGGAACAGGAAGAGCCAAAAAGCCACCCATTTGCTTGAGCCCTACATGTTACACAGGTATCTGTTATCTTGTCAAGCTCCAAAATCAACAGGTGATACACATGTTTCTGCTGCCCTTGCATTCTCTGCTTCCATCAATGTCCCTAAATTGACTTGTGTTCTCATGACCACATCCTGGTTTAAGCTATGGGTTAAGTCTTGCTTTTATATCTATTTAGAGACTACAGTGGTGCCTCGCAAGACGAAAAGAATCCGTTCCGTGAGTCTCTTCGTCTAGCGGTTTTTTTGTCTTGCGAAGCAAGCCCATTAGCGGATTAGCGCTATTAGCGGTTTAGCGGCTATTAGCGGCTATTAAAGGCTTAAGGGATTAGCGGATTAGCTGCTAAAAGGCTATTAGCAGCTTAGTGCCTTAGAAAAAGGGGGTGGGGAGCGAAAAAAAACCCCCAGGAATCGCAAGACATTTTCGTCTTGCGAAGCAAGCCCATAGAGAAATTCGTCCTGCGAAGCACCTCCAAAACGGAAAACCCTTTCGTCTAGCGGGTTTTCCGTCTTGCGAGGCATTCGTCTTGCGGGGCACCACTGTACTGTATTAAGTATAGTCCCTGGTTTGCACACAACTGGAAGCTGTGGTTAACTTAATCTTCCTAGTCTGAAATGATGCAGGAGCAAGGACTGCATAGAACTTTTGTGCATCCTTGTTTATTAAGCCACAATTGGATTGTGAGGAGTTCCGGGTTGACCATTTGTTAGGATTCCATGTAGCAGAGGATGACTCTATAGCCAGCGGAAGAATACAGTGTTTCCTACTTGTCTTATGCTCTCTTTGCAGGAATTGGGAGCACAAGTCTTTGCGGGGATAGCAAGTGACAACTGCACCAAACATATTTGGATAGTCTGCTGTGTACATCTCCTGTAATAAGTTGGAATGTGTTTAGAAGAAGAAAATATTCTTCTTTGAATTTGAAATCTGATAGAGGTATTAAAGTATAGAGGGACAATCTAGTATCATGTTTAGGTTACAGGGCAAAAATGATAGAGAACAGCCTAGCCTTTGGTGTTCTCCTTTCTATACTTAAAACACTGAAATTATAGTACAGTACACTCACAACTTAGGCACTTTTAACATGCACATTCAGCTTTACGCACTTGGCAAGAAAAATTTAAAATCAAAAACGGGAGAAAACTTGCAGTCCCACCCACCATTGCACCCAATGTGTTTTGACTACACAGTTTTGGCTTTAGATGCTATCCCCAGAACATAATCGCTGCATAAATTGCAGGCTTTCTGGTAATTCAAAATGTCACTTGTTTTTCAATTATTGAGCACTATGATATCAGACAGATCAATCTCATTCTTTTTTTGACTGATCACATAACCAGCCCCTGCTCATCTTGAGTTTGCCTTCCTAGTCTGACCCCGTCCTCTTCAGTTTTGTTTTACCAAAATGTTTGGTAAACATTGGAATAAAAGCCTCAAATAGCAAACCTCCGTAGCCATTCTCCATGCTACTATCTCTTCCTACTATTTTTTTGTTTTACAGACACAAACATGGTGACCCCTTTAAGAAAACATCGCCCTTTAAGATGAGCAAGATATATAGCTAAGAAACAACAGAAAGCTATCAAGGCAGCTTCTAACTTACAAGTAAGAATACCCCAAATTATGAAAAGCACACAACGTTCTTCTAAAAATAAAACCGCACACAAAAAGCTAGAACCTTAATAGTATTATTTCAGTAATAAAACTAGCTTAATGTGAACTGAATACAAATTTCAGAAAGGATTCTGAAATCTGTATAGAAGAGGATAATTTAAAACACCATTTACATTTTTAAACTATCCCATGTAGTCTGTCCTCATTTTAAATATCCCTTGGTTACATCTTTGTGACTACTTGAAACTAAAAGGCTAAAATAACAGCAGGCCACAAAGAAACAAGTAGAGTATAAAATATTAAAAGGAAGGGAAATTCTTGGATAATTGAGATGGGTTAATTGAGGTTACTGGACATGGCATTCCTATAGTGTGAAGTTGACAGGAGCACCCTGTGAATTACACTAAAGTAAACAGATCCCTTTTGTTTACAACCACCTTAACCAAGTATTTAATTAATATTAAAAACAAAATGCAACATTTAATGGATCATGGCTTGTTTCTAAAACAAAAACAATGCAAATGTGCATAATATACTATGGAATGAGTGCATAATAGTTGTATAAACTTTGTAAAAAGTGCCTATTATTGCGTAATCATAGAATATAATGTGATGGGTAGTCAGAATATAATCTCACTTTGTGTCTTCTGATGCAAATGGGATGAATTTGAAAGGATAAGAGTCCTGTGTTCTCTTACTACTCTTCCTCTACAAGCAGGACACTTGAGAGTGCGATGTGATTCCCAAGTTGCATTCTCCTTAAGAGTACCAAGTTCTTTTGCAGCCTTGCTTGGATTAGATTGAGAATCCCCAAACATGGGGTTTCTTTATTTATTTTGAAGCGTTTTTACCTTGCTTACCAACTAAAATACTTGAGGTGGCTTAATATATTTGAAATACAATAAAATAGAGAAGAGTTATTAGAGTGGGCCAAAGTTTTAAGTTCTCAGATCTTCCAGTTGTCACTCTGCAGTTGAATGTATTGGTATGGAAATAAGTTCCTCAGAGGTTGGTACCTATTGGTGGGCTACTTCAGATGTCTCAGTTTGTGACTCTGGTAGCAAATGCAGGGAGCTATTGGAGAGAGTAAAGGTGTCTGTCTATATATATTTTTAATAGTGCCCACCTGTTATCACATGCAATCCTTCGGTGGGGTAGAATAATGAGAGCAGATGAAACAACCTGTTCAAACTGTAGGGCCATTCTTTCTTACTACCTGGGGTCAACAGCTAACATCCTACAAATGCCTGAGCAAAGAAGCTTGTTTTCAGTTTGAGAAAAAGAGAAGTTGCTAACCATGCCTCAAAGGAAAGGATTAAGAGCCATCCCTCAGTCCTCAGGTGTGTCCTGGCTTTCCATGCCTGGTAGATGTTGCTACAAATGGAAATTAGGAGTATCTCTTTTTCAAGCAAACTGGTCATGCCAGCTCATTAATTAACATGACACCAGATTGTCATGTGGAACTCCTGCTATGACTGCCACGTGTGACCAAGACAGCATGTAACCATTGCAAAATATAGATATCCTGATAGAGTGTTTAATCCTCAATATTATTATTATGATCAGGAACTCTTCGACAACATTTTTCATTCAGAAGCAAAGTGACTCCCAATTATGCAAGCTACTAAATGCTTTTGCAAAAGCCCAACATACTTACTCATTACAAGTTGTAGTAATATTCAGAATCTTCTGTTTTTACATTGTTGTATGTATAAAAGACTTGTAGAAGGCAATAGTGCTTCCTCTTGATGCCAAGCAACCTGCGTAGCTATTGTTAAATCTTGGTTTCATTTGATGTTGCATATTTGCTTAATTCTACAATATAACATCAAAACATCTGCCAGTTCTGAAAACTGCCATAGCAGTCAATGTCTCTTGCTTTTAAAACTTTTTTTTGCATTGAAGAAAATAAAGCACTGCAAGCATCTGTGGGGACGGAATGACTATAAGAACAATACAGTACACCAAAATTGAACTACCATTTTCATCTGCATGTGCTGAACCCGAGAAGTGGGAATGGGGAAATTAGTCTTAAACTACAACTGTTTAGGAAGCATACATTCTTAATGTTTCCTGCTGTACAGAAATGAGTATGTAATTATTATTATTTTTTAAGTGTTTGTTGCGCTTGTGCATAGAAATGATCCACCAAGGAAAGGAAAGAATTATGCTCACTTCCTCCAACTACCCCATATACATGAGAGCAGATGTAGCATAGTGCAGGAGCGGTAAACTATTTCAGACCCAGGACCAATCTTTAACCCAACTGTGTATTTGGGGGCCCATTTATTCCCCCCCCCCCCCGTATTTGTATGGTGGTAGTGTTGCTGTCATGACTCACTTTGGATCAGGCCTTGGCCCAGTAGTGGGTCCCAATCCACCAGTTAAAGACCAGTAGCATAGTGGATAAGATACTGTGCTACAAACCAGGAAGTCCTTGGTTTGAATCTCTGTTCTGCCATGATAAAATCAATAGGTGGTCTTAGGCAAGCCACTCTAAGACGTATGTGTATCCATAGAGTATGGAGAATAATAATAGTGAATTGCTTTGCTGGATTTTTTTTTATGTGAAGTATTCTGAACACTTGAAAGCACTAGAAAAATATTAGTATTCTTACATTGAGTTCTGCTACTTGTTTAATTTACATTATGGCCCAAGCTCTCTCTGGTTCACCGGGGCAAGCTTTGCCCCTTCTCTAAGAGTTCACACAGACAGCTTTTTATTGGTAATACACTACAACTTAACTCATTTCTCGCTGCTTTCTTTTCTTAAATCCCCAAATCTGTTTTCTCATCCACTGTTCAAACTTGAGAGATGGTAAGTGGGGCAATGACTTGTTGTCTTCTGCTTATGTTAAAACATTATCTACATAAATAATATAATTCCTTTGTATGTGCAGCACTGGTTCTGGCTGGTGTTGCCAATATGTTTGTGTCTGTATTTCTTGTGCTTTGCGGCTGAGGCGAGAGTAAAAATGATCAGAAGCAAACTATTGTTTTGTGACTGTAATGATACCTGTGGTTAATGCATCAGTTATAATGTGGGCAGCTGGTAATACTGTCTAAACATGTTGGCTACAGAACTAAAACGTGTTGATTCTGATTTAGCTTCTTTTAAACACTGAAAGTGCAAAGAGCTTTACTTGAGAGTTTTCTTGGTTGACAGATGGAAAGAAACAATTTTCAAGCATAAAATGAGAAGTTTTATCAAAACATTTGTTTCATCTTCTGCACTGTTCTCACTTGTTTGAGGAAGGCAACAGATTTTGAAAAGAGATAACCCAGATAAATATTGTTAATATTTATTAATGTAGTCCCATCCATGTGCATGGTACTTCTCAAATAATGGGAAGACATTTCCCTGTCCCAAGGGGATTGTGATATTGAAACACACACAGGAGACAGCAGAGGTGCATAGAGAAGAATGTGATATTTTCACATAATCATGCTTAGATTTAGTATAGACACCATACTCCATATCTGCTTAAGACCAGCTGTTAAAAGCAGGCTAGAATAGGAAAGTCATTGAGTGCTTCCAGAAGGCATTTAGAGGTTAGACTTATTGGATCTTTTACAGAAGGGAACTTCTACAAATGTCTTGTAATTTGCTTTTGCTATTGAACTTTGCTTACAGGTAGAAACGGTTTAGATGGTTGTGATGGACCAGCGGAAATAAGGCCTACCATCTTAACTAGTTTAGATAGAACTAGCATGTTCAGAAAGCTGATCTGACTTGCTTTCCTGCAACTTTTTGGAAATTGACCCTGTATATGAGAGACCCTTAAATTCCATCCTTGTGGTTGTAGATTTCACTCAAAGCACAGTTAATTTGCGGTGGCTCATGGTTTTTTTGGTAATGTTTCCGCAATCTGGTGGTCATGTTTCCGGTAAAGGAGACTAAATCATGAAGGCTTTGCTATTGCCGTCTCCATGTACGATATATGATATAGTATCTAAAGAGCCGCTAGAGTGCAATTTGCAACCCCTTTTTCATTTTACATGCTCGTACCTGTATGTTCAGCGCTCTCAGTTCTTCTTTGATACACTGTTTGTTTCCCCCTTAGAATATGGTATCAAGTTTCCGGGTCTCTGAACTACAAGTGCTGTTGGGCTTTGCTGGACGTAATAAAAGTGGACGCAAACATGACCTCCTAATGAGGGCATTGCACTTGCTGAAGAGTGGCTGCAGCCCAGCAGTTCAGATAAAGATCCGAGAACTCTACAGGCGACGGTATCCCAGAACAATAGAAGGTCTTTCTGACTTGTCCTCTTTAAAGCCTTCAGTCTTCAATTTGGACAGCAGCTCATCTCCCGTGGAACCTGATTTAGCTGTTGCTGGTCTGCACCCAATACCATCTACATCAGTCACTCCTCAATCCCCATCCTCACCTCTGAGTTCAGTGCTGCTCCAGGACACAAAGCCTCGCTTTGAGATGCAGCAGCCTTCACCTCCAATTCCACCTGTGCATCCAGATGTTCAGCTGAAGAGCCTTCCCTTTTATGATGTACTAGATGTTCTAATCAAACCTACAAGCTTAGGTAAGTGGGATTTTTCAACTGAGCAGTGCGGATCACTTAACTGTGCAGCTGGGGTGCACCTACCTCAGAAAATACAGCATGCTAACTCTCAAGACACTACAGCCGGCTTTATTGGGGATGACAATAAAGTGATTAGCTTGCCAAGCTGCTTGGGGAACTGATGGCACTAGGCGAACTTTTAAATGCATCTATATGCAAAAGTACAGTTCCATTACAGTGGTGCCTCACAAGACGAAAAGAATCCGTTCCGTGAGTCTCTTCGTCTTGCGGTTTTTTTCGTCTTGCAAAGCAAGCCCATTAGCGCTATTAGCGGTTTAGCGGCTAGTAGCGGTTTAGCGGCTATTAGCGGCTATTAAGGGATTAGCGGCTATTAAGGGATTAGCGGATTAGCTGCTAAAAGGCTATTAGCGGCTTAGTGGATCAGCTGATAAGCGGCTTAGATCAGCTGTTAAGCGGCTTAGCATCAGCTGTTAAGCGGCTTAGCGAACAGCTGTTAAGCGGCTTAGGGGCTGGGGGAAAAGGGGGGGAGGGGGGAAAAACCCGCAGAACTCGCAAGACATTTTCGTCTTGCGAAGCAAGCCCATAGCAAATTCGTTTTGCGAAGCACCTCCAAAACGGAAAACCCTTTCGTCTAGCGGGTTTTCCGTCTTGCGAGGCATTCGTCTTGCGGGGTACCACTGTACTTAAAAGTCATGTTTTTGTGAAATTGGGAAAGTTATGAGACACCCGTTTCTGTACTGCCTTCTGTAGACTCTAGAGTTTGTCAGTGAATTAAATCTAAACTTTTCTGTGTCCCTCTGCAGTACAGAGCAGTATTCAGAGGTTCCAGGAGAAGTTCTTTATCTTTGCTTTAACACCGCAGCAAGTCAGAGAAATCTGCATTTCCAGGTAATAGCAGAATGTCTAGCCTAAACTTCCTCATACCAGATTTGGTTAATTTTCTTTGACAGAATTCCCGACCACTTGATCTACCTCTGGGAATCCCATAAAAGTAACTGATGGCTTCTTGGAATCCTGAAAACTACTTCCTAGCAAAATACTAGCATCTCAGTTAATCTTGTAGAATGAACACATTTCTCCAAGGTTACAGTGAGAGTGGGCAGATTGTTCAAAAATGAGAACCCTATTGGAAATATGATAAACTAATGACAGCTGCTAACTTGTAAGTTCAGGTGCATGTAATTTTTATGAATATGGTGAGTGCTAATTCGCGATGCGAATTACAGCATTGAGGCTTCAGCCTGTCATCCCCCACAAATACAGTAAATGGATCTAGCAAAGATGACACTTGGAAGTGCTGATGAATTCGGTGGCTGTTCCTCTGATGTCTCAGAGAATATTTGACAGTCCTCTTGTAGGTTTATCTCTGCAACTATGAAAGCTAGCCATATGTTCGCAGAGTTTCACTTGTTGTTGTCTATGGGAAATGGATACACTTGATCTTTTGCTGTCCATAGTGTTTTGTGTGTATGTGTATCTGTGTATCTCCCCCGTATATCTGTATCAATAGTTGACTCTCACTGTGCTTGCATATACTTAAACTCATGAAAGCAAGGTAGAGTTACAAATCAGGATTAGGAAGGTAACGGTTGTATGAGGAGTTGACTTGTTAAGCGATAAAGCAACCTTAGACTTGTCTAAGTAACTTCTGCTTTTGTTGTGACAGGGACTTTTTGCCAGGAGGCAGAAGGGATTACACTGTGCAAGTTCAGCTGAGGTGACTAACTTATTTACATAAATGTATAAATGCCTCTTTTAATGGAGTACATTTCAATGCGCTGCCATTCAACAATATTATTTTCTGCAAACAGGTTATGCCTGGCAGAAACCAGCTGCCCCCAAGAAGATAACTACCCTAGTAGCTTGTGCATAAAAGTAAATGGAAAGCTATTTCCATTGCCGGTAAGCTGTTGAAATTTTTGATGGCGAATCTGTTTTAAACTTCTTGTAATCCTGACTTGCCAGCCCAATGGGTGCGATACCATCCTGATCCACTGGCCGAAAGGAGGGCTCGTGGGAGTGGTTGGGTGCAGGGATACCAAAGGATGTTAAAAACAGAGTGATCTGTTCAAGTGCTTTATTAAAGAAGGTGTAGACTTACAGCAAAGCAGCGTGCTAGTTCTTGTAGCTTTTGCAGACGCATGACAGACTCCGCAGCAAGGAGATGTCTTGTCCGCACCCAAGCAAACATTTATACATTCTTTATGCAACAAAGAAGCATACATCATTTAACCTGACTAGCTGAGGGCATAGGTGGCAAGTATCCAAACCTTCCTGATAGCTCCCCTTTCCTGGGCTTAGAGCCCAGCACCCCAAGCCCCACAGATAAGGGTAACATCAAAGCAAGCCAATTAGCCTAGATCAAGGCAAGCGAATATAAGCATATACGAGCTCAGTGCTTTAACAACTACCAATTAATTGTGGGGTTATCTTGACTACCAATGTGGCGTTAGCAAAGCTTCCAGAATAGTTCACCCTTGGTTCAACACAAATATCTTCTGCCACACAACTCTACCCATAAACGTCTGTAGAATGAAAGTTATGGAACTAAATAACTAGTACAGTGGTGCCCCGCAAGACGAATGCCTCGCAAGACGGAAAACCCGCTAGACGAAAGGGTTTTCCGTTTTGGAGGTGCTTCGCAAAACGAATTTTCTATGGGCTTGCTTCGCAAGACGAAAATGTCTTGCGAGTTCCTGCAATTTTTTTTCACTCCCCACCCCCTTTTTCTAAGGCACTAAACTGCTAATAGCCTTTTAGCAGCTAATCCGCTAATCCCTTAAGCCTTTAATAGCCGCTAATAGCGCTAATCCGCTAATGGGGTTGCTTCGCAAGACGAAAAAACCGCTAGACGAAGAGACTCGCGGAATGGATTCTTTTCGTCTTGCGAGGCACCACTGTATTTGGATCTGTGAACAAATACAGTTACAAAACTTGGTTGATGCTGCATCAGTGTGCATTATTCACAGAGTAGATTTGGAAATCCTTTATTCACAGCTTGGAATTTCCCCTAATTTCCTTCTCTGACTTAAAGTTACTGGTGTGATGCTGTAGCTAAGCTTGCTTTCCCGAAGCAAAGCTTTCGAGTAAACTAACTAACTTTCTTAAGGAACTTATTTCATAAAGAAGTGATGCGGTCCTTTCTTCCCTCCCTCAAACTTAAGTTACTAAGGCCACAATCCTATATGCGCATTTGGGAATAAGACCCACTGAATCCACTGAGGCTTACTTCTGAATAAACATGTATAGGATGATGCTGTAAGGCTCACTGGAAAGAAATGGATGCTTGGCAAATGTTTTAACTTCCATTGAAATCAATGGGACATTAGTCTTTAATTTTAGCTTGCATATGCTGTGTAACTTACTAGAAATTGCAACGTTTTGAGCAGTCTCCAAAGAGAATATATGTATATAAGCGGGAAAATGATTTTTGTGCCTATGTTTTTTAGGGATATGCTCCACCACCCAAAAATGGAATTGAGCAAAAGAGGCCTGGGCGCCCCTTGAATATTACATCTCTAGTCAGGCTATCCTCTGCAGTGCCAAATCAGATTTCTATTTCCTGGGCATCTGAAATTGGAAAGGTAAATTGAAATCTTTCCGTCTTGCAGAATGACTTCATGTAAAAAATATATGTAGAATTGTTTTGAATGAAAAGTGTAAATCCTTGCCTTGGGTTTCTAGTGACCTATGTGCAATGAAACAGGAGGGTGGCAGCTAGAGCACAGGTCCAAATGTGGGTGAGGCTGCACCATTGTGCCTACCACATGGTGGTGAAGAAGAAAGCTAGCTTCTCCACCATTGCTGCATCTGGAAGTAGCTGCCCAGCAGAGCTTTGCCTAGTGGTGAATCGGCTTTCACCATCTGGCCTAGAGTGCATTGCTCTGACACCCTCAGATGCCCGTTGGGCAGAGATGACCTGGCCGCTGTATTCCCTGCTCTGGTAACTTCCAGACTGAGTTATTGTAAAGTGCTCAAAGTGTCTCTGCCCTTGAAGATGACTTGGAAACTTCTGTTGTCCAGAATGCAGTGGCAAGATAAGGCTGGGGTTTCCTTCTGATCTTCCATAAACTGATTTAAAACCACTGCGCTGGTTGTTTCCTGGCCCAACTCAAGGTGCTCACGTTAGTGTTTAAAGCCCCAAGTGACTTAGGACCACAATGCCTGTAAGACCACCTCCTTCCCTACAGACCCTCTTGGGTGCTAAGCAGGGCGGAGGGTGCCCTCTTGGTTGCTCCTTCACCCACAGAAGCTTTGTGGCACCTCTGTGGCAGCTCCTAAATTGAGAAATTCCCTTCCCATAGTGGTGCATCTGGCACTTTCGTTATACGTCTTTCAGTGAATGCTGAAGATGCACCTCTTTATACTGGCTTTTGGCATTTGAGAGGTATATTTTTAGGACTCACCTTATTTCTGTAATTTTAGATTGTTTTAAACAGTTTTTAATATTGTGTAATAATGTTTTAATATTAATATTGTGTTTGAATTGTTAATTGATGTAATTTGCCCTGGGACCTTAGGTTGAAGGGCGGATAATAAATTGTAATAGCAATAAATAACTCGTTCATGGAACACTCTCTCTTTCTTAACTTACTGTGATCTGCTTCTGTGTGTCTGTCTGCTGTAAATAGAGGCTTGCTGTTGTTGTTGTTGATGATGATGATGATGATGATTTGTATACCACCTTTTATCTGGAGATCATTTGTCTATGAAAAAGACCTTTTCATTCTTTCACATTTCGTCTCCTGTAGAATTACTCAATGTCTGTGTATCTTGTACGCCAACTCACTTCAGCCATGCTGCTACAGAGGCTAAAAATGAAAGGTATTCGAAACCCTGATCATTCCCGGGCACTAAGTGAGTAGATAATTCTTGTGTTTTTCTTCCTTCGGTTACATGTTTGTAATGGGATGTAGGTTTCTAATAAAAGCAATTGGGTGGCTCTTGGCATTCCATGTGGCTAAGTGTGAGGAGTAGCAGGGTATTATTGCCAGAGTGCAGAAGAAAATGCTTTTTTTTTTTTTTGGGGAAGGGCCGCTTTGACATCTAATAGGAATCAAAAGTGTTATTTTGACTTCCGGAAGCATTTTACAATATTGGACCATGAATATGTTTACTGACAGGGGCAGTAGCTAGAGTGTCAGAGCAGGGTGCAGAAGGCCCCATCTTCAGATACTTCTGTAGCCATAAAGCTTACCGAGTTACTATTTCTCAGCCTTGCCTGCCTTGCTTGCAGGGTTATCGTGAGGATAAAACAAGGCGGGAGAGCCATGTATGTCAGTTCGTGATTATTGGTATATAACTAATAACTGAAATTTAAAAGACAGTTGCAAAGTAGCATCAGCTCCCCTTAAAACAGTGGTATACCCAAGTCCCATTTTTAAAAATACTTGGCTTGTTTAGATTGGTTTTACTGAGTTACCTTTGCCATCAACCCGTTGAAATTTCATTAAGGGCAAAGTACTATTTCGTATTCTCCTTTTACAAATTGCCTTACTGAAATCTCAGGAATATGCTAGGTCTAGAATGAACCCTGCAACAATTTCTGAGCCTGGTGTTGAAGTGCAGATTTTTGTTTCTGCATACATAGTTGCAGAGGATTCTGGAGCTTTTCCAAATACTCAGCTGGGCTGTTAGTGTCTTGCATGTCTCCCATGCTGCTTAAGTCTGGTGGCTGCCATTCAGAACTCTGGGGCACCTCTTCACCTTGCAGCTTCCTCCCTTTCCCTGCAGGAAGAAAAAAGCACCACTTAGATTTGCATAGGCAGCTGGTTAGTGTGAGAGCAGTGTCCCAGCAACAGGCTCTAAATGCATTCACCGATTTTATATAGCAATTGTATTATAGATGGGAAACTTCACATTAGGAGTTCTAATGTGCAGCTTTGAAATTTTGTCAGTGCCATTATCATTTTATGTTGAATTTACAAATTCTTGAAATAGATAGGCCGTATATTATTCTCTCAAGCTTTTGAGTAATCAAGAATTGCACGTTAAAAGTTATAGTCCAGCAAGATATTAAAGCATTTATTTTAAATCTTTCCCCCATTCTTTTTAAAAATAATAGTTAAAGAAAAACTCACCGCTGACCCAGATAGTGAAATTGCGACTACCAGTCTGCGAGTATCATTAATGTGTCCCGTAAGTAGAGCTTGGAATGATGTCTTATAGGGAAATTATTTGCTTTGATTAAAACACTTTTTGTTTCAGCAAGGCTATCCAGAATCCTAACTTGGTCACATTTTTAAATATTTGCTGATTGTATCAGAGTATTATTGTCTTAAGTAAACTGTTTAGAGGTTATACATTTTTTCTGAACAAAATAAAGAATAAGAGGTAGACTCTGCAAATAAGTATGTCACTAGTAATACAGTATATGCAAGTTGCTATGGTTTGCATATTTATGTGGAATTTGGGTTCTGGTATGGATTTCAAAGCCCCCTAAACTATAAAGAGAAAGCTGATAAGATGTTACTGCATCTTCTAAAGATATCAGGTAGAACTGGTTTTATTTTAATTTTAAAGGTTTTACCGTGTTGGTTTTTTTTAGCAGTAGTTGTTGTTGTTTGAACTTGCTGTACACAGCTTAGAGATAACTTTAATATATTAAGTGGTATATAAATTGCCTGAACACCAAATACACACATACTGTTAGTGGGAGCCCTCCTATGCCCAAAGAAAAGGTGTGCGGAATTAAAATCTGCTATTTTTGTGATTGGACAATATTTAGCTTGGTGATTCTATGTTTTATGAAGAATTACATAAACTGCTTTTGGAAAAACCAACAAATTTTAATTGTGCCTTCTGAAAATGTCAGGTAATGCTTAATAATAATAATATAGTATATAACTGCAAGTACTTGGTAATCATCTTTAATGATTTCTATTCAGTTTGACACACATTTTACTAACTACCACATTTTCCCTACGAAGCAAAACTAAATTATACAAAGTATCTTTTGAATTTCCAAGTTACATTACAACTTTTTATCACCCTTCAGTTTTGGAATTTGAAAGCATGCCCTATAATGAGTTTGACTGATCCGTTATGGGAGGCAATCTGATGGCTGAGAGGCTGTAACTGTGGGGTGGGGGGTGGATCAATGAGGAGTTTGCCCCTTACCTAGGGAGGCCCACCCACACTTTAGATTGCTTTCATGTGAGGATCTAGGCTCCAGACTTCCTCAAACAAGCAAGGATTGTCTAGTTTTGTCTTTTTCATAAAGGCACCCAATTCCATTTGCTAACAATGGCTCTCTCC
Source organism: Podarcis tiliguerta (assembly GCF_965153285.1). NCBI lineage: Eukaryota > Metazoa > Chordata > Lepidosauria > Squamata > Lacertidae > Podarcis > Podarcis tiliguerta. Next base: position 54,720,320 of record NC_139544.1, read on the forward strand.
CCTCCCCACCCTTTCCTTCCATCACTGCCTCCCTACCTTTGACGCCTTTCACTTTCTTCGTGACCTGGTCTCCAGCTGGGGAAAATGCGGCTGACAATTCCCTGCCGTGCCGTTACTTGTACCCACCTGCAGTGCTTTGATGCTGCTCTCTATCTACAAATGAATGAAAAGAAACCCACCTGGATATGTCCTGTGTGCGACAAGAAAGCTGCATATGAGAGCCTCATCTTAGATGGGTAAGATGGGGAGGCGGTATCTCGCTTTTTCAGGCGGCAGTAGCTGTGCTCTTAGAACTATAAAAGCAGTTAGCTGCATTCAGTGAATTAACAGCAGGAGCTGCCTAGCAAGGAAGCTAGCATTGTGTCCTTCCAGAGGCATGTGTTTAGTTGTGGTAAAGCCATAAAGAATTGGAACTAGCCTGCATTTGAAGCTTGGAACTTGTAGCCCATGACACACTCTACTCTTTAATCACAACTTAACAATCACCAGCATTACCCCTTTGGCCTATATAGATCTAATGTGATAAAAGGGTTATAACCTTTTAAATTGCCAGCCAGCTTCTAGCGCAATAGACCTGGCTTGAGACTTAGTTTGCTCCCATCAGAGGTCTGTGAATGGCTTTATTATATGATTGAGGTGCCAAGCGGTTAATTTATGAATGTGAGTCGCAGGGAATCCTGATCCTGTCAGATGGTTCCAAAGGCTGATTTAACTAGCTGTTGTCTCATGATCAGAATCTTTATCGAGCCATGTGGAACACAAGGATTGATGTGGGACTTTAAGTAAAGTATTAATCTGATTTATAAATTTACCTTCGAGCCATTTTGAACAATATCCAATTAAAAATTCTTTGATCTAATATCTCAAACCTATTCTCCACAAAAATTCACCCTGCATGGCTAGAGGCCTCATACCTTGCCAGGGTCAAAACAGTTTGTGGTTCATTACCAATCACTCAGTCCCAGAATGAATGCTGGTAGGACCCAACAGCAGCTAGTTAGCTGTAGCTCACATGGGTAAGAGCCATTGGGTTGGAGTGGAGCTGGGACCTCCTTTTGGAAGGGAAGCTTCTCTTTCTAAGGCAGCCATCACTCAAGGGCACCATCAGAACAGTCAGCGGACACAAACTAGTAACGCTCTTTAATGCTCTTTTCCAGACTCTTTATGGAAATTCTAAACGAATGTTCAGATGTAGATGAGATCAAATTCCAGGAGGATGGTTCCTGGTGCCCTATGAGGCCGAAGAAGGAGGCTCTGAAAGTTGTCAGCCCGCAGTGCACCAAGGTAGAAAGTAAGTAACTTGGAATTCAGGCCATGAAACCCCTGTCCCAGTTGACGTGGGCACCTATCCAGGCTGACTGTTTACTCCTGTTTGCAGAAGAGGCAGCAAATACTTTTGCCTCCTTGCAGTAACTGCCTCCCAGTTCCTTCACTATCTGGCTCAGAAGCTGGGCGTGATTTTTTAATGTGTCTCTCCAGAGGGCAAATACCTACCTGGCCTATTCTTTCAGATCTCCATTCATCTGTTTATCCTGTTACTTGTCTGTTAAGTCTTGCTCAGTGCTATTTTTCTAGAAAAAGAGGCGCCGGAACTCGGCATGAACATCTCCCTAGTTCTCTTATAGTGGCAATGGCACCTACCTGAGAGGTGCCGGAACTGAGTTCCGGCTGGAAAAAAGCCCTGGTCTTACTCTTGATTTCTTTTTCTGAGCTTCATTCTCCCCTACATAGGGAAACGAAAACCCCTAAACTTTCGTTTTCTCTCTTCCCTGCTCCTCATGGCACCAACAGGGAAGTGCTGTAGAACAAAGTCTTCCGAAACAACCCTGCTTCCGAAGTGTTACACTTCTGAAGCAACTGTCCTCCATGCCCTGCCAAGTCAGAAAGGGAACTCTAGAGGCCCAGCAAAGCACAGCTTAGCTGCAACTCCACGCGGCTCAGCAAACAAGGGAAACTGCTGGTGGAAGTCCCTATCAGTGTGTCCAGACCTTCAGATTCTCAGGTGCAGAACGGAGCAGTGCATATCTATCAGCAGTATCCCAGTTCTGGTCTACCCTAGTGGACGACTCTGCCCGTTTGCAATCAAATGGCAAGCAAAAACGACATTCCTTTCACAGGCCACCAGGTGGCTGCAGAGAGTCATTGCTACAGTCCCAACAGTTCCTGTACAGCCATGGGAATATATTTGTCAGATAGCAACTCCCCACCGTTTCAAATGTCTGCCTCTCGTCAGGGTCCTGGATGCTACCCTTGCGTATCTGGCCAGAATGATGCAATTCTGCACCTTTTCCTGAATCTATCCTCAATGCTCAGTTCATTGAGAGAATTAAAGAGCCATAATTGTTTGTAATTGAGCAGCTGTATAAAAGAAGAGTAAGAAAGCACACCCAAAAAAGGGGAGGCACATGCCGTCCCCCTCTTCCTCCATGGAGTCTCCCTAGCCCAGTGGAAAAAAGTTAACCAGGGCCCCAGCATGAACCATGCCAAGGCTCTCATATCCTTTTCTAACTCCTCAGATGAGTTGAGGGTAATCTCCCGATTCACACTCAATGGCATGAGGCAGAATTCTATATTTAAAAATCTTAAGGATTCCACAATAGTCAGTTTACTCCACCTCTGGATGTAGTTTCTTCTTAGATTCAACAGTTCTTGTTAGGAGCAGGTCTGGAGAAAGACAGAATCAATAAGCAAAAGAACCCATAGGCTGCAAAGGACAAGAGTGAAGGGTTGAACCTTTCCTGGAACTTTGAACTTGGTATCTGTGATTCTTCATGCCCCCCACCTTGGCCTCATTGCAGAAGAAATGGCGAGTCAAGCCTGCAGCCGAATAATGTAGTCAGTCCTTTAATGGAGAAAAGCAGAGTAGCAACTCAGTTCAAACAGTTTGGCCACAAGGTGTGGTTGTGTGTGTTTGCAGGAGGGTAAACATCACCTCTGTTGCACTTTAGACAATTGCTTTTCAATTTACTCCTTTCAGCCTTATCACCAAAAGTGCACATCGCCTCCTACTCAAAGACAAAGAGATCCTGTAGCCTTCATCTTGAGTGGTTGCACTTTTTCTTTCCAGGTTCCAGCATGGTCAGCAAGCCCTGCTCCACGCCAATCAGTGAGGTCAGCAAAAAGAAAGTTGACGTCATTGACCTCACAGCTGAGAGCTCGTCTGATGAAGAAGAAGATGCACCTCCCAAAAGGAAATGCATATATATGTCTGACACACAAGCAAGTCCCACCAAAGGGTTGGTTAATTTTTCATGTGAATAATACTATCTGTTTTTTTAAAAAATAATATTTATTAAGTTTTCCAATAACATAACACAACATATCCATACAAAACACATAAAAGAGAAGAGAGAATAAAAAGAAAGAAAAACTAAAAAAAAAAACCCAAACAAAAAGAAAACCCTCTTCCCCACCCCCCAACACCAAAAATCTCAAAGAACAAAATTTCTAATTCCTTCTTTTTTGACCTGTTTCTTTGACTTCCTCCCACCTCCCTCTTTGTATTCCAATTTTTAATCTAATCGGCAAATTCCATCCCACTTTTACTACTTTTTCACTTATTTACCTTTACCCCTTGTAAGAAGAGAAAGCAATAATGGAAAAAGAAAATTTACCTTAAATCTTCTAATCTTAAACCCTATAATAGCATACCCTTATCTCCTAATATTTCATCTTCCTTATCTTAATCCCTGGAACCAAAATTAATTCCTTCCGTCATCCCCCAAAAATAATTATTAAATCCAAATTATATCAAATTTTACTTAGTAATTTCCAAATTTATCCCACCATCTCTTCCCCCCGGTTTCGGGTACTGCCAGTCTTTTTTTTTTTTTCCTGAATAATACTATCTGTCCTGCTTTGTTTGTCTATCAGTTCCCCATCCTGGCAGCTTGGGTTTGGTTTTCTCGTTTCTGCTTGTACATCGTTAAGTAGATGTGCTGAGTCCATCTCTCTCCACTCTACCCCTGCTTTCTTGGAATCCTCTTCTCTGATTACCGTATTCTTTAATCTATAGGACGCACTTTTTCCCCTCCAAAAATTAAGGGGAAATGTGTATGCGTCCTATGGAGCGAATGCAGGCTCCTTAGCTTCAGTGATATCAACGCGAAGCCTCCAAAGTGCAGAGGGAGCACTCCCTCTGCGCTCCGGAGGCTACGCATTGCTTTCGCTGAAGCCTGGAGAGCGAGAGGGGTTGGTGCGCACCGACGCCTCTCGCTCTCCAGGCTTCAGGGATAGCCGCCTGAAGCCTTTGGAGGGCAGCGGGACCTCACGCTGTGCTCCAAAGGCTTCAGGTTCCTTTTGCTAAAGCCATCCCGCTCGCTGTCTTGGCATCTGCCGGGACAGGTTGTGCGCGGCTAAAGAGGAAGCCAAGACAGCCAGCGGGATGGATCCCACTCGCTGTCTTGGCTCCTTTGCAAGATTTTTTTTCTTGAAACCCCCCCCCCCAAAAAAAACCCCCCTAGCTGCGCCTTATGGTCAGGTGCACCTTATGGAGCAAAAAATACGGTATTTCCTGTTTGATTAAAGATGCCCAAACTCAGCTAGCTGTGTTAAGGCATGCAAAATTCATTTTTGAAGAGTCCGTTTGCAGGCAAATCAAATCCCACCCTGGGTTTAGGAGTTAAGAAATGCTATTGCTTTAGTCTGTTTCAGAGGAAATCTTTCTCTCTACAAAGTGCTCTTCTAGCTCCAGAGTCCAAAATGCTGTGTAAGGTAGTTCATAAGGAAATTCTTGACCTTTTCTTCCTCTTCAAGCAGTGTGGATTACACTGGTTTTTGGCCACTGTAGATTGTACACCTTCGCAGAACAAGAACACTGTCAGGTTTTGCCAGCTGCTGATCTGTGCACTGAGTTATCTCCCTACGGCCCAGTAGGAGGCAGGTTTTTAGAAGCATGATTTGGCCAGGGCATGGACTCGAAAGGCCCCTCCCAATTCCCATTGGGAACCTGCCTCCTAGTTTCTGCTTTGCTCTGAGGGGACGAGGGCTTACCATCTGATCAATCAGGAGTGATCTTATTGGCACACAAAGTTGTCGCTGGCTGCCTTTTTGGCCAATCTGATCTTTTCCCACAGTGCAGGAGGATCTCTTTGAATTGCTCTTCCCCACATACTCCAGAATAGAGGTGGTTAATCATTTTTAGGCTGAGGACAGCATTGACCTATGGGGCTGCATATCAGAGTGGGCGTGGATTTTGCTGTCTACAGCAGGGGTTAGCAGACGTTTCCAGCAGGGGGCCGGTCCACTGTCCCTCAAACCTTGTGGGGGGGCAGACTATATTTTTTTGGGGGGGTGAACAAATTCCTATGCCCCACAAATAACCCAGAGATGCATTTTATATAAAATCACACCTTCTACTCATGTAAAAACACGCTGATTCCCAGACTCTCTGTGGGTCAGATTTAGAAGGCAGTTGGGCCGGATCCGGCCCCCAGGCCTTAGTTTGCCTACCCATGGTCTACACAGTTCAGTGTTGGGAGTTTTACTCTGAAGTAACGTCTTTTAAGTGCTTGTGTGGTTGGCGTCTGCTTTTAAAATCCGCTTTGACTGCAGTTCTAAAGGATGCATTTTGTGAATTGTCCTGATGGCCTGCCTTGGCACCCAGAGAGAGAAAAAGGAAAATGCTTACAATAAAGACCCTCATTGGTTGTGTGTATTCTGATGACTGAGTCTAAGAGGGCTCAGCTGTGCACAGCTTACCTTCCTGCTGACTGCTGCGTTGTTTCTGACATTCCACCTTCTGTTTCACCCACAGGGTGCTCATGTATCAGCCGTCTACTGTACGAGTGCCTGGAGTGAGCACAGTGGACCCTTCTGCTATTCCACCCTCATTAACGGACTACTCCGTACCATTCCACCACCCACCAATATCAAGTATTTCATCAGATTTACCTGGTAAGGCTTCTTTTTCTGAACTCAATTCTGTTACCAGTTGGGGCAGACGCGACTTAAGAATCAAATCGGCATAGGATGAGAGGATAAAGGGCAAAGAGAGAGGACCATGTCATCTCGTTTTTATGTCTCCTTGAGCAGGGAGAGGTGAAATAAAATTAATCCTGGGTCTTGCCAGTTCTCGTCATCCTTAGCCCTTGCACCACAATGTAACATCGAGATTTCTCCATGATGCCTCTTCTTTCAATGCAATGTTTTTTTCTTCTAGGTTTGGATTTTCTTTCTTTAATCCCAGTTGACCCACAGGTAAATATATTACAAATTATTTACTTTTGCTTTTTTTCTTGCTTAAACTGGAATAATGTAGACATGAGTGAAGGCGGGGAAACCCTTCTGCTATCTGATTGTTAGATTTGGGGCATTTTTAAAAATTATCGTGACTTCTCTCCCATGGTAGCAGTCGCATCTAAGATTTGAGACTGAACGTTTTAACACCCTCTGCAAGGTGTGGGTTAAAAACCTGAAGGAGTAGGAATAATTTCTTGAAGGAATGCTTTCATCATTTAATTTCATTGGCTCCTCCTTTCTCCCCCCCCCCCTTTTAAGCAGGCCCATAAGGCAGCACGCAGATGGTTTGCGGTTAAGTTACCTTACCGATAAGGATGGCCAATAATGTACCGAGTTGACAGGTTCCTTGTAATCTTAGCATGCCTGTCCAATGGAGAGATTTCAGAGTTGCCCTTTTTGAGCCTTGCGAAACCATATTAATCGACCTTGTCTTAACTTTGCTTACTCTAGCTTGGATGCTTGCACTTTTTCCCCCCTGTGTGTTTTGTCTCTCTTCCTTATCTGCACCGTTGTTTGTTTCAAGCAGTACTGTCCTCCTATGTTTTTGGATAGTCTCACCTCGACGTTGCCAACAAGCACCACCCCCGGCAACATCATCACCTCCACCAGCCACCACGAGAGCAGCACTCGCGTTAGCTCCTCAGGCCGGAGCGAGACGGCAGTTATCACCAGCAGCAGCGGGAGCAACATTCCTGACATCATCTCTCTGGACTAAAAGCTGGCAAAATCTGCCCGTCTGCAACTACACAGGGCTTGTCCATTCACATGCCTAAATCCCTGGACCATCCGCAACTTGGACCTTATTTGGGGTATTTATTTGAAAGGAGCCGGGGGGAGGGAAACGCTTTGGATTTTTTTTTTTTTACCCTCTCTGTGGATTGACAGTACCACAAAAAGAGGGCGGGAAACTGACTGGAAGGATTATATTTTTGTTGTCTTGGGGGTTTCCCCCCCCTGCTCAGCTTGGGAAGAATGTGGTCAGTTTGAGGACGCCAGCCCATCAAGTTTGCTCTAAAGAAACTGATGTGGGTTTACTATGTGGATTCCAGGGCAGATTCCATATTTTGATTTTATTTTCTCGTTACATTTAGCAATAATGTGAACAGTTTTGTTAAAAATCAAAAAGCACTTAATTTCTCTGGAATAACAGACGAAAGGACAAGAGGAAGTTGGCGATTTCTTCAGTGGAGGACAAACTTTTGTGACAATAATAGGTGTATAAACTATGTTTGCCTCTTTGCTTCTCCAGTTGCTTCACCATCTCTTTCCCAAATCTGGATATATATTTTTTCCTATTTGGAAGCTCATGCTGCTTGGAGAATGTTCAGTTAACAACTGCGAAAAAGGCACAGAAACGTGGGGGGAACGAATGCTATGCAAAGGTCAGCTTCACAAATCGAATCCATGTTCACAAAACAAAGAATTCAAAACCCAGCAATTAGCTTTCAGGACAGGATTATCAGTTCTCCGTGGATGAAGGAAAAGAATTTCTGCTTCTTCAAGCCCTACAAAACGGCCAGTGCTTCAGATCTGCGTGTGGTGCTAAGCCTCTGCTGAGTCAGCTTGTGTTACGCCATATTTTGTAGCCACAGAATCTATGCCCATCATGAGGTAGAAACTCTTTTTACAACTGTCCAATCCACACTACTTAAAGTCAAGTTGCTGCTAGGAAGATTGATCCTCATTCCCTTTAGAATAGTTATGAGAACGATTTACTTGACTGCATAGATGACATAGCATTTCAGATCTCTACTTTGGAAAAAATAAATAAACCAATTTTGCCATTTGAAGAGGCTAATGAATGCTTTGGTTACTGGGGGTAGGTTTATACTTTGATGCAGCTAGTCCCGGTTCAGATGAGGACATCCTGAAATTGCAGGCGGCTACATGTAAAACATGATTTCATTGATGGAAGATTCCCCGATTGATTTCTTTTATGTGTAAGGAAGGAAATCATCCTAGTCATTCCTGCTTTACTGTGCTTGCAAATCCATGTCTCTCCATGCAGTCAAACCTCTGTTCCTGAACACCTCCGTTTTGGCTCCTGAATGCCGAAAACTCGGAACTGTTCCAGTTTTCGAACGATTTTCAGAAGCCAAACATGCAACACAGCTTCCATTTTAAGTTTCCCTATTGTATTGAGGCTCCTGCTTTTGGTTTTCAAATGTTACGGAAGTCGGAACGGATTATGTTCAACAACCAGGGTTTGACGGCATAAAAAGTTTCTGTGCCATTAGTAGTAAGAGAATTTTAACCAGTGTGTTGAGAAGAGCCACGTACCTCCAGGCCCCTCTTGTAATTTGCAAAAAGGTAACGATACCTAGGGACGCGGGTGGCGCTGTGGGTAAAACCTAGTGCCTAGGACTTGCTGATCGCAAGGTCGGCAGTTTGAATCCCTGCGGTGGGGTGAGCTCCCGTCGTTCGGTCCCAGCTCCTGCCCACCTAGCAGTTTGAAAGCACCTCTAAGTGCAAGTAGATAAATAGGTACTGCTTTATAGCGGGAAGGTAAACGGCGTTTCCGTGTGCTGCGCTGGTGCTAGCTTGCCCGAGCAGCTTTGTCATGCTGGCCACATGACCCGGAAGTGTCTCCGGACAGCGCTGGCCCCCGGCCTCTTAAGTGAGATGAGCGCACAACCCTAGAGTCGGACACGACTGGCCCGTACGGGCAGGGGTACCTTTACCTTTAATGATCCATAGAATTGAAAGGCTGCTGCTGTTCTTCACTGCATTCTCTCACCTTCTCATATGCTTAAATTGTTAACACTTTCAGCTGTATGGCTAAATACTACAGTGCTACTTCTGATTCTTTACCACACTTGATATTCTTTTGCCATTTTATAGACACATTTGCTTGCATGAATGAGGAGATACCAAGTAATGGTTACACTTCAGGTGTTTTGAAAACTTATAAACACTGGGTAGAATTCAGTTTTACAGTGGTACCTCAGTTTACAAACTTAATCCATTCCGGAAGCTCGTTCTTAAACCATTTCTAAACAGAATCGCGCTTTCCCTAATGAGGCCTCCAGCCACTGGTGCCCTTCCACCATTCAGCTTCTGTTCTTAGACCAAGGTAAAGTTCGCAAACCAGGACACTACTTCCGGTTTTGCAGAGTTCGTAAACCAAATAGTTCGTAAACCGGGCTGTTCTTAAACCGAGGTACCATTGTACTCAAGAGTAGACCCACTAAATTAATGGACCTTAACTGTTGAGTTTTGCTCAGGGTAGATTCACTGAAGTGAACAAACCTCAAGTTGAATACTGTCTATTGCTTTCAGTGAGTACTGGTATCATTCATTGTTTTCTTTTTCCATTCTACCTCCAAGCATCCCATCCTGCTCTGTATAAAGGTAAAGGTGCCCCTGACCATTAGGTCCAGTTGTGACAGACTCTGGGGTTGCGGCGCTCATCTCGCTTTATTGGCCGGCGTACAGCTTCCGGGTCATGTGGCCAGCATGACTAAGCTGCTTCTGGCGAACCAGAGCAGCGCACGGAAATGCCATTTACCTTCCCGCTGGAGCGGTACCTATTTATCTACTTGCACTTTGACGTGCTTTCAAACTGCTAGGTTGGCAGGAGCAGGGACCGAGCAACGGGAGCTCACCGCATTGCGGGGATTCGAACCGCCGACCTTCTGATCGGCAAGTCCTAGGCTCTGTGGTTTAACCCACAGCGCCACCCGCGTCCCTCCTGCTCTGTATAGCCATCTCAAAAGTCAATTCTTAGCTCGCATGATGGGTTTTGCATTGCGCCAGTCTTCATGTATCTGCTAATCTACTTACTAAAAGTAACCTGGTATTGAGGGGGGGGGGGTTTGACCTTAAAGCCATACCAATTGCTAGTTTGAGAGCTCCAGTTCTTGTGCAGCTTGTAGCATTGTAACTCTGCAGGTCTCAGGTGAGGCAAATTCGCTAAGTCAGGTACTGTCTTTTATTGGAAGTCTCTATCTTACGTTTTTCAGGGTTGAAATACAGCTCTTCGCAAAAAATTCCTGAAAGTAGATGGTATAGAACTTTACGCAAGTCTCAAACGTGTCTCCAGGGCAGTAGTTCTCATCTGTTAAAGCTACTGTTTGTACGTAATAGGGCAATTGCAAATAAGATAAAGGCCCTCAAGTGATTTTGGAACGAGAGCTCTTAAGGTCTCTGCAAAATGAACTCTGTATCAGTATGGAGCTCTTGAAAGAGATACCAGTGAGGAGTGGGGAAGCCTGCTTACTGCAGAAACAAGAATTTCACCAGATAAGCGGTTCAACACATACTTTTATTTCTCATTAAGTGAACATGACATAATAATTCCTAGATGTTTGGAGTTTTTCCGTTCAGTTTCCCACTCCTTTGCTGGCTTTGTGAAGCAATCCAATTCTGTGATGAAGTTGAGTGCTAGAATAGGCACCCCTGACCTGGATGAGGTTGTAGTTACAATTTGTCTAGGAAGTTGTCCAGAGGTGGAATACCTTCCTTCAAGCCTTTGCGTTTGCGTGTTTCAGCCACGACTTGAAAGGGTCGTGAATTAGCATCGTAGGGGTCTCCGGGCAAAATCTGCCAGTGATCAAAGACGCATTGTGGGAAAGCCTGGCCACCGGTATTGGATCTCAAATCAGCAGTGAAACCTATGGAGATGGGAAAAAAAATGAATAACTTGCAGGGGTTAAAATACCCCTTGCAATATCCTCTGCCAGACCTTTCATTCAAACAAAAGTTCTTACTTAGCCACCTTTAGCAAGTTTATCTGACGCAGCATTAATAATGCTAAATTCATACCAACAGGAAAAACTTGTTCAATCTAGCTTAAATTTCTTTGCTCTTCTACACCTGCTTCTTCCTCGCTGCATTTCTAAAACTCCTAAGAGAGAGTTGTTGCTCAGTGGTAAGAGCATCTGTTTGGCATGCAGAAGGCCCTGGGTTCAATCTCTGACGCTGCCAAGTAAGGGTTCAGAATCATCGCCAGCCTGAAACCCTGGCAAGCCACTGCCAGTCAGTGAAGGAACTGCTGAGCTAGATGGACCGATTGTCTGACTCGGCACAAGTCAGCTTCCTAACTCTAGTATCACTATCCAGAATACAATTTGACTGTTCCTTAACTCTAATGTCCAGCTTCTCATATCTGCTAATTCATTCGGGGTCATTTTCCCTCTTAGGCTTAGGTACTACTCCATTATGGGCAGCTACTTTTCCTGGCAAAGCTGAAAGCAGGAATACTTCAGCCAAGAATGCTAGTTTTTTTTTCATTGTATTACAGCTTTCCCCCAAAACTAGTGACTTAACTGGAAGAATGGTATGAACCACCCAGTGGGATTTGATAAGGTCATGAAATCAGTAGTCAATCTCTTACCAAAAGACTCATTAACTGGCAGATATGCTTTGACCACAAACATGGGCGTCCCAGCTACTTGGGACTCTTCAAAAACATGACCACGTTTTCGATTCAGCACACCATAAATGCCTCCAACCACTTGTTCTGGGCACTAGGGAAGAAAGGCAGCTGTTTAGATTTTTCCCATCAGCTCAAAGGAAAGTCCGCAGTATCTCCTTTCATCAACAATTAACTATAAGACACAGGACCTCTTGAATTTCATACTACTAAATTATTTTATTTACAATAAAATGCACTAGAGCAGCACTTAAGGATCCTAATACAAAGACAGCTCCATGTGACATCTTGAATAAAAGCATTTTTGCTCTGGTAGTTAATAAATATACATCAATAAACCATTATTCAATTTTATGCTCACCTGACTAAGTAGCAAATTAGCTGCTTTTTTGGTGGCAGACTGGATTTCTCCACTTAAATGGGAAGACAAAACTAAATGATGAAGGCTGCAATCCATACCACGTCCAGTCTGAAGTTGGGGTTACTTCCAGGTACGCAGGGCAAGAATTGCAGCCTTAGTGAGGAATCAGCCAATGCTGCCAAGGTCCAAGATAGTTAATATGAAGCATGCTTAAAACTCATGTTCTTTCATAGTATGTCAAATGAGGCTCTTCAGCTGCACATTTGTGCACAAGCAGGGCTAGTAGTAAAAACGAAATCTGTTGGGGGTTGAGAGGAATTTCCTAGAAGCCAGCAATACTGCTCTTGTACTAACAGGAGTGGGATAAAACAAGAGTGGACCTGAGTCCACTGTGACAGTGAAGTCTCAGAACTAAGAACAGGAGTTTTGATTCCTGCTTCAAAGTCTCAGCAGGGACAACCCACCCGTCCAGTGACATACCTGTATTTCTACAAGATAGATGGGCTCCATCAATCGGGGCTGGGCAGTCATGGCAGAGGCATACAAAACCCTCCTTGCAGTTGGGATGATTTGCCCACCACCCCGGTGGATGGCATCAGCATGGAGAGTAACATCATGGATGTCAAAGCGAACTCCCCGCATGTTCTCCTCACACAGAACGCCCTGCAAAAGACAACAGTCAAAAGTGGAAAGGAAAAGACTTCTGACTGCAGTACTATTGGCATCCTAATGCTTAAACTTGTTTTAATTGGCAAAAGAAAAAGAGTTAAGTTGCTACTTGTGCAGAAGAAAAATTTACATCAATAGGAGTATAGCATCTAGATCAAGGGAAGTAATAGTGCCACTGTATTCTGCTCTGGTCAGACCTCACCTGGAGTACTGTGTCCAGTTCTGGGCACCACAGTTCAAGAAGGACACTGACAAACTGGAACGTGTCCAGAGGAGGGCAACCAACATGGTCAAAGGCCTGGAAACGATGCCTTATGAGGAATGGCTAAGGGAGCTGGGCATGTTTAGCCTGGAGAAGAGGAGGTTAGGGGGTGATATGATAGCCATGTTCAAATATATAAAAGGATGTCACAGAGAGGAGGGAGAAAGGTTGTTTTCTGCTGCTCCAGAGAAGCGGACACGGAGCAATGGATCCAAACTACAAGAAAGAAGATTCCACCTAAACATTAGGAAGAACTTCCTGACAGTAAGAGCTGTTCGACAGTGGAATTTGCTGCCAAGGAGTGTGGTGGAATCTCCTTCTTTGGAGGTCTTTAAGCAGAGGCTTGACAACCATATGTCAGGAGTGCTCTGATGGTGTTTCCTGCTTGGCAGGGGGTTGGACTCGATAGCCCTTGTGGTCTCTTCCAACTCTATGATTCTATGATTATATGAAAACATTACAGACCATTAAAGTGTTGGGAGGTCTTCCTGCCACTAGAGAGGCTTGCAAATAATAATGAAAAAACTTAGCATCAAACACCTTATGCACAGCAAAGAAAATTAAGATAGTAGGTGGCGTTTCACGGAAACATTTAATGTGTTTTAAGCCCGTTTGTATCCAAGTGAAACCATAGTGCAACAGGTGGGGAATTGCTTAAAAGCATATGGAACAGCCCTAAACAGAAACATACCACTGAGGTCTGTCAAGCCTAGGAATCTCTCTTGTCGTTCTACCTCAAATCTTTTTATTTAAAACAAGCCATAAGTTATTAGGGATTGAACCTGAGAGCTGTAAAATTTACAGAATAATTTCAAACATCTTGCGTATCAAATGCTAATTTTATGGCAGACTTGCCTCTTTCGTTGCCCACTGGAATCCGGCGACCACGCTATCCTTTATTTCATTGAGGTACTGGACCCCTTTGGTGATGTCCACCAGGATGTTGGGGCCTGTTCCGTCGGGACCAAAGCACCAGATCTTCCGTGCTTCAGACACATCCCACTCGTACTTCTCGGCCAGGTACCGAGCCCGTTGCTTCAGCTCTTGGCGGGAGCTGACATCCCCTTTGTCTATATCTTCTGCCAACCCGTCAGGGAAAGGGCGGGCTTTCATGTACAACCGGTTGTGCTTGTTGGGGGATTTGGACAAGCACATCTGGATCGATTCTTCAGAGACTGTCTCCCGATAGGATACTACCGGGTCTGATTTCTGTTATGTTGCAAAAGAAGAGTGTCAAATAAATTTGAGTCCACTTTACAAATTCATTCTATGCTGAGATCAACCTTTACTACCCTGTTTCACATGTTCATTTCAAGCTAGAGTGACGGAGCATGTCCCCCACTACACATACCAAAATTGGAGTCTCATTATAACGTGTGGCCCCTAGATGGGGATACATGGCACACCAGGCCAGATATGGCAGTCAGACATCCTCAACAGAGGCAACATCGAGTGTTTTACAGATTTCATTGCCAGATTTAGGCTCTAGCATGAATTACTAGAATTAAAGGTAAAGGTAATGGGACCCCTGACCATTAGGTCCAGTTGTGACCGACTCTGGGGTTGCGGCGCTCATCTCGCTTTATTGGCCGAGGGAGCCGGCGTACAGCTTCCGGGTCATGTGGCCAGCATGACTAAGCCGCTTCTGGCGAACCAGAGCAGCGCACAGAAACGCCATTTACCTTCCCGCTGGAGCGGTACCTATTGATCTACTTGCACTTTGACGTGCTTTCGAACTGCTAGGTTGGCAGGAGCAGGGACCAAACAACGGGAGCTCACTCCGTCACGGGGATTCGAACCACCGACCTTCTGATCGGCAAGTCCTAGGCTCTGAGCAATGCAGAAGCAGCAACGCGTTTTGATGAGTCATCCAGAAAAAGCTGTGGCTTGAGTTTCCTTGAAATGCTAATGCACACTCACTGTTCCGTTATAAAGTGAAATCCAAATGAATAATCTGATTAAGAAATCTAGGTTCGCCTTGGCAGCTCTAGTTTCTTGCTGTGACCATGTCTCTCACCTCTGCAAGCGAATACGGCACCCTGCACCACTGTGGGAGACGAACCTTTGCCTCCAGAGTTGAGAGGGGCAGGAGCTTGTCTCCAGTGCACTAACCCTCAAATTCCCAGAAAGCAGCACAAGTCTCTTGGCTCTCCAGGTGTCACCTTTGTTCCGTGTGACATCATGGAATACAACCACCATTCATTTGTACTTCTGAAGTCAGCCTGGTATGGCAGAGAATCCTCATGCTTCTAAACCAGGCAGAGAAGAAGGGTGGTGGCCCTCCCTGATTCTGTGATTTTGCCAGAGCAAAAAGATGTGCTCAGCCATAGTGAGCTGGCAAGTACACTGGTTAGATGCTGCTTAATAAGCATTTCTACAAGCCATACTGAAATGACTGGGAGAAGAAGCACAAGAGCACAGCAGCAATCTAGAAGTCAATAGGCATTTGCATCTCGTGCTCAGGGATTTATATGCAGAACAAGCATGTTCAAAACCTAGGACCTAATGTAGAAATTAACCTTATTGAGAATCCCAGGCTTATTTCGCATCTTTTCTCTCCCCCTGGCCCCATCCTCTACCTTTGCCTGTCACTCTCCCACCAAAAGAGGTCCAACCTTTGGAAGCAAAATTAAGCAGGTCATATAAAGAGACTCAATTTTCATTATTGGGGGGCTACTGAATTGTATTTTATTTATTAACTCTGTATACTGCCCTATACCCACAGGTCTCATTTTTTTGGCGCAAAACCAGATCCAAATACCTAATTCCCATTTTGAAAAACTCATATTCTCAGTCCATCTGGGACTGTTCTAACCCTGCCCACACAGCATGTGAGTTTGCATACCTTGATGGGAATACAAGCATGGTCCTCTTCCAGATCTTTCAGGCAAATTTCCAGATGCAGCTCACCAGCTCCAGCAACGATGTGCTCTCCAGATTCCTCAATAATGCACTGGAGAACAGGAAAAGTTGGTTATTAGGTTGTTTCAGGAGGAAAACGTTATGAAAATCTAGCAGCATTTCCTTATCTGGTAGTGCATGCTGCAGAACGTGCTACAATTCTGCCAAACTATTTTCAAAAGATCAAAGCATTGGGACTTTCCATAACTGTTATGCAGAAATCATCATGGGAAAAGTTGGGCTTAGGTTGTGATGTGCTTTCCACCCCTGACCTCCAAGCACTGCACCTACCTGTGAAATGCAAGGTTCTGCCAGGTAAAATGCACCACTTCTAACACTTATGCCATGCTCTATAGCTTGTGCAGCAGTAGGTTCAAACAGAACCACCCCACCACACAGAAGAAGGGGAGACACATGCTTCCTAATTTTGATAACACAAGAAAGAGTACTACCCAAGACCAAGGCCTATCTATAAATATGCTTGTATTTATTTATTAGAATTTTTATCATATCCCTTCCTGAGAGCTTGGAAGGGGGAACATTGTTTCTGATAAACAAAACATCCTGCAATTTCAAAGATTCCTACAGAGCTCAGGGATTGTACAGAAGTCTTTAAAAGCACAAATCAACAGTGCACTAGCAGTATGGATGTTTGTTGCATTTGAGCTCTGTCTTCTACACAGTGGTTATAACCTCTCACCACAGTGACCACATTCAGACGTCATAACTAACTACAGTGGTACCTTGGTTTAAGAACAGTCCGGTTTAAGAATGATTCTGTTTACAAACTCTGCAAAACCAGAAATAGTGTCCTGATTTGAGAACTTTACTTCGGTCTAAGAACAGCATCTGAACGGTGGAAGGGCACCGGCAGTGGGAGGCCTCATTAGGGAAAGCGTGCCTCAGTTTAAGAACGGTTTCGGTTTAAGAATGAGCTTCCAGAACGGATCAAGTTCGTAAACCAAGGTACCACTGTACAGCTTGTTGCAACATACATGCACTGTGGCAAGCCTCAAGCTTGTATGCTTCTCTCCCCATTTACTTGCGTGTGAGAGATTTCAGTGACATACACCTTTGGTTTGATGTCCTGGCTTGTGAACTGTGCTTTGTAAAAATCAGTTTCTTCATAATATGGACGAATCAGGAAGGTGCAATTTGTCATGCCCAGAAGCTTCCCATTTTCTTGGGTGAGGGAGAAGCTTACAAACCCGAGGTTCACTAAGTTATTGTAATGTGAAGGGATAGGAAACCAGTTTTTTTCAGGCCAAGGGCCACATCTGATCAACCTTTTCTGGTGCCAGAGGCAAAGCAACCGATGGTTAATGTTACCTTTGTACAGTAAGCTAGTTTCTACAAACACACACACTCCATCCCGGCAGCCAAGAGACATTGCCAGAGCTCAGAAACACATTCCAGCCAGGCAAAAATATTGAAGGAGGGTATGGAATAGGGCTGTTAAGGAGTATGGGCCTGGAAAAAGTCCCAAGGGCCAGATAAAAAGGCTACATTTGGCCTCTGGACTCAAAATCCCTGCCCTGCACCATGGTTTTGCATCACCACTGAATACAGGCATTCACTGCCCTCCCCATCCAGTCAGGACCTTTTTTCCTTAGTCACTGCCTGTCCTGTTTATATTATTCCAGATGCATCTGTAGTAAAAGGGAGGAGCAATTTCCACCATCCTGTCCTTATCGCGTGTTAATGAGAAAGGTAAGAACCAATGAAGACAGGCAAGTTTAATACCAAGTTGTCCCCAAATTTCCCTAACCGTTTCTTCTTTAGCTGAAACTCTGCAACAGTTAAAAATTACGGAAACAATACTCTGATTGAATTCAATCTTCTTCAGCTAAGAGAAGGCAGCTTCCTAAAAGCCAGTAAATCTGAAGAGAAATTTGTTACTCTACAACTGAATCTTCACTTACTATCGAGCAAGTGAGAGAAGCTGATTTCGGAAAACGTGTTTTATTTCTTCCGTTTACATCCTATTTTGGAGCACCTGGGTTCCCAGGCAATCTCCCATCCAGACACTGACCAGACCCGCTTAGCCTAAGCAGGGATGCTGCAAAATGTCCCTTCAGACCACACCCTGCAAAATCAACCTGGTAATAAATCCCTCCTGTATTCATTAGTTTTTGACTTTTATGACGTGGTGAGGCTTTCTTCCTGGTTGCAACACTACTATAATTTCCCCATAGATATCATTTCACCCTTTCACTCTGACAATATCCCCATTCTTGGAAGGTACAGTATTTGTGGATGTGCTAGATCTTACACACTTCCCACCCTTCTATTCACAAAGTGGCAGTAATTCAGTCTTCCGGTGGAAGAAACTGAGAGGCCAAATGAATATTAAGACATAGGCTGACTACAAATGTTAAGGGCTGGATTGCTTTATCTTGAAATTTCTGTCCGAGTTCTGAGCAAGTCTATAGCTGCTTCCCTTGAGTGGCATGCTTGCAAATGCTATTAACGAAAAACTCTCTTCCAGCAAAGCTCCACTGCAAACCAGTAATTCACAAAGTTACAGCTAACACTCACCTGGACCATAGGGTCAGACTTGGCGAGACGCTTTAGACCTTCCACTAGTTTTGGTAGGTCGGCAGGGTTTTTTGCTTCAACTGCAACCCGCACAACTGGGCTAACACTAAATTTCATCACTCTCATGTTGTGGGCATGTTCAAAGGTGGTAATGGTGCCCGTCTTCACCAAAAACTGGTCAACACCAACTAGGCCAACAATGTTGCCACAAGGTACATCCTCAATGGGCTCAACATAACGACCCATCATCAAAATGGTTCTACAAAGACAGAGGATGGGTAACAATCTATTTTATCATCGGAAGTATTTTTTTTTTAATTTTAGAAAAAAACCCAACCTTTTTACATAAAAGGTATTCTCTCTAATTGCCCTTTTAACTGTCTATCATATCTCTCAGTAACTAAAGTTATATTGGGCATGCCATAAAGAAAAAATTCTCAGAAAAAATAAAAATGCTGCTGCCTCTTATCAGTTTCCCCGCCCCCATAAAACAAAAATATACATATATTATAACATTGTGATTTATTTTTTTTCATGCTTCAACTTCCAAAAGAAATGACGCCATCATCATCTACCTTTGAATGGGCTTCAGGTAGAGATCTTCTTTCTTTCCTGGGGTATAGTTTGGCCCCATGATTCGTACTTTCTGGCCTGTGGAAACAATGCCAGAGAAGACCCGCCCAAAGGCATAGAAACGACCTTTGTCAGACGTGGGGACCATTTTGGAGATGTACATCATCAAAGGGCCCTTTGGATCACAGTTCTTAACACCTGCAGCGAAACAATGCACAGATAGTGACTCACAGGCAGTTCTGATCTCAGCTGAGATATCACGATGGGGGATTTGCCTTCCTTTCAAAAAATGAAACTTACAAATCAGTTCTATGTTGCCGATCAATTGGGCACAGGAAACTAACTGGACAAAAGCAAAGTCTATCCAAATACAGTGGTACCTTGGGTTAAGTACTTAATTCGTTCCGGTGGTCCGTTCTTAACCCGAAACCATTCTTAACCTGGGGCGCACTTTTGCTAATGGGGCCGTGTGCTGCCACCGCACGATTTCCGTTCTCATCCTGGGGCGAAGTTCACAACCCGAGGTACTACTTCCGGGTTAGCGGAGTTTGTAACCCGAAGTTTTTGTAACCCGAGTGTAATGGTTCTAGGGGTTGCTCGTGCGTAAGTTGCCGCCACTCCTGGCTAGGTTACCTGGTTGAACCCTTTCTGTCTGGACAGCCTCAAGTCTCGTGGCTGCCTCAGTCTCTGGCAGAATCCGTCAGTGGGCGTTTCTTGAACCTCTTCCAGCATAAAAGCTGTTTGACGCCCAGTCTCCTCCTACTCTCCCTGCGCGGAAGTCTTCTGCGCAGGGTGGGTGTGGGCAGCGGAGTACCCGTACTCTCTCCACTGGTCTCCGGCGAGGAGTCCTGGAGCCACCTCTCCGATTCCCCCATCTGCCCCCCTTCTCCACTGGTGTTACGCTGATTTCCTTCCCCAGCGGATGGGCTGCCTCTCTCCCTGCTGGGACCCTCTCCGGCATCCCTCTGGAGCCTTCTCTCCGCCTCCAGCTCCGATGGCAGTTCCCTGACACCGAGGTACCACTGTAGGTGAATGAAATGGGAAGTGTGTTTGGTAGAGGGCTGCTTATATAACAGTTCCAAGATAGTTCAGCTGAGGACCTTTAGGAGTGTCAAGTCCTGCTACACCATCAGGTCTCACTCCCTATTCTTAAAAGATTTGTACAGTGGTACCTCGGGTTAAAAACTTAATTTGCTCCGGAGGTCCATTCTTAACCTGAAACTGTTTTTAACCTGAAGCACCACTTTAGCTAATGGGGCCTCCAGCTGCCGCTGCACCGCCAGAGCACGATTTCTGTTCTCATCCTTGAAGCAAAGTTCTTAACCCAAGGTACTATTTCTGGGTTAGCAGAGTCTGTAACCTGAAGCCTATGTAACCTGACGCATATGTAACCCGAGGTACCACTGTACAGTCTCGTAAAGTAGAAGGCCAACATCTGCCAATGAACACAGAGCCTAGTATGAATAATGATGGGGAATTAGAAAAAAATATATAGTCAGAAATTTCAAGGGTTTGCAAAGTAGTCATTTTCTGCCTTGAATTGCTAATGTCATCTTACCCATAGCTGCTTCATCATCAGGCGGTCCCTCATACAGAAGTTCACAGCGATATTTCTGCGCCGTAACAGGGGAAGGCAAGTGGATGGTAATCATCTGAAGTAAGGCATCACCGGCAGGCAGCCAGCGACGCATTACAGCCTGGGAAACAGACATTGAACACAACTCAAGCTACTGTTTCACCCTTTAGTGTCTTTGTTTTGTTAATTTGGAAGAGCGATGTTCCTCTTCAGAAATGCGATGTCACTCTTCCAGCGCCCATCTCATAAGAATATATAGCATCTAGATCAAGGGAAGTAATAGTGCCACTGTATTCTGCTCTGGTCAGACCTCACCTGGAGTACTGTGTCCAGTTCTGGGCACCACAGTTCAAGAAGGACACTGACAAACTGGAACGTGTCCAGAGGAGGGCAACCAAAATGGTCAAAGGCCTGGAAACGATGCCTTATGAGGAACGGCTAAGGGAGCTGGGCATGTTTAGCCTGGAGAAGAGGAGGTTAAGGGGTGATATGATAGCCGTGTTCAAATATATAAAAGGATGTCACATAGAGAAGGGAGAAAGGTTGTTTTCTGCTGCTCCAGAGAAGCGGGCACGGAGCAATGGATCCAAACTACAAGAAAGAAGATTCCTCCTAAAAATTAGGAAGAACCTCCTGACAGTAAGAGCTGTTTGACAGTGGAATTTGCTGCCAAGGAGTGTGGTGGAGTCTCCTTCTTTGGAGGTCTTTAAGCAGAGGCTTGACAACCATATGTCAGGAGTGCTCTGATGTGTGTTTCCTGCTTGGCAGGGGGTTGGACTCGATGGCCCTTGTGGTCTCTTCCAACTCTATGATTCTATATAAAGTTGGCCCTGCCTCAGTGCCCCAGGTTGTTTCCTGTCGTGCTACCCCAGACTGAACTTGCAACTTTCTGTTTAGCACAGCTGTGCCAAAAGGGGCACCGAGACAAAGACACACACAGTTTCAAAGTACCTTGAGCAGCGGCTTCCCCTCCTTTTCTCGGTCTTCAGCATCCAGCTTGATGTCCAGTTTCTCTATCAGTTTGGATGCTTCTTCCTTCTTAAAGTTCATAATGGCATCGAAGACCTAAACAGAGAAAGTATGTTACAGAGATTTTGTTTGCCCCATCGATCTAGCATGCCATCAATCAGCTGCCAAGAACAGAGTGTTGAATGAAAGTCAAGCCAAATGGAATTTCCTCTCTGTCACTTTAAGAGACAGGTGTTGTCACATAGTTTAATTAATTCAGGTGCTCTTAATCTGTGACCTGTAATCCATGGGGGGGGGGGGATGAGTGGATTCGCTCCACCCCCTTGTTGCCATTCTCTTTGCCCACCAAAAGTTGGAAGGCAACTGAATCAAGCAAGGAGTCTCCTGTACCTTGGAAAATCAGGGTTCAGGAGCCACCATGGCTACAGGAGGCCTCTTCTACTAACAGTTGCCCTCCAACTCGTACAGAGGGAAGAATGCTATTGAGGTGGAGCCTGCACAACCATCCTCACAGCATCACTACAGCTTGAAGAGGGCTTATGTGTCTGGTTTACTGAATGCACAGTACTTCCACAGGCTAAACATGATTTCCATCCAAGGCTGCAGAACAGCAGCTTCCATATCTTATAGCTTGCTAGTGATACTCAAGGGCATTTTGCATTCTGCAGATCCTGCTAGATTCGTGATTCTGGAAGCTCCCATCACAAGATGGGAGGGGGAGCCGCAGCGATAACAGCGGCGACGGGTAGCAACAGCTCTCACAGCTCTCTCTTCAGCCATTTCTTTGTTCCCTGCACCCCCACCTTTGGGTTCACAGCCTGGGCCTGCAATCTCCCCAGCAATCTGGTTGTAGGCCTCTACATCACGCGGCCCCCTCGGAGACAAAAACATTTTGTCAGTGGACGAGTCAATAAGTTGGTTCCCTGACAGCATGCTTTAAGGCACATTCATGTCATCGGTTAAACACTCTATAACTTAACTCGTGTGTGTTGCAAAGACTGGGGGGGGGGGGAATCAGCCTGCCTAGTTAGCTGCTGCAAATACATTTACCCCAGGAATGTTTTATCAAGACTAGGGAAGCCTGTCTGCTGGCAATAAGTGGCCTGAGGTTTCTCATGGATCCTTCACTCTACTTTTCAGCACCCAGAAAAATAGCTTATTTTTGGGAGTTCTCCTAGCAGATTGAGGGAGGGAATAATTCTCAAGTTTAGGTGATAATACTGTTTTTGTCAAACAGAGTTTCACCTTAAAAATAGGATCCAGGATGAGTTGGCAGAAAGTCCGTGGCAATTTCTTTCCGTCGGGGTTGGTTGCCGATTTACTGAATTTTCCATTTGCCGGGTCAAAATACCTAAATGAAAGAGCAAGGCTTATTTTTTTACATACAGTGAAAAGGTTGAGGAACTGAAAAAGAAACAGAAGCTATCTTATTTGGACTTTTCAGTTCATCAAACAAAGCGCCAGTGATCCCGCCATATCCTACTGCCTGTGTTTCTTAATTTACAAAGCAGAAAAATATCAAATATACACTTACAGTTGTCACAGCCACATTGACAACATTATTTCTAGTTTTCTCAGTACCTAGCCACTTTTTAATTATCATAGGTATTTAGTATCTTGGTTTTGTAAGAGGAACAACCAAAACCCACAGGTGACTGTATTATATATGCAAGAACACACTACGGAATGATTGATTCCTAAACTGACTTATCTGGGTGACACCAACTGCCATGCATAAATATATATTCCCTTACTCACTTGTCTCCCCATAGCTTTTTCATCATGTCTTCTACCTTCTTGGCTCTTTCTGCTGCTGGCAGCTGTGCCTTTTCCCCTTTGGCAGCAAATTTGGCTACATACATCTCGGCAAACTGTTTCAGAGTAAAAGCCCAACCATGCAGGCCAGAGCCAAAGCCAACAGTACCAATGACTGGATCAATCTACAAACAGAAGGAGGGAGGGTCTGTTTTTATCACAGGAACACATCAAGAATGTAACCCTAAACATAACTACATTCCACTGAAATCTAGGTGGCTTGTATCAAAATGAGCATCATCTGGGGGCAAATCATTTTGGCTAGTATGTACTTCTTGAGTAGCCACCAAAAAGCGCTTAAAGTGCATCCAATAAATTAAAGACACTGTGTTCTGTACCCCACTTATTTATTGCCCTTCTCAACATGCCTCCTTTGTGAGAGGTCTGGAGGGTGGGAACCCAAGAATGGGCCTACAGTTTTGCCTTGACTGCTGATCTGTAGAGCACAAGAGGCAGGTTGGACTGTAGCCTGATCTTGTCCAGAGAAGGGATCTGTGGCATCCATATCACAGCTTAATCATCACCTATGCTTTAAAACAGGTGCCCTCCAACTTCAATACCCATTAGCCCCAGCCAGATGGCCGATGGTCAGGAATGATGCGATCTGGAGTCCAATGACATCTGCAGGGCCAAAGGTTAGTCACCTCTGCTAAAAAGGGACTCAAGTCAGTTGCAGGGTGTTGATGTGGCTTTTCCACCAAGACAAAAATAATAATAAAAAAAATAAAAAAAAAATGCCAGTAGTGTTCATGGCTTTGCCTGCACAAATGACTGCTCAAACAGGCGCTCTGTAGTAGAACAGACATTCAAAGCTGCTTTATTCTGAGTCAAAGTACTGGCCTATCTAGCTCAGTAGTGCCTTCTCTGGCTAGCAGTAGCTCTCCAAGGTCTCAGCAGAGGAATGCCTTTCTGAGCCCTGAGGTTATACTATTCCTTGGGGAGCTATGGTTTCTCCCCAAGGAATAGTATAGCCTTGCAAGAGCTGCTCAGAGAAACTGCAGCAGCAAATTCCACAAGCAGGATGCTCTCACGTGAACAGTTTTTGCACACGTAGGCAAAAAAAATAACTTCTGCGCTAGCTTGGTGTAGCAGGATTTGACCCTTCCGAAAATAGTTTTCAGATCCACTCCAATGTCAACGTAAGTCCTCTTTACCATAATATTACCCATGGGTCCAGTTTCACCCTCTCCATAAGTGGATATTATAACATTGACGTTTTCTACGATACGCTGGAAGGTCTGGTAAAGTTCTTCCGGCTCCAACTGCAGCTCCAGCAAAGCACGATCCATCTTGTTCATCATCAGCACTGGCTTGATACGCTCAGCAATCGCTTGGCGGAGCACAGTCTCGGTCTGCACACAAACCCCTAGGCGAGAAAGTGGACAGGCAGTGTTTGCTTAGCCTGCTTCCAGAGAAAAACTGTTGCAGCAGAACTGACTGTAGAAAGGTCAGCCCAAGAGAACTCAGTGAAGAGAAGAATCAACAAATGGCTTGCTGCCTAACAACCTGAGGCTATGGGTAACCAATGATTTTACCTGTTTTCATTTAAAAGGTTTAACTACCACTTTAGTGAACTGACAAGACTGTTAAATACTGCTAGAGCATCAACCTTGCATCCCATAGCATTCAGGCTCTTGCAGACTGCTGAAATTCCATACTCTCGTGTACATTTTGTAAGTCACACAGCTTATTCTGAAACCTTGACCACAGGAAATTTTGTTGAGCTTCCTGAGCTGCATGGAAGCCACCAAACACATTTTGAAGGTCATTTTCACAATGGTAAGGGCTAAGCATTTCCTTATTTAAAAGCCTCAATTATAATAAGGTCTCATCACACTCTATATAAATTATTATTAGCATTATAGCCCACTTGTTTTCCAAGAGTTGAGGAGAACATTTTAGTCCCTCATGACACCCCATGATGTACTTTGGGTTGATAGTCATTCAGTTACCCAGCGAGTTTCATTACTAAGGAGCAGATAGATACTGGGCATGTCACATCCATTTTGAATCTCCACGCTGTACTGTGTGCACAATGCAGGAACTATGCTTTTAGCTTCCTTTTATATTAACCTGTGGGCTTAACAGACAGCACAAGAAACATCAGCCACATGTCACATAAGCACATATTCCAATTTCTAGAATACTTGTGGCTGGTACATATTTAAAAGTGCTGCGCAGACATAAACAGGGATCTGCAAATTTTGACCAGCCTTCTTAGCCAACCAAATATCTCTGGTTGCTAGGTCACTCCTCCTCCCCAAGGAGCAGGATCTTGCCCGTGACTTCATGCTATGCCTTTGAAACCTTGTGCAATGAAAGACAATGTCCTGTTCCACTCACTTGGTCGAAAGGCTGGAATTGTCACCCTCGGGGTCCCTTCCAACTGTGCAATTTCATGATTCTATAAGAGCAGAACTGCCAAATACTAAAAACACAATCACTTGTTCTCAAAGGATTCTTATCCCCTGCTATCTCTTACTGGCTGCCTCACAAACAACAGATTTCTCACAAGCAATTACAGTTGCCCAGTTTTAGCACACTTACCTGAAACACAGTCAACAACTACAAGAGCACCATCAGTGACACGAAGTGCTGCTGTGACTTCAGAGGAGAAATCCACATGCCCAGGGGAGTCGATTAAATTAATGAGAAAGCCAGAGCCATCTTTGGATTGTTTGATGAAGGCTAAATCATTTTCTGAGAGCTCGTAGTAGAGAGAAATGGCCCTACAAAAGAGATGGAGGGTTTCCCCAAAATCTATTTACATTTATGCATAGTTTCTATAAACACCACAGCTGGGGGTTGAGGCACTTTGAACTTGAGGCATTGAGGCTCGAGGTACCGTATTTTTCGCTCTATAAGACGCACCAGACCATAAGATGCACCTAGTTTTTGGAGGAGGAAAACAAGAAAAAAAATATATTCTGAATCTCAGAAGCCAGAACAGCAAGAGGGATTGCTGCACAGCAAAAGCAGCAATCCCTCTTGCTGTTCTGGCTTCTAGGATAGCTGCGCAGCCTGCATTCGCTCCATACATTTCCCCTTACTTTTTAGGAGGGAAAAAGTGAGTCTTATAGAGCAAAAAATACGGTATGTCCCAAGAAGGGGAAACTTGGAGGCAGTCGTACAGATGGTGTTGGATTCCAACTTGCATCAGCCACAAACAAGCATGGCTACTGGCCAGGGTTGGTGGAACTGGAAGTCCAGTTTTAAGAACTATCTTGAATTCCTCATCCTGCCCTACATGCATTAAGACTAGCTAAGGAGGCACTGCACAGGGTCCCTGCATTTGTGAAAGTGCAGGTAGCAGAGACTAGATCTGTCTCTGTGATGGTTGCATCCCCTCACTGGATTCCTTCCTTTGGAGAGCTGCATCTGGTCAACTCTCTTGAGAGTTTTCAGAGGGCAATGAAAGCATTCAGTTTCCTGGCACAGCCAACGGGATATTGGTTTTATGTTTTTAACGTCTTGGTTTTCAGCTGCTTACGAATGAGATTTAAAAACTCATTTCATTGTTAATTTTGCAAAAATATTAAGGCTGCCACAAGAACAACTTCCTGGAGATGTGGGATATAAATATTAATTAGATCCAAATTAAACCAAGTACAGTGGAACCTCGTGTTACGGACGGGATCCGTTCTGGAGGCCCATCCGTAACACGAAACTGACGCAAGCCGAAGTGCTGCGTCTGTGCGCATGCGCGAAGCACGATTCAGAGCTTATGCGCATGCGGCAAAACTCAAGAAGTAACCTGTTCCGGTACTTCCAGATTGCCATGGGACGCAACACGAAAACACGTAGCCTGAAGAGGATGCAACATGAGGTATGACTGTATACTGAAATTGCTGAGTTGAAGGGGGGGGGGGTTTACATTGGATAACATATGGATTCAAGGTCAATACAATGAGCCTGAAACTGTAGCCTTCATTTTTCCTATACACTAAAGGTAAAGAGACCTCTGACCATTAGGTCCAGTGGTGACCGACTCTGGGGTTGTGGCGCTCATCTCGCTTTATTGGCCAAGGGAGCCGGCGTATGGCTTCTGGGTCGTTTGGCTAGCATGACTAAGCCGCTTCTGACAAACCAGAGCAGCGCACAGAAATGCCGTTTTACCTTCCCGCTGGAGCGGTACCTATTTATCTACTTTGACGTGCTTTTGAACTGCTACGTTGGCAGGAGCAGGGACCAAGCAAAGGGAGCTCACCCCATCGCGGGGATTCGAACCGCCGACCTTCTGATCGGCAAGTCCTAGGCTCTGTGGTTTAACCCACAGCGCCACCCGTGTCATTACATACATGTAATTCTGTGCCAAAATCATTATGATTTGTATCAGTAACTCTGGCTCCTGATGTTTATGGGGTGTGTGTGTGTGTGTGTGTGTGTGTGTGTATGTATGTACACTAAGGATCACACTCCACACATCTTCTGCCACAATAAACCTGTTAATCTCTAAGTCGCCCCAAGACTCCTTATGGTATTTATTGTAACAGACAGGCAAGGAATCCAACCCTTCTGTAGTTTCTTGATTTTTTTTTTTTTAATAAGAGCAATAATAAGAAAAACCCAACAACCATCATTTCAATTTGCACAATTAAATCAGTTAAGAGGAAAACAACTGAACTAGACCCAGTTTAAGCCCATTGTCTTAAAACACACCATTTGCAGATGGCTTGTGCTTTACAACAATACTCACGTAGACTTGATTGTGATGCATCTTTCCTGCTCATCTTTCCGTGTGTCAGTAAATCGTGTTTCGCCAGCTCTGGCTGAAGCTATGATACCTGCTTTACACACCAATGAATCTGTAAGCGTGGACTTGCCATGGTCAACATGAGCAATCACAGACATGTTCCTGATGTTGGACTTTTTGTCCATGATCGCACGGATCTGGTCTATTGTGAAATTCACCTGAGCGGGAAAAGGAAAGAAAGAAAACAAAACTAAGCCTTTCCCCCTACAAAGACAGAAAACACATGCCACCGAATTAACAGCAGAGGACAAAGGGGAAGTTTAAGTGCCTTGACTTGTCCTCTACACTGAGCAAAGCTACTAGGATCAGAGGGCAGCCACAGAGGACCAAAAAAGGTGCCCAAGTGACTTTGCTCTTTTCCCTGTTATGAGCATGGTAGGGCAGGCAACAATCCGTATGT
This sequence comes from Podarcis tiliguerta, assembly GCF_965153285.1. Classification (NCBI taxonomy): domain Eukaryota; kingdom Metazoa; phylum Chordata; class Lepidosauria; order Squamata; family Lacertidae; genus Podarcis; species Podarcis tiliguerta. Next base: position 54,748,751 of record NC_139544.1, read on the forward strand.
ATGGTAGTGAGTCGCAGGGGTTGGAACAGCAGCCTGGGGTTTTTCCCCCCAGACAAAGACCTACATTGAAGTCCAGCTTTGCTGCACAGGACATACTTTTCCTTTCTCATTTTTTTTCTAAATCCACAGACCCTTCTTTCTGTTCTGATGCTTCTGGGAAACGTTGGGGGCCTGCTGAGTCCTAGGGGTAGTATAAAAAGGTAAAGGTACCCCTGCCCGTACAGGCCAGTCTTGACAGACTCTAGGGTTGTGTGCCCATCTCACTCAAAGAGGCCGAGGGCCAGCGCTGTCCAAAGACACTTCCGGGTCACGTGGCCAGCGTGACATCGCTGCTCTGGCGAGCCAGAGTCGCACACGGAAACGCCGTTTACCTTCCCGCTAGTAAGCGGTCCCTATTTATCTACTTGCACCCAAAAGTGCTTTTGAACTGCTAGGTTGGCAGGCGCTGGGACCGAACAACGGGAGCGCACCCCGCCGCGGGGATTCGAACCGCCGGCCTCTTGATCGGCAAGCCCTAGGCGCTGAGGATTTAACCCACAGCGCCACCCGCATCCCAAGGGGTAGTATACCTCCCACAAAACTGGAAAGCAGAATTGCAAGATCTTACAAAGGATAAAACGAGCCTGTGCCCTGACAGTGGTCTTCACCATGGTTGGTTGAGCACCATACAACTAGCTAGAAGCAAGAAGGAAGGATGAAGCAGTATAGGGACTTCGCGTTACAGCCTTTGGACAGTACCCCCTTGCCCAGTTTGCTGCCTTGGCTAGTAGCAGTCCCTTTGAGGACTGGCAAGCCTGCCCATACCAAATGGCTTGTCAGAATCAGGTGTGCCAAATCAGCATATTTGGCCTTTTAAAAAAAACAACCATATGGGAATGTCCTATAATAAAGTCCTGCTAGGAAGCTGTTTTACTAGAAATGAGGAAAATCCTTGGTTATGGCCTCCCAATAAAGATTCTGAAATGGTAGTCTTCCTATTAATGGCAGCTAGGATGAGAATTTGCCCCAACTGGGGAAAAACCTAAACCACCTTTTAAGGTGTGGAAAATGGGCTATATGGTCAAACAATGAACTTAAGAGGAAGAGAAGGCAGATAGAAATATGGTAAGTTTGTAGAAAATTGGAGTCAGTCTGTTTTTATTAGAATAACAAAACCCAAAATTTGATCAATTGGGAATATATGATATATACGACAAAAAAACTTATCATTTGGATATGTGATTAGTATTACTGTTGTATTTAGCATACAGTTGTTTATTGTTTCTATTATTCAACGCACATTCAATACGCATCCCAAAAAGAAACCAAAAGTCCTCTGTCTGGAAGAACCCCAACAAATTACGAAGGAATAAATACAGCTAAAGTTCATTTGAAGGGTAAACCTTTCCAGACAAAACACCTGGCAAGTCCTGGTGTTGTTTACTGGCTGCAATCCTAAGGACACGTACCTGGGAGGAAGTCCCATTGAACTCACTAGGATTTCCTTAAAGACACACACAGGATCAGGCTACATAAGCATAATCCAGAAATGTCTCTAGGCCAGGTCACCTCAGCCATGACAGCTATGTGCCTCAAGGAAGCAACTTTCTCTTAGACAGAACTCCCTTCCCTATCAGAGATCAGGCTGGCTTACCCTTAAATGATTGTTGTGCTTTGAAGCCCTTTAATGCATTATACCAGGAATACCCAACGTGGTGCTCTCCAGATCGAGTGGACTACAACTCCCATCACTCCCAGTCAGAATGGTCAGCAGCCCAGGTTGATGGGAGTTACAGTACAAAATGTTTTATATTCTTTTCTAGAGGGCACCACACTGGCTACTCCTGCCCTATACAACGAAGGAGTGCAGTCCTACAGTCTCCCCGCCAATGATGAAAGCTGAATCGCGGTTCTGTTTCCTTAAATATGCTTGCTACATTCTGCTGCTATTTTAAGCCACGGGGGGGGGGGGGTAGGATGAAAGGTAAGAAAGCCAAATAAATAAATAAAAGCACCCCTGAAAACCCATTCTTGCAGTGCCTGCTGCAGTATGTGGGTGTCCACCTGGAAGACACAGCTGATCTTCCGAGGGCACCTTACGGAATGAACACAAAACAGCAGTGATGAAAGGCATTTGTTTTTTAAAAAACAGTCTTTTCCTTTCATTATCTCAGATTCTGCCACTCCTTAAAACTGCCTCGCGCGCTGTTTCACTGCATTCTGGGGCACCAAAAACCACCGCAATGAATATGCAGCACAGTTCTCTATCACGCACACAGGGAAGAAGTGTGTGTATACAAACACACACTCACACAAGAGTCCCTTGCTACCTGAACAATGGAGCCAGGGAGAAAAACATTTCCAAGGAGAAAGCACAGGGCGCCCAGATCTCCAAACAAACATACCCACTTCTCCTTTTCTGTGGCTGTCAAAAAATAAATAAAATGACCAGGACACGAAAATGTAAATAAACCTCCTTTCCTGCTGCTGTCAAAAAATGACCCAAACAATAAAAGGTAAATAAACCACCTTTCGTTATATGGGCAGATATAAATAAGCAGGCAAGAGGCTTCAATCTCTTCCCGTTATAAAAGAAAACCTTTATTATTGGTATTATTAATGTTATATACAAGAACGTGAGAGCGAAGGAAATCCTCTTTAGAGGGCATAACAGGACAGTTACACAATAGACCTCAGGCTCTCAGCAAGGGGTGTGTGTGACAAGTATTATTATTATTATTATTATTATTATTATTATTATTATTGCAAGTTTTGGGATATTGCATAAATTCCACCTCTGAGCCAAGGCTCTTGCAAACATGGATCATCTCAACCAGCTTTTAGGGCATCCCCGTCTTTATACATTCACCCCCCACCTCCAGAATAAAAAATTACCCCCGGGTAAGCTCCTAAATTCGCATTATGGGTTATTGGGGGGGTGGGGGGAGTCGAGAGAAGCCACCCCAATAAAGCTTTCATTCGGCTTGCGAAATATAAGGAGGTCCTACGTGGCCCCTTTTCTGCCCCCCGCCTAACCCAGCGCCCCCTTTCTCCCCACTGGCATCAACCCAGCAGGTGCGCCCTGAGGGGGGGCTTGAGAATGGCGTCACCCCCCTCGCCTCGCCAGCAGCTGCCCCTAAAAGAAAATGGTCGCCGCCGGTGTGATGGGGACGGGGTGGGGGCGGTTGGAAGAAGGGCCCGTGGCGGGGACGGAGGGCGCCCGCGTCGCGAAACGGAGCCTGGGGGACGTCCCCGGGCCTCCCCGCTCGGGGTATCGAGCCTTCCCGTCCCGGGAACCGCTCACCATTTCGGCGGATGGCTCCGGATAGTCCCGCTCCCTCCTCCCCCGTCCAGGAATCGCCGCCGCCGCCGCCTCAGCCGAAGACGGTGGTGGGCTGGGGGGTGTAAGAAAAGCACAGACTCCTAGAACGGACCCTCCGAGCGGGGCGGCCTTCTTGCCTGCGAAGCGGCGTCTATGACCCGCAGCCTCTCGCGCTCGGTTCTGTGAGGGAGGGGCACCCGGCGTTGCCATGGCGCCGGAGCAGCGCAGTCCTCCAGGGCCTTGTTTTCTTTCCTCGCAAAGCCCACCACCCTTTTTTCCCGTGGGCATCTTCGCTTAGACCTCAGCCCTAACTTGTCAATGCACGCTCCCCCGCATCGTTGTGCACGTGAAAGCAGGTGCACACCCTGGCGTGCGTTGAAGCAAGTGATGTTAGGGACATAGGAAGCTCCCTGTTAATGACTGTTCATAGCACCGTGGAATTGTAAAGTTGGAAGGGACCCTGAGGGTCATCTAGTCAACCCCCTGCCATGCTGGAATCTTTTGCCCACAAGGGGTCTCAAACCCATGACCTTGAGATTAAGAGTCTTGCGTTCTGCTGGCTGAGCTACCCCAGCAGAACCGCAGTACATAGCTGTCAACTTTTCCCTTTTCTTGCGAGGAATCCTATTCGGAATAAGGGAATTTCCCTTAAAAAAAGGTAAACGTTGACAGCTATGCCATAGAATTGTAAGAGTTTGGAAGGGACCCTGAGGATCGTCTAGCTCAACCCCGTGCAATGCAGGAATCTCAACTAGATCATGTAGGACAGATGACTATTCAACCTCTGCTTAAAAACTTTCAAGGAAGGGGAGTCCACAACCTCCCAAGGGAGACCATTCCACTGTCAAACAGCTGTCATTGTCAGAAAGCTTTTTCCTGTTTTTTGGTCCAAATCTCCTTTCTTGTAACTTGAAGCCATTGGTTCGAATTCTACCCTCCGGAGCAGGAGAAAACAAGCTTGGTTCATCTTCCATGGAACACTGCTTTAAGTATTTGAAGACAGCTATCGTATCTCCTCTTTTCCAGGCTAAACATAACCCAGTGCTTTCTTTTCTGGGGGTAATCAAGTGTACGCTGTACCAGCACCGTTTTTTCTAGAAGAAAAGCCCTGAACATACCCCCTACCGTTCCTTGTAAGGCCTGGTTTCCAGACCTTTAAACATCTTAGTTACCATCCACTCTGCACGTGTTCCAGCTTGTCAATACCCTTCTTACATTGTGGTGCCCAGAACTGGACACAGGACTCCAGGTGGGGTCTTACCAAGGCAGAACAGAGTGGTACCATGACTTCCCTTGACTTGGACGCTGTATTTCTGTTTTGCCAGGCAAAAGCATTCCTCTTCTCCCAGGTCTTGGGCTAATTAAACAATCTATGGTCTTTTAAACTTTGGGGAGAGTTATTTTTTTGTTACAGTTGCATGCCACCCCAACCTCTTGCGTGGTGCAAGATTCCAGCAATTTCAAGCAGTCATTCAGGGTTTGTGTTTCCTTTGGAATGAGGCACAGAGGAGACTTGGGTGTCTTTATGATATATAGTTTATTTACACATGTCTACAACCTGAGCCTTTGATGGAGGGGTTCACAGCACTAACACCCTAAGAGGGTCTTGCTTCACCCATAGCCACAACTTGGGCTTCAAATAGACATCAGGCATTGCTCTCCCCATCACAGGCTTCTAGCTTTCACACACCCAACTCAGATCTGGCCTAATTTCAACTGGTGGATTGGACTCAGAATGTACCAGGTGATTGTCAGGAATTATTATCATGATTTCATCTAGGACTTGCTTCCTAAGACACACCTCCAAGTGATTTCACAATGCAGTGAAAACATACACGAAACAATTCCATATATAAAAACAAACTCGGATCCCACACAGGTAGAAGCAGGGATGAAAATGCCCACTTAAAAGGCTTGTTGAAAGAGAAGAGTCTTGAACCAGTGGCAAAAAGACTGTAAGGTAAAGGTACCCCTGACCATTAGGTCCAGTCGCGGACGACTCTGGCATTGCGCGCTCATCTCGCTCTATAGGCCAAGGGAGCCGGTGTTTTTCCGCAGACAGCTCAGCTTCCAGGTCATGTGGTCAGCATGATTAAGCCGCTTCTGGTGAACCAGAGCAGTGCACGGAAACACTGTTTACCTTCCCGCCAGAGCGGTACCTATTTATCTACTTGCACTTTGACGTGCTTTTGAACTGCTAGGTGGGCAGAAACAGGGACCGAGCAACGGGAGCTCAGCCCTTGCGGGGATTCGAACTGCCGACCTTCTGATCGGCAAGTCCTAGGCTCTGTGGTTTAGACCGCAGCGCCACCCACGTCCCCCTAAAAAGACTGTAAAGACTTGCAAAACACTATGCAAAACTGGGGCACTTGATGGCCCCTAGTCATGGGAGGTTTTTGAGATAAGTGTCTGACCCAAGGGCTGGATCCAGTTCCCCATCTCTGCTGTAGTTGTTGGACACCTGTAGAGAGCAAAAGGAGACTCAGGCTGCATTTACACCATATATTTAAAGCACCCACCCACCCAATAATTCTGGAAACTGCAGTTTGTGTTCACATCTTCAGAAACATCAACTAGCCATGATCAGCAACTGGAAGGAAAGGCATGCTTGCTGGACCTGGATGTTTGATACTTCTTTCCCAGTGACAATTGGGTGCATAATACTTTCCCCCACCCCAGTGGCAATAACAAAGATGTTGCAGGAATTTATGTATAGTTTGGGGGGAGGTTGCCCCTCCAGCAGATATCATGCACATGCAGCCCACTACCAAAATCAGAACAATCACTTTTGTGATTTGTCCCCACAAAACACTTCATCACAGTTTCTTCCTATGTATTCAAAGGGCCTTTGCTCCACAATACCAAATGTAACAATTCACTGATAAATGTATCTATGTACTGGCTCACAAAGAAAACTTCAGAAATTCATATAGACATGTGAGCTCAGCTACTCAGCAGCCCCTCTGCCTGAGTGATAATTCCTGCCATCCTGATACCTGAGTGCCAGACAGGTAGCCATTCCAGAAAGAACAAACCCAGATGAAGACCAAAGGGTGTGATTAACTTGGCTGGGAAACAGGGAAATGTAAATATATTTTTTTGTTCCACTTGATGGGTGTTTGGTGGAGGGCAAGGAGAACCATGGGGCAGGGTCCAGGATGCTCAGATTACTGCCACCAAACCTCCCCTTTCAGGATGTATTAGTGATGTAGTTTTGGGGGGTTTAACATGGGGATTAGCAGCTAATAAAAGTTTGGGGGCTCTTTTGCTTGGGGCTTCCATCTTGTTCCACCTTGTGGCAGGTGGGAGTCCTGTTGCGACAGTCTTCAATAAAGACCAAGCCTACTGGCTGCTGTTTTGCTCTGGTATTCCTGGCTGATCTCCTTGTTTTTTGTCCAAGGGAGCCCTCAGATTTCTCCGTTAACAAAGAGAACTAGCTTACCCAGGGGCTTCAGGAACACTGCGGCAATTTTAAAAGTCCCATGCATTCATTCTCCATGTGCTGCTTATGGACTGCAGAGGCAAATTCAGAGACAACCTTGCTTTGCGCTCAACTCTTGAAGCATTTTTAAAGACGGCTGTGAAGCCAGCAGAGGGTGCACAAGGCACACCAGTCCTTTGATCTACTTTGATCTTGGAGAGTTTGTTTGCTGTATTTACATCACTGTCAACAGACCTGATAACTAAAGATGCAGTTGCCAGTCTAGCAGTGGATAAGTTCTGCAATGCCTATGCAAAAGCTAAGTGAGTTTTCCAGCCCCGCTGTTAGAGATACAACCCCAGTTGCTAACTCTGGACCCATATCTACTCTTGAAGTATTATGGGGGGCACCCCACCAGTGGCGTAGTGTGGGGGGTGCAGGGGGGGCCGGCCGCACCGGGCGCAACATCTGGGGGGGGTGCTCGCACTCGCAGCTCTCTGCCCCTAACTGGCTCACTCACTCTCTCTCACTGCAGTGCTGGCTGTGCGAATCCGATCCGAGCCGCCGGGTCGCTGCCCACTGTGGAGGGGAGGGTGCCAGGCGTGCGGTGCGGTGCGGAGAGAGAGTGAGGGACTATCTGGGGGAGGGACAGTGCAGCGAGGGGGGCGCGCAAATTACTTGCCTTGCCTGGGTTAGGGGGCGCAAATTACTTGCCTTGCCCCGGGTGCTGACAACCCACGCTACGCCACTGCACCCCACCCTCATAAATACATTGTTTCTGTGGTTTTTATTTTACAGTAATGCTATATTTTTGGCAGACTTTGATGGCAATCATGCAAAGCCGAGAGGCTTTTAATTTTAATTCTACTGGATCTGACTTTTATTCAGACTCCGTGGAAAAGCAAATGATCTATGTGTGTTTTCTATCTGCTGGGGAGCATGGCAACATGATGCTGGACAGTGGGGGGAGAAATAACAATAGGGGGTGATGCCCACAATTCTTCCCCCAAATTCTAAAAGTGCCCACAAGTCCCATTAAGTTTGGCAATCCCTTTCACTAACAGAAAACTGGATTCTGTGAGTGCCAGACCTTGGCAAAAATGACACTATCCACGCACAAGTGAGAGGCATGCTCAGGGGAAACCCAAAGGTTTGCTGGTGTACAATTGTGGGTTTTTTTGTTATAGAGGGCTTTATGTGAGGATCACTAGGCACAACATGTTGATTGTTGGGGTGTGTGGAATGGAATATCCAGGAAGGGGGCATGGCTGGCTGCCTGGCACCCTAATCAGGAATACAGTGGTACCTTGGTTTAAGAACAGCTTAGTTTATGAGCAACTTGGATTAAGAATGCTGCAAACCCGGAAGTACAGTGGTACCTCGGGTTAAGTACTTAATTCGTTCCAGAGGTCCGTTCTTAATCTGAAATTGTTCTTAACCTGAGGTACCACTTTAGCTAATGGGGGCCGCACCACCAGAGCACGATTTCTGTTCTCATCCTGAAGCAAAGTTCTTAACCCGAGGTACTATTTCTAGGTTAGCGGAGTCTGTAACCAGAAGTGTATGTAACCCGAGGTGCCACTGTAGGTGGTTTAGTTTGTGAACTTTGCCTTGGAATAAGAACATGTTCCGCTTCCTGTTGAGTGTGTTCCATTTGTAAATTGAGTCCCCCGCTGCTATGGGGAAGCACGCCTTGGTTTAAGAACGCTTTGGTTTAAGAACGGACTTCTGTAACAGATTAAGTTCGTAAACCAAGGTACCACTGTACTCCAAAAGGCAACATTTTGTTGCAGGTTCCAGTCATCACCATCATTTGGTACTGGGAAGCACTGCTGCCTCCAACAAACTATGGATTTGTTCAATCCTCTTTTTAAGTTGGTGGCATCCTAGCTTTTCATGCAGAAAATTGGTAGCTCGGACTTAAGCAAAACATTATTTAACCTGAATCTGCCATAGAATCATAGAGTGGAAAGGACCCAAAGGTCATCTAGCCCAACCCCCGGCAATGCAAGAATCTTTTTTTTTATGTTTAAAATAATATTTATTAAATGTTTAATAGTTACAAAAAGAAAAAGAATAAAGAAGAAAAGAAGAAACAATAAAAAATTTAACAGACAATACATCAAAAATAAAAATAAAAAACAATACCACAGAACAACAAGAAAAAACTAAAACATTTAAAAACACATCCAAATTTCATTTCTTTATCTTTCATTTACTTGTTTCCTCGACTTCCTTGCACCTCCCTTTTTTGTATTCTAGTTCAAATTAGCTGGTTCAACAAATCCTTTCCCTCTTTCTCAATTTTTGTTCTATAATTTATCCTAACACAGTTTAACTTTAAATTTTCCACTTTAGCGCATTAACAATTAATTTTTGTATAATTCTTAATAACACTTCTGCTAAAACCATGTAACTTCATTGCAATATTCTTCTAACATTCACTAATTTTGCAATATTTCTGTAAATATACTTTATTTTTTTCCCATTCTTCTTCCATCGGGCAATGCAAGAATCTCCACTAAAGCATCCGTGAAAGGTGGCCACCTACCCTCTGCTTAATGACACAACTCAGATTTCCCCCCTGTAAATAACAAACAAAAAAGAGCTTCGACTGGTGCCTTCTCCCCAGCCTCTCCATGGTTCGCTTGCCTACTGAATCAGCACAAGGGTTCCTTTCTTCCAGATCACAGCAGCCCTGTTCTAACATATTTTTTAATTAACATTCCGTGCAGGAATGCACTTTATTTCTTGTAAACAACTATACATCAAGAAGACCCAGAGTGACTAGCACTGGCCGTAGCTTTTCAGTTGCTGCTCAGGCAGCTGGCAGCTGTTCGTCTCCTCCTTCTGTTGGTCTTGTAGAAACACATGCTTCCAGACAGGGAAATGATCCACTGGATAACATGGCTGCATTTGTTCATCGACCATCAGACGTGCCTTTGGCCCCATCTCCACTATACGTTTAAAGCACTATGATCCCACTTTAAATGTTCAAAATCAATAGGCAGGGAGTTCCGGAGTGTAGATGCTGCCATGATGAAATATCCATTGAGTACAAGGGCAGAACAGATGTTATGTGGCTCTTGTAATAGTGCCAATGCTCCAGATCTAAGCAAAACAAAATGACATAGACCCTAAGCTGCGAACAAGGCTGTCATGTTAAGCTAGGGTTGGCACATCAGGAGAATCCCAAACCCTAAGATTTCAGGGCCCAAATCGGAGACCTAGGGGTGACCCCTGGTGATATCACAGAATTGACAGATGGCCATCCAACCTCTGATAACACATAACACCGGTCTTGAAAGACCTACCACTGGCTCCCAGTATGTTTATGAGCACAATTCAAAGTGTTGGTGCTGACCTTTAAAGCCCTAAACGGCCTCGGTCCAGTATACCTGAAGGAGCGTCTCCACCCCCATCATTCTGCCCGGACACTGAGGTCCAGCTCCAAAGGCCTTCTGGCGCTTCCCTCACTGTGAGAAGCCAAGTTACAGGGAAGCAGGCAGAGGGCCTTCTCGGTAGTGGCACCCGTCCTGTGGAACGCCCTCCCACCAGATGTCAAAGAGAAAAACAACTGCCAGACTTTTAGAAGACATCTGAAGGCAGCCCTGTTTAGGGAAGCTTTTAATGTTTAACAGATTATTGTACAGTGGTACCTCGGGTTAAGTACTTAATTTGTTCTGGAGGTCCGTTCTTAACCTGAAACTGTTCTTAACCTGAAGCACCACTTTAGCTAATGGGGCTTCCTGCTGAACCCGCGCCGCCGGAGCACGATTTCTGTTCTTATCCTGAAGCAAAGTTCTTAACCCGAGGTACTATTTCTGGGTTAGCAGAGTCTGTAACCTGAAGCATATGCAAACTGAAGTGTATGTAACCTGAGGTACCACTGTATTTTAATATTCTGTTGGGAGCCGCCCAGAGTGGCTGGGGAAACCCAGCCAGATGGGCGAGGTATGTATGTATGTATGTATGTATGTATGAATAAATAAATAATCTCCAAGGAAGGAGAGTTCACCACCTCCCGAGGGAGACCGTTCCACAGTTGAACAGCTCTTACTGTCAGAAAGTTCTTCCTGATGTTGAATCGGAATCTCCTTTCTTGTAGCTTGGTTTGGGTCCTACCCTCTGAAGCAGGAGAAAACAAGCTTGCTCCATTTCCCAGATATTTGAAGATGGCGATCATATCTCCTCTCAGTCTCCACTTCTCCATGCTAAACACACCCAGCTCCCTCAACTGTTCCTCATAAGGCTTGGTTTCCAGACCTCTGATCATCTTAGTCGCCCTCCTCTGCACCTGCTGCAGTTTCTAAATATCCTTCTTAAATTGTGGTGCCCAGAATTGGACACAGTATTCCAGGTGTGGTCTGATCAAGGCAGAACAAAGTGGTACCATGTCATGTCATGGGGTCAACCCTGGTGATTCTTCCTCTGCACTCGCTCTCACCACTGAGCCTTGGAGATGGAGATCAGTTGGAAGCAGGGGGGAGACTCCCCCCAGAGAGTCTATGCAATGATTTGCACCCAACTCCTGCTGGGCTGAAGTTTGCAAGATGCGTGCATAGTTCTCTCTCCCCCCCCCCCTTTTTAATGCACTCTCATCCACCTGGAGATTCAAGCCCTCACTGGAGGGGACAGGGCAAACCTTGAAATTTCAGGTCAGCCCTGGAGGTCTATGTGCTAAGCTTCCTTTGGTTGCAATTCCCCTGTTTCCTCATAGCCTGCAATTCCTAGGGTCTCTTTCCAGATAGTATAGAAAAATTATGTGCCGATACCAGGTGCAAGGAAGGGAACATGCTAAAGTCTGCAGGCCTTGGGTTGATTTTTCCTCCAGGAACTCTTGTTAATTTGAAACACAAACAGCGCAATACATTTTCTTAATTAGGAACTAGCAATTAGCACTGGAGGAAATTGAGCCTTAATTGAGTTTTTGCCTGTGAAACTTTTAATAGGCTCTTAAAATGTGACACCTAGAAACTTTAATTTCCATTTTGGGCAGTAAATAGAGGTTACTCCTATTTTAGGCTCCACCAGCAACTCATTAACAAAAGGGAGTGTGTTTCTGTGCTCCAGAAGCTGTGTCAATGCAATGTCATACCTTTGGCCTAGAAATGATATTCCTTTAAAGAAATGGCTTTTTTGTTGTTGGGGAGGGAGGTAATGCAACCATTCCGTGGGATTATATTGTTACAAGTTTAGGTTGGTCATTCTAGATGATGCCTTGAGTTCCCCTTCTAGTTCAGCTGCTGCAAGCAATCTTTCCTTCAGCACAGGGATCAAGCAGTCTGCATATTTTACAAAGTGCTCTCAAAGTGATCAGCAGTTTTACAGGCCACAAAATCTTGCTTCACCAGCCTATTTGGTACATTTGTTTTGTTTATTGAACACTCAGGGTGGGGGAGTGGAAGGGGAATGCCTGCCTGGCAAAATTCCACTGGAAGCTGGCTGGCAACTCCTGGCTCAATAAGTGCAAATTATCAGACCTTCCGCTTCTGTTAAACTGCACACACAAGAGGGAAGTTTTTATTCTGCAGCAAATGGCACATTGCTTATGAAGCAATCATTTCTGAGAGGAGCTGGTGAGCCTGGCCACTGTAGAAGCCTGTACAATTTTGGGCACCCAGATGTTGGGGGAACTTTTGCACTGATATCATTGTTCCTAGAGCTGTATTGACATCCTTTTACTCAGGGGTCAGCAACCTAAGGCCCATGGGCCACAAGCGGCCCATGGAGGTCGTTTAACCGGCCCACGGACCCCCGCCGCCCGCTCGGTTGGCTCACGTGCGCAGAGCAGAGTGGGGACCGCCTTCCGTGACGCTGACCCGCTTCTCATTGGCTGCAGGAAGCTTCTGCAGCCAATGGGAAGCTGTGCACGCCTCCTGAGAGCCAGTGTGGTGTAGTGGTTGAGCGGTGGACTCGTAATCTGGTGAACCGGGTTCGATTCCCCGCTCCTCCACATGCAGCTGCTGGGTGACCTTGGGCTAGTCACACTTCTCTGAAGTTTCTCAGCCCCACTCACCTCACAGAGTGTTTGTTGTGGGGGAGGAAGGGAAAGGAGATTGTTAGCCGCTTTCAGACTCCTTAGGGTAGTGATAAAGCGGGATATCAAATCCAAACTCTTCTTCTTCCTCCTCTGCGTTTGCGCATATGAGTGCATGTGTGTGTGCACTCTGGCCCACCGCGGCATCTGCAGGACCGTGAACTGGCCCAAGCCACAAAAACTTTGCTGACCTCTTTTACTTAACCGCAAGAGCTCCAGTCTTTTCAGTCATGCAGAATTTCCCCACCACGCAGAACGGAAGGCTGTATTTTCTCTCTCTCTTTTACAGTGGTACCTTGGGTTACATATGCTTCAGGTTACAGACTCCACTAACCAGAAATAGTACCTCGGGTTAAGAACTTTGCTTGGATGAGAACAGAAATTGTGCGGTGGCAGCGAGAGGCCCCATTAGCTAAAGTGGTACCTCAGGTTAAAAACAGTTTCAGGTTAAGAACGGACCTCCGGAACGAATTAAGTACTTAACCCGAGGTACCACGGTATAGCAAGAAAATGTTGTCAGAACAGCAGCTTGGAAGAAACCCCCCCAGGGCACACCTGACACCAGGGGCAACAAACATGTGGTAGGGAGGGGCAGTGCTGCTCTGACAATGCTGTCTCCTTATATGTTGACCACACTTCAGCATGACCAAGAGACAGGTGGGGTTGTACACATCATTATGCACCATTCAAATCTCTTGAGTGGTGAGAGGTGTTATGTACTGAAGTTCTCACCCTGGGCCACAAGGGGGATACTGTAGATAGTTATGCAAATGAAGGATTGAAAGTGACGTTCAGTGATTGGATAGTTTTAGAAAGTTGTTACAGTAACGTGGTACTGGAGCTCTACATAAGCAGGTTGACTGAGCCCTTCAGTTCAGTTCTGTCCTGGCTTGTGAATAAACAAGAGCTGTTTGAAGAATCGCTCTGTTGTCTGATATGTTCACCCACAACTTAACAAGAGGCTCTGGGGATTCCGAGCTTTCGGTTTCCATGGAATGAAGGTTAGCAGAGACTGTGATGTCTTTAGGGCATTTGGTTCTATTTACACATAAACGCAACCTGGGCACAGGATGGAGGGGCTCACGGCATTAACACCCCAACCGATCTTGCTTCGGCACTGAATGGATTTTATTATTTCGGTCACAGACCAGTTTCAGCCCACATACAATATCAAAGAAGTCATAAAACACGATAGGGATACATTTGAATTTGCAATTAGGTATAACAGGGACAATACAGATACAGCAACAGTTAAAAAATATATAAATTAAAACTTAGTCACTAACATATAACCTAAAATTATCATTTAAGGCCTTAATCATTATGATAGCACAGCTTGTTCCCTAAGTTTTATGGCAACTGTACAGAATTTGGCTACCCTTAATGTGATCTCTGGATCATAGAATCATAGAATCATAGAGCTGGAAGAGACCACAAGGGCCATCGAGTCCAACCCCCTGCCAAGCAGGAAACACCATCAGAGCACTCCTGACATATGGTTGTCAAGCCTCTGCTTAAAGACCTCCAAAGAAGGAGACTCCACCACACTCCTTGGCAGCAAATTCCACTGTCGAACAGCTCTTACTGTCAGGAAGTTCTTCCTAATGTTTAGGTGGAATCTTCTTTCTTGTAGTTTGGATCCATTGCTCTGTGTCTGCTTCTCTGGAGCAGCAGAAAACAACCTTTCTCCCTCCTCTATGTGACATCCTTGTCCTCTACCAGGGATTTTAGACATTGAAGTTCAGATTAATTTGGAGATTTTTGCATAGCAGGGGTAATAAATACCGAGCGTATATCCCCATAGAAACGGCAGCGTAACAAGGCATGAGAGACAGTTTCTACCTCCATCAAGCCGCAGGGGCAGACTTGTTCCGCGTATGGTTTACCCTTGAATCTGCCCTGCAATAAGGCAGATGGCAGCACGTTGAATCTAGCGAGGGTAAATGACCGTCTGTATTTAGGTATTTGTAATTTTGACAAATAATTTGCTGGGGTAAATCCTCTCCCATTATCTTTTATTGCTGGGTGTTTACTGCTTCGGCATTGGTCATAGCTTGGGATCCAGCACAGGTCAAGTAGGTCTCTTGTGTCTCCAGCTTCCAAGCTGCTTCCTGCTCAGAACTCTCACACACAGCTCTGCCTGTTGTTCTCTCACCTCACAGCTGGGTGAGGAGGGGCAGATGAAAGGCCCATTAGCCCTGAGGACACCAACACTTAGTTGTAGCTCTTGCAACCTAGCTTATTCTTTTGAGATGCTGATGAGGGTACTTAAGTGGCCAGCTAAGGCTTTTGTCTTACAAAGAGGCTTGACTGTCTAACCCTGCAACGGGTCACCTCCAGACTGGATTATTGTAACTCACTCTACGTGGGGCTGCCCTTGAAGCTGAGCCAGAAACTCCAGCGGGTGCAGAATGCCACGGCGAGGCTCCTTACGGGGTCTTTGCCGCGGGATCACATTCATCCAGTGCTACACCAGCTGCACTGGCTCCCAGTGGAGTACAGGATCAGGCTCAAGGTGCTGCTTTTAACCTTTAAAGCCCTATACGGCCTAGGACCCTCGTACCTGTGGGACCGCCTCTCATGGTATACCCCACAGAGGACCTTACGGTCTGAAAATAATAACATCTTGGAGATCCTGGGCCACAGGGAGATTAGGCTGGCCTCGCTCTGCCACATGAGATCAGGGCCCTGCCGGATTTGACATCTTTCTGCAAGGCCTGCAAGATGGAGTTGTTCCACCAGGCCTTTCGTCAGGGCTCAGCCTGACCCCCCTTCTCTTTTTGTATAAGAACTAGTATGAAAGAGGCCTCCCGGGATATTCACAGGCCCATATAAGAACAGCGTAAACAGTTGGGTCTGATGAGCATTTACTGTTCCCAGCCCTAATCCTGCGGAAAGCCACCTAATTAGTTTTTAATTTGATCTTGACTTGTTTTCAGGAGGTACCGTATTTTTTGCTCTATAAGACTCACTTTTTCCCTCCTAAAAAGGGGAAATGTGTGTGCGCCTTATGGAGTGAACGCTGGCTGTGCAGCTATCACAGAAGCCAGAACAGCAAGAGGGATTGCTGCTTTCACTGCGCAGCGATCCCTCTTGCTGTTCTGGATTCTGAGATTCAGGGCATCATCCAGACTGACTCCCCAGCCCATAACAACACCCTTATTGGAAGTGCTGAGAGCAGATGCAGGCACACTTTCTTCCCTGTTCCTCGGCCCACTATCTTCCCTGTCTTCCTGCCTCTGCTATGACCAGCAATGACCCTATTTTTGCCCAGTAGCAAGCAACTGAGGAGGAAAATCTGTCTCCCACTTTCTCTTCTCAGGTTCTCTTTCCTGCCTGCTTCTGGAGCGAAACGCCCACCCACAGACCTCTTAGCAAGTACAAATTGTGAGATATACACTCTAATGGAATTTATGGGGAGTTGATTGAAAGAAGCATTTAATCCTTCAGCATTATGCTTTCAAATAAAACAAGTTTTTTTCTTGTGTGGAAAAGCCCTCTGGGTTGCATACTATTCTGTGCTTCGTTCCCTCACAGCAGTTCCCTCAGGATCATGTGTCCTTGTCAAATATATTTCCAGATCCCTGCCTGGCGGTACAGCAGGGCATCCCATAGGCTAGAATCTGTCCCTGTGGCTTTGCATCTCGGATAGTGAGCTGCTGGGATGAGGCAATGGCTAAGAGAGCTTTGGCTGGAAGCAGGAAGGGACAGATCTGTTTATTTCACTGCCTCATCCTCCCAGTCTGAAGTTCAGGTCCTCGCCTTTCTGCTTAGTGATTCTTCATTATTTAAAAAACCCACGTGCAGTGAATCCCTGCTTCTGCGTTTCTTCACTAGCAAATGCTGCACTGGTTGAATTTCTGCCTATCATGCAGCTCATAAAGGCACAGAACTTACCGTCTTTTTCGCTGTATAAGACGCACCAGACGACAAGATGCACCTAGTTTTTAGAGGAGGAAAACAAGAAAAAAAAATCTGAATCTCAGAAGCCAGAACAGCAAGAGGGATTGCTACGCAGTGAAAGCAGCAATCCCTCTTGCTGTTCTGGCTTCTGGGATAGCTGCGCAGCTTGCATTCGCTCCATAAGACGCACACACATTTCCCCTTACTTTTTAGGAGAGGAAAAGTGA
The DNA here is from genome assembly GCF_965153285.1 of Podarcis tiliguerta. NCBI lineage: Eukaryota > Metazoa > Chordata > Lepidosauria > Squamata > Lacertidae > Podarcis > Podarcis tiliguerta. The sequence continues at coordinate 54,765,643 of NC_139544.1, forward strand.
GTCTTATAGAACAAAAAATATGGTATTTCATGACACAAGCTGGTCTTGGTATTGCTGCTTCTTATGGTATGCTGTCAAATAAATAATGAGCAACAATTGCTTCCTCCAAAGTTGTTGGGGGACGATGACAGATAATTGAGTAATTTTAATGCTTTTGAATATTTGTTGATCTTTTAACAACTTTGATTTCCAAATAAGCTCAACAACTTTGGCTGGCCTGCACCCCCATGCTGTGCGGTGTACATAAAAATGGCTAAAACAGATGGGGAAAATATATCTACCACATAAAACACATGACGGCAAAGGTGGTGCCATAAAATTAAACACAGACATCTTTTTTCTGCGAGGTGTCTGCATTTTCTCCTTTGCAGAAATTCTAATTCTATTCCTTTGTATGCTTCGTTTTTCTTTGTGATTAAGGCGTATATACATAAATTAAGTTTTTAATGCCAGTCTTAAAAACCCAGAAAAAAAGTCTCTTAAGCCTTTATTTATTAAATACAAGTTAAACAATGATGGTTAAATAAGAAATAACCAAAATAGGCTGCAGTTCTGCACCCACTTACCTGGAAGTAAGCCCATTGAACTCAGTGGGACTTCCTTTTGAGCAGTGATGAATAGTGTGTTCTGATCATACCTTTAAAATCCGCCCTGCATTCCATGCTGGTGCAGAGCCAGGAAGGCTGCAGTCCTAAATCACGCTTACCTGGGAGTAAGCCCTACTGAATACAATGGGACTTATTTCTCAGTAGGCATGTTTTGGATTGTGCTGTAAACTGCTTGCCTATGAGGACCTGGTTTGTCTACTGAGGCCTTGCTTTGTCTACTGAGCATCATAGGTTCATTCTGTGGCATCTTTCCAGCTTCAAAGCATCTCATGTAGGTAAGCTGCAGAAGGAACTCTACCTGAGATCTGGTAAGGGAGGAGGAGAGAGGTTGCCAGCCAGAGTGGTCAGCACAAAGGACCAGTGCTTTGCCCACTCTAAGACAGCATGTTCATCCCTAACTCAGGAAGACTTTAGGGACGTAATGTGACGCTCACTCCTGAATAAAAGGTAAAGGGACCCTTGACAGACTCTGGGGTTGCGGCGCTCATCTCGCTTTATTGGCCGAGGGAGCCGGCGTACAGCTTCCGGGTCATGTGGCCAGCACTTCTGGCCGCTTCTGGCGAACCAGAGCAGCACATGGAAATGTCGTTTACCTTCCCGCCGGAGAGGTACCTATTTATCTACTTGCACTTTGACATGCTTTCGAACTGCTAGGTTGGCAGGAGCTGGGACCAAGAAACGGGAGCTCACCCTGTTGCAGGGATTCGAACCGCTGACCTTCTGATCAGCAAGTCCTAGGCTCTGTGGTTTAACCCACAGCGCCACCAGCATCACTCCTGAATGTTGTTGTTTAGTCGTTTAGTCGTGTCCGACTCTTTGTGACCCCATGGACCAGAGCATGCCAGGCACTCCTGTCTTCCGCTGCCTCCCGCAATTTGGTCAAACATTCACTGCCTTGCTGTGGCAAAGGGGCTTGAATAACTCAGAGAAGCTATGAGCTATGCCTTGCAGGGCCACCCAATATGGACAGGTCATAGTGGAGAATTTTGACCAAATGTGATCCACCTGGAGCAGGAACTGGCAAGCCACTCCAGTATCCCTGCCAAGAAAACTCCATGGACAAAGAGAACAGGCATTCCTGAATAGCCAGATACAAATTAATGCCAGTGTAGTATGGCGGTTAGTGTCAGGCTAGGATTTGGAAGGCCAGGGGTTGATTCCCCACTCAGCCATGAAACTCATGGGGTGACCTTGGCAGTGCCACTGCCTCTTGACCTAACCTACCTTACAGGGTTGTTGTGATGATAAAAATGAGGGAGTACCATGGACACCAACTTGAGCTCCTTCGATGGAAATGCAATATAGAAATGTAAGAGATAATACTATTTGCTTGCAAGAGCCCAGTGGCGTAGCGTGGGGGGGTGCAGGGGGGGCGGCCGCACCGGGCGCAACATTGGGGGGGGGGCACGCTTGCAGCTCTCTGCCCCTACCTGGCTCACTCACTCACTCTCACTGCAGTGCTGGCTGTGCGAATCCGATCCGAGCCGCCGGGTCGCCGCCCACTGTCGAGGGGGGCATGCCAGGCGTGCGGTGCGGTGCGGAGAGAGAGCGAGGGACTATCTGGGGGAGGGACAGTGCAGCGGGGGGCGCAAATTACTTGCCTTGCCCCGGGTTAGGGGGCGCAAATTACTTGCCTTGCCCCGGGTGCTGACAACCCACGCTACGCCACTGCAAGAGCCACAAGCTTGTGCAGACTAAAGTTGCCTTCATCAGACCCAGGGCATGTTAAGAATTTTGCAGCAACGGACTGCGGGGGGCGGTGTTCCTGCATTGCACAGGGCTGGACTAGATGATCCTCAGGATCCCTTCCAACTCTGCAATCCTATCGTTCTATGACCACCAGAGACTCGTGCAGTTTGCCTTACCCATCCTAAGGGCTATCGGGAGTCAGGAAGGCATCGCTGTATATCTGCTACAATTACCTCCAGCCCCATCACCTGCCGGTGGATCGCGATCGACCTTCTTGCCCTGACAAAGCACGCACACGCAGCTTTTGCAAGGAGCCGCCTCTCCTACCGCGACAAGTTTGCGGCATGGGGAGCGGGTTCCTTCTCGCAGCTGAGACGTGCTAACCGTTCAGGCAGGAGGGCTGCAGAGAGAGGGGTGTGTGTGCCCCCTCTTTCTTTGCAAGCATCTCCCTACAGGGCACCTGGAGGTCGCAGAGGCAGAAAATCAGGTCAGAGACAAAAGGCACACTTGTCTTCTCAAGGACAGTTTCTCCCAAGCACGCTTTCGGGTCTGCCTGAAGTCCCTGGCCTGCGGCGGCCGTCCACATGGCTCCACCAGCTGCAGGCGGGAAGGCGCCCAGCGCGCGCGATCTCCGTGCCCTTGAAGAGATGCGCAACGACCTTGCCTGGGCTTGGTAGGGGAGGCTGGACGGGGCGCGAGGAGAGCAACTCCAGCCGAGAGCAGGCGTTGCACATCAATGCTCCAGAACCAGCGCCCAGCTCCAGCCTACCGCTTGCTTTGGACGCTCACAAACCCGACAGCCCTCTCCACCGCAAACGCAGCTCGGCCGCGACGCGCTAGTCCCTGCCTCCGCGCCTCGCTCCCTCCCCGGGCCGTTTGCTCGGAGAAGTGTCCAAGCGCCGTCGTGACCCTCCCGGGGTTCAAACCTAGCCCTGGCCGAACACGTCCCCTTCTCCTTCCTCTTCCTCGCCGGAGCCTATGTGCCAGACGCCCACATGGAAATCTTCATGCGCGTCCGCACCACAGCAGCACCTAACCAAAGCGCAGCGTTTTGGAGAGGCCAGCCAGCCCGCTGCAGGAGTTCCGTTGGGGGTGTCGCCTTTCGCTTTGAACCCTCTCTCGATTTGCTCGGCTTCCTCTCTGCCCGCCCCCTCCCCGAAAGAAGACCGGGGCAGGCCCCTCGTTGAGTAGAAAGGGGGATTTTTGGGGGGCTTTTATTCCCCGCCCCGCAGGAGGCGGAGGAGGAGCAGCGCCGCCCTCCTTTGCGCGCCGGGGGCCTCCTCCTCTGGTGCAGCGCGGGCGGCGGAGGCGCCGACTAGGCGAGCCGGAGGGCGCTGCTTTGCAGAAGCGAGAAGCCGCCGAGACGCTTTCCCGCGCCGGGGAAGAACTTTCCGCCCGGCCGCCGCCGCCGCCTCCTCTCTCCCTCCGCCGGGGGGCGGCGATGCGGGGCCGCCGTGCCCTTGAATGGCGCGCCTCCGCCTCCTGCTCCTCCTCCTCGGCTTCTCCCCTTCGCCCCAGCCGCGCCTGAGCGGGGCTTGAGGAGGATGCGGCTCCTTCTGCGAGCGAGACCTTGACGGAGCTCGGCTTCGCGGCCCCCCTTCCGCCAGCATGGGCTACACGGACCCCACTTCCAGCCGGGATCTGCTGGGGAACCGAACTTTGCTCTTCATCTTCATCTGCGCCTTCGCCGTCGTCACTCTCCTGCAGCAGATCTTGTACGGGAGAAACTATCTCAAGAGGTACGAGAGGAGTTTTCCTCGCTGTCTTTTGGGGAGGGAGGGAGAGATCCTGGGGAGAAACGAATTGCGGGCGGGGGTCGCAGATTTATTTATTTTTAACCCTCCTGAAAGTATGCAAAAGAAGCTTCTGGGATCTTCGGAACCAGCCGTGCAAACAACCTAGCGCGCTCTTCCCAAGGAGTGAGTTGAGCAGGACTTTACTCCCGAGTAAAAACGTGAGCGGGATCGTGCCGTATATCTTGCCCGTCACCCTCTACATCCCGTAACTTAGGCAAAAACGGGCGCAGGTCTGGGCTGCGGAGCTTGCAATCCTCTTCACAGGATTGAACCCAGCGGGACTGAGGAAGCGCAGGATTGGACCGGGCTGCCTTTGGGTTTGGGCTTGTGGCTGCACCAACCCACTTGCGCCGGGTCCGGAGCGGTGCTGGTTCCTTAGCCTGGACGCGTGTTGGTGACTGGTGGTGGTTGTGTGTGTTTGTAACGCAGTGAGGCCAAATGGCCAAGACATGCAAGAGTTCAAGTTCTGTGCGATGCTGTAAGGGCAGATAGCCACAGATGTTTCAGAAGCAGGCACTGTGCGTGCCTGGATGGATATAAACACATTTCCTGGTTTACTGTCGCTGTAAGAACTCCCTGCAGCCATTCTTTACCTTGTAAGGCTTTGCTCAGTTTGGGCTGGAGGGCTGTTGGGAGATAAAACTTCTGCCTTTGGAGTGATAACTACAAAGTGTACAAAATGCAGCTGTATGGGGGTACCAGATGCTAGGCTCTTAAATTAGTGTAGGGGCAGCTTAAACCACCTTGGTGCACACTTTGGAGTCCTGCCGCTCTGTTTTGGTTGGAGAGCGGGGCAGATGCCCTGTGCCCTCAAGGCAGCCTTTGCCAGCCTGGTGGTGCCTTGCAGATTTTGGGGGCTGGAGCTAATGGGAATTCAAAACACACTGCGTTGCAAAGGCTGCCTTAAGCCCGCTCTTCCCATCCCACTAATCCAGCACTCTTGGACTATGTGGAAACAAAAAATGCAGTTTTCTCTCTCTCTCTCTCTCTCTCTGTACTATATATATATATGTGTGTGTGTGTGTGTGTGTGTGTGTGTGTACACCATATTTCTTGCTCTATAAGACTCACTTTTTCCCTCCTAAAAAGTAAGGGGAAATGTGTGTGCGTCTTATGGAGCGAATGCAGGCTGCGCAGCTATCCCTCTTGTTGTTCTGGCTTCTGAGATTCAGAATATTTTTTTCTTGTTTTCCTCCTCCGAAAACTAGGTGCTTCTTATGGTCTGGTGTGTCTTATAGAGCGAAAAATACGGTGTGTGTGTGTGTGTGTGTGTGTGTGTGTATATATATATATATATATGCTTTCGTAGATTTTCACGGGTACAGGAATGCAGGTTTTGGTGTCCTCGGGTGTCTTCCCGTGTAAAAGTTGGGGTGTCTAGGCGACGTTTCGACGAGGTCTCACTCGTCATCTTCAGGCTGGTGCTTTCGGCTTCTTGTTACTGGAACAGAGCAGGATCTCAGTGTTTGAGTTCCTATAAATACTGTTGAGGAGGTGTGGTGTATAGCCTCCAAAGTTCTGGGCAGAGAGGAGGTTCCCAGGCTAGTGTGCCTTTTCTTCTTTTGTTCCTTAATTACTTGAGGGATATCTTGAGTGATTTCTTGAGTGATTTCCTGAATCCCACTTAGGTGGGTCATTAGGTGTGGATTAGTTGCTAAAGCCTTCGTGTCTTGAACTCTTGAACTTTGTGAAGAGTTTTTCTGAGAAGATGGCTGTACTGCACTTGGTTGTGCTCTGGCTTGGCTTCGTGTATAGGGGCGAGCTGTGGTTTTGTGGCCTGTGCCAGCCAGATCTGTGTAGGGATTGCAGGGGGGTGCAGCATCCGGAGGTGCCACCCTGGTTTGGCTACTGGATGGTGTCTGTAATTTATCTGTGGAGAGGGTCTGGGTTTGGGTCTGGTGTGGTTGATTGGTGATGGCGTTCTGTGTGCCTCTGGATCTGGTGTCGGATTTTGTGGGGAGGGCTAATTTCCAGATGTCTGGCAAGCGGGATGTGTCGTCACGCTTGTTCATGTTGTGAGGGTGTTTCTCTATCTCGATGGCTTCCATGATTATTCTCTTGTGGTGATGTTCCATGTTAAAGAGCAATTTGGAATCTGCAAAATTAATTTCGTGTCCTGTTTCTTTCATGTGTTGGAAAAGAGAGGAAGTTTTTTCTTCTTTTTTGACGGCATTCTTGTGTTCTGCGATCCGTGCATTTATTCGTCTGTTTGTTTGTCCAATGTACGTGGCTGGGCAGACTTTGCAGGGTATTTCATAGACCCCTTGGTTTTCCAACTGAATTTTATCCTTGGGGTTTCTGAGGATATTGGCTATTTTTTGGTTGGTGCAAAAGGCTGTTTTGATATTGTGTTTATGGAGGATTTTGCTAATTTTATCTGTAGTGCCCTTGATATAAGGAAGGAGGGCTATGCCATTGTTTTCTTCTGTGTCTTGGTTTTTGGGGGGTGTTTCTTTTTGGATTAGCTTTGTAACCCTGTTTTGCTGGTATCCATTGGCAAATGTGTTAATTGCCAATGGATACCAGCAAAACAGGGTTACAAAGCTAATCCAAAAAGAAACACCCCCCAAAAACCAAGACACAGAAGAAAACAATGGCATAGCCCTCCTTCCTTATATCAAGGGCACTACAGATAAAATTAGCAAAATCCTCCATAAACACAATATCAAAACAGCCTTTTGCACCAACCAAAAAATAGCCAATATCCTCAGAAACCCCAAGGATAAAATTCAGTTGGAAAACCAAGGGGTCTATGAAATACCCTGCAAAGTCTGCCCAGCCACGTACATTGGACAAACAAACAGACGAATAAATGCACGGATCGCAGAACACAAGAATGCCGTCAAAAAAGAAGAAAAAACTTCCTCTCTTTTCCAACACATGAAAGAAACAGGACACGAAATTAATTTTGCAGATTCCAAATTGCTCTTTAACATGGAACATCACCACAAGAGAATAATCATGGAAGCCATCGAGATAGAGAAACACCCTCACAACATGAACAAGCGTGACGACACATCCCGCTTGCCAGACATCTGGAAATTAGCCCTCCCCACAAAATCCGACACCAGATCCAGAGGCACATAGAACGCCATCACCAATCAACCACACCAGACCCAAACCCAGACCCTCTCCACAGATAAATTACAGACACCATCCAGTAGCCAAACCAGGGTGGCACCTCCGGATGCTGCACCCCCCTGCAATCCCTACACAGATCTGGCTGGCACAGGCCACAAAACCACAGCTCGCCCCTATACACGAAGCCAAGCCAGAGCACAACCAAGTGCAGTACAGCCATCTTCTCAGAAAAACTCTTCACAAAGTTCAAGAGTTCAAGACACGAAGGCTTTAGCAACTAATCCACACCTAATGACCCACCTAAGTGGGATTCAGGAAATCACTCAAGAAATCACTCAAGATATCCCTCAAGTAATTAAGGAACAAAAGAAGAAAAGGCACACTAGCCTGGGAACCTCCTCTCTGCCCAGAACTTTGGAGGCTATACACCACACCTCCTCAACAGTATTTATAGGAACTCAAACACTGAGATCCTGCTCTGTTCCAGTAACAAGAAGCCGAAAGCACCAGCCTGAAGATGACGAGTGAGACCTCGTCGAAACGTCGCCTAGACACCCCAACTTTTACACGGGAAGACACCCGAGGACACCAAAACCTGCATATATATATATATGTATATGTATATATATATGATCTAATTTGGCATTATATATATTTCTACAGCATAGGTATTCCAAGCTTAACTGTGTCTTGAGGGCTGCAGAACAGCCTTGTTTTATCAGAATGATCTCAACCTGAGAAATTGCAAAGTTTGCTGCCTTGTTTCATATGCAGAGAATACACCCCATCTTTTCATCTCTTGGTGAAATGCTGTCACCCATTTCTTGCCCATACAGGTGTGTTTCTGTTTTGGGTCCTTTACTACCACTACCATTACTTCTTCTTCTTCTTCTTATTAGATCTTATCTTTCCTCCAAAGAGTTCAAGGTAATTCTCTCCTCCCCCAGCCACATTTTATCCACACAACAACCCTGTGAGGTAGGTTAGGCTGAGAAATAGTAATTGGCCCATGGTCACCCAATGAGCTTACTGGCTGAGTGGGGATTTGAACTCTGGCCTCCCAGGTCCTAGCCTAACTCTCTAACCACTACACAACACTGGCTGTTCCACTTTCCCATTGTCTGCTCCATCACATGGAGTCTTTGCCAAAATGATGCTCTGTACATAAACATATTTTCTCATATGAAATGCATGCATTGCACGCTTCTTCCAGAACAAGTAGCAAAAGTGCCTTCCTTCCTTCTTTCATGGAACTGAACCCCATTTGAACAGGTCAGCTTCCTTCTGAGTAGAAGCATGCATTGGCTTGGGCTAAATAGTCATTCAAATGAAGAGGTTGTGTCAGGTTTGGAGTCCTGATCAAGAGAGAAATTATCACACCTGGGCACCATTGAAGTCAGTGGATTTGTCAGTGATGAATTCAGCTGTCCCGTTCATTTCAATGGGATGTGGGCTGCGATGGCCTTTTCCTGAATTGGGATCAGCAAGTGTAAAAATTCAGCAAGTGTAATACAGAGGTACCTCGGGTTACATACGCTTGAGGTTACATACGCTTCAGTTTACAGACTCCGCTAACCCAGAAATAGTGCTTCAGGTTAAGAACTTTGCTTCAGGATGAGAACAGAAATTGTGCTCCAGCAGTGCAGCAGCAGGAGGCCCCATTAGCTAAACTGGTGCTTCAGGTTAAGAACAGTTTCAGGTTAAGAACGGAACTCCGGAATGAATTAAGTACTTAATCTGAGGTACCACTGTAATGTATATTGTTCTAGTTACAGGTAGGTAGCCGTGTTGGTCTGCCGTAGTTGAAACAAAATAAAAAAATTCCTTCCAGTAGCACCTTAGAGACCAACTCAGTTATTGGTATGAGCTTTCGTGTGCATGCAAGAAGTATCTGAAGAAGTGTGCATGCACACGAAGGCTCATACCAATAACAAACTTAGCTGGTCTCTAAGGTGCTACTGGAAGGAGTATTTTTTAGAATGTAAATTGTGAAAAGGGACTTTTCTGAAAGGACAAATGGAGTCTAGGTGTTCAGAGACTATAACATCAATCCTATGCCAGTTGCCTATTCATTTCCAGGCTCAATTAAAAAGTGCCAGTTATGCCCTTTACACAGTGGCGTGGGACGCCTGCTTTTCTTGTTTTGTAAGTTCATTAGTAATAATGAACGGGTGCCAATTGCAAATACAGTATTAAGCAAGCTTGGCAGTTTCAACACTTTTAGCTTTGTTTGCCAAATACAAGTAAAATAAAACATGGTACATTAGATCACTCTCTACTGGAGCATAAGGATTTCCCCACATGGAAACTAACTTGCAAAGGAAAACGTTCTGGAAAAAGTTACAACACGGATTTTCCCGGAAAACCAACACCATTGCCTTTCAAGCCCTAAACCCATCCTCGCCAATTTTGATGCCCTCCAGATGTTGCTGGACTAAATGTCTGCAATCCCTGAGTGTTGGACATGGCGACGGCTGGGAGTTGAAGTCTAACAAGATGTAGAGTTCACCCCAAAGGCTACTGCTGCTCCAAATGATTTGGGATCGGGTTGTTTGCAGGACCTCCTGCAGCTCTAGGAATGCACCCGGGTGTCAAGATCATCCTTTGGGGTCCGGCTCATGAGCTTGCTGTTGGGATCCATTGGACTGGTGGGTGTTGAAGACAGGGCCTTTTCTGTGTTAGCCCTGCATATGTTGGGAATTCTCTTCCAGAAGCTCGATCGGCTCAGTTTTTTAGACAGCTGTTAAACAGACCGTAAACGCTTGCTTGTTCCAAACTTTCTTCTGTTAAAAGTGCGGTGGCTCTTAGCTTTTGAAATTGGCTTGTTTAATTTGTACATATTTTTTTAAAAATCTGTTATGTTTTTGATGGGCTTTCGTAAGCCACCTTGGGAGGGCTGCTTCTTTATTTAAAGGGGGACCCACAACAAAATGTTGCAGCATGGAGTTGCACAATTCAGCCAGCCAGCCAGCCGTGTCCTTTCCTAGGCTACTCCATTACGTTCCCACTGATTTTTCTCTCTTTCCCGCCAAATAGTCAGCAAACATTCTGAATTCTCCATGAGCTGCTATTGGCTCCCTCCCCTTTTAAGGTTTTTTTTTAAAAAAGGTCTTTTTTTTTGGGGGGGGGTTAGTCTTGACAACCCTCAGTTTTTCCTTAGCCACTGTGTTGCATGTAGGTAATGAGATTTTTGCTGTACTGTATAAAGATTGGCACTTGGGTAGTGAGTTTGCTGTTAGTACAGTGGTACCTCAAGTTACATAAGATTCAGGTTAAAGACTCCGCTAACCCAGAAATAGTACCTCAGGTTAAGAACTTTGCTTCAGGATGAGAACAGAAATCGTGCTCCAGCGGCACGGCGGCAGCAGGAGGCCCCATTAGCTAAAGTGGTGCTTCAGGTTAAGAACAGTTTCAGGTTAAGAACAGACCTCCAGAACAAATGAAGTACTTAACCCGAGGTACCACTGTATATTGTATCTATAGCACTCCCTCACCCTTCGGCCCACATGCGCTGTGTCAGGAAGATTTTGGGCATCACATGGCAGGACAGAATGCATGAATGAATCTTTATTTGCATCAGCTGCCAGCCATAGCAATAAAACAAACAAAATGTGGTATACAGAGGATAAAGGTAAAAAGTCAATAAATCAATAAATCAATCTGTCGCCTAGCCCTTGGCATTCCCTGGGCCTGAGGGTCCCTCACCCAGAAGCTGCCACTTTCAATTCCAAAATCCACCACTTGGCAGAGCTAAGATATGATCTAGGGCTGGGAAAGAGCTTTTTCCGCTGCCTGGAATCTTGAGGAGCGGCTGTCAGTCAAAGCACACAACACACAGTTTGATGCTGATGGTTATCTGGCTTGCTTTTTTATTCTTACTTGCTCCCCTCTTCCCTGGAGGTGTACCAGGGACAAGCTACTTGTGCTCGGCTTCTTCCTGGAAGTGAGGTCAACGGAGATCTGTGGATTTATTTATTTATTTTAGAATAATATTTGCTTTATTTACAAATGTATACAGGCAGCGACTGCTTTAGGCGCATCTCATATGTGTGCGATTGCGTGCGTGTGCATTGCACCGGACCCGAAAACGTCTCAAAAACTATTGGGGCAGGGATGGGGAACAGAGTGTTTTTCAGGCTTTTCCAATGGGTGTTCCGATTATAGACAATTTCACGCAAGCGTGCAGTGAAACAGGGCGTTGCCTGTAAGTAGGAAATGATCTCTTTCAGCTTCTGCCTTCTGGAAGAAGGTACAGGGTTATAAAGACTAGGACTAGCCGCTTGAGAAACAGTTTTTATCCAAATGCGATTTTGGTCTTAAACGCAGTGCAAGGTAGTCTCTGTGGGAGCATATTGTATTTAATTATGGGGAATCAAGAGTTTTTAGGGGGCTAACCAAGCCGGGATAGCAGGCTTGTTTCTTTTTGAATGTCTGATGTATATTTTTTCAGTTTCGTTGTTCTGTATGGGACAAAGACAATAAAGATTATCGTATTGTAGAGCAAGTTCCCCCAAGCCCAGGAACGGAGAACCATAGAGTTGGAAGGGACCCCCAGGGTCATCCAGTCTGACCCCCTGCAATGTGGGAATCTTTTGCCCAATGTGGGACTTGAACCCTGCGATTAAGAGCCTCGGGCTCCAGGTTAGGGCTTCCATGGAGGCCAGCAGGTGGCGTATCCTTTATTGTAGCCACGGCCAACCTGATTTTCTCCAGATGTTTTCAACTGCATCTCCCATCAGCCACAGCCAGCATCTGGAGGGCAGCACATTGACAAAGTCTGCACTAGCACATATCAGCCCCCTACCTCTCCTAGGGAGATAAGGTGCCTTCAGTTTACAGCTCTCCATCGGGGAAGAGAGAAAGTCCTTTAGGAAACAGGACCTTTTTAACCTTTTACAAAGCGTTTTTCCTCTCTCGCACCATGAGGGCTGGAACTAAAAATAAGAACAAGGATTTAAACCTGGGATTCTCAGGGAGCTGCTGGAAGCCCCAGTTTCTATTCTGCGTGATCACAGCTGTTCAGAAAGCTAGCATCGCCGAAGACAGCTAGTAAACGCAGCTCTTGCACTCCTGCCATCCGGTATTTTAAAGCACTGCTGACTCTTTCGGCGAAGCGAGGGCAGTTTACACAGGAGGAGGCCCTGCCTGGTATGCAGGATTCCTCTCTCTCCAGCCCTCTCCAGCAGCTGACAGTCCAATGGAAGGCTCCAGTCGTGTAGTGCACATTTAATCGTTCCTCTTTAAATAGCTGTAATTTAGGTGATTATGAAACCAAACATCTCCAGATGTGGCAGAGGCAGTTAATTGGAACTTGCTACAAAATAGACAGGGCTTTTAGAAGTAATAACGATGCACTATAAATGGATATAATTTATATATAATTGACACAGGCACGGTGCCCCCCCCCCTTCCAAAGGTTTATTCGTTTATTTCACCAATGGATCCACCCAGCCCTTACCGCAAGGAGCTCAGGGAGACGTACATTGGTCCAGCCCCATTTTATCCATACAACAGCCCTTCTTCATTGGCTATCCCTCGTAGCCGAGTAACATTGTCTTCCATAAACACGGCTTTAACAATGAGTCCGTAAGTGACTGTGAAGGCCAGTTCTGGATCCACACGTCCTTCCACAGTGGGGACATTGGTTTCCGGGCAGGAGTTGATCACGGTGTGGATTTGCCAAGCGTGCCTTCCTCTTAGCACGTTTCTCTCTTGTGTCCTGAGTTCGAGTGTCTTCAAAGCCCATAACACCTTTGGTAAAGGCTGTTCTCCAACTGGAGCGCTCGCAGGCCAGGGTTTCCCAATTGTTGGTGTTATTACTACATTTTTAAGATTTGCCTTGAGAAAGTCTTTAAACCACTTTTGTTGGCCACCAGCATTACGCTTTCCATTTTTAAGTTTGGAATAGAGTAGTGAGGTAGTGAATGTAGGAAATGAACCCCACTAGAACACAAATAGGAAGCTCCCTTATTCTGAGTCCGACCATTGGTCTAGGCCAGGGATCAGCAACCTTTTTCAGCAGGGGCCGGTCCACTGTCAGACCTCAGACCTTGTTGGGGGCCGGACTATATTTTGGAAGAAAAAAAGATGAACAAATTCCTTTTTTTAAAAAATACATTTTTATTATTTTTTTAACATATTATTTCCAACATTCATACAACATAACTTCTCCTCCTATACAATATTTTTGGACTTCCATCAACACTTCTGATGATTTTCCATTATTCATCACATATTATACATTTCTTGATTTCACATTACCTTTACATCCTTAGCTGATAATTCTCCTCATTGTCTTTTTTGCAATATTTCAAATCATTCACCTTACAAAACTTCTTGTGTGTGTTGTGCAAAAATCACAACGTGGGGAAAACCATGAAGTCGGCCAGTGCCTCTACATGGCTCCATCCTTATTTCAGACATCGTGATATATCGGTATATCACAACGTGATATATCACAATGGTGAAGGGATGCGGGTGGTGCTGTGGGTTAAACCACAGAGCCTAGGACTTGCTGATCAGAAGGTCAGCGGTTTGAATCCCTGCGACGGGGTGAGCTCCCATTGCTCGGTCCCTGCTCCTGCCAACCTAGCAGTTCGAAAGCACGTCAAAGTGCAAGTAGATAAATAGGTACCGCTCCGGCGGGAAGGTAAACGGCGTTTCCATGCACTGCTCTGGTTCGCCAGAAGCGGCTTAGTCATGCTGGCCACATGACCCGGAAGCTGTATGCCGGCTCCCTCGGCCAATAAAGCGAGATGAGCGCCGCAACCCCAAAGTCTTGTAACGCTTCAGGTTACAAACTCCACTAACCCAGAAATAGTACCTTGGGTTAAGAACTTTGCTTCAGGATGAGAACAGAAATTATGTTCCGGCGGTGTGGCGGCAGCAGGAGGCCCCATTAGCTAAAGTGGTGCTTCAGGTTAAGCACAGTTTCAGGTTAAGAACGGACCTCCGGAACAAATGAAGTACTTAACCCGAAGTACCACTGTACCGATAATGCTGTTGTTTTATTCTCTTTGTAATTCAATGGTTTTTGTACAATCAGGTGGTGTGTAAATTTTATGAAATTGTGTGTGTCTGTGTGTGTGTGTAAAATATAGACACACACCCCACCAGCAGTTAAAAACAATACAAGCAGCACAAATCATTTTAAAGTATTAAATCAAGGCAGCTAAAAGGGAGAGAGAGATTGAAAATAGCAGCAGAACACGGAAAGAGTGATTAAAAGAAGTTCAGAATGGAGAAATCTTCAAGGCTGCCTTAAACGACAAATGAAAAACGTGCCACAAGTCTCTTTGTGGGGAGGGTGCCTTTTTTAACATATCATTTCCAACAATCGTTTAACAGATTTTCTTATCTTATACAATGTTTTGGACTTCTATCAGCCTCCTCTGAAGATTTTTCAATCTTTATCACTTAGTCTACATTTCTTAATTTCTCTATTACTTTTAATCGTCCTTAACTAATAACTCTCTTCATAGTCTTCATTGCAGTATTTCGTACAGTCCTCCTTACAAAACTTCTTGCAGTCCTACTAGCGTAATCTGTTTATTACAATTGTTTTTCAAATAGTTCAAATATTTACTCCAGTTCTCTAAGAATCTCTGGTTCTGCAGGTTTCGGATCCTTCCTGTCATCTTATCTAATTCTGCATAGTCCATTAATTTCATTTGCCACTTTTCTTTCGTCGGTAGTTCTTCTTGCTTCCATTTCTGTGCCAATAATATTCTTGCTGGCTTGTCTTTATTTTCCTTGTGGGCAAATTCAATTTGTACCCCTGTTCACTGTTCAGGAAAGACCATGGGCAGGTGTATTTTGGGCCTGGGAGAAGGCAGGAGAGCTGGGGTCAATTTCTGAGTCGCAAGAGCAAGGTCTGAAATGGTGTTGACTTCTTATTCTGCATAGGCTGTGGATCTCCAGAAGTGTGTCTTGGACACCTGTCCCTCCGTCACCAAATGCCTGGTGATGTCTCCCATTTCTCCTGCATTACACAATCCCATTTCCTCCACTGCCCTTAAAAAAACAAAAGCATGAAAAGGGTGGTAAAGTGGGGGAGGGAACAGATCACACACACTTGAGCTGTGATTTCAAAAGATCCCTGCAGGAATGTTGCAAGCGCTTGCTGCTCAAGCGCTCCCTGCGAGGTAGTATTTTTTTGGCTGTGAAAATAGCACCGCGTAAGAATTCCCGATACATACATCAGCACCTCTGCTCTTAAACTGCAGCCTTGTTAACAGCAAGAACATTTCATTCTGACTCATCCAGCTTTCTCTCTCTCTCTTTCCCCCCTCGTTTGGGTAAAGAAAATAAAAGCCAATCAATAAGAAATACTTTCAAAGGTGTCCTTGCCTCAGCACAATTTCCTCCTCCCACCAAAGCTGTGTGTGCTTTAATTGTTTAGTTTTCAACCTCTAGGCCTCCCTTTCCGACTTGAAAAGCTCTCAGCGGTTTGCACCAATTAATAAAACAATGCCAAGCCGGCGTTGAAATGAGTCCTTAAAAACACAGTGTGAGAGAGCACCACGCAAGGAGAAAATTCAGTGAAGTGGGAAAGCCCACACTTCAAAACCTAAGAGTTTGTGGCTGCCGTCCTGAAGTGTAGGTGGGTTCCCACGAGGCAAGACACAGCGATAACAGCAAGAACCTTTATTGAACTACATAACTGGGAAACAGGCAAAGCAACTGCTTATATACATTTCTGATGGCCTGGGCCACTCCCACTCCCAACGTGATTGGCTGTCTAAACTTCCAAACTGCGAATCACGACTCAAAGTTCAGGGGCCAATGGCAGAGGCCCAAATCCTGAAATGTTCTGTGATTAGACAACATGTACCGAATCAGATACAGGAGCTCAGATTCCTTAGTCCAGATCAGGGGCCAGCAAACTTTTTCAGCAGGGGGCTGGTCCACTGTCCCTCAGACCTTGTGGGGGGCCGGACTATATTTTGGGGAAAAAATAAAAATGAATGAATTCCTATGCCCCACAAATAACCCAGAGATGCATTTTAAATAAAAGGACACATTCTACTCATGTAAAAACACGCTGATTCCTGGACCGTCCACGGGCCAGATTTAGAAGGTGATTAGGCTGGATCCGGCCCCCAGGCCTTAGTTTGCCTACCCATGGTCCAGATTCAAGCTCAGGCAAACACAGACCACTGAATACACCAGGCATCCCCAAACTCGGCCCTCCAGATGTTTTGTGACTACAGTTCCCATCATCCCTGACCACTGGTCCTGTTAGCTATGGATAATGGGAGTTGTAGTCCCAAAACATCGGGAGGGCCAAGTTTGGGGATGCCTGGCCTACACTCAGTCAACTTGGAATTGACCCCATTGAACCAAGCGGCACTTACTTCTGAGAATACCTGTGTAGGATTGTGCTGTAAGAAGCAGGGCAGCTGCTGTGAATCACAAGTTGGGAGAGAGCTCTTGTGCGCAGGTCTTGATTGATTGCTTCCCACGTACATCTGGCTGGTCCAGTGATGTGTGGTGAATTTTTTCATAGAGGAACGGTCAGGGCCAGAGGAATCAGCTTGTGAGGGCAATGGGTGGGGAGTGATGATATGACGTCTTGACGTTGCAGACATGAGCATTGCATCTCCCTCTCTAAGCAGGGCAGAAGCTTCCCAGGCTATGGGAAGGGGTGACAGCCTTTAATACTTTAATCCTCTAATTTACCAGGAACAATTAGGGGACTAGTCTAGTTCCCCTAGTCCACTGATCACACGCAACTGGATGTCAGATTCATCATCATCATCACCACCACCACTGATTTATTAATCACCATCTAAACCAGCATTCTCAACCCGTGGGTCCCCAGATGTTGTTGAACTACAACTCCCATCACCCCTAGCTAGCAAGGCCAGAGCTCAGGGATGATGGGAGTTGTAGTCCAACAACATCTGGGGACCCACAGGTTGAGAACCGCATCTAAACCATCACCTCTAGGACACAGAAGATAATTAAAAACAGCAAAGACAGTTAAAACAAATAAAAAAATCCCCCAACAAATGGACACCAGAGGTAAAGACCCATTTATCCAACTGGGAAAGCCTGTCGGGGGAAAAACAGTCTTCAGTTATTTTTGGAAGGTGCAGGTGTCTTGACAGGGGTGCTGCTCCACCGAATGGGGCTCTGTTTGGCCCTCAGGACACTTCCCAGCTTGTGTTCAAGCCCAGGCCATGTCCCTCATGGCCTTGCTTTGCCATCTCGATGAGCGCTTTTGTGGCCATGATGATGCTTCTGGCTTGCCTGGATGTAGGATGCAGAGAGGCCTGGGTGTAGAAACCTCTGGCTTTCACAACGTAGCCTGCTTTGCAAAAAGGGAAGAACTGCTTCTGTTGTGCCATCTACTTTCCTTCTGGCCCCACTAAGTACCAGCGAGCTGCCCGTGAGGGGATGCGTCCCTTTGGCTGGAAAAGATTCCCCTCCTCTGCTGTGAATTTAATTATCCACTGTGTGCAGAAATGCTTCCTTTCGCTCGTCCGTAATCTGCTCATCCGTTTGATTGGATAACCCCGAGTTCAAGAATCAGGAGAGGGAGAGAGCAATGTCTCCCAATCCACATTTATTCCACTATGTGTGCAATTTTATGGAAGTCAATCACATCCTCTCCACCTCCGCTTCAAACCGGAGGTGCAGTTTCTGGTGTAGTTTCTCTCTGCTTAGTTAGGAGCGTAAGAAGTTGATGGCTCTGTTGGATTGAGGCCAGCGACCCATCGAGTCCAGCACCCTGCTCTTCTTTTTTTTTAATTTAATTTTTATTGATACAGCAAGAAAAAAAACAAACCACAAATACCAAATTACACACAGGAATAACCATAGACACATAATTTTCTTAACAAACAATAAAACATAAATTGGTCTTAACACTAAAGACCCAACCTCCCATCCATTCCATATTACTTATTGCCAATACACACTTTTATCATAATTAAACTTTTTCTTAATATATCTAATTTCTTATATCTACCTTGCAACTATTACAGAAGCTCCTCGAATGCTGCAACAGAATTTAAACTACTATATTTATTTTTCAAATATTCTTTGAAAACTTCCCATTTTAAACAAATACCTGTTTTGCATTATTCATAGAATCATAGAATCATAGAGTTGGAAGAGACCACAAGGGCCATCGAGTCCAACCCCCTGCCAAGCAGGAAACGCCATCAGAGCACTCCTGACATATGGTTGTCAAGCCTCTGCTTAAAGACCTCCAAAGAAGGAGACTCCACCACACTCCCTGGCAGCAAATTCCACTGTCAAACAGCTCTTACTGTCAGGAAGTTCTTCCTAATGTTTAGGTGGAATCTTCTTTCTTGTAGTTTGGATCCATTGCTCCGTGTCCGCTTCTCTGGAGCAGCAGAAAACAACCTTTCTCCCTCCTCTATGTGACATCCTTTTATATATTTGAACATGGCTATCATATCACCCCTTAACCTCCTCTTCTCCAGGCTAAACATGCCCAGCTCCCTTAGCCGTTCCTCATAAGGCATCGTTTCCAGGCCTTTGACCATTTTGGTTGCCCTCCTCTGGACACGTTCCAGTTTGTCAGTGTCCTTCTTGAACTGTGGTGCCCAGAACTGGACACAGTGCTCCAGGTGAGGTCTGACCAGAGCAGAATACAGTGGCACTATAACTTCCCTTGATCTAGATGCTATACTCCTATTGATGCAGCCCAGAATTGCATTGGCTTTTTTAGCTGCCGCGTCACACTGTTCTTTATTCTTTATTTTTTCTGATAGACTATCTAACTCGGCATATTCTGTCAGCTTTTGGATCCAATCTTGTATAGAGGGGATTTCATTACACTTCCATTTTGCCGCGATCAGAACTCTTGCTGCTGCCATCACATATAAAAAGATACCCTTCCTCTTTTGCGGAATATCCAAATCTGTTATTCCCAGGAGGTAGGCCTCTGGTTTTTTTATTAAAAGAGATATTCAGCATTTTTTGTAGTTCTCCATGGATACTCTCCCAGAATACCTGTATTTTCCTACATATCCAACACATATGGTAGAAAGTTCCTGAGTTATCTCCACATCTCCAACAATTACTTGACACATTTTTATACATTTTCGAAAGTTTCCATGCCGTTAGGTACCATCGGTGTTGCATTTTTTGGAAGTTCTCTCTAATCGTATAACAATTTGTGAATTTCCAATTGATCTTCCATATGTTTTCCCATTGGGCCATGGTTTTGAATGGCCAAAATCTTGGGACCACCTCACCATTGCCAGCACCCTGCTCTCACAGGGATCAGCCAGGTGCCTATTTGAACCCTCCAAGGAGCACCCGAGCATCACAGCGCCCAGGTTAATTTTTTTGTTAAACATGTCTGCAGTACGCAATGGGAGGAAAACTCATAGAATCATAGAATCCTAGAGTTGGAAGAGACCACAAGGGCCATCGAGTTCAACCCCCTGCCAAGCAGGAAACACCATCAGAGCACTCCTGACATATGGTTGTCAAGCCTCTGCTTAAAGACCTCCAAAGAAGGAGACTCCACCACACTCCTTTTGACACCACCAGCAAGACGTTTTTCTCCCGTTGTAAATCCCAGCTGTGGGGTGTTTGGGGATTTATTTGTTTATCTCTGCTATTTATGCATTTCCTTCCCATAATTTCTAAGTGGCTTGCAGGAAATGTGCATGAAAACATACAAAGAAAGGTAAAGGGACCCCTGACCATTAGGTCCAGTCGTGGCCGACTCTGGGGTTGCGGCGCTCATCTTGCTCTATAGGCCGAGGGAGCCAGCGTACAGCTTCCGGGTCATGTGGCCAGAATGACTAAGCCGCTTCTGGAGAACCGGAGCAGTGCACGGAAACGCCGTTTACCTTCCCGCCAGAGCGGTACCTATTTATCTACTTGCACTTTGACGTGCTTTCGAACTGCTAGGTTGGCAGGAGCAGGGACTGAGCAACGGGAGCTCACCCCATTGTGGGGATTCGAACCGCCGACCTTCTGATTGGCAAGCCCTAGGCTCTGTGGTTTAACCCACAGCGCCACCCACATGCCTTATACGAAGAAAAGAGGCAACTAAAATCCAGCATAGAGAACTAAGAAATAGCAAAGTGTTTATCAGGTGCCTGAGGTTTAGAAAGGAGGGGGGCAGTTGAATCCCAGCTGGAAGGGAGTTCCATTCTGGGTGGTGGTGGTGGGCAAAAAGGTTAACACCCCCCCTATTTCATCCAACTCTGCTCCCTTCCCCAATATTTGTTTAAGATAAATGCAGTAAGCAAGGAGAAGGGCTAGAACTCAGTGGTAGAGAATCTGCTTGGCACCTGGTTCAATCTTCAATGGCATCTCTCGTTAGGGCTGTGAATGTCCCTCATCTGAAATCCCGGAGAGCTTCTGCCAGCCAGTGGAGGCAATACTGACCTAGGTGGGCCAGTGATCTGACCCAGTGTAAGTTCAGCTTCTGCGGTTCCAAGGGGAAACAACCTCACTGGTGTCATGTATAAGGGTTGCTTTCTCTCCTCAAAGTTACAAAAAGCCCCACACTTACCTTGTAGGAAGTAAACCATGAAAATCTGTACAAAATGAGAGAAAACGTATGAGACACAATTGCAAGGTGTTGGATACAGTCATACCTCGGGTTGAATGTGCTTCAGGTTGAGCGCTTTCGGGTTGGGCTCCGCGGCAACCCAGAAGTAATGGAGCGCGTTACTTCCGGGTTTTGCCACTCGCGCATGCGCAGACGCTCAAAATGACGTCACGCGCATGCGCTGAAACAGCAAAACGTGACCCACGTCTTACGTTCTGTTTAGGATCCCGTTTCCATCCCGAGGTACCACTGTACAGTGGTACCTTGGGTTACATACGCTTCAGGTTACATACGCTTCAGGTTACAGACTCTGCTAACCCAGAAATAGTGCTTCAGGTTAAGAACTTTGCTTCAGGATGAGAACAGAAATCGTGCTCCGGCGGTGCAGCGGCAGCAGGAGGCCCCATTAGCTAAAGTGGTGCTTCAGCTTAAGAACAGTTTCAGGTT
Source organism: Podarcis tiliguerta (assembly GCF_965153285.1). Classification (NCBI taxonomy): domain Eukaryota; kingdom Metazoa; phylum Chordata; class Lepidosauria; order Squamata; family Lacertidae; genus Podarcis; species Podarcis tiliguerta. The sequence continues at coordinate 54,786,813 of NC_139544.1, forward strand.
AAGAACAGACCTCCGGAATGAATTAAGTACTTAACCCGAGGTACCACTGTATTGCCGAAATGCCTGATTGCCTCAGCTTAGATTGTCCAGCATTAAATGTTGAATTTTGGATAGTCACTGAACATGGCAAACCTAGCCAGTATTTGGAGCATATTGGCTGCCAACATTTAGGGAAGACCTTTGGAGCAGATTAATTTGTTTGCATCTCTCCTTCAGTAAACTGGGTCACATTATTTTGCTCCTTGTCCTTTAAGGATGCAAGGAGGGGGGACGGACACACGTATGGCTGTGACTCTGCTTCCTTGCCCTTCTTTGCCATGATTGATGCGGGCATTTCCTTTTCAATGGTTAAATCCAAGGGTGTTCATCACTCATCAGTCCACAAAGCCTGGAGGCAGGAGAAACCATCCCTCCTTGGGTGACCTTGGGTGTTCTTGTTTCTGGCCAATCCTTGGCTTGCTCCTTTGTTGACAACTGCTCTCCATTCCCCCATCAACTGCTACATGCAGCTCAGTGCTCTGGAAATGTCCATGCCAACACAGTCTGGCTGCCGCTCCCCTTGGCACAGTTCTTTGGCATCCTTCTGCCAGCGCTAGAGACGAAAGCCAAGTGAGGCGAAATAATGAAGTTCCTATTTTTCACCCTTTGTCGCCTTCTCCGGTATTTTTGCGTCCAGTTTTTCTGCTCTCCGTTGATGGCGGTTCTTTGAGCGTCGTAGAACGACGACGACAACTTCACATCTCAATTACGGAAAAGCAAAAACTGAAGCAGCAGTTATACCACTTTTAAAAATAATTTTTATAAAGGCTTATAGAGAAAAATGCAAAAATGAATATATTTAACCTTTTTTTTAAAAAAAACCCCAAACCAAGGCTTTTAAATAGATGCAATAAAAACACAAAGGGGGGAAGGGGAGAGAAATAGAGAAAGAAAAGGAAAGAAAAAAAAAGAGTAGAAAAGAGGTTAAAAGAGAAAGGTAGAAAACTAAGATTCAGAAAATAAATAACTTCTGATTCTTCATCTACCTTCTATATTAAAAAAAGCAATATTCAGTTTGTCCAGTCCACCCAACAAAGCCACTTTCTATAAACAAACATGATCTTCAATCCTCAAATCCAGATATCATTATTTCTTTTTCTTTTTCATGTAAAAAGTCTATGAGGGGCTTCCAATCTCTAACACATGTTAACAATGACTTAGCAATGTTTAGTCTCTGACTGAACATGTCAATTTAGCCATTTCAGCTAGTTTTAACAGCTATTCTTCCATTGTTGATAATAATGGGTTCTCCCATCTTTGTGGCTATAAAAGTCTCGCAGCCGTAATCATATATTGTACTAAAGTTCCACAGTCCTTTCCTAACTGTATATATCCATAAGTCCTGTCAGGAAGAGTTCTGGCTTTAGTGGAAAAGCAGCAGTTATACTATCAAAACAAACCAGCTTGAATCAGAGAGCAGCAGAACATCTCAGCGGCGGACAATTTGAACAGAGACAAAAGAACAATAATAATGAAAATCACCGGGTTAAATGAATATACGGAGTATATTGGTACCGTTAGAGGTCTCCTGGCATCCATCTCAAATGGGTGACAGCCTGTACTCTCTATGAAACTGTGTACTGGTAGGGTTGCTATTTCCAGAGTCAATTTTGCTCAACAACTTTTGTGTCTGGATTTTCACTGTTTGAAACGTGGCAACCCTATGTAATGGTCATTTCTGAACTGAACTCTTCATGACAGCCTCCCTGCCTATTCCACATAACAAACTAGCCTCATAGCTATGGCTTTCTGAGGTTCCAACTGCATTTAAAACAATATCATAACACTTTAAACAGCCATTGCTTCCCGCCCAAGGAATCCTGGGAGCTGTAGTTTGTTAAGGATGATGATAGTTCACAGAAGCCGATGCCATTGCAAATATGGTGGCCTTGAAGGTGCCACAAGTCTCTTCTGCTATTTTTAAGGAACGTTGCTTTATCTGTAGGGTTTTGAGACAAATTTCATGTCTGTGAGGTGACTCCTTTTGGGGAAATGGCATGGGAAAATGACCAACTGTGCCCTCACTTGAGTGCCAAAATCCCAGTCCAGTTCAGAGGCTCAAGAGATTGCAGTCAGACCCCTTCTGCATTATGCATTTAAAGGAGTATCTTATCTTATCAATCTTATCACCAGAGTAGTTTAACAGCCCATATCTCTTCCCAGGGAACTCTAGGAATTGTAGTTCTGCGAGGGGAATTGGCATCTCCTAACTACTCTCAGCGGGACACGGGTGGCGCTGTGGGTTAAACCACAGAGTCTAGGGCTTGCCGATCAGAAGCTCGGCGGTTCGAATCCCTGTGACGGGGATTCGAACCGCCGTGGAACCGTGAGCTCCCGTTGCTCGGCCCCTGCTCCTGCCAACCTAGCAGTTCAAAAGCACATCAAAGTGCAAGTAGATAAATAGGTACCTCTCCGGCGGGAAGGTAAACAGCATTTCCATGCGCTGCTCTGGTTCGCCAGAAGCGACTTAGTCATGCTGGCCACATGACCCGGAAGCTGTATGCCGGTTCCCTCGGCCAGTAAAGCGAGATGCGCGCTGCCCCAGAGTCGGTCACGACTGGACCTAATGGTCAGGGGTCCCTTTACCTTTAACTACTCTCAGCATCCTTATCAAACTGTGGTTCCCAGGATTCTTTTGGGGAAGCTATGACCGTTTAAACTGGTATGATACCGTATTGGAGGTATAGTGCAGATATAGGGCCTAAGTCTATACAACAAAAATCCTTTTTGGGGCTGCAGCAGGCCTTATGGTTTCAGCACCTAGCCAGCTTTTGTTTCTCCAGCTCGATGAAGAGCTCAGGTGGACCTGAAAGCTTGCTCACTGCTGCGGGATGTTTTGCTCGCTCGCAACAAAAGGGTGCTGGGAATTTTTTCCAAGGGAAAGTTACAGTTTACCCCCAGGGTCATGCATGCTCATGTCTTCCTCCGCTCGGCTTATTTGGTGGGTTCCTCTCTTGAGGAAAAGCTTATTTGTTTGACGTGCGGAGGAAATCGTGCCCAGGGAGATGATGCCGCCGTCCCTGCTGTGACATATGTTGGTGGCGAATTTTCTCTGCAGACGCAAAGCCCAGAGCCCAAATGAAAACATCGAGCGCCTCCTTGACCCAGTTCAGGTATCGCACAATCAGCCAGGGGCACCCTAATCTGGAGATGCCTTTGGTGGAGGAGAAAAGCAATTCGACGAGAGGAGCCCTTCGAGGGGTTGGACATTATTCCGGCCTGTAATTTGCTCCTGACCTGAAGCCCTCTTGGGAGTTCTCCGGGCTGCTGTCAGAAAATCGAGTTTAACAGATGTCAGGTCTCTCTCTATCCCCTGCCCTCCCAGCTGCTTTTTGGAGGAAGGCCAGAGGAAGATCAGTCAGACTAATTTGAGGAGTGGAAAGATATGTCTTATGAGGAGCGGCTTAACATGCTTGCCCTTCAGATCACAGCGAGCGAGGGGATCCAATTTAAGCAGCCTCGATGCTAAGGGAGTTCAAGTCAGGATGCTGTTATAGACCCGGTGGCTCATTATGTAATACAGCCTTTCCCAACCTGTGGGTCCCCAGATGTTGTTGAACTACAACTCCCATCAGCCCTAGCTAGCAAGGCCAGAGCTCAGGGATGATGGGAGTTGTAGTCCAACAACATCTGGGGACCCACAGGTTGAGAACCACTCAATTGAAGAAGTGCCCAACTGGATCAGGCCTGTGGCCCAACTTAGGCCAGCATCCTGTTTTCACAGTGGCCAACCAGATCCCTGTGGGGAACTCGCAAGCAAGATTTGTTTTTGTTTTTCAAAAATTTTATTCATTTTATAACACAAATAAACAACACAAACAGAAAAACAATACAAACAAATTCTTGTCTTATCCTTATTTTTTTAAACATTGTTAGGTGGGCTTCCCCAAGTCCCCCCTATCTGATTTTCATTTTACCTCATCTTTAGCAGTTCATAATTTCTAACCATTTTTAAAAATCACGTTTACTATTACCATAAAAATCTTCACATTTTATCACTTACAATTACAGTGGTACCTCAGGTTACATACGCTTCAGGTTACATGCACTTCAGGTTACATACGCTTCAGGTTACAGACTCCGCTAACCCAGAAATAGTGCTTCAGGTTAAGAACTTTGCTTCAGGATGAGAACAGAAATCGTGCTCCAGCGGCGCGGCGGCAGCAGGAGGCCCCATTAGCTAAAGTGGTGCTTCAGGTTAAGAACAGTTTCAGGTTAAGTACGGACCTCCGGAACGAATTAAGTACTTAACCTGAGGGTACCACTGTAATACTATTTTAAAATAGGCTATCTTCTGCTTCTAACCCTACAGCCTATATCCACTTCCAAAGCTGTTCTAAGATTTAAATGTTAACATATTTTTTCAAATATTCCTTAAACTTCTTCCAATCTTCTTCCGCTGTCTCTTCTCTCTGGTCCCGGAGTCTCCCAGTCAGTTCGGCAAGTTCCATATAGTCCATCATCTTCACCTGCCATTCTTTGATAGTTGATAATCACAAGCAGGATTTGAGCAACAAGAGCAATTTCCCCCTCTTGTGGTTTCCAGCAAACTGGTATTTGGAAGCTTCTGGCTATGGAGACAGATCATAGCTGTCATGACTGGTAACCATTGATAGCCTCCTCCATCAAGAATTTGGCCAGTCCTCCTTTAAAGCTACCCAAGTTTGTGACCGTCCTCTTGTGGGAGTGAGTTCCACAGTCTAACAATACGCTGCCTGAGTACGAGAGAGAAGCCTCCAGGCTGTGGCTGATGGCGGTGTGGTGCAGCAGGCAAAATCCTGGATTTGGCTGCCAGAGCCAACATCCCAATCTCCTTTTAAGAGAATATCACTATCTCTTAGCTAGAGCTGGGTGATATGTTGGTAAGTCATCTGAAAATTGCATTCAGATCACCATGCCAGTTTCAGACATTTTGAACTGGCAATGCACCCCAGCCGTGTTTGGAGGTGCAAGATTTGAACTGGGACCTTTGGCAGGCAAGGCAAAATGCTCCATCACTGAGCTGTGGTCCTTCCCTAGAGGTGAGTAAGGGGATGGATGGACGCGATAGATGGGAATGAAATTCTCTCTTTTCAAAAAAAGTTTTTATTTGATTTTACAAATAAAGAATTACAACAGTACAAATTACATATCCATATTTAGAGATTTCCCCAAATCTCTGGACTTCCCATCTTCCCTTCTGATTGTCTACCTTCTCAACTGCATATTATTTCATCATCCATGTTTTGTATCTTTCCATTTTGTCCATAATATTTGCTACATTCCAAGTGTTATTAGAATCCTGCTAATGTTTTCATCTGCGGACAGTGGTCTCCTAGATACAATATCAATTTCCCCATTCTTTATTAAAACTTTTTGTCCTCTGGGTTCCTGAGCTTTCTGGTCATTTTTGCCATTTCGGCATAATCCAATAGCTTGGTTTGCCATTCCTCTGTGGTAGGGACATTGTCTTCTTTCCATCTCTGGGCTAGTAGCATCCGTGCGGTTCAGGGCCGGATTTAGGTTTGATGAAGCGCTAATGAAGGTAATGGGGCCCTTTATATGTCCAGCTGTCCTTTGTCAACAACAAATTGTCACTGTTTTTTGTGTTGAATATATGCTACATGGCACAGTATTTTTCGCTGTATAAGACGCACCCGACCATAAGACGCACCTAGTTTTTAGAGGAGGAAAACAAGAAAAGCCAGCAAGAGCTGCAGACACACTCGCTCGGTGCGGCTCTTTAAAGAAAGAGCGGCTCTTGCTGGCTTTTCCGGGAGGTGGGAGGTGGGACTGATGGGCTCCATCCCTCCTCCCTGAAAAGCCAGAGCAAGCTGCGCAGCTATCGCTGAAGCCAGCAGAGCAAGAGGGAGAGCCGCACAGTGGCTCTTGCTCTGCTGGCTTCCCAGCGAAGCGGGGGGAGGAACGGAAGGGGCTCCATAAGGGCTCTTTTCCATCCCTCATCCTGCTTCGCTGGGAAGCCAGCAACCCAGAAGAGCTGTGCAGCTCTCGCTTTTGCTCTGCTGGCTTCAGCGATAGCTACGCAGCCTGCGTTCGCTCCATAAGACGCACACACATTTCCCCTTACTTTTTAGGAAGCTTTTAATGTTTGATGTATTACTGCATTTTAATATTTGGTTGGAAGCCGCCCAGAGTGGCCGGGGAAGCCCAGCCAGATGGGTGGGGTATAAATAAAAAATTATTATTATTATTATTATTATTATTATTATTATTATTATTATGAAAAAAGGGCATCTTAAGGATCAAAAAATACTGTAGTTCAAAGCGCTTTGCATGCAGTTAACCCAAACCATAGTTTAGCTACCATAGGGAGCCTCTTTGAAGGCTGACTGGTGTTGAAACAGTGCCTTCAGAGGAGGTTACTGTTAACCGCTAATCAGCAGTTGCAGCAACCTCCATTGAATGTTGACAGGTGTCAATCACCTGATGTCATTATGCTCTTGCTCTGCTGGCTTCAGTGATAGCTCCGCAGCCTACATTTGCTCCATAAGACGCACACACATTTCTCCTTACTTTTTAGGAGGAAAAAAGTGTGTCTTAAAAATACGGTACTTTATGGACCTAATAGGTATCTAAAGCCATTTGCACATAACAAAATATGTCTTTTATCACATTGATTTTATTTTGTTTTTTATCTTATATTTTGGAAATGTACATCCAGTTTTTTTTCCTTTAAAATTTTTGCCCCCCCCCCCGAGAGAGTGGGGCCCTAAGCTATAGCTTGTTTAGCTTATATGTAAATCTGGCACTGGTGCGGCTGTTGTCGCATACATAAAGAGCCTTTTCTGGATGGGAATGAAATTCTGCATGGGTTGGGAAAAGTGGACAGAGAGAGAATACGCATGTTGGAATCATAGGGTCGGAAGGGACCCCAAAGGTCATCCAGTCCAACCCCATGCAATGCAAGAATCTCAACTAAGGAAAATGCCCGTCAAGCGAAAGGAAGCGCTTTGACTTGGAAAGCATTGTTAAGCTGGGTTTTTAAAAAAAAAAAAACTTATTTAGAGCATTTGTAGCATGCTTTTCACCAAAAAAAGTCTCCCGAAGTGGCTTACATGAAATCAAAACAAGACACCCCCTTTCCGCAGGTTTTTTGACGCTGGCCTCTTCAGTAGCTGTACGGGACACCCCCGAAGAAGAAGCAGACTCCTAGAAAAGTTGCATTTGCTGCTGCAAGATGTAGAATTGGGCCACCGGTTGGGATGCCTTGCAAATCGGGTTAGGCAAATTCAGATGCTGTCTCCCAACCCAAAGAGAAAAGACCCTGACCTTTTGTAATGATAAAGTAGCCTTTCCCAAGTTGGTGCCCTCCAGATGTTTTGGACTGCAGATCGTGGCTGGGGCTGATGGGCTTTGCGATCCAGAACATCTGGAGGCTACCAGCTTGGAGGAAGGCTGCACTAAACCAATGAGGTTCCTGCCCTTTGCAAAAAGGCATTCCGTCCATCGTGTAACGGGCTGGAAAGAAACTGAGCCGATGAATGCTGCAAAATACCAATTGCCTCATTTTCTTGCTAGTGGGCTGCAGTTTAGCTGGCAGAATGGAGAGGAAATGGCCAATTGGACCGGCAGCCTCAATTTCACGGATGGCGGAGCTCTGAGGAGTGGCGGTGACACTGGCACCAGGTACAATCGCACCCCCCCAGGGCGTTGTGGTGGCGGGGTTGACCGTGGTCCCCGGGGAGAGTCTCTTGGCACAGTCGGGGCAGGCCCCACAGCTCAGTAGCAGAGCGCTGCCTCCTTTGCATGCATGAGGCCCCAGTGTTGCGTTCTGAGGCCAAAGGAAAAGGACTGGACCCTGATTAGAATAAGACATGAGGCTTTGACCGGCAAGGCTCTCGGAGGAAGTGCGTACACCACACCCCTCACCAGGCCATTTTATTAACAAAAGAACCCTTTACACAGCGCTCGTAAGAACCAATCATATTTCCTCTGAGCATTTAAACAAACCCCACGTGGGGACAAAGTTAAACTACAAACACTAGTTAAGCATGCACACTTTTGGAGTAAATGAATGAAAACTACAAAGGAGCGCATTCAGCAACCACGGAGGTCATAAACAATCAATACACATGATAAGAAGGATGGCCAGGAGGACAGCAATCATTATCAGCTTCATGTGAAACCTGTTTCCTGGCCCTAAGATTAACATCCTAAGATTAACATATCAGAAAAGCTACATCGACGAAACTGCCCACTGTCTTTGAGGACCCAGGACACCTGCCTGTCTAAGTGTGTACGTGACTTGTCAAGAAAGAGGAACAGGGATGCAGAGGTGTAGATTGATCAAGAATCATATCAAAATAGTTTAAACCTAGTCAACGCAATGCTTTCATTGCTGACACAGATGGCTTACTCTATATTTGTTATAATTCCTCATAGCAATCCCACCTGATCACTACACCCAGGATTTCTGGTAGCAGCACTGGGAAAGTCCCTGCGCCCACGGAGAGATCCCCGCAGGCCAGAGCACCAGGGTTAGATGGAGCATTGATCTAGCTAATGGGTTGGGGGTGGCGCCGTGGTCTAAACCACTGAGCCTCTTGGGCTTGCCGATCAGAAGGTCGGCGGTTCGAATCACCGCGACGGGGTGAGCTCCGGTTGCTCTGCCCCAGCTCCTGCCAACCTAGCAATCTGAAAGCACGCCAGTGCAAGTAGATAAATAGGTACTGCTGTGGCAGGAAGGTAAACGGCGTTTCCGTGCGCTCTGGCTTCCGTCACGGTGTTCTGTTGCGCCAGAAGCAGTTTAGTCATACTGGCCAGATGACCTGGAAAGCTGTCTGTGGACAAATGTAGGCTCCCTTGGTCTAAAAGCGAGATGAGCGCCGTAACCCCATAGTCGCCTTTGACTGGACTTCACCGTCCAGGGGTCCTTTACATTTTGACCTTTTAGATCTAACTCTGTGTATGTCATGGACTGGCTAAGAGAAGAGAATAAAGATTTGGGGAGGGTGGGACGTTCAGCTGCACAAGTGCAAATCCTTGCACTGATGGGACATATTAGTTGGTCTGATTGACAGATAAGTCTACTACCACTACTACTACTAATAATAATAATTTGCAAGCCTTTAGCAGCCTTTCCCCAAATACTGCCCTTCATCCAAAAAGCTGACAGGGTGGTTCATAGCATGAAGATACAAAAATGGAAACGTAAAATGCATAACAAAACAAAAGCAGAACAAACCCAGTAACCGCCATCCCATAAACACATTTGAAAGGCCGTAGAATGTTAACCAGCCAAACGCCTGGAGATGCTAGGATTTGAACCCAGGGCTGCCTGCCCTGGAGCTGTGGCCCTCTCTCCCCGCCCAATGCGGTAACAGGATTCAGCCTCCACATTTGTCCAAACGTGCCCCTCGCGCGCTGTCAGCTCTGCGTTCCTTTCAAACGGCAGAGTTAGCATCTGAAGCAATGTGACCCTTAAGGAAAGGATGAGCGAAAGCTGATCTGGACTCTGCAGTGCATTGTAATGGGCAAGGATGGCTCTCGTGCAGCAGCTACGTGACTCAGGCTGTTATATTTGCAGAACGCATCACTCAGAGCCGCTCCTCCTCCTCGTGCTCTCCAAAGGCAGCCGGCACAATTCGTGACCCTTTCCACTCACATATGGTAACTCCATAAGAGCCTAGTGCTGAACTTCCTATTTATTTTAGTTTGCAATTGCAGGTTTTTTTTTCATCCAAGGACCTCAGGGTGACTTTCAGGCTCCCCCCAACCTCATTTTTTTCCCTCAGCACAACCCTGTGAGGTAGGCGAGACTGAGAGGAAGAGAAATTTGAATCTGGATCTCCCTGGTCTTAATCCAGAACGCCAACCATTATACCACCCTGGCTCTCTTACTCATTTTCACCACCCTATTTTCTTGAAAATAGGTGTGGGGGTAAAGGGACTTTCAGCTATTTTTGACAAAAACAAAGCAAAACGGGGGACAGTTCAGGTGGCTGTGACAGTGGCTGCTCTTTAAATTTCCCAGAAGCCCTCTGGGGAAAAGCACTTTGTGGTGACATAGCATTGTTCCCAGGAGACTTCTGGGAAATTAAAATGGTGGCCAGCCTGACAATCACCTCTCTGGTCGTAGTGAAACCTGTGTTGGAGAAAAAGTGAGGTGGGGTGGTGGTTTCAAGGCACCCCCTTCCAACTGAGAGCTTTAGGGACATTCTAAATAAACTTCCTAGTTTGGCTTACTACCTGTGACTTCAAAGGTAGGGTCAGGGATTGTCCAACGGACCTCAAGACATGGCTAGTAGCTGTGTTCAGGTTGGTGGAAGGGCCATTGCTCAGTGGTAGACCTCAGTGTCCGGCATGAATGATGGGGGTGGAGACGCTCCTTCAGGTATACATGGCCAAGGCCGTAATTGGTTTAAGGCAGCTTATTGTCATCCCAAGTTGTGCAAGCCTTGTCTAAAATGACCATTAAAGGTAAAGGTAAAGGGACCCCTGACAGTTAAGTCCAGTCGCAGACGACTCTGGGGTTGCGGTGCTCATCTCGCTTTATTGGCCGAGGGAGCCGGCATACAGCTTCTGGGTCATGTGGCCAGCATGACTAAGCCGCTTCTGGCAAACCAGAGCAGCGCACGGAAACGCTATTTATCTTCCCACCGGAGTGCTACCTATTTATCTACTTGCACTTTGACGTGCTTTCGAACTGCTAGGTTGGCAGGAGCAGGGACCGAGCAACGGGAGCTCACCGTTTCGTGGGGATTTGAACAGCCGACCTTCTGATTGGCAAGCCCTAGGCTCTGTGGTTTAGACCACAGCGCCATCCACGTCCCTAAAATGACCATTAGGGTTGATGTTTTTCTTGCTTGGTCGTGGAACCCTTTGGGGATCTAAAGAGAGTGGAGGGTGGGCCCAGGGATTTCATGGACATTAACATGGTTTATGGTTGGTGGAAGGACCCCGAGTGAGAGGCAGGGAGGGGGAGACCTCCCAGGATGAGAGATTTGGAGAAGAAAGGAAAGTCCCACATGAGAGCTGGCTACCACTTTCTGTGGGTGGCAAAGGTTGAGAGCTACCTTTGAGTGAGGACTCTGCGTTTCCCCCCCTCTTCCTTTCTCTGCTTTTGTTTTTATTTGGATTACCGTATTTTTTGCTCTATAAGACTCACTTTTTCCCTCCTAAAAAGTAAGGGGAAATGTATGTGCGTCTTATGGAGCAAATGCAGGCTGCGCAGCTATCCCAGAAGCCAGAACAGCAAGAGGGGTTGCTGCTTTCACTGCGCAGCGTTCCCTCTTGCTGTTCTGGCTTCTGAGATTCAGAATATTTTTTTTTCTTGTATTCGTCCTCCAAAAACTAGGTGCGTCTTGTGGTCTGGTGCGTCTTATAGAGCAAAAAATACGGTAGTTTCTTTTCTCTTACTGGACCATGAAAAAAGCTTTAATAAAAGCTTAGGAAAATAAAATAAAGAGGGCAGAGGGGGAGGAAAATGCCTGGAGAGAGTTTGAGGACCTAGAATGCTTCATCAGTGCCCTGTCTCCTCTCATGACAAATCGGACACCAGACCATACGCAGCAGGGAAGGACTAGGTTGGTGGTCCTTGCTGACCTCAAGACATTTGATCCTCCAGGGTAATCTTCCTCCCTCTTTGCAAACCTGAGTCACCTTCAGCTTCATTCTGCAGTGAAACCGTAGTCCTGGCCGTACGGGAGGTCATGAGTTGCTAGCGATTAGAAGGATCCAAAGCATGCTATTTAGGAAGGTGACTTTGCTCCGATGTTACAGCCTCCAGCTGCAGCGCTCGGAAGTTGTGACCTTGTGCTGTCGCTTGGGAGATGGCGCTTCGCTTTCCCCTTGCGCACCATATTGTTTTCCACTGGCAATGCATTGTATCTTGCGATGTAATGACCCTCTCTTTCGCCCAAAGGTTCCCAGAGCAGCCTGCAGCAATTAAAAGTATAGCATCTAGATCAAGGGAAGTAATAGTGTCACTGTATTCTGCTCTGGTCAGACCTCACCTGGAGTACTGTGTCCAGTTCTGGGCACCACAGTTCAAAAAGGACTCTGACAAACTGGAACGTGTCCAGAGGAGGGCAACCAAAATGGTCAAAGGCCTGGAAACGATGCCTTATGAGGAACGGCTAAGGGAGCCGGGCATGTTTAGCCTGGAGAAGAGGAGGTTAAGGGGTGATATGATAGCCATGTTCAAATATATAAAAGGATGTCACATAGAGGAGGGAGAAAGGTTGTTTTCTGCTGCTCCAGAGAAGCGGACAAGGAGCAATGGATCCAAACTACAAGAAAGAAGATTCCACCTAAACATTAGGAAGAACTTCCTGACAGTAAGAGCTGTTCGACAGTGGAATTTGCTGCCAAGGAGTGTGGTGGAGTCTCCTTCTCTGGAGGTCTTTAAGCAGAGGCTTGACAACCATATGTCAGGAGTGGTCTGATGGTGGTTCCTGCTTGGCAGGGGGTTGGACTCGATGGCCCTTGTGGTCTCTTCCAACTCTATGATTCTATGATTCTATGAAAACAGCAATAAACAATCAAAATCACATTCTCACTGTGGGGTCACCAACATACTAACGCCCACAGCAGCAACGCAGCGTGTAAAAACCAGTAACCATTCTGACAGTTTGGGTTTTGTTGTTTCCTTTGCTCACTGGTGGTCTTCCAGATGTTGCCAGCCTTCCCCAGCCTGCATGATGGGAGTTGTAGTCTAACAACATCTGGAAGGCCTCCGGTCTATTTGAATGGACTGCTGCTGCTTGTTTGAACTTGCTGTGCTATTTTGTATGCTCAGATAGTGCTCTTATTGTTTCTGACTGTTTTCTTAGCCACCCTGGGAACATAAATAAGGGAGGAATATTAGAAAGCAGTTTTCAAAGGAGCATGAAAACGGCCTGTAGCTGGCAATGAAAGGACATTGGATTTGGCACCGGGTGAATTTTGGATGAGGAATGTTTGAAAGAACTTGGCATGTTCCCCTCCCCCAAATAATCTTTATTAGTTTTTCAATTAGATACTCCACATACACATATTGTATTACATTTTACCTTTACACTTGCTCTTCAGAGCTAACTTCCCTCCTTCCTTCTTCTGGTTTTTTATATCACATATAATTTTATCTCATTGTTTTCTTCCATTTTATATACTGTTATTCATTTTCCATATTTTGTCCATAGTGTATCCATAAACAAATAAGTCCTCATGTTTATACAATTCTTGTTGTCTGTCTGTACAGTGGTACCTCGGGTTACATATGCTTCAGGTTACATATGCTTCAGGTTACAGACTCCACTAACCCAGAAAAATTACCTCGGGTTAAGAACTTTGCTTCAGGATGAGAACAGAAATTGTGCTCCAGCAGCGCAGTGGCAGCAGGAGGCCCCATTAGCTAAAGTGGTGCTTCAGGTTAAGAACAGTTTCAGGTTAAGAACGGACCTCCAGAACGAATTAAGTACTTAACACTGTATTCATTTACCACTACTGTTAGTTATATTGGTTTCCTTATACATTTTGCTTCTTATTATTTTCATTATCCATCACTTTTCTTAATCTTTCCCGTTATGCGGTTTGTCTCTAATTCTACTGGTTTTACTATTTCATCTTATCTTTCCTATATACAGTGGTACCTCTGGTTACAGACGCTTCAGGTTACAGACTCTGCTAACCCAGAAATAGTACCTCAAGTTAAGAACTTTGCTTCAGGATGAGAATAGAAAATGCGCTGCGGCGGCAGCAGGAGGCCCCATTAGCTAAAGTGGTACCTCAGGTTAAGAACAGTTTCAGGTTAAGAACGGACCTCCGGAACGAATTAAGTTCTTAACCAGAGGTGCCACTGTGCAACATAGTTTTTTTGAGAGCTTGGCATGTTAAGCGTGGAGAAGAGATGGGCCGTAGCTCAAGGGTAGAACAGGTGCTTTGCATGCAGAAGGTCCCAAGTTGAGTCCCCACCATCTTCAGAGACCCCTGCCTGGAGACCTGCTGTCAGTTAGTGAATACAGAATTGATCTAGGTGGGCCAGTAGGTCTGATGCAGTATAAGGCAGCTCCTTGCTATTGGCATCTATCTATCTTTAGAGACAATGGAGTGCACCTCCAGGGGTGAAGTCAAACCGTTGCATTAGCAGCACCAAAGTGAACTCCCTGGGTGCAAGCCAGGGCAGTGTGTCTGGAGGTCCTGGGCTGCCCAGATGACCCAAAGCTGCAGTGGCCCAAAGGAAAGCAGAGCAATACGTTTTGGCACCAGTTGGGATGCAAGAGTTGCCGGAAGGAGACGGAAAAGGCACCATCCAACTGCCTTAGGGACTCCACTCCGGATCTGTGTAGCGTTTACTTCTTCTTCTTTTTTTAACCTAATTTTTATTGAGTTTTCCATATTACATTTCACTTTCATTGCATAAATCCATAACTTACAGTATTCTCAGAAAGTGCATCAACCTCCTTCCCTCTCTCTTTCTGACTTCGACATATCTTGATCAAATCCTTCGCATCTCTATAACCACTTCTTTACCTTATATTAACTTTTAACATTCACCCTCTTATATGTAAATTAGCTCCTTAATTGAACATTACCAAACATTTCATGTTAAAGCTGCAAACGTTTTCAGATGTTTACAATTTTCTTTCAAATAAACTATAAATTTGCTCCATTCCTTTTGAAACAATTCATCATGCCGATTTCGTATCTTTCCCATCAACCTTGCCAATTCCACGTATTCTACCATCTATATCTGCCAGTCTTCCAGGGTGGGGAGTTTTTGCTGCTTCCATCTTTGGGCCAGAAGAATTCTTGCGGCCATTGTGGCATACATAAACAAATTTACATCTTTTTTTTTTTTTATTTCCTCGCCAATTAATCCCAATAGAAATGCCTCTGGTTTTTAACTAAAATTATATTTAAATACCTTTTTTAATTCATTGTATATAATATCCCAGAAGGCCTTCACCCTGGTACAGGGCCACCACATATGGAGAAAGTTCCCTTCCTTCTCCTTGCATTTTCAACAAAGTTTATCATGAGACCTGTACATTTTGGCAAGTGATGTACCAACGATACATCATCTTCGTTAAATTCTCTTTAAGTGCCACACGTGCTGTAAATTTGATTGTTTTATTCCACATTTTTCCCCACCTCTCAAAATCAGTGTAGGGTTTACTTCTTAGCCTTTTCTACTCCTGAAGATATCACGCAAGGCAGCAGAGAGTTAGAACCAGTATTTTCCTTCTCCTGAATGGGCTACGTTCCCAGGTTGACAAGCCCCATCTGCCCCTCACTTCACAGCACATGTAGAAACTGGATTCTTGACCTTTGGACCCATTCTTGGTCTCATTAGCTCAATCTGCCAGAGCCTGTCTTTGTATTTTAGACACACACACACACACACATTTTTATTGATTTTTAAACATATCAGTTCCAACAATCATACAGCATATCTTTACTTATACAATATTTTGATTTCCGTCAACACCTCTGATGATTTTCCGTTCTTTATTGCTTATTCTGCATTTCTTAATTTCCTATTACATTTAATTATCCTTAACTAATAATTCTTTTCGTAGCCTTTCTTGTAACATTTCAAATAATCCACCTCACAAAACTTCTTGCAGTCCTACAAGCACGATCTGTTCATCACAATTACTTTTCAAAGAGTTCATAGATTTACTCCAGTCTTCTAACAATCTCTGGTCCTGCAGGTTTTGAATCCTTCCTGTTAATTTATCTAATTCTGCATAGTCCACAGAGCCTGTCTTTGTATGCAGGAAAAGTCCCGAACTCACCAAGGTTTGAGACCCATTGGCTAATAATAATAATAATAATAAATAATAAAAATAATAAATAAAACCAGGCTACCCTCACCTGGTTTAGCCAGCCAGTCAAAACTGTTTCTGGGGTGTGGCCGCTGTTGCATGCTGAGCCACAGGTGAGTGCCGAGTGCAGGGTGGGCACCAAAGGTGGACAGGTGACCCTAGAAGGAGCATGACATGCCCCCCACCAGAAGTACTACCCCTCCTCCAAGACCCCATATCCCTAAGATTAAGGCAAGAGAATGCAACTTGGGCAATCGATCCTGAAATGGACTCTGTTCCCAGTAGCCTGGTTTCATGTTGGTGAAGGAGGTTGATTAAGAAGAAGAAGAAGAAGAGTTTGGACTTGATATCCTGCCTTTCACTCCCCTTAAGGAGTCTCAAAGTGGCTAACAATCTCCTTTCCCTTCCTCCTCCGCAACAAACACTCTGAGGTGAGTGAGGCTGAGAGACTTCAGAGAAGTGTGACTGGCCCAAGGTCACTCAGCAGCTCCACCTGGAGGAGCAGGGAAGCGAACCCAGTTCACCAGATTACGAGTCCACCGCTCTTAACCACTGCACCATGCTGGCTCTCAAGACAAACTGGATGAACTTAACTTCCTCCCTGTTCCCCATTTGTGTTATTCAGCTCCTGCCAGCCCAGCTGCGTGCAATTGCACCAGGCAGAGTGGGAGTTAATAGACACGGCCATCAGGGAGAGCGGATGGACAAAAGTACAGCAGAGCTCTTCTAGGCGGGGAACTCCCAACACGCTGCCTTTGGAAAGAGGCCTTTCTGCACATCTGCAAGCGACTATAATCAGCTGCAGAGGAAGGAGGGGGCTGGGAGAGGATGCAAAGTGAAGTCCGGTGGAAAGGAGGCTTTTAGAGCAACGTGCTGGTCTGAAAAGTGGAGTTAATGGAACTGACATGAGATCTGAATATAGCACAGGATTCAGAAGTGCTTAGATTGGATGGATGGTCTCCCAGGTGGCAATTTCAGCCTCAAGGCAGTTTTATCCAACGTGTTATGGCCCTGCCAGATGTTAACCAAGGTGTGGTGGGGAACTTGCCCACAGTCTATTTATTTTCCTACATTGAGGTGAATCTTTACATGCCACCTTGCACCTTTACAGTCCGAGGCTGGTGTGCAGAAAAAGAAGAACACACACAAACTTGATAAAAACTATACCAACCTAAAATGGCCACAGTGTAATAGACTGGTGCCATAGAACAACAGGAGGGAAAACCATCAAATCCATCCAAACTTTCCTACACTCCACTTTGGGAAGATGGAACAAACTTTTTTTCTCCTGCTCCGGACTGTAGGACTCAAACCAATCAATTCAACTTACAAGAAGGACGATTACAACTGAACGTCAGGAAGAACATCCTGACAGTAAGAGCTATTTGACATTGGAACGGACTTGCTTGGGAAGTGGTGGACTCTTCTCCATTGGAAGTTTTTGAGCAGAGGTTGGATGGCCATCAGTCATAGATGCTTTAGTTGAGATTCCTGTTTTATGGTTGGTTGGACTAGATGACCCTGGGTGTCCCTTCCAACTCTATGATTCTATGATTCTATGAATACATTACTGGTGGCTAGCGCCCACTGGGATTGGTGAAACAGAAGCCAGGGAGATCCCTCTAGGCAGAATCCTCCTTAACCACCTTGTGTGCTGGTCCCGGGGGGGGGGGGAGTTACCGTGCGGCGTGGTCTGAGTCCGGTCCTGGGTCAAGGGTCTGGAGGCTGTCCATCAAGGGCGAAGCGGGGTCCAAGGCAAGGAGCTGGGCATGGTCAGGAACTCCGGAAGAGCAGGTCAGGGTGCTGGCAGGAACAGGTTTCCAACCTGATGTTGCTCCCACAACCTGGGACTGGGCTGACTGGCCTTTATCTCCTTTGAGGCCTAGGGCGGTCCCGGCCCACAGGTGACTTGCCTCCCCTGGCCTTAAGGCAAGCACTCCTCCTGAGACAACTTAGTTCCCTCCGCCTCTCTGCCCTGAGCCTCTGCAGCTCAGGAGAGGCTGGAGGGTTACTGGACCTAGAGGCAACCTCACCTTCCCCTGACAGGGCTGGGAGAGGAGCACCTGCAGGCAATGGGTCCTCGATCACCTCTGGAGCCAGAGCGGATTCAGCTGGTGTCTGCTCCTGAGGATCTGGCACAGGTGCAGGCGCTTCAGATTCAAGGCCCTGCCCCGGCTCAGCCAGCCCTGGAGGCGGGGCCTCCTGTGCAGGCTGGGATTCCTCCGGTTCAGCCTCTGAATCAGATTCCCAGGCCATCACACCTTGGCTGAGTAGGACACAGTGGTCAAGTTTATCTGTAATTAGTGATAAGAGAGGAGTGCTTGGGTGGAATACATCCCAGAGGGGCTTTGAGGGCCTTCAAGGTCTGGAGTCTCTTGTCCAAAATCTGGTAGGTACACAGGTTTTCTCAAGTCTTACATCTAAGAAGGTAGGATGTTTCTAGTTCTCATGGTGAAAGGAAAGGAAGCTTCCCTAAACTGGACATTTTCTTGTTAAAATATAGGAGAAAGAGAGACAGAGAAGTGTGTGTGTGTGTGTTTATGAGACAGGGGTCTCCAAGATATGCTGCTCTAAATGACATGTAGGGAATTTGGCGTCTCTGCAAGATGCAGCCCAGATTTTGGGCTCCTTCCAGCAGAGTTAAGATTACACAGTTCAACTGAAGGTCTCGGAGTGCAGCCTCTTTTATTCCTTCTGATAATTTTATGTGGCAAAATGCTGGACAGGCGTACATCTTCCCTGCTGCTTTCGCCTCTGGACGGACCTTTGTTTTATTTTTATCCGGTTATCTGCGTAAACAGGAAATGACCACGGGAAAGAAAGAAACCTCAAGACATCTTGAGGAGTGTTTATATCCTTCTCATAAAATTGGCAGCTAGCACTGACCCACCTTGCTTTCCTTTCCTTCCCTTTGTTCCTCAATCTTGGGAGTCCCTCCGTGAGCCAAGTTTCCCTCCAGCCTGCCGGATTCCCATATGGCAGATGAGCTGTGAAATGTGAGCTGGGTTTTTCTAATTTAGGAATTGCGGATAGCACAGCCAGGGAATGACGGACGTCATCCTTGAAGATTTATTTGTCTTTCACGGCTGACTGGTCCAGCACCGCCACCCCACCCCATCATCTTGGCTATAACATTTTGTAGTAGGAAATGTCTCTGTTTCTCCCATCGCTTTGGAAGGTTGGAATGTAAAAAAAGCCTGCTGGATCAGGCCAGTAGTCCATTTAGTCCAGTATCCTGTTCTCACAGTGGCCAGTCAGATCCCTATAGAAAACCCTCAATCAAGACAAGATTAGACAAGAGCCCTCTTCCCTCCAGTGGTTTCCAGTAACTGGTATTTGGAAACATTGGTGCCTCCAACCATCATGGCTAGTAGACATCAACAGCCCTCTCCTCCATGAATTTGTCTAATCCTCTTTGAAACCAATTCAAGTCCATGAACATCACTGCTGAAATCCTGAGTAGGAGCACACAATGCAGGGATAGCTCAGTCGGTAGAGCATGAGAGTTTTAATCTCAGGGTTGTGGGTTTGAGCCCCACACTGGGCAAAAGATTCCTTCATTGCAGGGGGTGAAGTAGATGATCCTTCCAACTCTACAATTCTATGATTTTGTCGAAGCCCTCTGCTTATTTGGGCTCAGTTCAGAGTGCTAGTTTCAACTTAGGAAGGCCTATACGGCTTGGGACCAAAGTATCTCAATGATTGCCTTCTCTTGTGCAAACCTCCGCATTCCTTGCAGTCATTTGGAGGGGCTCTTCATTGGATTTTCTCACCTGCTCCAAGCCATGGCATGACCAGCACCTTGGAGAGGGACCAAGGTGTGTGTTTCAGGACCATGGACAGGGACCCTGCAGTTGAAGTTGCCTGAGCAGTGTCTTAGAGTAGGCATGCCCAACAGGTAGACGATCTACTGGTAGATCACGGGACGAACCCCGAACCCCCCAAAAGGGGGTAGATCACTGCCAGTTTATAACTCTGTGAGTAGATCACAGTCTCTTGGGAGTTGGCCACCCCTGTCTTAGAGCAACTGGCAGATCTTTAGAGGCGTTCACAGGCTAGAGGCCCTTCCCTCCAAATCTGACCAACTGCCTTCTTCTGCATCCATTGGTCTCTTCTAAGCCCTGAGGTTCCAGGTTAAGAGGACAGCTCATAAAGGTCTCTCCAGTCATTCAGAGGCAAAGGTCTCCATGGGGTTCTGGAGAGATGTGGGTGCCCATGGCACTACATTGGATGGACACGGGATAGACCAGGAAGTAAATCCATCTGCTTAGGGCTGCCATTGCTGGAGAGCTCTTGCCAAAGTTTCTGAGCTACTTTTTAAGGAAATTCACACAAAAAAACCCCCACTTCCTTTATGGATTGCCATTGTCAGGAGTTCAGCTTACACTTGAGTAAGACCCTGGCAGAGACACATGCCCGACTGGCATGTTCTTTCCCTCCTGGTCGATCGTTTGGGAGCTTCATAAGCTTTCTTCAGCCCTAACATCACAGTGACTGATACCAACAGACTTAGGGATCTGCAGAGTCTTTGCAGCTTGTGTGACAGACCTCAGCAACTCAGCATTTTGGCTAATCTACTTTATTTACATATAAACACACACGGAACACTGCAACATGGTTCCCTCTCTCTCTAGCAGTGAGAGAGAGTTGAGAGAGAGTTGAGAGTTGAGAGCCAGTGTGGTGTAGTGGTTAAGAGCGGTAGTCTTGTAATCTGGGGAACCGGGTTCGCGTCTCCGCTCCTCCACATGCAGCTGCTGGGTAACCTTGGGCTAGTCACACTTCTCTGAGGTCTCTCAGCCCCACTCACCTCACAGAGTGTTTGTTGTGGGGGAGGAAGGGAAAGGAGATTGTTAGCCGCTTTGAGGTTCCTGAAGGGGAGTGAAAGGCAGGATATCAAATCCAAACTCCTCTTCTTCTTCTTCTTAGCATCAGACAGCAAAGAGAAAAAAAGAACAAAGGACAACAGTCCCACTTCACGGAACACAGTAACACAAACATCCTGTCTCCATCACTTCCCACTCTGTGGAGTCAAAACTTACCACGTCATGTGAAAGACAACAATCGCATGACTACAATCATGGAGCAGGAATTCTAACAGCCATATGCCTGGGTTTCCCCAGACATTTTTACCAATTTTCAGAAATTCCGCCTGGACGCTATTTCTGGTGGATGAACCCTAGATACAGTGGTGCCTCGCAAGATGAAAGTAATTCGTTCCGCGAGTTTTTTCATTGAGCGAGCTTTTTCGTCTTGCGAAGCACCACTGCAGTTAAACACTAACAACGATGGGGAGGAGCGGGGAGAAGCAGGGCAGCTGCCACAGCCGGTACCTCGGACTCACCCGCGCCTTGTGGCCACTGCGCAACGCGGCTGCTGGAGGGCGGCGGGGCTCAGGAGTGCGACTCCGGCTGCAACGCTGGCTGCTGGCGGCAGCGGCTCTCTGAGAGGAGCGCGCGAGGGCGGTGGGCAGCGGCGCGAGGCAGCCGGAAGGTCGGCCGTCAGCCGGAGGGTAGGAGGGAGCCGGAGGAGTCGTCAGCCGGAAGGTGGGAGGGAGCCGGAGGAGCGGGGAAGCGAGCGTGCGTGCAGTGACCATCGCCATGACAGGAGAGGCAGGGCTGTTTCATCTAGCGAAGCAAGCCTTTGGAAAATCTGTCCTGCGAAGCACCTCAGAAAACGAAAAACCCTTTCGTCTAGCTGGTTTTTCATCTTCCGAGGCATTCGTCTTGCGGGGCACCACTGTATGTCCGGGAAATCACAGACATATGGCAGTCCTATACCATGCACAATTTTACACTCTTCTATCATGTTCCCATTGCCCCCCTTATTTTACCCCCCCCATCTAAAAATCATCCCCCTAGCCTTTCCCCATAGGAGGGTTGTTCCATCTCCTTGCCCTGTTGGGTGCCCTTTTCCATACCTCTTTCACAGCTCTACAGTATTTGTTTTGTGGGGAGGCTTCCGTACTGGCAGAGACTGATGGGAATTGAAGTCCAAAACATCCAGAGGTCACACTACAAATTGGTGGAGGCTGAATTAAGTGAAGAATGTCAGGAGTTGAACCTAGAGCCTTCTGCACACAGAGCTTGTCGCTGCTGCTGAGCTGTGGCCTTCCAGCTTTCGGTGCAAAGCCTTGGGCTGCCTTTATCTCCCATCTGCTTCTAGTCTACATCAGTTGACTGTTGTTTGCTTCCCTGCTTTTAAATTTAGATTTTGTATGGCTTTATGAGGGCGCCCTATTTTCATATTTGATCCTGTCTGTGTTGTAATCCTTCTTCATGATGAGGTGGGTGGGGGGAAGGTTTAGGCAAAATCTGCTTTCCTTGGAGTTTCAGCCACAGCAATTTGGGTGGTGGTATCCCCCCACCCCAACTTTGTAAATACCCACCCCACAAAATTATATAATTTTATAATTTTAGAGTTGGAAGCAGTCATGGAGATAATCTAGACCGGAGGACAGGGAACTTTTTCAACTGGAGGGCCATGTTCCCTCGTGAGAGGTCGTCTGGGGGCCGTATGCGAGGGATGGCCTGAGGCAGAATTGGGCAGAGTGATGGGTGCAACTCTTACATTTGTGGGCTGCCTTCTAACCATGTAAATGTCAGAGGTTTCTTCTATATATAGACACACTTCTCCATCTTCCATCCGGCAGTCAAAAGGCATCATCATGGTTTAGCATTCAAGGAATGGGTATGCCATACCCATCTGTGTTAATAATTCCAGTAAATAAGAGTCCACCCACTCCCTAATTTTATTTTACTGTTTACAGTGGTCCCTTGGTTCTCAAACTTAATCCGTTCCGGAATTCTGTTCCAAAACCAAAGTGTTCCAAAACCAAGGTGCGCTTTCCCATAGAAAGCAATGCAAAACGGATTAATCCCTCCCAGACTTTTTTTGGAAGATGAAACCATATGAACAAGTCAAAAAATATGTTTATGACTGGTTGCACTATTATCAGGTGAATGAAATGTTCAGGAAAGATGCAAGAGAATGGGGTTATATAGACAAAGACTCGACATTTCAGTCTGAAATAGTCAATAAGGAGGTCAAAACTCTCTCAAAAATGTATAATCTGCTGTTAGAATGGAATTTAAAAGATGAAGAGGTAAAGTCGGTTATGATTCACTGGGCCAGAGACTTTGGTTACAATATACAATTGGTAGAGTGGGAAAAATTATGGAAAGAGAATTTAAAATTTACTGCATGCATGTCACTGAAAGAGAATGTGATGAAAATGTTTTACAGGTGGTATATTACACCTGTAAAATTGGCAAAAATATATAAGACTTGTAATAAGTGTTGGAAATGTAAAGAAAATGTGGGCTCTTTCTATCATATGTGGTGGGAATGTAAGAGAGTGAAAGAATTCTGGGAACTGATATATAATGAATTGAAGAAGATTTTGAAGTATACTTTTACAAAGAAACCAGAGATCTTTCTGCTCGGTATTCTGGGAAAAGAAATTAAGAGAAAGGACAGTAAATTCTTTCAATATGCAGTGACTGCAGCAAGAATGCTACTGGCGCAAAGGTGGAAACAACAAGAAATACCGACACTCGAAGAATGGAGGTCTAAGCTGTTAGATTATGCTGAACTGGATAAGATGACTGGAAAGATTAGGTACCTAAGAGACCAAAAGTTTACAGAAAACTGGGGGAAATTTGTTAAATATCTGGAGAGTTTAAGTGATGGACAAATAACGCTAGAAGGTTTTAAAAGAGCACTGTGAATATTGGAGAGACATTGTCTAAAGGAAAGTGAAGGAAAAATATATTTAATGGCAATGGGTAAAAAAAAGAAATGCGAAAATCAAATATGGCTACGAAAGATTTGCGGAAAAGCTGAGGGAAGTCAAAATCAAGGACTAAGAGATTGAAATATGAAATGTGAAATATATTTTATTTGTTTGTTAAATTAATAAAAATTATTAAAAAAAAAAATCCCTCCCAGACTTTTAAAAAAACCCCTAAAACAGAAATTTAGCATGAATTTTACTATCTAATGAGACCATTGATCTGTAAAATGAAAGCAATAAACAATGTACTGCAGTCACACAATCAATCAATCAATCAATCAGTAGCTGGACTGGGTTCCACACAGTCACAAAAACAAAACAAAAAGAGCTGCAAAACCCCCAAAACAAATAGCAAAAACAGACAGACCTTAGCGTAACACTCAAAGTGGAGCATGTTTGGCTTTGAAAAAAGTTCTCAAACTGGAACAAATACTTCCAGGTTTGCAGGGTTTGGTTTCTAAGTTGTTTGAGTACCAAGGCGTTTGAGTACCAAGGTACCACTGTATTTATTAAATTTATACCCTACTCTTCCTCCCACAGGAGTCTGGGGCAGCAGATGCCTTTGTGATTCCAAAACCCAATAAATAAAACTTCCCATGCATTTTGTTTTAATGTCAAAAACAATTCTTAATGTTGGGAAGTTTCTCCTAATCGACTTCCCTGCAATTTCGACCTCAGGTTTTGCCCTGTGGCGCAAAAGAAAAGTGGTCCGCATCACCTTCTGCACGACTGCCCTCCAGATATTTTAAGACTGCTATCGTATCTCTCCTTAATCTTCTCCAAGCTAAACATATCCAGCACTTTCAATCATCAGTCCAGCAATTCTGGGCTGCATCAATAGGAGTATAGCATCTAGATCAAGGGAAGTAATAGTGCCACTGTATTCTGCTCTGGTCAGACCTCACCTGGAGTACTGTGTCCAGTTCTGGGCACCACAGTTCAAGAAGGACACTGACAAACTGGAACGTGTCCAGAGGAGGGCAACCAAAATGGTCAAAGGCCTGGAAACGATGCCTTATGAGGAATGGCTAAGGGAGCTGGGCATGTTTAGCCTGGAGAAGAGGAGGTTAAGGGGTGATATGATAGCCATGTTCAAATATATAAAAGGATGTCACATAGAGGAGGGAGAAAGGTTTTCTGCTGCTCCAGAGACGCAGACATGGAGCAATGGATCCAAACTACAAGAAAGAAGATTCCACCTAAACTTTAGGAAGAACTTCCTGACAGTAAGAGCTGTTCGACAGTGGAATTTGCTGCCAAGGAGTGTGGTGGAGTCTCCTTCTTTGGAGGTCTTTAAGCAGAGGCTTGACAACCATATGTCAGGAGTGCTCTGATGGTGTTTCCTGCTTGGCAGGGGGTTGGACTCGATGGCCCTTGTGGTCTCTTCCAACTCTATGATTCTATGATTCCTCCCAGGACTTGATTTCCAGGCCCCCTACCAACCTTCCTCTGGACACATTCCAGCTCGTCAATTTCCTTCTGAAAATATTGTCCTCAGAGCTGGGCCTGGTACAGTCCAAATGCAATTTGACCTGATTATATATATATATATATATATGCATGTGTGTGTGTCTGTTTCTGAAATAGCTAGTGATTACACTTTTCTTTTCTTTTCTTCTCCAGGTACTTTGAGTTTTATGAAGGTCCTTTGGAGTACAACTCCACAAAATGCCTGGAGCTGAGGCAGGATATCATTTCGGTGAAGGTTCTCTCGATGTAAGTGGGACCACGCCATTTTAGTTCTCCAGCCTTAAGCAATTGTGAGTGATGCTGATGGGCTTTGACCAGGCAGACCTGAGTTCATATCCCTGATCCGGGTACAGAGCTCAGGGGAACCTTGCACCTTGTTCCTTAACACAGGCTTGCTAAGCAATGATAAGGCACGGGCAAACATGTTTGCAGGAGACAATGGCGAAGGTAGGTCTGGACACCTGCATTTGACATTACAGCTTTCAGGCAGGACCAATCACCTGCCTGGACTCCAGCTGCAGGCTTACCTTGTTCCTGAGTTTTGATTTTTATTCTCCTCTCCCTTCCCTTTCCCTTTTCCCATGCGTGTGGCTGTTTTCCCTTGGCAACTAGCCTCATGTATATGAAATGCGTTTAATCCAAATCAGAAGAATTAGATACGTCACCTCAACTGGGCACACATAGATAAAAATACATCGTTGATGGGAAATCAAAATGGCTTCCTCATGCAGCCAGTTTAGGAGGGAGCCAGTAGCAGGCACTTTAAAAAAACAAAAATCCAAGTGTCCTCTCAGGCATTGAGACAGCCCTGTGTTGTGTATACAGTGGAACCTTGGTTTCTGAACGTAATCCGTTCCGGAAGACCGTTCGACTTCCGAAATGTTCGAAAAACAAGGCACAAAGGGCGGTCTGCAAATTTGAGAAAATTGAGAAACACTCAGCAGAAGCCGTTCAACTTCTGAGGCGTGTTCAAAAATGAAAGCATTTACTTCTGTGTATTGGGCATTCGAAAACCGAAATGTTTGACTTCCGAGACGGTCGAAAACCAGCCACTGTATACATATAAATAAATGCTGATGATATGCAATGTCCAGACTCTTTATATTCAAAAGGAACTTTACTTTCATAAACATAAAACTGAGAAGAACATATCTACATTCTCATGCTTATTCACTTTGTTCCTTATAGAGAGCACAGGTTTCTCTCTATTAACACTTAGGCATCTTCCTCTGTCTGCTTCACCCCAGAGAGGCCACACTGACACAACATTGTCCTCAGCAGCATCCAGGGAAACCTCTCTCAGCAGCTGTTCTTCCTCACACACACAGAGAGAAGACCAGAAAAACAGTTAAAAACGACAGTTACCGGAATAACAGTCACAACAGAATGCAATGCCTCTCTCATGTGACTCACAGCCAGCCAATCACACGAGAGCTACTGCCACAGGAAAAACCCTATGCTAAGAATGCATAGGCAAAACATTCCCATTTCATGAAGTTAAACCACTATCCGTAACACCCTGGACAGGTGGAAGCGGCTGGATTAAAGAGCAGTTAGCGTTGGCATCCGCATAGCAGAGTCACGCTGACTTGGCATAGTTGGCTCTCGCCAGCCGTTCCACCGAGAAGCGCCCTTGTTTCCCAAGTTGCGCTGTGGTTTCCTAGCTTCCTTTCTTAATCCACCCCCCGCCTGCCCCCATTCGCTGTTTTGTGCCCCGAAAAGATTTCGAAATTATCACGCTCGGCTGGTCTGAAGTACAAAATGACCTACTTCTCTGAAGAGTGACTTATGGAAAATCCTAAATTGCTCCCATTTTAAATATTAAACCCCTTCTCTCTGGAGGGGAAGCGAGGGAGGGAGGAAGCTCATTGTGTTTCAGGCAAGGTTGGACAAATGTGTGAAGGGTGTATAGAGGATGGCTTTCTAGCCTGGCTTAAACCTTTTTTAAAACATAAAAAAACTTTCCCCATAGGTTTTGGAGTGCTTTCCTTCTTCTGGGGTGCTACAAACTCCTGCAATTCAAAGGCATTGCATTGGGTGGTTTGGAAATGTATTTGTATTTGTTTTTTCTAAAGGCCCCTGAAGATTAGAGGGTTTTATATGGGTGCATTCTGCAACATGTCATTGATACAATAGTATTGCATTAGCGATGGATTCATACTGGACCATCCACACATCTCTCTACTTATTAGTTTTTCTGCAAGGTTTCCCTGACGCTACTGTATTCTTTCTGTCTGGAGGGGCACTCTTGCACTCCAGCACAACAATAGCAAACCAACAACAAAACAAACGAAAGAAAGAAACTGGAATGTTTGTGAGAGAGAGTTGAGAGCCAGTGTGGTGTAGTGGTTAAGAGCGGTAGTCTTGTAATCTGGGGAACCGGGTTCGCGTCTCCGCTCCTCCACATGCAGCTGCTGGGTGACCTTGGGCCAGTCACACTTCTCTGAAGTCTCTCAGCCCCACTCACCTCCCAGAGTGTTTGTTGTGGGGCAGGAAGGGAAAGGAGAATGTTAGCTGCTTTGAGACTCCTTAAGGGGAGTGATAAAGCGGGATATCAAATCCAAACTCTTCAAACTCTATCTATTAAAGCGTCAGTTGATAACACTCTGGGAATCTGCTGCGATGGCTGAGCTCATTTTCTCAGATTTGGGGCACAAAAACAAAAGATGTGACAAGTTTTATGAGAAGGTAGGGTGATTTTCTTGAACGTGTTAACAACAGAAAAGGAAAAGGGCTGTTGGCAGATACAGATCATGGCTTGCTTTACAGCGCTTTAATAATAATTAAGTAGAAGATGAAAAGCAGCCTGATAGCACGCAGAAAGATAGCTCACCCTTAATTGTTAATGAGATACCAGAAATGACAAATTTAAATGGAAAGACCCTTGTTTTATTTCCATTCTCCGTGCTGTTTTGTTGAACCAGATATAAACGGCAGTAAATAATACCTGTATATAAAATTGGGGGCTGCCCTAGATTTATATATCAAGGAAATGTTTGCCCACTTCAGGCTAGTTCTCACCGCAGTGGCAAACTTTGTTTCTGCATTGGGAGTCGATAGCCTCTTGGACCTACCCTCTAAGATGAATTAAAATATCCTTTCTCCCTCTTTTAGGGTGAAGCAGACAGAGTTGTTTGAAAGGTGGAAGAACCTGCAGATGTGCAAGTGGGAGATGAACGTCACCGAAGCCAGACAGTTCAAGTAAGAGGCGTCTCGGCTCGGGGTTGGCAGGAGCTCAGCAAGCACTGTAGCTGAAGAACCGCTCTTGGCTCTTGCATTGTGCAGGAGCTGCTCTTGGTTTTGAAAGATGGAAGATTTTTTATAACACTTTAGATCTTCCCCATAGAATCATAGAATCATAGAGTTGGAAGAGACCACAAGGTTGAAACTGGGGTAAACAATCCACAGAGCAATTCATGAGCATTCCTATCTGCTATCTCTTGCCTTCAGATTTTTCTGTTTATTATGCAAATATTGTTTATTATTTTAGGTACAGATAAAAAAAAATCATAGAAAAGGGCATGATATGGTCTTCTTTCACCCCCATTTTAAGTGCAGCCGTGCCTGGATCTACTCAGTCAAGGTGGAACCAATGTATTTCCTCTACAAAAGACAGAAAAGTATGTGTGTAGAAACTAGTCACCTGTAAAAAGGTAAAAATTGGTCCACTTGTGCCTCTAGCTCCACCCACCACTGTGTGGTGTGTCACACAAACACCACATCCTGTGAAGATTGCATAGAAGGGAATGTGGCCCTTGTGCAGGGAAAGATTCTTCGCTCCTTTCATTAGAGTGTTGGAAATTGGCCTGCAAGGAGGTTAGAATCATAGAATTGGAAGAGACCACAAGGGCCATCGAGTCCAACCCCCTGCCAAGCAGGAAACACCATCAGAGCACTCCTGACATATGGTTTTCAAGCCTTTGCTTAAAGACCTCCAAAGAAGGAGACTCCACCACACTCCTTGGCAGCAAATTCCACTGTCAAACAGCTCTTACTATCAGGAAGTTCTTCCTAATGTTTAGGTGGAATCTAAGTAAGGCCATTGCTAGTTGGTCTAGGGAGGGCAGCTCTTTACAGGTAGCATTTAGACATTGAGAAATCAAGATGCAAAGCCCCCCTTTTAGCCTTTCCGGGCCTCCGCCTGAGACAGCCCTAATTGCATAAGCATAAAAACCTTCCAGAACTGGAGTTTCCGCAGCCCATGTCTCTTGAAGGTTGATGATGTTTTGGCGATAGAATGGAATATCTGTAGATTGAGATAAACATCTAGACCAGCCGGCCACATTCCAGGAAAGGATATTTAGGGCATTAGCTGATTCTTGGATTTTTGGATTTGGGGCACCCTCGGAGATTTTTAGCCGTTGATTCTTTAGGGTGGTGGAGTCTGGCATATTTGTAGGGAGGTGGGGTAGGATAGAAAAACCTTTTGTAGTAGGGACTTATTTGGTGTGTTTAGTTTCTCTGACAGGGCGTCCACCCACTGTATCTGTATTCCAAAAAGATGGAGGATGTTTGCTCACTGTAGCAACATGGGGTGGCTAAGGGCAGGTCTGAAGCCAGTGGTGGGCGGGTCCAAAGCAAAAAGTGGGTGGGGCTCTGTGACGTTAACATATGAGAGTGCTGGAGGTGAAATAGTTAAACAGGTTACCCAATCAGGACCCAGGGGGTGGAGTCAGAGGGACTATAAAACCAGCTCTAGGAGGAGTTTGTTAGGAGTTGGGTGGTTGGTTGGAGTGGGAGTATATTGGGATAGAGTTTGTGGGTAGGTTGAGTTAGTGTAGTGAAATAGGCTGAGTCAGGAATATTTAGGGGCTAGGAAGTCAATTAAATATCTGAGAGGGGGTGTAGTGAGTGAGAACAGGGAGTGGAAGCTATAGGTCTGGATAGGCACCCCATGATTGTAATTGACCGATACCGTTTATGAAACCACACGCTTGTTAAACTGCAATAAATGAACAGTTTATGTTTCAATTTAACCCTGACTGGACTCAGTATTGTCCCAGGTAGGGCCTGGGTGGTGGCAGCGAGAAATAAAGTGGTGGCACAGGGATCAATAGACAGTGAAACATCCGGGGACCCTGTGTGATTGCCACAGGCTCTTCTCTCTCTCCCTCTCTCCCTCTCTCTCTCCACACACCCTTTTCTCTCTCTTTTACTATCCCTCGCTTTCCCTCCTGCCTCTGTTCTGTCACCCTCAATGCCCCCTTTCCTTGCCTCTTCTTCCTCTGCCCAGGTGGCTTCCGGTGCCAAGAGAGATCTCTCTCTCACCCCAGAGGACTTCTGAATTTAGACTGAGGGCCACATAAAATTTGGGCCGGAGCTTGTTGGAGAAACAGTGTTGTATGCATGCAATATTGACATCAACAGCAGCTGATTCAGAGCTCCCTGCCACACTCGGTGTTTGCCTGGGTCAAGGGTCTGCCTTCGTCCTGCGCTGCGGTTGACCCACGTAACCTTGTTTCTCCTTCTTTAGGGCTACTCTGTCAAAGTGCTGCAATGCCCCAGCCTTCCTCTTCACCACCCAGAAGAACACGCCTCTGGGAACCAAACTCAAGTACGAAGTGGACACAAGCGGCATCTTTCACATCAATCAAGAAATATTCCGAATGTTTCCAAAGGTGCGGTACATGTTGTTGACTTAGCATAATCTCAAGACGCCGTTTCTATTCAGAGGCGTGCGTCGGGTGGCAATCTTGCCATCCTCTGCGCTGCAATGACTTCCTGCGTAACCGTTCTGATCGCAGGCCAACTGTTCTCTTTGCCGGCACATTCCTGTGCAACAGCTGATAGGCAGCTTAGTTTATATTTAGCAGCTTTACATCACGGGAGTATCATATCCATGTGGAAAATGACTGATCAACAGCCGAGTATTCTCTGGCAGGGATGAGTGCAGAATTGCTTCTGGTATATAGCTAAGAAAACGAGATGATGCCCAATAGTGACCCCGAAAGACTGACTGACAGCAGTGCTTAGCATTTATATAGCACATTAAGCGTTCCAAAGTGCTTTACGTATAAAGTGCATTACTCCTTATGGTGAGCCCTGTGGTTGGTCTGGGAGCACCAATTGCATTATTATTGTTTTTAATTTAGATTAGAAGGTGGCTTCTAAGTGGTTTACAGGTGTAAAACCAATTCTTTCTTCTTCTTCTCCTTCTTCTTCTTCTTCTTCTTCTTCTTCTTCTTCTTCTTCTTCTTCTTCTTCTTCTTCTTCTGTGATCACTCGTAGCCGAATAAGATTGTCTTCCATAAACACGGTTTTAACAATGAGTCAGTAAGTGGCTGTGGAGGCCAATTTTGGATCCATACGTCCTTCCACAGTGGGGACATAGGTTTCCGGGCGGGAGTTGATCACAGTGTGGATTTGCCAAGCGTGCCTTCCTCTTAGCATGTTTCTCCCTTGCGTCCTGAGTTTGAGTATCTTCAAAGCCCATGACACCTTTGGTAAAGGCTGTTCTCCAATAGGAGCACCTGCAGGCAAGTGTTTCCCACTTGTTGGTGTTTATACTACAATTTTTTTTAAGATTTGCCTCGAGACATTCTTTAAACCTCTTTTGTTGACCACCAGCATACGCTTTCCATTTTTAAGCTTGGAATAGAGTAGTTGATTTAATTAATTAATTAAATGAATTCAGGTTGCCAAGTTGGCTTCTAAGTGGTTTACAGGTATGAAACCAATTACAGATGCCAATACTGTAGCATCGTAGAAAGTGGTTGCAGGTGGACTTGATCAGAAGTCTGGAAGGCTATTGGAAGGCCACTTATAACAAGTTGAAGACAGGCCGTCAGGTCATGCATCCATGCAAATGAAGGCATCCGGTTGTGCTGCTGCAGATGCACCATGGCGTCTCTTCTTTCCATGCTCCTCCCGGTGATCGTTCCTCCTCTGGTCCGCTGCTTTGGATGCATGACTGCCTGTCTCTAGGCACTGCCGTCATCTGCAAGAGATCCCCACATATCAGGGTTGATGTTACCAGCCTTCATGTCACCAGACATCTTTGTAAAACGGAGTTGGTCTGCAAACGGGTCCTGGGGCCTGGAGCCAGCTCCCCGTAATGGCAGCTTTATTTTCAACCCCTTTTCCTAAATTGCATGCTGGATCAATCAAACGTTTGACCCTTGGTTGTTATTGTTTCCCATATGTCAGTTCCAACCTAATGTTGCTGGTCCATCTCTGAACGTGGTTCTCTTTGCCCCCAAATCTCAGAGGGCTCTTCGTTGTGCCATTGGGCTTTCTGCCATTATGAGCACCATGTAACGTGTGCTATAAATAAATAACATTAAAAGCAACAACCACAACAACCACACCACATTTCATGTCACCATTTCCTTCGGATGTATTTTTGTTTTACTGTTGCGGAATTACTCATAAACTATGCATGTACTAATAGCAGCATTTGCATGCTTACATAAGCAAGTCTTTCCATCTCCGCGAGGTGCCAGACATTATAAGGAAGCTAATGCATCAGATCGTTTGTCCGTGTAAACCAGGGATGGGTTTGACTCCAACTTCCATCAGCCCCAGCCAGCATGAATAATGGTCAGGGATGATGGAAGTTGTAGTCCAACAGCATATGGAGCAAAACATGCCCCCCATCCCTGATCTAATCCCAGTTCCAATAGCAGCTCTCCATGTCCTCTGGGGCTGAGGTCTTTTCCTGGCCTTGCCTTCTTATGGGAACTATGCTTGCAAAGCCCAGTGTGATGGGCTGGGACTCGGGCTCGGGCTCGGACTCAGAACCAGAGGAGTCTCGTTCCACACCAGATACTTTGCCTCAGGCAGCATCTGAACCAAGTCTGGGGCCTGATTCCGAAGAGCCTCAGTCTGCACAGGTTCCCTTCAACAGCTGGGCCGAGTCATGAACACCTCCCTTCTAGGTAAAGGCAAAGGACCCCTGGACGGTTAGGTCCAGCCAATGGCGACTATGGGGTTGCAGCGCTCATCTCACTTTCAGGCTGAGGGAGCTGGCCTTTGTCCACAGACAATTTCCGGGTCATGTGGCCAGCAGGACTAAACCGCTTCTGGCACAACGGGACACCATGATGGAAACCTGAGCACACGGAAACACCATTTACCTTCCCACTGCAACAGTACCTATTTATCTACTTGCACTGGCGTGCTTTCGAACTGCTAGGTTGGCAGGAGCTGGGACAGAGCAATGGGAGCTCACCCCGTTGCAGGGATTTGAACCGCCAACCTTCCAATCAGCAAGCCCAAGAGGCTCAGTGTGTCCCTTGTACTCTTGTAATGGCAATGGCACCCACCTGAGAGGTACCAAAACTGAGTTCTGGCGAGTTCCACCTGAAGAGTGTGATGACCTGGGACTCAAGCTCAGACTCGGAACCAGAGGAGTCTCAGTCTGCACCAGATCCTTTGCCTCTAAACCAAGTCTGGGGCCTGATCCTGAAGAGTCCCAGTATGCACAGGTTCCCTTCAACAGCTGGGCCGAGTCAGGGCCCTGAGCCTGCCCTGCCTGCAGATGCAGGGATTACCTCGTTGCCTTCAGCTGGGCCATCACTTACAGCTGCTCCACTACCAGTTGGGTCAGGAGAGGCTGAGGTGGCCTCTGGGTCTAGTAACCCACCGACGTCTCCCGAGTTGCAGAGACTAAGGTCTGAGAGAAGGAGAAACCCGAGTACTTGCAGGAGGAGTCCTCACCTTTGGGCAGTATAGGGAGGTGAGTCACGGGGGGATCAGGACCAGCTGTTACCCCGTCAGAGATAAAAGGCTGCCGGACCCCGCCCCAGGTTGCGGGAGCAATGTTGCTGCTTGCTAGAACCTGCCTGAGACCCTGTGCCTGACCTAGCCTGGTTTCCTGCCTCGGCCCTGTTGGACTGACTCCTCACGGAACCCTTGCATTTGGGACCGGACCTGGACCTCATTGCTCAGGTTACCCCCGGGCCCAGCACACCCGGATCTTATGCTTCTATGGCAGTCAACTCTGCCCCTTCCCTGTGGTTGCTGATGCACTCAACCCAGGCAGGCTAAAAACTGCTCATGATGGCAGCAGATTTGTGTCTTCAGATTTAGGCCTTGCCTATCACGCATGATGTCTGTGTGTATGTGTCAGGGACTGGCAGGGTGGGGGAGCAGGGCTGGAGTCTGCCTTGGGAGGGGGACCTGTATGAACTAGCAGGCAAGAATCAGAGCCAGGGGAAGCTTCAGAGCTGGAGGAAGAGGTGGAAGAGGCAGGCCAGGCCAATGAAGGGCCAGGTGCTTCCCTCCCCTCTCCTGCACCACTGTCTCCCAGAACCAGGAGAGATTTGAAGCAGGTGTAGAAACAGCTTCCATGCAGGTGTAGTCTCTGGCTATGTGCGTGCAACCCATTGGGGCAAGGTACATAAGCTGGTGGAGAGGAAGTGGCTTCCTGTTGCTGCAACTGCTCCATAGAAGCACGGAATAGCTGCTGTGATGCTAGATTGGTGTGCATAGTTTTCCAGAGCTGTAGAAACGACTTTAAGTGTTCTCTGACAATAATTTCCTTGGCTGGTAAGCACCCTTTATAGTATTCTCTGTTTTGTTCCTGTGGAGGAAGACACCAGGCAAGGCAGCAAGGCATGTTTTGTTGCTTCAGCACCACAGAGAGCTCCTATTGATGTACAAGGACTTTTGAGACTTGTGTGTCCAGCCTACGTCTCCTATGCTCTTCCCACTTTGTTGGAGCCCTGGAGACTGTCAAGAGACTGTGGAGACTGTCCACAACTCTGGCCTGAAAACCAGCACTTTTCTTTTACTCCGTGACCTCCTGCTTTTGTGTTCTTCGTGGGCCACTGCACTGGTGAGGTAGCTGAGGGGCACTCATTTCCTTGGGATCTTGACGGGTCAGCCTTGGGTTCAGTTGGGCTCTGATCACTAGAATTCAGGCTCAGAGCTGGGAATCTGGGCCTGGCTCCTTAGCCAGGGACACTAGCTGCCAACTCAGTGTCCTGGTCGCTGCTGGTCATGATGGGGTAGTGGGTGAGGCCACTAAGATCTAATAACATGGATGTTTGGTATGTATGACCTAAAATGCAACAGCAGAGCTTTCCTGCAGAGTCAGTCCATCCATTGCATTGCCAGTCACTGACTGTAGAGCAGGCTTCCTCAGACTTGGCCCTCCAGATGTTTTTGGCCTACAACTCCCATGATCCCTAGCTAGCAGGACCAGTGGTCAGGGATGATGGGAATAGTAGTTTCAAAACATCTGGAGGGCTGAGTTTGAGGAAGCCTGCTGTAGAGTAATCAGATGCAGGGAAAACTCAAGAGATGACCATACTTGTGTGTGCATGTGTGAGTCCAGAGTTAACTGTGTTTCATCCTTTCATCCAAGGGAACAAAACCAGCTCCTGCGAGAGTTGCCACTGCTAATGAACCGGTTTACTCCATTTCGCTCTAGGAGATGCCATACTATCGGTCCCAGTTCAAGAAGTGCGCTGTGGTTGGAAACGGAGGGATTCTGAAGAACAGCAGATGTGGCCGGGAGATCGACAGTGCCGATTTTGTGTTCCGGTAACAATTCTGGTGCAATTCCTTCAAGGGGTTAGCAGTTGTGTATAGCACATGAAGAGGATGCGGGTGGCGCTGTGGGTTAAACCATAGAGCCTAGGGCTTGCGGATCAGAAGGTCGGCATTTCGAATCCCCGCGAAGGGGTGAGCTCCCGTTGCTCGGTCCCTGCTCCTGCCAACCTAGCAGTTCGAAAGCACGTCAGAGTGCAAGTAGATAAATAGGTACCACTCCGGCGGGAAGGTAAATGGTGTTTCCGTGTGCTGCTCTGGTTCGCCAGAAGTGGCTTAGTCATGCTGGCCACATGACCCGGAAGCTGTACGCTGGCTCCCACAGCCAATAAAGCGAGATGAGCGCTGCCACCCCAGAGTCGGTCATGACTGGACCTAATGGTCAGGGGTCCCTTTACCTTACCTAGAGTACATAGGAAGGAAATTGGCTTGCACTGCTTCAGACCACTGGTCCATCTATTTCAGTATTGTCACCACTGACTGAGACATCCCCAGTCCCACTTGGTGAAGTGGGGGGTTGAACCTGAGACCTTCTGCATGCAAAGCATATTCTCTACCACTGAGCTACGGCGACCCTTTGCCCTGGCTCCTGTTCCTTGCACTGGTGTTCCCCCACAGCATACAAATCCAAAGTGGCCAGAGTTCTCTGAAGGCAGAAGGTCTAGAGTTCACTACTCTGTCTGATGCGTGGCTCCACCTAGAGTTCAGAGGGTGAAACTGCTCACATCACCTACCTGGTTTCTCAGGGTGTGGCACAAGAGGCACTCATACTAATACTAATACTAATAATACTAATACTAATAAAATTATTATTTATACCTCCGCCCATCTGGCTGGGCTTCCCCAGCCACTCTGGGTGGCTTCCAACAAAATATTAAAATACAGTAATTCATCAAACATTAAAAGCTTCCCTTCAGAAGCTTTTAGGGCTGCCTTCAGATATCTTCTAAAAGTCTGGTAGTTGTTGTTCTCTTTGACATCTGGTGGGAGGGCATTCCACAGGGCGGGTGCCACTACCGAGAAGGCCCTCTGCCTGGTTTCCTGTAACCTCACTTCTTGCAGTGAGGGAACTGCCAGAAGGCCCTTGGCGCTGGACCTCAGTGTCCAGGTAGAACAATGGGGGTGGAGACGCTCCTTCAGATATACTAGAGGCCGTTAAGCCCCTTTTTTGTAATTTTAAACAACGTTGTACATTAAGGAATCACAAGCTGCACCCGCCCCTATTGCTGAAATGTTT
The DNA here is from genome assembly GCF_965153285.1 of Podarcis tiliguerta. Classification (NCBI taxonomy): domain Eukaryota; kingdom Metazoa; phylum Chordata; class Lepidosauria; order Squamata; family Lacertidae; genus Podarcis; species Podarcis tiliguerta. Next base: position 54,823,594 of record NC_139544.1, read on the forward strand.
TGGATGACGGAATTAACTATAAAGGTAATATTTGTGCTGAACATCTAGGGCAATGTTTCTCAAGCTTAGGTCTGTTTTGGCACTACAACTCCCAACATCCCTAGCTAGCAGGACCGGTGGCCAGGGATGATGGGAGTTGTAGTCCCACAACAGCTGGAGACCCAAGTTTGAGAAACAGTGATCTAGGAGGGAAAGAGGACCCCGAGGGGAACGTCTGTAGAGTGCCTGTTTTAAAAATCTCCTTAATTGAGGTGGAGAATGGAGGGCTGCCACTAAAAATGGCTTCTCCTGATAGGTCATTCCTCTTGCGGCGCCGAGAGCATGATTTATAACCCGCTGATCAGTGGGTACAGGAAGATATTCCTTTCAGAGGAAGCAGTCTGCAGAAGGGGAACCCACCCTACATTATTTGTAATCAGGGGGAGCTGGGTTCAAATCCCATTAAGCCAGATCACTCACTCTCTCAGTCTATTCAGCCTACACATCTCAGCTCCTCGAAGGAGAGAAATAATAATGGCCTCTTTGTTGCTCTGTTCTTTCTAGGTGCAATTTGCCTCCCATTTCTGAGAAATACGTTGTAGATGTTGGTGTAAAGACGGACGTCGTGACGGTTAACCCCAGCATAATCACCGAAAGGTCAGTTGCTTGCCTCTTCCTTGCCCACTTCTGCCCACGCTTTCCTCCTCCTCCTGCGACATTGTGAAATTGACAAACCTCAGGAAAGGAGCAACGGCGCCTTATTATTAGCTCCGGCGGTTCTTGCTCTTGACTTCGTAATTTCATAGCAACTGGAAATCAGAACAAAATCGGGCCTTCTTCTCAGCGAGGCAACTGTGTTCAGAAGGTCCCTGCAGACCTCCGCCCTACAACTCACCGGCTCCTTTTTTTGATGTTTTTCTTTCTCCTTCCTGAAAAAAGTAAGATCCACAATAAGTAATGCATTAAACAGCGATATCCCGTGATGCTCTGCATTTTCAAAAGAGAGGAGAAAAAGAAATGCAAATAAATCCGCTAATTATCTGCCTTTGGGAGACTCTCAGTAAACTTTATAGTTATAGTACCTTGTTGTGAGTCGAGGACCCTCCACCAGTGGTAAATAAGACACAAGGACACATGTATTTTAGGTTAATGGGCTAAAGAAGGCCACAAATTTATTGGTTACAGCGTGTGAGTGGTATTGGCTTAGGCATTGGATCAAACAATCTATACATGACTCCACCCCGCTCAGCAGCGAATACGCCCCCCTGCTGACACGGGAACGGCTCCCGCTCACAATACCTCCCCTCTGTGAGGAGGAGAGGCTTTTCAGAAACACAATAGGTGTTGTTGTTGTTTAGTCGTGTCCGACTCTTCGTGACCCCATAGACCAGAGCACGACAGGCACTCCTGTCTTCCACTGCCTCCTGCAGTTTGGTCAAACTCATGCTGGTAGCTTTGAGAACGCTATCCAACCATCTCATCTTCTGTCGTCCCCTTCTCCTTGTGCCCTCAATCTTTCCCAACATCAGGGTCTTTTCCAGGGAGTCTTCTCTTCTCATGCGGTGTCCAAAGTATTGGAGCCTCAGCTTCAGGATCTGTCCTTCCAGTGAGCACTCACGGCTGATTTCCTGCAGAATGGAGAGGTTTGATCTTCTTGCAGTCCATGGAACTCTCAAGAGTCTCCTCCAGCACCATAATTCAAAAGCATCAATTCTTCAGCCTTCTTTATGGTCCAGCTCTCACTTCCATACATCCCTACTGGGAAAACCATAGCTTTAACTATACGGGCCTTTGTTGGCAAGATGATGCCTCTGCTTTTTAAGATGCTGTCTAGGTTTGTCATTGCTTTTCTCCCAAGTCTTTTAATTTCGTGACTACAGTCACCATCTGCAGTGATCATGGAGCCCAAGAAAGTAAAATCTCTCACTGCCTCCATTTCTTCCCCTTATATTTGCCAGGAGGTGATGGGACCAGTGGCCATGATCTTAGTTTTTTTGATGTTGAGCTTCACAAATAGCAACACAATAAGTAGGGACTGTTTTTCACTAAAAAAAATTCCTCGCCTGCCTTCTCTATTTTTCTTACTATTATTCTGACCATTTCTGTGCTGCTTAATTGCTATCACCTCTAAGATGTGTACAAAAAAGCTCAATATGGTGAGTGGACTAATACCTGTAAGTTTCAGCTTGTACAATATGCCCTACCTCCTGAGAATCCAGTGTTTCAATGATGACAGGTCTCTCTTGCTAATTGCCTCGTTCTTTTGCTACGAAGAAGGACGCCTAGTGATAACGCCACCCATTCTAACTTACTTCCTCCTCCAGGTTTTTGGATTTCACAATAAAACGTACAGATGTAGACTGTATTTATTTGATATAATGCATATTTCCGCCTACCCACGCCGAAGGCCTTTTAGCTCCTGTTGATTTCAAGCCCACTGAAATCAGCAGGACTTCAAAGAGGTTAAATTTGGCGAGGCCTTTCCCTCTTAATCCTCCCCCGCTCCCAGGCATGTTTTTCTTTTGCATATCCAGAGTATGAGGATCATGCTGCCAGAAAGAGAGAGGGTTTACTCTCTTGGAGGAGGAGGAGTAGTTTGAATTTGATATCCCACTTTATCACTACCCTAAGGAGTCTCAAAGCGGCTAACAATCTCCTTTCCCTTCCTCCCCCACAACAAACACTCTGTGAGGTGAGTGGGGCTGAGAGACTTCAGAGAAGTGTGACTAGCCCAAGGTCACCCAGCAGCTGCATGTGGAGGAGCGGGGAAGCGAACCCGGTTCACCAGATTACGAGTCTACCACTCTGAACCACTACACCACACTGGCTCTCTGCAGTCCTGAAGCCATGTGGGGAAGAAGTGGGTGGTTGGGTGGGAAAGCAAAGATTGATGAACCACCACATCTTCTGCCCTGCCAGGCTCCCATCAGCAGGGCAGAAAGGTGGGTCAGGACCCTCGTACTTATGGGACCGCCTCTCCTGGTATGTCCAGCAGAGGACCCTAAGGTCCATGAATAATAATAGCTTGAAGGTCCTGGGCCCTAAGGAAGCCAGACTATCCTCCACCAGGGCCAGGGCCTTCTCAGTGATGGCTCCGACCTGGTGGAATGCTCTGTCCCACGAGACCAGGGCCCTGCAGGACTTGATCTCCATCCGCAGGACCTGTAAGACAGAGCTATTCCGCCTGGCCTTTAATTTGAATTAGCCTGATCCTCCATTCCAGCGGTTCTCAACCTGTGGGTCCCCAGATGTTGTTGGACTACAACTCCCATCATCCCTGAGCTCTGGCCTTTTGTACTGTTTTATTGTTGTTAGCCGCCCTGAGCCCGGCTTCGACTGGGGAGGGTGGGATATATAAAAAATTATTATTATTTATTATTAGTTCAACAACATCTGGGGACCCGCAGGTTGAGAAAGGCTGCTGTCTATTCCCTTTTCCCTTTCCCCTTCTATGAAGAAACCCTTTCTGGGACCCCACATTTAAATTCTTCCCAGGGGCGTAGCGTGGGTTGCCCGTGCCTGGGGCGGGGCAAGTGTTGCACCCCATGCGGTGGCCTGGGCAGCGGTCAGTTCCTTCGCTGGCCAGCGTCTAATCAATGGAGTCTCCTTGAAAACTAGCGCCAACCTGGGAGCAGAGATAAGACAGACATACGCGAAGCTAGGAGCACCGCTCTGCCTCCTTGCCCTCCTGTCCTTGCAGTGATGCGCCCTGCGCAACGCACTTGGCTGTAGCAGTGCTTTCCTGGCTTCCTCTTCCTCCCTCCCTCCTTGGTGGGTGGGGGTGCAGCACCCTCCCCCTCCCTCCCTCCCTGTCAGCTAGCCTCTCTTGGTATGCCCCGCGGAGGACCTTAAGGTCCACAAATGACAACACTTTGGAGGTCCCAAGCCTCAAGGAGGTTAGATTGGTTTCAACTAGGGCCAGGGCCTTTTCAGCACTGGCCCTGAAGTGGTGGAACGCTCTGTCACAAGAGACTAGGGCCCTGCGGGACTTGACATCTTTCCGCAGGGCTTGCAAGACAAAGCTGTTCCACCTGGCCTTTGGTTTGGACTTGGTCTGACCCCTATGTTTCCCTCCCCTTATGGTCTTGATTTATCAGCTACTTTAAAATGAGGCTGCATTTTAAATTGCATTTTAACCTGTATTTTAAATTGGTTCCCCCCCTCTCTTTCCCCCCTATTATGTTTTTACTGTGAATTTTATTGGTGTTAGCCTCCCTGAGCCAGGGAGGGTGGGGTATAAATAAAATTTAATATTATTATTATTATTAGGGGTTGGGTGCACACAGTTGTCCCTTCGCAGGCCATGAAGAGGAAGCAGCACCACCCCAGTCCGAAGGCCCGGTCTGGGCATTGCTTTCCTCCCCACGGCTCCAACCTCGATGAGGGAGCCTGTTGTGGGCGCACCTGGTTGCGCCCCCTCAGGAATTTGCGCCCGGGCCATGGCCCCCGGCCCTTCCCATCCTACGCCACTGGGGCCACCCTACCGATCTGTTATCTGGTTCTCTTATACTGCTGCTATTTTGCCTGGAAAAGGATGCACACAATCCCAAAGCTGTTCCTAGCGTTGGCCGCGGTTGCTAGAGTTGTGGCTCTCCCTGATTGCTCTCCCTTTAATCCTCCCAAATAACCAGGTTCCACAAGCTGGAGAAGTGGAGGAAGCCCTTTTTCGAGGTCTTGCAGGTGTACGAAAACGCCTCGGTCCTGCTCCCGGCTTTCTACAACACCCGCAACACGGACGTCTCTACCCGGGTCCGGTACGTCCTGGACGACTTTGAGTCCCAGCAGGCGGTCTACTTCTTCCACCCGCAGTACCTGATCAACGTCTCGCGCTACTGGCTGGCTCAAGGGGTGCGCGCCAAGCGCATCAGCACGGGCCTGATCCTGGTGACGGCGGCCTTGGAGCTGTGCGAGGAAGTGCACCTCTTTGGATTCTGGGCTTTCCCCATGAACCCCTCAGGGATATTTATCACCCACCATTACTACGACAACGTCAAACCTCGCCCGGGATTCCATGCCATGCCTTCAGAAATCTTCAACTTCCTCCATATGCACAGCAGAGGCATTCTGAGGGTGCACACAGATGCCTGCACTTGCTGCTGAGGAGTCAGGACAGGAGGAAGTTCGGTTCTACTCCCGAGTCGTGTAAAGGAAAGGAAGAAAGGGAGACGATGCGCTGGCAGCCCTGGGTCTCGAGAACCAAGTTGCACACCTGGTTTTTTTTCCAAGGCTGCTTGGCACCTTTCTGCATCCATGTCTCGTGAAAGATTCCCCGTGGTACGGTTATCAGATGCCACGTTCTGAAAAAGACGTGCGGCTGTGCGGATTGGCACAGCGCAATCTGTGTCGGAGAGGGCGGAGTGGTGTGTTTTTTTATAACGACATTGAGAGATTTATGCAATAATGTTTGATAACCATACATTTCTTCAAAGGCTTTGCATTGTTCCTCGTGAGCTGGGGTTAACGACACTCTCCCTCATTTGGCCAGCCTTGTAGGGTGGCTGCTGTTTGGGCTGAGGCCCACCTTCTCTCCACCGCAGGAATCCACAACCTGCCTTGGAGCCCGTGACAAACAGGAGAAAGCACATTGACTAGTGGTTTTAGGCCAGAAATAGAGCACATCACTGTAATGATTCCTTATTTCACCTCCGGGAATGCACCAAACCTGAGCGTACTTGACAAAGCTGAGGATCTAGACCCGTTGTTCTTAAGGTGTAGTGCCAATGCGCTTGTGTGACAATGCTAGCACTCATCTGGGGATGCTCAAGAAAAACACTGTAAGGCTGCATCTGCTCCATACATTTGAAGCCCAAGGCTTCCACAGCAAGGATTCTGGGAACTCCAGTTTACCCCCTCGCTGAGCTACAATTCCCAGCATCCTTAATGAACGGCGGTTCCCAGGATTCTTTGCGGGAAGCCATGTGGGTTGTTTATTTATTTTTTCCAATAAGATTTTTATTATAGCTGCCTAAGTGGGGTGGCACTATGGGTTAAACCACAGAGCCTAGGACCTGCCGATCAGAAGGTCGGCGGTTTGAATCCCCGCGACGGGGTGAGCTCCCGTTGCTCAGTCCCTGCTCCTGCCAACCTAGCAGTTCGAAAGCACATCAAAGTGCAAGTAGATAAATAGGTACCGCTCCGGCGGGAAGGTAAACGGCGTTTCCGTGCGCTGCTCTGGTTTCGCCAGAAGCGGCTTAGTCATGCTGGCCACATGACCTGGAAGCTGTAGGCCGGCTCCCTCGGCCAATAAAGCGAGATGAGCGCCGCAACCCCAGAGTCTGTCACGACTGGACCTAATGGTCAGGGGTCCCTTTACCTTCAAGTTGCAAGGCAAGAAAAAGAAGCAATAGAAAAAGAGAAAGGGACAAGAGAGATGAAGAGGGAGAAGGGGGTTAAAAAGTAGAAACAGAGAAACTGCTTTAAATGTGTGGTGCGGATGTGGCCAAAGGGACGTTGATTCTGTACCCTGCCTGCTAATCTGCTGTTTCCCTTTTAGTTTTCCATAAGTACCACTGGCAGGAAGATCAGGGTTCAGAGGTCCTTGAAATAATACACATCTCTTTCCTCTCCCCGCCAGTCTGCTCTCTCAAACAACTTACTGTGGACTAAACACCCCATAACCACTTTCCGTCTGCTTGCCAGCTCCACAGCCTTAGGGTTAAAGAAGGATTTTTTAAAAAGGACCTCCTTCAAAGCATAGAACTATTTTGGTTCTGGTTCACATTGGAAGGTGCAGGACACAGTCTGAAAACCATTGCCTTAGCAAAACGCATAGAAAGCTTTGAGCGCACCTGATATTGCAGTCGTGTAAATAAATAACACAGGCGTCAGTGTTGTTGCTATAGCTGGGAGCTGTTTCTCATGGTATGGCTGCGGTGGTGGAGGGACGGTTCATGCGGCCAGCTGATGCACAGGAAGCGGCCCGTGGCATCGATCCTTCACTTGGAAGCTGGATCATGAGCAGCAGCCCTCGGGTTCCCTTTAGAAAGCCATAAATGTTTTCTGTGTAAGCCGATGGGTCTTTATTGCCATGTGTATCTGTCACTGTGAAATGTACCAAACATGTCCAAAGGCTTATCAGCGGACAGATCTTGAATTGGAGGGTTTCTTTCTAGTAGTGTTCGATGGCATGGGGCACCCTGGCTGCTCTGTGGTGCAGCCATGGATCACAAAATACCTGTTATATAATAGGTTGCGTGGTAATAATAATAATAATATTTTTTTATTTATACCCCGCCCTTTCCGATTCAGAAAACCGGGCTCAGGGGGGCTAACAACAAATTTGAAACACTTAATCAACAAAAAGCAGCATAAAATACAGTATAAAACATGAATAACAATAAATTAAAAATCAATTTAGGGGGGAAATCCAGCCAATAAACATTAGATGATCACCAGGGCCAGCTGGCTAAATTAGTCCTATTTGGGCCAGCGAGGAGGACAGGGGAGAATTAGCTGTGGGATCCCAGAGCGGGTAATCTTCATAAAAAAGGGAAGGGGAGGGAAGGAAGGGGAATAAAAGATCAGGCTAAGTTCAATTTGAAAGCTCTGTCTTACAGGCCCTGTGGAAGGAAGTTAAACCTTGCAGGGCCCTGGTCTCATGGGACAGATCATTCCACCAGGTCGGAGCCATCACTGAGAAGGCCCTGGCCCTGGCGGAGGATAATCTGACTTCCTTAGGGCCTGAGACCTCTAAACTAGAATTATTCATGGACCTAAGGTCCTCTGCGGGGCATACCAGGAGAGGCGGTCCCGTAAATACGAGGGCCCTAAGCCACAAAGGGCGCGGTAGAGGGAGGGATTGTCTAATGCAAGGACCCATGGGGATATTCAGAGACACACTGCACCCTTCTACATTGCACGTTGCACCCAGGTCGCCCTGTTTCAAGGGTGGAAATCTGTCATCACAGCAGCTCCTACAATGTGGGGATCCTGCTGGCCCCTGTGGAAGAGGAAAAGTGTGTGGGGGTTACTTTTGGGTACGCAGTCAACATGGAAGCGCAACCAGTACCCTGTGACCTTAACCAGTGAGACTCGAGCCTGTGCTTAACTGCATAGCCCCACCCCTTCATTTGCATAGCCCCACCCAGTGTTCTTTGTCATACAAAAGTGTGACATGGAACATGGCTTTTTTCAGTAGAGACGGAATTGTATGTGTTGATCCGTTTGTGCCAGTCACTTAACTGTAGATGGGGCTTAAAAGTATTTTGTGACCCTATGCAAAACCGGTTTCACATCCCTCCCCTTCTTTGCCTTGCCATTAAGCCCTGACCCAGCCGATCTCCTTCCCCACATGTCAGAGGGCTACAGAGGGCTCCCCCTCACTGTGTGTGTTTGTGTGTGTGTGTGTGTGTGTGTGTTCTTCAACACAATATTGGCATTCTGCTTTATGAGTTCTCCTGCGATGCTTCCCCATTGCAATATTGGCATCTAGAGGGGCTCTTTTGCATTATAGCGCAACAGAAGCAAGACTAAAGATAAACTGGAACATTTGTGGTGTGAAAAGTTACAGGATTTCAGCAGGGAAGTTGCAGGACATGCACGGAAGCAGTAAGCCTCTCCTGATGGTTTTGCTGGTGCAAACGGTAATGAAAGTGAAGTTGCGTCTAACTGCCCCGATACCATCGTGAGCACAACCAGTCATGAATGCACAATAAAAAAAGACATTTGGAAGGATTCTGAATGAGAGGAAAGGGAGCCAAGTGAGGTTCAGCAAGCACAGGGATTCTGTAGCTTTAAACTATGTGCACACAAGAGGGAATTTTGCCTCCTTGCACCACTTGGTGCTATGAAACAGCTAACCGAAATCCCCATTTTTGAGCCTCCTTTAATGAATGAATGAATGGATGAATGAACGAATGAACAAGCTAACGAATGTCTTCTTCACTACGAGAGTGCACCTCCAACCCTTCTGCAGCCAGTCACTTGGTGCTATTAATTAGGAAAAATCGGATCTCCCCTTTTAAAAACAACCACAAGCTTTGTAGTCTCTTTGGCATGACAAAGCATTGTCCTGTTTCTCATCAAGCCTCGATGGTTGAACGAAGGGGGGCAGGTATAACTTGACTATTACAGGATTGCAATTTCATGACTGAAGCATTTTTGAGATTTGGGGAGGGTTTCTTCATATTTCGGTTGTTTGTTCTGTGGCTTTATTTGGTTGCAAAGGAAGGATATTGAGCAGCTAAAACTGGATAGAGTAAAGCAGCTTTTGATTTCACCTGAGGCTTTGTTTATTGCGCGTTATACTGAGGTGGGGTGAGGTTTTTTTTCTTTTAAATCCATTCTAAAGCCTACTGTATTTATTTCAGGCATTCATAAAGAGATAAAGGGAGGGGGAGGGAAACAATGCTGATGAGATTTTGCTTCTGATTTAAAGGCAGGTTTATCCTTCTGCTCCTAACACAACTTGAAATATGCATTAAAAACACATTGTACAATAAGCCCTGTTCATACTTCTTGACCTCACGTAGATGGGGACGGGGGAACCGATCCACTTTGTTTACATCTGACTTGTTAATGCCCTTGTTTCCATTGAGTAACCATTTGCCGAAATCCTCAGACCTTGTAATTTTATTCCTTTTGATGTGCGTTTCCTTCAGTTGACCGCACGATGTGAAAGAAAGCCTATAAATTGATGTAAGCCATAACTTTGAAAACAACAATCAGGGTATTTTTTGCATCAGTCACATTGTGTCACTGTGTTTGGGAGACAATTTAACAGTTAACAAATAAAGCAGTCTATGAGTTTAATTTGAAGAGAAGTTACATTGTAGGTTCTTTGTGTGTGTGTTTTAAGTGAGTTGCTATGCCCGTCTATGGCTTTGTATGACTATTCTCATTCTCTCTCTTTCTCATTACACCTCTCTCTCCAAAGAATACATATGCCACCCTGAACGTTTTGGAGGAAAAGTAGGATATAAAGTTAATAAATTAAGCAAGCAAACAAACATAAAGTGAAAGAGTGCACTTTTGAGTCTTGCAAGTACTGTAAGGCTTTTTTACCATTTTTTGCTTGATTGCAGCGATTACACAACTTGCCCTGAGAAGTAGGGGTGCGTTGTGTGTTTGTGTGGTGAAAGAAGCATCTTGTCTATTCATGTGCATTCTATAGAAATGACATTTCTGGAGTGCTTATCTAGCCTTTACGTTCCCTCCCCCTCCAAATTGCTCCGGCGATGCAAGATGGTGATGAATTCAGGCAGAATCGATTTTGATTGCAGCTTTTCAGCACCACTTCCATTTCCAGGAACGGGGAACATTTTCTCTTTACAGCTGCTGGCGATAATCCTTTACCATTATCCCGACACACACAAAAAGGGAAATGCGAAGAATGGAAGGGATGACTCGACCGGCTTGCACAGTTAGATATGATTGCAACTGTGAAGTCAAAGAAGAAGGGAGGAAGAAATCCAGCAATTCTCTCAACTGGTGGCCTGATTCTGCCATCAACTGTGCCAGCAAAATGGGTCCCATTGTTCCATCTGTGTCTGCCAGCCCTGGTGATGTTGCTAGTGTTGTATTATGGACTGTGGTGTTGAACTGATTAATAATAATAGCAATACTATATACTTGGATTAATTTATTGTTCTTACTTATTCCTTCCAAAAGAGCCCAAGGGAGCCAAGCAACATAATAGTACAACCTCAATAAAAACACATTTTCAGTATACATACACAGCTTCCAAGCTGTTGAATGTACACTCCTTCAGTGGCTGTTGGGGAGGGGCACGGGGGTGGTTGCCCGGGTGCAAAACTGTTAGGAAGCACAAAATTTCAACACTTGGTTCTGCCTCAATACAGCTGTGTGCTTCCATCGCTGGGCTCCATTGAAAACGGCTTCTCCATGAGAACCTCTCCATACAATGAAATGACTCTTTATCTCTGCAGTTGCAATCTCCTGGGTGACACAGATGCCGTTAGGCAGTTGAATGTGTGTGCCTGCTCCCATCAGACTCTCTCCCTCCCACCCTGCCTCTGTGTGGCCCCGGGCACTGGCAACCCATGCTACACCACTGCTCTCCTTTGATTACTAAGTGCCAGGGTGAACAGGGTATTTTCCCCCCATACTAGGTGCCACCAATGCCAAGCACAGATTATCACCAGCTTAGAACCACATCTGTGTCCATCTGGGGATAGTCCATCTCTTTATGGCGTTGGCCCCTGTGAATACCTCTCTTTTAGGGGAAGTGACATAACTCAGTGACGAACGCATCATTTGCATGCAAAAGGCCACACCTTCAATGGTAGCCCAGCAGAGTGAAAATAAACTACACTTTGGATGTGCCCCAAGGTAAAAGACTTCTGGGAAAGGATTTATAATGAATTGAAAAAAGTGTTGAAAAACGCATTTATTAAAAAAAAAAGAAGCCTTTCTACTTGGTATAGTGGGGGGTGAAATCCCCCAAAAGGATGTTACTTTTTTTTCTGTATGCCACAACAGCTGCGAGAATATTGTTAGTGAAGAATTGAAAGAAACAAGATTTACCAACTATCGAAGAATGGCAGATGAAGATGAGGGACTATATGGAACTTTCCGAACTGACCGGGAGACTCTGAGACCAGAGAGAAGAGACAGTGGAAGAAGACTGGAAGAAGTTTAAGGGATATTGAAAACAATATGTTAATATTTAAATCTTAGAATAGCTTTGGAAGTGGATATAGGCTGTAGGGTTAGAAGTAGAAGATAGGCTATTTTAAAATAGTATTATTTGTAAGCGATAAAATGTGAAGTTATTATAAGTGTGATAAAAAAAAAGATGGTTAGAAATTATGATATATGTAAACTGCTAAAGATGAAGTAAAATGAAAATCAGATAGGTAGTACTTGGGGAATCCCACTTAACAATGTTTAGAAAAATAAGGATATGACAAGAATTTGTTCGTATTGTTTGTCTTATTTATGCTATAAAATGAATAAAAAAATTTGAACAAAGAATCATAGAATCATAGAGTTGGAAGAGACCACAAGGGCCATCGAGTCCAACCCCCTGCCAAGCAGGAAACACCATCAGAGCACTTCTGACATATGGTTGTCAAGCCTCTGCTTAAAGACCTCCAAAGAAGGAGACTCCCTGGCAGCAAATTCCTGCCACACTCCCTGGCAGCAAATTCCACTGTCGAACAGCTCTTACTGTCAGGAAGTTCTTCCTAATGTTTAGGTGGAATCTTCTTTCTTGTAGTTTGGATCCATTGCTCCGTGTCCGCTTCTCTGGAGCAGCAGAAAACAACCTTTCTCCCTCCTCTATGTGACATCCTTTTATAGAAGAAGAAGAAGGAAATAAACTCCTACACTTGAGGAAGAACAGTCAATCTGAGCAGTGGAGATTTGGCCATTCCTGCAGCAATGCCTTTCAAGACCCACCACCATGTGTATCTTGCCTTGATGCTGGCTCCTAGCAGGAAGGGTTGTATAGCTGGGAGTTTGCCGTGGGCCGACTAAGGCTTACTTACGTCACTCACTGTTCCTTCTAATCAAACCCAGCGTTGCTCTGCAGTACACAGATGTAAATTCATTTTGCTTTGCGTGGTTGCTGCAGTCACCTTGTATTGAATGAGGTCACTGAGAACCTAGCCAGTTTCTCCCCCAACCTCCTGCTTTATACACACACACACACACAGAGAGAGAGAGAGAGAGAGAGAGAGAGAGAGAGAGAGAGAGATGCTTGGTAGCTATTGTTTTCAATTGATCAAAGATGCTGGTTACTTTTCCTGCATCTCATTCCGCTCTCCTCTCTCCTCTGTCATTTCTTCCAGGTGTGTTTTCATTCAGTGAAATGCTCTGCCTTAGAAGAGCTTTCTGGAAAGGGAATATATATATATATGTGTATATATATATATATATATATATATATATATATATATTACTGCCCCCATCCTTCCCCCAGTTTATTCAGGGCTCAGGCTGCGGGAAGAGATGTTGAGATGCTACTGCAGCATTGGCAATGTAATAGCAATGTAAACAGTCCACACTGCACAGTAAGGAAAAGGGGGTGGGCGAGGGGAGAGAATCTGGAAAGCTGGATCGGTGGATTCTTTGCAAATAGTGCTTTTTTAAAACATCTGTATAGCAAAACCTTTAAAACAGATCAGGGGCTTATGGGCAACTCTCAACCTGTGGTTAACTAGCAGGTCAGGAATAAAAGGTGTAGCACAGCCCTATGAGAATGCTGGTTTACTGCCTTTAAAACAAAACAAAACAACTCCCTTTTTGGGCTTTCTATTGCTTAGAAATAGGAGAAGTTGCAGGATTTGAGTTTTGAACTTTGGTGTAAACTGGACCATTTCTGGGCACAATTCAAAGTGCCGGTTATGACCTATAAATCCCTATATGGCTTGGCCCTGGCTACCTCAAAGATAGCATATCCCTATGCGAACCTGCCTGGGTGCTAAGATCCTCAGATGAACATCCTCTTTTGGTCCCATCAGCATCAGAAGCTGGGCTGGCAATGCTTCACTCACCAGTTGGCAGCCACACTGACTGCAGCATGATGACATCCTTACAATTTTATTATATAGTTCGATGGATATATGAACAATACATAATATAATACCCACCCAATAAAGTTATAGAAATCCAATGCATGACATATAATGAATACATACTAAGCAGCAATAACAGAACTGTACAGTTGGAAGGATTTCAAAGGGTCATCTAGTCCAGTAGGTCTTCTTTGAACGTGACTAATATACAACCCAATGTCACCCCAGCGAAACATTGCGCAACTCAACCCATGTGAAATAGAGTCTCATAACATAAATCGTTATCTTGGGTACAACCACAAAACATTATACATACCTCTCTGTACAAAACTGGATCTTAATTAACAGAAAATGACTGACCCTCCCAGCTCTCACCTGCGATCTTTCCATTCTTTTCCCAGTTTCTAACCCTCATGGATCTCCACTTCCTTGCTGCTCATTCAGGATCCTTCCACCATATCTATCTGCCACTTGTATGGGGGGGGGGGGTGAAGTCCTTGTTGCCTAATGGCTCCTGCCAAAGGGAGAACATCAAACACATGACCTCAGACCCCACCACGAATGATCAGTTCAGGATTCAGAAGTATTTGAATCCCTAATACACATCTTCATTTCTATGAACATTGACACCAACTCTGTTTCTTGGGAGTTCATCTATATTTCTCCATTTCACTCAGGTGCATCTCTTTGGGCAGAATTGCACATCACATTGAGCTGTCTCTGCGCCACCAAAAATGGCACCTCTGTAGACCTTTCTCTCTCCCACTCCCCATCTCGAACATGTAGCAAATCCTTCCCCTTGTCCTAAGGTAAAGGGACCCCTGACCAATAGGTCCAGTCGTGACTGACTCGGGGGTTGCGGCGCTCATCTCGCTTTATTGGCCAAGGGAGCTGGCGTACAGCTTCCGGGTCATGTGGCCAGCATGACTAAGCCGCTTCTGGCGAACCAGAGCAGTGCACGGAAATGCCGTTTACCTTCCCACCAGAGTGGTACCTATTTATCTACCTGCACTTTGACGTGCTTTCGAACTGCTAGGTGGGCAGGAGCAGGGACTGAGTAATGGGAGCTCACCCCATCACAGGGATTTGAACCGCTGACCTTCTGATCGGCAAGTCCTAGGCTCTGTGGTTTAACCCACAGCGCCACCCACGTCCCACCCTCCCCTTGTCCTACCACTATCCTATTGTGGTTATATCCACTCTAGCCAATTCACGATGAGAAACATGCAGCACAATGACATTCAGAGGGCTTTTTATTTTTTTACAGCGCATTATGGAAAGGGACTGGGGAGAACTCAGCGCTGACCTGCCATTTACAACAGCAGTCCTGTGATTAAAATCTGTTTTTTCTGAAGCAGTTGAGGAGGAGGATATTCCACTCCAGGAGCTGCTTCAGTCCAATTTCTCTTATCTTCTTTTTTCAGGCCCCAATCAGGATGAAAAACGAGTGCTGGAGGTGAGCACTTTTCTGTCCCCCTCCTTTTGCTCATTCTCTCTCTCTCTCTCTCTCTCTCGTTATTTTAAGACACCGGTATAGCAGTTCTTGGAGGTGTTTACTCTCCGATGCATACAAATTACTGAGCTGATTGGGCAATTATGATTAATCTAAAGGAGCAACGTTGACACGGTCTCTGAATTACCTTTTCCTAAAGTGGCAGATGAATATATGCGCATGAAAAATGAATCATCCTGGATCCTATCAGGATTCAAACCCACAGCGGCTCATCCGACTCCCAGTTTCCAAGGGATGCTAAATGGAGATTAGAGCTGCTACGTTTGCATGCTAATACTAGAAGCACCCTGAGCCAAGATGGGCGAACTGAAGCGCTTGGTCTTAAGAGGACGGCATTAATGCAGTGAGCATAATGGAAACGTAGTAGGATGGAGAGAAGCAGGGAGACACGGTTATCTCAGGATACAAACTCTATAGAAAGGACAGGGAAGGGAGTACAGGAGGTGGTGCCACTCTGTACATCAGTGAGGACATTGAGTCCCCAAGGGGGAAGAATCGTCCGCAGAATCATTGCACGTGATGGAAGAATGGCAGATGAAGGTGATGGACTACATGGAATTGGCGGAAATGACTGGCAGAATCTGAGACCAGGGAGAAGAGCTGGTGGAGGAAGATTGGAAGAAATTTAAAGACTATTTACAGAAACACTATAAAATTAATGAATGTTGGATTGAGGTTAAAGGGTTATTAGTAATAATGTGGTGAAGAAATATGGAAAAATGGATGGTTAAAAGACGAAAAACTAAAGGTATAATATACTAAGATAAAGATAAGGATAAGGTAGAGGGAAGGGATCTGCTGACTAAATAATGGAATTGGAATACAGAGAGGGGAGGTGTGGGGAAGTCCGGGAAACAAGCAAATGTAAGAAATATCATGAAAATTGAATTGTTTTTATTTGTTTTTTATCTTTGTATTTTTCTCTTTTTTTCTTTTATGTGAAAATCTTAATAAAAAATATTTTAAAAAAAACACAGAATCATTGCATGTGATGATACCAGGGCTCAAAGGTCATTTAGTACAGTCATACCTCGGGTTACAGACACTTCAGGTTGTGTTTTTTCGGGTTATGGACCACTGAAACTTGGAAGTACCAGAACGGGTTACTTCCGGGTTTCAGTGGCCGCGCATGCTCAGAAGCGCTAAATTGCACTTTGCGCATGTGCAGAAGTGCTGAATCACAACCCACATGCACGCAGATGCGCAGATGCAGGTTGTGAACGCTGTGGGTAGCGAACGTACATCCTGCACGGATCACGTTCACAACCTGAGCATCCACTGCACTGGGTGATGTGCCATCATCTCTGGGATCAAAATGCTGAGATATATCTTGACCTGAAGAAGGAAATCAAAGAAGCCTCCAGAAGAGGGAATGGTGTAGTTATGGGTGACTTCAACTATCTTCACATAGACTGGTGTCAGGGACTGGCTGGAAGATGGTGGAAGCTGCCCCCTGCCCCTAGGGAAGGCACAGAAGAAGATGAACTACACCCTGGGGCCTGGTGGTGGGACACCGGCCACACCTCAGAAGAGGCGACGAGCTGGGAAGTACTAGAAGCAGAGAGCTTGAGGGACAGTGAAGAGAAAGAAGCAGGCAGGTGGCTCAGCACAGGGCAGGATGATGAAGTTTCCAGTTTTGATGCCGGTGCCAACAGCGATGGCACAGGGGAGCAAGACTGTGATGGCCTGGGATTCGGGTTCGGATGCCGAACCTAAGGAATCCCAGCCTGCACAGGATTCCCTGCCTCCAGAACCAGCTGAGTCAGGGCTGGGGCATGAGCCTGAAGGGTCCTCACCTGTGCTGGATCCTCAGGTGCAGGCACCAGCTGAGTCTGCTCTGGCCCCTGAGGTGATGGAGGACCCATTGCCTGCAGGTGCTCCACTCTCAGCCCCGTCAGGGGAAGCTGAGGTTGCCTCTGGGTCCAGTTACCCTCCAGCCTCTCCTGAGCTGCAGAGGCTCAGGGCAGAGAGGCAGAGGGAACTAAGTTCCCGCAGGAGGAGTGCTTGCCTCCAGGTCAGGAGAGGCGAGTCACCTGAGGATCGGGGCCGCTCTATGCCTCGGGGCAGATAAAAGCCGGCCAGCCCCAGTTGTGGGAGCAACATTGTTGGTTGCTAGTTCTTGCCTGAACCCTGTCCTGCTCTTCTGCCAGAGTTCCTGCCCTGCCCTGGCTCCCTGCTTGCATGCCTGTTCCTGACTATACCCGGCTCCCTGCCCTGCACCCAGCTTTAGCTACTACGGACTGCCTCCATGTTGCACCTTTGACCTCGGACCGGACTTGGACCTCGCCTCTCAGGTAACCCACGGGACCAGCACAAAGACCTTGCAGCCCACCACCAGGCCCCAGGATCTAATTCATCTTCTGTACCTTCGGGGGGGGGGCGCTCTTGGGTGAGCAGCTTTATTTTTATTTTTTATACTATTATATTAAGATTTCCACATAAAAAAAAGAAAAAGAAAAATCAAGTAAAAACAATTCAGTTTTCATAGTATTTCTTACATTTGCTTGTTTCCCAGACTTCCCCACACCTCCCCTCTCTTGTATTCCAATTCAATTATTTAGTCAGCAAATCCCTTCCCTCTGTCTTATCTTTATCTTTATTTTAGTATATTATACCATTAATTCTTCATCTTTTTAACCTACCATTTTTCCCTACTCCTTCACCACATTATTACTAATAACCCTTTAACCTCAATCCAACATCATTTTAACATTCATTAATTTTATAATATTTCTGTAAATAGTCTTTAAATTTCTTCCAATCTTCCTCCACCATCTCTTCTCCCTGGTCTCGGATTCTGCCGGTCATTTTTGCCAGTTCCATATAGTCCATCACCTTCATCTGCCATTCTTCCAGAGTGGGTAAATCTTGTGTCTTCCAATACTTTGCGATGAGTATTCTTGCTGCTGTTGTAGCATACATAAAGAAAGTTCTATCCTTCTTTAACACCAATTGGCCGACCATGCCCAGGAGAAAGGCCTCTGGTTTCTTTGGGTGGGCAGCTTTAACTACTCTTCCTTATTTGGCCAGTCACTGACAACTGGTTACATATGTGTTCCATTCATGGCATTCCCCTCGCTGCTCCTGTTTTGGTTTTCCTTAGCTGGGAATTCTGTGTGTGTAGGAAGTAGCCTGTTGTGCAAAGTTAAAATTTGCATCCATTGCTCCACCCACTCTCGCCTCTGGCCCAGCACAGGCATGTGGCCCTTAGAAGACTGCCCAGAAGGAAATGTGTCCCTCAGAACATTTCCCCCACCCCTGTGATTAAAAAAAAATACAAGTGGATAAAAAGGAGCGCGTAGAATCTTCATAAAAGGTGAACAACAATTTATACTCCGCCCATCTGGCTGGGTTTCCCCAGTCACTCTGGGTGGCTCCCAACAGAATATTGAAAACACGACAAAACATCAAACATCAAAAACTTCCCTAAACAGGGCTACCTTCAGATGTCTTCTAAAAGTCAGATAGTTGTTTATTTCCTTGACATCTGACGGGAGGGTGTTCCACAGGGCGGACGCCACTACCAAGAAGGCCCTCTGCCTGGTTCCCTGCAACCTCACTTCTCGCAGGGAGGGAACCACCAGAAGGCCCTTGGAGCTGGACCTCAGTGTCCTGGCTGAACGATGGAGGTGGAGACGCTCCTTCAGGTATACTGGACTGAGGCCATTTAGGGTGTTGAAGGTCAGCACTGACACTTTGAATTGTGCTTGGAAATGTACTAGGAGCCAATGTAGGTCTTTCAGGAATGGTGTTATATGGTCTTGGTGGCCACTCCCAGTCACCAGTCTAGCTCTGTTGCCTTTGACATGGAGTGAAGCATAATAGGAAAGGTCTAGATCAGGTATCCTTTCAGTGATCAGGCCTGTTATTATGAACCTCAATTGGCTGTTAAGCCACCATGAGGACATGGTCTAAAAATAGCTTTTGACTATTGACACCTTTTGCATAATTTATTTATCAAGCGAAGTATTTAATGGTTCATGTCCGGTATCAGAAATGGATGTGCACCAGTTCTTGGCTGCCTCATAGAATCTTGCAGCTTGTTGAAAAGGGGAATACCTTTCTTGAAATATGCTCAAGAAAACCAGCAGGTTCTAACCAATTAAATATCCTTTTTTTTTTGGTGCCAGCTCATTTTTTTTCCTTCAAGGGGTCACTGCACTCAAGTGGGCAGCGTGTTAAACTTAGGCCTCAAAACCTCGGCTTCAAATTACCTCTGCAAATACCAGGAGGGGGTCATTTGCTATCCAGATCTGAAACCTATCTGTGCGAAGTGAAATAATACATCTTAATTTCTAAACCAACAATCTTGCCTTGGTGGCACATGCTCTAGGTACACCCTATAACCTTCGCTTTACGTTACCCAAGTAAAAGCCTTTCCAGAGTTGTTTAGCTCTAATGGACTGAGCTGTCTACACCATATCTAGCAGCAATAGCAAGTTCTTTATTGATCTCAAAGCAGAAAACAAAGAACCACACCCACCCACACACCCACCCACACCCACACACCCTGCATGGTGCAAAATAAACCTTGATAAGTACCTTGGACGTTCTCTCTCTCTCTCTCTCTCTCTCTCTCTCTCACACACACACACACACAATCACAAGGTAGATTGTGTAGGCACAGTGGCATAGCAAGGTCAGGTGGTCCCCGGCGTGGAAAATTTATTGTCACCCCCCCATTGAAATTATTAAAAGAAGGAAAAATAAGATACTTGCAGTAGGCAGCATTCTGTGAATTCAAGCTGCTTACACAGATATACACACCTGATAGGAGACAGATAAGTAACGTCACACAGCCCAATCGGTTTCATAAGTGGACACTGTCTTACGTAAATTGGCTCAAAGGTTTCGAAATAGGTTATGAAACCTACTTCAGACAGAGCACAGCAAACCGAAAGAACAACAAAATTACAAAACCGAAACGGTAGCGAACCAGGAGGGCCTTGAGACTGCACAAAAGCTGAACAAACAGGCATGCTGTATTGAATTGCATCCCTAGTTGAGATCTGTCATTCCAGTATGTTGTAAAATTATACCAGGGTTCTAATGCATTTATTTCTGCATCTGCTGCCCTTTCCTATAACCTTTTATACAATGAGATCTTATGCACACATATGTGCCAAGCAGCTATTTCCCATTGCTTGATGCCTCTTCGCTAGAGTTCCAGACACTGTTCATTGTTGTGGCACAGATTGTATATTTTCATTTCCCCGTGGAAAGGGGAAGCAGTGACAAATCCAATGGGTATGATTGGGCTGACCCTGGAAGAGTACACCTACATGTGTGTTATGTACTGAGTTGAATAGGATCCAAAATGCAGCAGTCTGATTGGTCCTAGAACAATAGGATCCAAAATGCAGCAGTCTGATTGGTCCTAGATCACTAGGATTCAGAATGCAGCAGTCTGATTGGTCCTAGAACAATAGAATCCACAATGCAGCAGTCTGATTGGTCCTAGAGCACTAGTATTCAGAATGCAGCAGTCTGATTGGTCCTAGAACAATGCAGCAGTATGATTGGTCCGCAGGAGCCACCCAATCCAGCTCCAGGTGGAAGTGAATCCACAACCTGATTGGCCTACAGGAGAATCCCGGAATTAGCCAATCACGTGCAGCCCATTGTGTAAATAAAGATATTGTGGGGGAACTTCCATTCCTCCTCACCACTATGAGCTGAATAAAGAGCATGAAATCCACTCTCGACTCCAAGTATATTTCAATGTGCCTACCTAGAAATGAACCATAGCTGATTCCTGAACCTGGTGTCCTCCAGAAGTTGTGGATGACAACCTTCATCATCCCTGACCCTTGACTGTCCTGACTGGGGTTGATGGGAGTTGTAGTCCAAAGCATTTGCAGGGCACCAGGTTGGGGAACACTGCTCATCTCTCAATCATTGGCCAAAGCAATTTGTCCTGCTCTAAAATAGGGATATTATTACTGTAATATTATGAGTCTCAATGAATGACTCAATTTTCTGACATCTCCCCCCCCCCCCCAGAATAAGAAAGGTTTTCTCCACGTTCTGGCAATCAACACTGGAGATTATGGTTCTGGGGGGCAGGTATAGTCATAAGGACCAATTGTGTCCTTGTGGAATGAATCAAACCTTCCATATGCATTTGCCTCTGTGTAGCTTTGATGATGTATCTAGTCAAAACTGGTTGGCCTGGGCATGGAGGAAACCACCAATTATAATTATCTCTGCTTAAAGACCTCCAAAGAAGGAGACTCCACCACACTCCTTGGCAGCAAATTCCACTGTCAAACAGCTCTTACTGTCAGGAAGTTCTTCCTAATGTTTAGGTGGAATCTTCTTTCTTGTAGTTTGGATCCATTGCTCCGTGTCCACTTCTCTGGAGCAGCAGAAAACAACGTTTCTCCCTCCTCTATGTGACATCCTTTTATATATTTGAACATGGCTATCATATCACCCCTTAACCTCCTCTTCTCCAGGCTAAACATGCCCAGCTCCCTTAGCTGTTCCTCATAAGACATTGTTTCCAGGCCTTTGACCATTTTGGTTGCCCTCCTCTGGACACGTTCCAGTTTGTCAGTGTCCTTCTTGAACTGTGGTGCCCAGAACTGGACACAGTACTCCAGGTGAGGTCTGACCAGAGCAGAATACAGTGGCACTATTACTTCCCTTGATCTAGATGCTATACTCCTATTGATGCAGCCCAGAATTGCATTGGCTTTTTTAGCTGCTACGTCACACTGTTGGCTCATGTCAAGTTTGTGGTCAGCCAAGACTCCTAGATCCTTTTCACATGTACTGCTCTCAAGCTAGCTGTTACCCATCTTGTATTTGTGCCTCTCATTTTTTTTGCCCAAGTGCAATACTTTACATTTCTCCCTGTTAAAATCCATCTTGTTTGTTTTTGCCTAGTTCTCTAATCTGTTAAGGTCGTTTTGAAGTGTGATCCTGTCCTCTGGGGTGTTAGGCACCCCTCCCAGAGGACAGGATCACAGGTTCACATATATATGTGATCCCTATGGTCCGGTGCGTCCTACAGAGCGAAAAATACGGTGTGTGTGTATACACACACACACACACCGTATTTTACACTCTGTAGGACGCACCGGACCATAGGGCGCACTTAGTTCTTAAGGGGGGGGGGGGAAATAAAGAGAAAAAAATTCAGGCTCAGGCCCCTGAATCGGCCCAGCTGGTGTTTGTTGCAGGGGAACCTGTGCAGACTGGGACTCTTGAGGATCAGGCGCCAGACTTGGTTCAGATGATGCCTGAGGCAAAGGATGCAGACTGAGTCTCCTCTGGTTCCGAGTCTGAGCCCGAGTCCCAGGCCATCACACTCCTAAATCTGGGATGGGGAGCCTGTGGTCCTCCAGGCATTGTTGAACTACAATTCCCATCAGCCCCAGTGAGCATGGCCAATGGGCAGGGGTGATGGGAGCTGCGGTCCAACATCAGAAGGGCCTCAACTTCCCCATTTCTGTAAGAATCCACGCCCCCCTTTTAGAGCTGCAATTTCCACAGTGGTTTAACAGTCGACGCCTCTTCCCAGGGAACTCTGGGAATTGTAGCTCTGTGAGGAGAATATGGGTCTCTTAAGAAACCACAGCTCCCAGAATTCTTTGGGCGAAGCCAGGGCTGTGGCATCGCAGCATTTTACATGGACGGCGTGAATGGTGGCCTGAGGCAAAGTGTGAGAGTTGCTGGGATCTGAGAAGGCAAGAAAGGCTGAGATCTTGCAAGAGATTGAGTTTCTCTTTGTCAACACGGCTCTGCTATAACGGTTACCTGATTATCATATCGAGATTTAGCAGGCCCACATTTGAGAATGCTTGGCTGCGCTTGAAGATTTGCGGGGTGTGTGTGTTGCAACTTGAACTCGAGACCTGCCAGTGTCAGAGATTTTGAGGGACCAACGGAAGACTGTACAGAATGTGCCCTTTGTGTATTTACTTGTCTTCTCCTTTTACAGCTTAGGTTCTTTCCTTATAGCTTCTGTTAGCCCTCACCATTGGCCGCGCTGCCCGGGGCTGAGGAGAACGGCAGTGTGAAGCAAGAATTGCAGAGCAGACCAGATGGCACAGATCTACTTTGCACCCTTCAGAGTTTGCTGACTGAGGCAGCTGCCTCACTCTGCCTCATGACCCCAGTGTGAAATATATGGAGGGCACCAGGTTGGGCAAGGCTGCAGCGGACTGACCTGGTGGAATTTCCCTCCGTGTCTTAATGCTTTGATATCATTAGGAGAGCTTTTTGCTTAGGTTCCCCATTAGCATAGCTGTCATATTTGAAAATAAGGGACCAGCAGCCTCAAAAATAAGGGATCAGCAGCCAAAATAAGGGATTTTAGTCAACCAGCTCCTTTCCTTCCCCCCATAACAGTCAATCGAAGGAGCCTCCAAACAAATCCAAAAGCCCCCCCCATGAGATTGCCACCCGCCATTGTACTCAACCAGCTCCTTTCATTTCCCCCCACCATGTGCCCCCGCTCCAGACAGACCTTTTCCCCAGCAAGGGTGAGTGGGCTGTCGATGACGTATCCATCCGATTCCGAGCACAGCTGTGTTCAACTTCTGAGCCCCTCTGAGCCAAAGGCAGAAAGCCCAGCCAGCAGCCAAACAAACCTCAAGCGGTGGTTCCCACAGTCCAGCAACCCAGCAAAGGGGATGCAGCACAGAAAACCACCGTCACCTCTCTGCTGGGAAGCGCTGAGCAAAGGCGAGTCCCCAGGCAACGCGGCCGGGCACAAGGCATGCAAGCTCCACCCCCCAGTCATTCTTAGACTCCTTATTGGGTGAGCAATGCAGCCAAGCAACACAGTTGGAGCATCCCTCCCTGGCTGGCAGGGAGGGAGGGAGAGGAGCTGCTTCCTTTGAAACCCAGGAAATTTAAGGGACATCATCAATCCAGGACAGCAGTGGGACACAGCACTGGGATAAGGGACTTTCCCACCAAATAAGGGACGGTTGACACCTATGACCATTAGCGAAAGTAGCTACAAAGTGGTTAGTGCTGATTATAAAGAAGAGATGAGGGACTTCAGGACCAGGGACTGAATGTGGCCCTCAAAACTGCTCTACCTGGCCCTTGGAATGCTTCCCAGGCCACAATCCTCACTGCCTTTACTTCAGCCCCTGAATGTTCTCGCCTGGCTAGAATGTGTCTCCTTTAATTCTGCCAATGCAGAATCCTGGCCTGGATGGGGAGGAACAACAACCACAACAACAATAATAATTTATTATTTACCCCAGCCATCTGGTTGGGTTTCCGCAGCCACTCTGGGTGGCTCCCAACAGAACAACAACAACAGCAACAAAACAACAACAAAGCGATAAAACACCGAACATTAAAAACGTCCCTAAACATGGCTGCAAGTCCCAGGCCGTGAAGCTGAAGCTGCTGGGAACAGATAAGAGGCGTTCAGGAATTCATTTTTAAAAATAATTTTATAAGTTGTGTGTCTTTGTTTCTCAATTTGATCCTTTTACATGGTTTTGTATGTATTGTGGTTTTTTACGCATTGTGACTTGCAGCTATTTTTATTGATCCTAGTCTAGTAATTATTTACTGTAATTGTTAAGCGCGAATTTCCGTTTCATTATTATTTGCTGACGTTTTGAGAGTCAACTTTATTGTGTGCTCTTACATCCTAATAGATCATCGGATATGACTTTATTTGATACGAGTCGTTCCATTTTAAAGTTATGTTTTATTATGACTTGTTGTATTGGATTGGATTATTATAAGGTGTGTGTTCTTTGTTGTATATTTTGTTGCCGTAAACGTCCTTGTGTGTAGTAATATAGAAAGGTGGTACACTGGTACCTCGGGTTAAGTACTTAATTTGTTCTGGAGGTCCTGAAACTGTTCTTAACCTGACGCACCACTCTAGCTAATGGGGCCTCCTGCTGCCGCCGCGCCACCGGAGCACGATTTCTGTTCTCATCCTGAAGCAAAGTTCTTAACCTAAGGTACTATTTCTGGGTTAGCAGAGTCTGTAACCTGAAGCATATGTAACTTGAAGCGTATGTGACCTGAGGTACCACTGTATACAAATTAAAAGTGAAAAGTAAGGAAAGGGAGGGGTGTAGCCTAGTGTACAAAGGTAGAATTCGCACTCATTGCCCTACCCACTTTTGCTTCTAGCCCCGCCCACCACTGGCAAATGGCCCTTGAAATCTTGCTCAGAAGAGAATGTGGCCCTCAGGTTGAATGAGATTCCCCAGCCTTGACATGAAGCATAGAGGGTGAGACCACAGATGTCCCATTGGTTCCCTTGATGATCAATTTTCTGCCTTCTCTCTCGTCTCCCCCTCCAGCAGAGGTCAGTAGGTCCTTTCTGGCTTCATATTTTTTTTAAGCGCTCATTAAGTCTGACGGGCTCTCGGCTGGCTGGCACAGTGCACTTAAATATCAGAAGTGAGAGCTGGTCTGCCTTGACTTCTTGCTGGTGTCAGTCAAAACTCATTTGACAACGGAGTCCTGTCTTGAGGAGCAAAGGCTGGTCGCTCCTTGACCGCTCTTAAACCGCTTCTTCAGAATCAGAGACCTGAACTAGGAGGGAAGACAAGACAATTTGCAATGTGGTGGAAAAGGAAACTTCTGTCTTCTCATTCGCAGACTGGTAGGACTTTGCTTTCATTGTGATGTGTGTTTTAGACTACTACAATGTAAATATTTAGAACCTAACCTATAAATGGTTTTAACTGGTTTTAATCTTGTAACCTGACCTGGGACCTTACACTGAAGGGTCCAAAATACCACTACTGATGATGAAGATGACGTGTGATGTCAACCTGGGTTGTTTCTCAAACCAAGTAACACAGTTTGCTCTCTCAATGAATTTGCTAACCCTAATGGGACCAAAGAGCCCCCTGTGCTGTTCTAATAGCCCACTCCAAGGATGTTCAAATGCAATTCTGTTTTTGGGACTTAGATGGGCAAAGGAGAAGTGGTTTATTATAGGACATAAGGAGTTTGAGTCTGAAGCTACCATGAGGATAGGCATGCCAGAAGAGATATAAAGAAGTGAAGAACTGAAGGAGACGTTGCTAGGCGGTCTAATATTGTTGCAGAGTTATTGTCGTGTTAGACTTGTTACTTGCCTGTTCAGCAAAGGTTTCCAAGTGACTTACAACATTTAAAAACATAAACAAAAAAATTCATTAAAACTTTAACAAATTATGACGAAACGTTGACAAATCCCCCTTTGGATAGGAGTGGAGGTTAACAGCACAACCCTATTCATGTTTACTCAGAAATAAGTCCCATTTTGTTCAATAGGGCTTACTCCTGAGCAAGTGTACTTAGAATTGCAGCCATAATGAGTTTGTGTCAGTTTTGATACTGAATATTCTTTGGCTATGACTTGAAAGTGTGAATATTTATGTTGTGAACTGCCCGGTGAGCTTCGGTTGAAGGATGGTATGTAAACTTTAACAACAACAACAACAACAACAACAACAACAGGTATTTAGTTCCAGAAATTGATGACTAATTATTTCTCATTAGGAATCAACACTGGGCAGTATCTGACAACTGACTGTAATGAATAAACTTTTGTTGGATTTCATCCATTGATTGACCCAATCAGGGAATGTTCCCCTGGATGGGCCAGACCAGGCCCAGACTGCCATGTTTTGCCTCCTGAGGTAAAATGGGAATGTGCCGCCCCCCCTGCTGCTCCCCACAGAAGTCTCACTTAATGGGGTCACATAGCAGCTGCAACTTCCAGTGAAATCTTGCAAGATCTTGCGGGAGCTGTTGTGAGATCTTGCGTGAGCTCAGCAAGATCTCAAGAGAGTTCTGTGAGATCTCGCGAGTTCTCGCTGGAAGCCACCACTGCATGACCCCAGTGGTGGCGGCAGGGGTGGGCAGGGTCCACACTGAGAGTCAGTGTGGTGTAGTGGTTAAGAGCGGTGGATTCGTAATCTGGTGAACCGGGTTCGCTTCCCTGCTCCTCCACATGCAGCTGCTGGGTGACCTTGGGCTAGTCACACTTCTCTGAAAACTCTCAGCCTCACTCACCTCACAGAGTTTTTGTTGTGGGGGAGGAAGGGAAAGGAGAATGTTAGCCGTTTTGAGACTCCTTCGGGTAGTGATGAAGCGGGATATCAAATCCAAACTCTTCCTTGCGGGGCCACCAACCCATAGGATTCTGCTACTTGAGTTGGTTGCTTCAGTCTGCCTCATGAGTGGGTCAACCCTAGACCAGACAACACAAACACCTGGATTTCAAATGATGGTGTTGAATTTTTATTTTGAAGTTTGGATGACAGATTTTTAGATGCTGGGTTTCCAAATCAAAATCTGAATCATGAAATTTGATAACTGGGCAAACCCGATTTCATGTCTAGGTGAAAAATACAGCAGCCTTTTCTGCCTCATTGATTCCATGACTTGATTGTGTACTGCTTATTGTAAAAGCACCTAATCTAGAGGTGAGTTGGAGAAGGATTCATTCCAGAAGCTGCTTCAGCTTTGGAGAAGCAGATTTAAGATTTCACCAGGACCAGGACTATGGCTGATGGGTTCTCCAGATATCCATGGGCTTTGGGCAGGAAAATGACCCCATGCCTGGTCACATGGCTGTTCTCAGTCCAAGGATGGTGAAGTTATTCTTCACATTACCACCAGCCTTTAGAATGGGGGCCTTTAGAATGGGAGTTGAGCATATGCTCTGGCCACGTGGGGAAAGACTCTGGCCTTGCATGCCAGAGGTCCCAACTTCAATCTCTCGTGTTTCCAGACAGGGCTGGAGAAAGCTCCTTCTGGAACCCTTGGAGAGCCACTGGCAATTGGTGTCAATTAGCAGTGGCTTGCCAAGTCAATCTTGACCAACTTGGAGGGTCTGATTTGGCCCGTGAGGCCATTTCTTGCAAAACCATGGTCACCCATCATCTGACATCACTGCTCCCCACTTCCATCAGTGCCGGATTAACAACTAGGCAGAGTAGGCACTGGTTTATAGGCTCCCCACCTTTTAGGGGCCCCACGACAATGGATCAAAATAATATTGCGCAATAGAATTGGTTTATTAAAATTGTTGGTTGGTAAAAAAATGTATTGGCAACCAACAATTATCTAGGGAATAAGGGTTCATCAGTAAAGACCTGGTTATGTTTAGAATGATACTGCATAGGGGCAGATGAAGGTGATGGACTATATGGAATTGGTGGAAATGACTGGCAGAATCCGAGACCAGGGAGAAGAGTCAGTGGAAGAAGATTGGAAGAAATTTAAAGACTACTTACAGAAACACTGTAAAATTAATGAATGTTAGAATGATGCTGGATTGAAGTTAAGTGGGATTTTTTAGCAGCAATGTCAAGGAATATGTAAAAATGGATTGTTAACAGGTGATAATTTAAAGTTATAATATATTAAGATAAAAGACTATGATAAAATTAAAAAGGGAAAGGATTTGCTGAATTAACCAATTGAACTGGAATGCAAGAAAGGGAGGTGCGAGGAGGTCAGGGAAACAAGTAAATGAAAGTTAAGATATGGAAAGATTGATTTGTTTTTAACTGTTTCTATTCTGTATTTTCTTTTTCTTTTTACTCTTCTTTATTTTTTCTAATTTTTGTAATATGTTGAAAATTTTAATAAATATCTTTTTTTAAAAAAAAACAATAGAATGATACTGCATAGGGAAATGTTCCCTGATACCAAGATGAGGGATTCTATGGAATGCAGATAGAGAGAATTGAGAAGAATAATGATCTGTTGTGACCTTGACGGAAGCGTACAATAGACGAGCCTTCTTGTGTTTTGGCTCATTTCCTCCCTTCCTTCTCCCTCTCCTTTCCTTTTTCCTTTTTCTTTTTTCTTTCTCATAATGGCTTATGTTCTATGCCATGTACTTTGATATTTTTTGTAGTTTTTTAGCTTTTTCCATTATTATTACAGTGGTACCTCGGGTTAAGTACTTAATTCGTTCCGGAGGTCCGTTCTTAACCTGTTCTTAACCTGAGGTTCTACTTTAGCTAATGGGGCCTCCTGCTGCCCCCGCGCCACCGGAGCACGATTTCTGTTCTCATCCTGAAGCAAAGTTCTTAACCTGAGGTACTATTTCTGGGTTAGCGGAGTCTGTAACCTGAAGTGTATGTAACCCGAGGTACCACTGTATTAAGGATTTTTCTTTTGTAATTTTGGTTGTTTATATTTATCTGTATTTGTTTAAAGCAAAATAAGTAAAGTAAAGTAAAGTAAAATGTATTAGGAGATAATATGCGAGCCCCCCCCCCCGATTTCGAATGCCTAGGGGCTTCCACAGGGTTTAATCCGGCACTGCTGCCCATTGGAACATTTGCACACAAGTGCAGCACAAATGACAAAGGATGTCAGGCAGATGTCCAGCTTCAAAGCAAGAGGTGTGGATCATATCACTGGGATTAAGTGGGCCAGAGTGAGGCTCCCAGGTAGCCAACCGCCTATTAAGAAACCAGGCTCTAAATTTTTCACACGGAATGACTTAATCTGTCTGAGGTTGCACTCCTGTTGTGTTCTTCAGTGTAGGCCCACTCTGCGAAGGGACTTTCCTCTTATCGGTTTCAAAGGCTTGAATTTCTCCTCATTGCTTCCTTTTCTTTGAGTAGGGGCTTGGGTTGCTAATCTCCCCATGACATTAGAAGCCCCATTTTGCCATTGTCTCCAGAGGCCTTTTCTTCTAGGGGACGGCAAACGTGGGTAACTGTATCGCTCTCCTCTTATTTCCGGCGTCCGGCTGCAAAGTGGCACAATGTTCTTTTATCATCTTTCCAAACTCTTACTTTAAATCCAGGCTGCGGAGGGACTCCTATTTCCCAACCAGGTCTACGATTCCCAACGTGGTTTAAGACCCACTTCCTCTTCCTAGGGAACTTCTGGAATCGTAACTCCAGGAATAGGAGGCGTCCTAACACCCCTAACCCCACATAACAAACTGCAACTTCCAGATGTCTTTGGGGAAAGCCATGACCATTTAAAGAGATATCACAGGGCTTAAAATGTATGGTGTAGCTAAATAATAATAATAATAATAATAATAATAATAATAATAATAATAATAATAAATAATTTATTAGAGTGGTCCCTCGGGTTAAGTACTTAATTTGTTCCAGAGGTCCATTCTTAACCTGAAACTGTTCTTAACCTGAAGCACCACTTTAGCTAATGGGGCCTCCTGCTGCCGCGCCACCGGAGCACAATTTCTGTTCTCATCCTGAAGCAAAGTTCTTAACCCGAGGTACTATTTCTGGGTTAGTGGAGTCTGTAACCTGAAACATATGTATACCCCAGGTACCACTATATTTATACTTCGCCCATCTGGCTGGGTTTCTCCAGCCACTCTGGGTGGCTTCCAGTGGAATATTAAAATACAATAACCTATTAAACATTAAAAGCTTCCCTAAACAGGGCTGCCTTCAGATGTCTTCTAAAAGTCTGGTAGTTGTTTTTCTCTTTGACATCTGGTGGGAGGGCGTTCCACAGGGCGGGTGCCACTACCAAGAAGGCCCTCTACCTGGTTTCCTGTAACTTGGCTTCTTGCAGCGAGGGAAACGCCAGAAGGCCCTCAGCACTGGACCTCAGTGTCCGGGTAGAACGACTCAAGGTCAGCATGGTGCAAATGGATCAGGCCAATGGCCCATCTAGCCCACACATGCTATGATTTACTCCCAAGTAAACATGCTTGAGGATTGTGCTGGAAGTGAACGATTGCAGCTTTCTCCTCCGCTGTTTTGGAGAATTTGCGTCGCCCTGCCTCACAGTGAGCTCGGCTTCAGCGAGACGCCGCTCTGAGCGCAAGCTGGCCTCAATTTCTTTCTGCCCCGGAGACAAGGTTAGGATGACAGGAGAGAGGATAGAAACCATAGCCCCCCGAGGTGGCCTGAGCCTCGCTCCCTGTCACCCTGTGTTTGCTTGATCCGTGTGGCAAAGCCTGCTCCAATTTGCCACAATGCCTCCCAGCGCAGAGAGCAGGCGGAGAAACAGACACTGTGGCACGATGATCAGACAGAGACAGGGAACAGAGAGAGCCAAGGCTGCCTTGGGTGCCGCGGGAGATGTGACAGGAAGATGACAGCCCCTTGGATGAGGAATGGCTCACATTGTAATAAGGGCAATAGACAAATTCACGGAAGAGAGGGCTACTAGCCAGGATAGCTACTCTCCTCCTGATGGACTTCCAATGTGGACATCTGCTTGGCCACTGTGATGACAGGGCTCTGGACCAGATGAACCTTTGGTCAGATCCATCACAGTTCTTATGTTCCTATAAAGTCACGGCCCATCCCAGGTAAATAAGGCACAAAACCGTGTTTTTCGCTCTATAAGACGCACCAGACCACAAGACGCACCTAGTTTTTGGAGGAGGAAAACAAGAAAAAAAAATATTCTGAATCTCAGAAGCCAGATCAGCAAGAGGGATCACTGCGCAGTGAAAGCAGCAATCCCTCTTGCTGCTCTGGCTTCTGGGATAGCTGTGCAGCCTGAATTCGCTCCATAAGACGCACACACATTTCCCCTTACTTTTTAGGAGGGAAAACGTGAGTCTTATAGAGCAAAAAATACGGTATCTCTTTTTAAAAAAATTAATAATTTTATTAGGCATTTCAACATAACAATTTATCAAAAACATATAATCCTCATTCCCCCCCTTAATTCCCCCCCCCCGAAAAAACACCACCCAGACTTCTCTCAGCTCCTCTCTCTGGTTTTTCAACACAGGTTGTTCTCTGCATATTACAAAATTGTAAAAATCCTTATATTATCTATTTGTATGCCCTGTCCAGTTCATTTTTTTTGTTTCTTTAAGTACTTTGTAAAAGGTTCCCATTCTTCTTTAAAGTCACAGTTGTCCTTATCACGCAGTTTGTGCGTCAGTTCTGCCAGTTCCGCATAGTCCATCCATTTCCCTTGCCGCTGTTCTTTTGTCGGGATTTCTTCATTCTTCCTTCCTTGTGCTATTAAGACTCTTGCCACCATTGTCACATACATGAATATGTTCTTCAATTTCCTTGGCAGGTCTTTCCCTACAATCCCTAACAAACATGCTTCAGGTTTTTTTTTACAAATGTTAACTAGAACATTTTCTTCAATTCATTGTATATCATTTCCCAAAATTTTTAAATTTCACTACAACCCCACCACATATGATAAAAAGTCCCTTCTTTTTCCTTACATTTCCAACATATGTTTGAACCGGTTTTGTACATTCTTGCTATCTGTACTGGTGTTATATACCATCTAGACATCATTTTCATATACCATATTTTTCGCCCTATAAGACGCACCAGACCATAAGATGCACCTAGTTTTTGGAGGAGGAAAACAAGAAAAAAAATATTCTGAATCTCAGAAGCCAGACAGCAAGAGGGATCGCTGCGCAGTGAAAGCAGCGATCCCTCTTGCTGTTCTGGCTTCTGGGACAGCTGCAAAGCCTGCATTTGCTCCATAAGACGCACACACATTTCCCCTTACTTTTTAGGAGGGAAAAAGTGAGTCTTATAGAGCAAAAAATACGGTAGTTTTCTTTCAATAGAGAGCAGTCTGTAAATTTTAAATCAGTTTTCCACAATCTTTCCCAATCTTCAAACATTATGTTATGGCCTATGTCTTGCGCCCATTCAATCATGACTGATTTCACCTCCTCATCTTTTGTTTCCCATTCTAGCAGAATACTCTATGCGCCTTTCAGCAATTTTATTTTCCCTTCCACAACTTCTTTCTGAAATCTAGATCTCATATAACTGAATCCTTTCTTACTGTCTCGTTGTCAACTCTTTATTGACACATATCTCGTTGTCAACTCTTTATTAGCACAAAAAACACTTACAGCAGCTTTCATGACGTTCCAGATATGCACACACAAGCACTTCTAGACAGCTGTCCACAGGTCTGGGCCCTATGGAGCTGAAGCAGCAACAGTGGGGCACCTTCCCTCCCCCAGCTTAGATACCGTCCTCTGATGGATTGTGGGCCTGCAGCCTGAGACTTCTCCTGCATGGAAGTCATCACTGATCTTTTCTTTTTCTTTATTTGGTTTTACAAAGTCAACCACACAATTCACATTCTTAAAAATATTAAAATAAAACAAGATTTCCCCAAACATTAGGACCTTCTACAGAGAAAAAGGACCTTTCCCCCCCCAAAGAGCACATTGAGAACAATGCAGTCTGCGTGTGGTCCATGTGATTCTTTTGTGAAGAAATTACGCCACATGGTCTCAACATCTCCAGAGAGAATTTTTTGCATTTCCAGGGTGGCGGGTGTCAGTAATAAATATAATGGAATCGCCTGGGTTGTTTACAGCTTATCTTAGCGGATCACATTTCCCCAGAAAAGCCTTGACATTCATGCTTGACTTCCCCGACTCTCTTGGTAAGAAATGAAAGAGGTTTCAGCTTGCTGAGAATGCCTGCCTTTGCCCCCCGTTGCCATCTCAGCACCAGGCTCTGAAGCAATTCAGTTAGTCAGGGTCCCTTTCCTGGTGTCTTCAGAAGAGGAAGACTCACAGCCAGGGGAGAGGGGGTGGGAGAACATAATGGTTGGATGCTGAAGAAACATCTGCTTGAGTGAGTGAGAGGAACCAGAGGTAGAAGAGCAGTTTTGTTCTTGCACCATTAGGAAGACTAGGTCCAGGGTGTGCTGGGCCTAGGGGTAACCCGAGAACCGCGGTCCAGGTCTGATCCAGAATCTGAAGGTTCTGCTAGGAGTCAGTCTGACAGGGTCAAGGCAGGACACAAGGTAGGAAACCAGGCAAGGACAGGTACAGAATCTCAGGCAAGATCTAGCATACAACAATGTTGCTACCACACCCTGGGGCTGGGTCCGACAGCCTTTTATTTCTGTCGGGGTAATGGCGAATCCTGATCCCCCAGTGACTCACCTCCCTGTTTAGACCGAAGACGAGCACTCCTCCTGTGAGTACTCAGGTCTCTCCTTCTCTCAGACCTTAGTCTCTGCAACTCGGGAGACGTCGGTGGGTTACTAGACCCAGGGGTCGCATCAGCCTCCCCTGACCCAACCGGTAGTGGAGCAGCTGTAAGTGATGGCCCAGCTGACGGCAACGAGGTCATCCCCGCATCTGGAGCCAGGGCAGGCTCAGGACCCCTGACTCAGCCCAGCTGGTGTTTGTTGCAGGGGAACCTGTGAAGAATGGGACTCTTCAGAATCAGGCCCCAGACTTGGTTCAGATGATGCCTGAGGCAAAGGATCTGGTGCAGACTGAGACTCCTCTGGTTCCGAGTCTGAGCTTGAGTCCCAGGTCATCACACTCTTCAGGTGGAACTCGCCAGAACTCAGTTTTGGCACCTCTCAGGTGGGTGCCATTGCCACTACAAGAGTACAAGGGACACACTGAGCCTCTTGGGCTTGCTAATTGGAAGGTTGGCAGTTCAAATACCTGCGACGGGGTGAGCTCCCTTTGCTCTGTCCCAGCTCCTGCCAACCTAGCAGTTCGAAAGCACGCCACTGCAAGCAGATAAATAGGTACCGTTGCAGTGGGAAGGTAAATGGCGTTTCCGTGTGCTCAGGTTTCCATCATGGTGTCCCGTTGCGCCAGAAGCGGTTTAGTCCTGCTGGCCGCATGACCCGGAAATTGTCTGTGGACAAAGGCCAGCTCCCTCAGCCTGAAAGTGAGATGAGCGCTGCAACCCCATAGTCGCCTTTGGCTGGACTTAACCGTCCAGGGGTCCTTTGCCTTTACCTAGAAGGGAGGTGTTCATGGTGAATTCCCGCACCTCTTTTTCTTGAAAAATAGCACTGACTAAGTCTCATGGCCCAAGTGAGACCAACGGTGTGATGCCGAGTTGTGTGTTGCACTAGACCAAGGTGATCTCTATTCTGATCCCTGCCTAGCTTATTGGATAATCAAGCCCAAGGCATTTTGCTGCCTGAGGCAAAGGACAAGAGAGCATCTCTCTGCATCCCATTCCATTCCACATATGTGGCTCATGTTCTCCTGTCCTGTCCCCTTTATAAAGATCTGAGGAATGAGATCATTACCCCACTCTTTCTTACCATCCCAGGCAGCCCATCTGAGGCCACATTGTTCTTTCTTTTATCAGATCAAAATGATCAGACAGCAGCAAAGGTTGCTAGGTTTATTGAGGGTGCAATGAGATTAAGGGCCACTATCTGAACAATAATCTTGGTCATTTGATTGCCCTTCTTACCCATTGCTGTCTTTTTTATTTGTATACATTTTATTTGTATATATTGCTTGCTTTATGTTGCTATGGCCATTGGCTAATGCAAATAAAGTTTATCTATCTATCCACATATGGAAGCTAACTAGACTGGGGGTTGAATCTTACTTCAGCGTTGGCAACAGGGCAGCGCTGTGGGCAGAGCAAGCTCTCTGTCTCTCACACAGCTCTGATGCCTGCCCCTCAGCAATTGCTACCTGAGGCAGCTGACTCCCTCCACCTAACGGTAGAGCCACCCCTGGGATGAGCTTAATGCCGGACGCAACGTCTCAGCCTACTGTCAGAGGCTAACATTGGAAAACCCATGTACGTTGCTTTGAACAACTTGGAGAAAGGGAGAGATACCACACCACCAACCGCACAAAAAACAAATCTTTGAAGAGCCACAGGGTATTTCACCCTATTACATATTCTCTGGGAGGGCTGACAAATGAGGAGGAAACGAAGTAGCTTGAACTGGGAGGAGTGGATGGGGAAAATGCAATACATTCCTCAGTTCTGTTGAGGATGCCATGAGCAGGTTGTTTTGCCTCCTTGATGCTCTGCCTTCTGAATTTGAGGCTGGGCTGAGGCACAGTTAATGTGGAAGGGGAGAAGTGTTAAAACATTGCCCTCTTCTGGACACAACTGGACACCTGATATTTAGGACCGGCAAGCTCACTATAGGCACATAGGAAGCTTCCGTATTAACTGAGTCGGACCATCTAGGTCAGGGCGGCCCAGCTTTTCATACCAAGTGGGCTGCAAGAGTACTTTGACATGGAACCCGTGGGCTGCACACTGTCTTGTCGCACTGCAGAAGGGAGCATGGCCAAAATTTGACACCCTCCTTGCCTTCCCAGCTAAGCAAGGCACTAGGCTTTGGGAAGGAGGTGGGAGAGTCCCGGTGGAGTACAGGATCAGGTTTAAGGTGCTGGTTTTAACCTTTAAAGCCCTATATGGCCTAGGACCCTTGTACCTATGGGACCACCTCTCCTGATATGTCCCACGGAGGACCTTACAGTCTTCAGATAAAAACATCTTGGAGATCCCCGGCCACAGAGAGGTTCAGCTGGCCTCAACCAGAGCCTAGGGCCCTGCGGGACTTGACATCTTTCCGCAGGGCCTGCAAGACAGAGCTGTTCCCCCAGACCTTTGGCCAAGGCACAGTCTGACCCCCTCCTTTGGTAATCCTTACAGAACTCTAGCCCAATGGTTGCCATTAATTTGATTCTGAATTGATTTTAAAACGAATTGATTTTAGAATGCTGTGTTACATTTATTGTTGTTAGCTGTTCTGATCCCGGCTTTGGCTCGGGAGGGTGGGATATATATATAAATATTATTATTATTTTATTAGAGTTCTCCCACCTTCTTCCCAAAGCTGGGAATGCACTAACTGGGCTTTGGGAAGAAGGTGGGAGGACTCTAGGACCCTGTCAGAGTCCTCATGCCTCCTCCGCAAATCCCAGTGCCCTATGTATGAAGGGTAAAGTGTATATTCACAACTCCACCTTCTTTTGCTCAGCACTATCGTATGGCCCCCAGAAGGCTGCTTGGAAGGGAATGTGCCCCCCATGCTGAAATATGTTATCTAGCCGAGCCTTAGAACTACAGGCCTGTGTTTTCCTCCATTATACTTACTGTTCCTGTTCTCCCTGTTCCCCCACTGCATTTAAACACTGACAACGGCAGGGAGGGGTGGGGAGAAGCAGGACAGCTGCCGCAGCCGGTACCTCAGACTCACCCGCGCCTTGTGGCCACTGTGCGACGCGGCTGCTGGAGGGCGGCGGGGCTCAGGAGCGCAACTCCAGGGAGAGAGAGGCGCTGGCGGCAACGGCTCTCTGAGGGGAGCGCGCAAGGGGGGTGGGCAGCGGCGCGAGGAACGAACCGTCAGCCGGAAGGTGGGAGGGAGCCGGAGGAGCCGTCAGCAGGAAGGTGGGAGGGAGCCGGAGGAGCGGGGAAGCGAGCGTTCGTGCGTGCAGTGACCGTCGCCATGGCACAAGAGGCAGGGCTGTTTCATCTAGCGAAGCAAGCCCTTAGGAAAATCCGTCTTGCGAAGCACCTCAGAAAACGAAAAACCCTTTCGTCTAGCAAGTTTTTCGTCTTCCAAGGCATTCGTCTTGCGGGGTACCACTGTACTGAGGTAAAGTGAGCATTAAAAGGCATGGTGAAAATTACGTACCAAAAAGACATTAATTCAGGGAATATTGCTTGGGGAAAATGTGCACATTAGAAGAACTTTGCACTCAAATGTTAACGAATATTCACGAAGACTTAATTTTTGTATTTTTTTTTTTTTTTGCAAACGGATGTAGAAAAGTGGGGAACTGAATTTGAGAAACTGAAATTGACAGATCCGGTCATCCGTAGGTCTGAGTGAGAGAGCTTTGAAATCTCCCTCTGGCTGGCTTGGAAAACAGCTGGACCCCACAGCTGTCTTCAAAGCTTCATGGCTCCATGTGAGTTGCAGAAAGGAAGGGGAGACGCCGCCCCCTTTCATTAAAACTCAAATTGCTTTGCAAAACAGCTCCAGCGCTTGTTGGTGCACTGGGTGGCCATGTACTGCGGTATTTGCAGCACGCCTGAGCCACGCATCTCACCTGGGAGTGACACAGAAGCTGGGATAATTGCGGGTGCATCAGGACCAGAGCATCTCATATTAGGAGCTTATATTGCAGCTGGAGACTCTACACCAGGCATCCCCAACCTTCGGCCCTCCAGATGTTTTGGACTACAATTCCCATCATCCCTGACCACTGGTCCTGTTTGCTAGGGGTCATGGGAGTTGTAGGCCGAAACATCTGGAGGTCCACAGGTTGGGGATGCCTGCTCTACTCCTTCCTGGCTCTCATTCAGGTCCTAAACCGTACAGATGCTTCCATGTCCTTTCCTCTCCTCTTGAGGAGCCTCATATGCAGCTAGTCAGTCACTGAAATTTCTGTTTGACTTCCATCTCCTCTGCTCCTGTAGCCAGGAACCCAGGTAGATGAATTAGGGGCCTCCAGTACCGGCTTAGGGATGTCCAGACTTGATGACCTCCTCAGGGTCCTTAGTGGTGTGGAGATCTGTTGGGGGGCGAGTCCTGCTCCTGTAGATCCTCCTCTGAGGATCCTCAGGTTTGAGGTGCTGGTAGGGCTGATCCCGGATAGATATTTTTGTAGTTTGCAAAGTTGCAGTCCAAGGAAGTGCAGGAAAGTTTTGCCCTTCCTGCAACCCCTTTTCATCAGATGTCACCTCAAACCATGCACAGAGACACATTTATTTATTTGTTGTGTTTGTCCATATGCATCTATACATCCCAGAATGGTCTCCTGAGGCAGCTGGATGTCAACAACAATGCATGTACAGTGGTATCTTGGGTTAAGAACTTAATTCGTTCTGGAGGTCCATTCTTAACCTGAAACTATTCTTAACCTGAGGTACCATTTTAGCTAATGGGGCTTCCCACTGCTGCCGTGCAATTTCTGTTCTCATCCTGAAGCAAAGTTCTTAACCCGAGGTACTATTTCTGGGTTAGCGGAGTCTGTAACCTGAAGCGTCTGTAACCCGAGGTACCACTGTATATCCCACCTGGAGCTCAAGGAGCTCAAGATGGCAAATGATGTTCACACCTTCCCATTCTGTTTTATTATCACAACAAGTCTGTGAGGTAGGTTAGGTTGAGAGGCAGTGACTGGTCCCCATTTTCAGCCAGTGGACTTCATGGCCAAGCGGGGGATTTGATTCTACGATTCTATGAATGTTCAGGTACAACTTTTCAGGATCTTGTTCTTTCTTTCCAGCAGGGGGCACTCTGTCCTTAGACTTGAGGATAGTAAGAGGATCCCATCAAGAGGTTAGCGCTAGACAGAGAGATCTCCCTTTTCCTTCCTCCTCTTCACTGATTTCAGGCAACACACTGTGTTGCGTGATGATAAACCATCATGACTGAATCTGAGCAACCAAACTGAAGGCCAATTCACACATCTTACCTCCCTTCTCATACATGGCTTGTTTGTTTGAACAATATATTGCTGCTTTAACCTGCCTGCCTTCAACCTTGTCTTTCATGCACCCATTGACCAGATCCAGACCTATTTAATCCCCCCATCTGGAGCCAGGGCAGGCTCAGGCCCCTGACTCGGCCCAGCTGGTGCTTGTTGCAGGGGAATCTGTGCAGACTGGGGCTCTTCAGGATCAGGCCCCAGACTTGGTTCAGATGATGCCTGAGGCAAAGGATCCGGTGCAGACTGAGACTCCTCTGGCTCCAAGTCCGAGCCTGAGTCCCAGGCCATCACACCCCTGACGGCTGGCAGTAGGTGCGGGAGTCACAGGCGGGTGGAGCGCCGTTGCCCCATGCTCTTGGCTGGAGGAGACAGGCAGGCAGGGGAGAGGATGAGAAGGAGGCAGGCGAGCGGGAAGGGGAGAGGAAGGAAGTGGGATTGGTGTGTGTGTGTGCAGCTATCCCGCGCCTGGGAGGGCACCCACCGTGCCCCTCGGGAATGCGCCCGCCCTGCGCAGCATGGGCCTATGCTCCGCCACTGTTTATAGGTCCATACCAGAACTTGGAATTGGACCCAGAAACTAACCGGCAGTTTCTGCAATGAGAATAGGGACGTCCTGTTTCATCATCACCATCACTTTATTATTTATACCCCGCCCATCTGACTGGGTTGCCCCAGCCACTTTGGGCGACTTCCAACGTAGATAGAAAAACAGACTAAAACATTAAACATTTTTTTAAAATTCCCTGTACAGGGCTGCCTTTAGGTGTCTTCTAAAGGTTGTATAGTTATCTCCTTAGCTTGAGGGCCGCATTACTCCATACCCTCCAATGCGATGGGGTGAGCTCCTGTTGCTCTGTCCCTGCTCCTGCCAACCTAGCAGTTTGAAAGCACGTTGAAGTGCAAGTAGATAAATAGGTACCGCTCCAGCGGGAAGGTAAACGGCATTTCTGTGCGCTGCTCTGGTTCTCCAAAAGCGGCTTAGTCATGCTGGCCACACGACCCGGAAGCTGTACGCTGGCTCCCTCGGCCAATAAAGCAAGATGAGCGCTGCAACCCCAGAGTTGGCCACGACTGGACCTAATGGTCAGGGGTCCCTAAAGAAAAGTGGGACATTCTGGGATCAAATCAGAAACCAGGACGGCTTCTGTAAACCTGGGACTGTCCCTGGAAGATAGGGGCACTCGGAGTTTCTGAGATACTCCATGCGTAGGGCTGTAAAATTTACTATGGTGTGAAGAAAGCCACATGATTTTGAGGGCAGGACCCAGCACACAGTGCCCCCCACAGAGTATCAAATGTCAACTAGGGTTATGATTCTGCTACAGTGGTGCCTCACAAGACGAAATTAATTTGTTCCACAAGTTTTTTCGTTGTGCGAGTTTTTTCGTCTTGCGAAACACCACTGCATTTTAACACTAACAACGGCGGGGAGGGGCGGGGAGAAGCAGGACAGCTGCCGCAGCCGGTACCTCAGACTCACCCGCGCGTTGTGGCCACCGTGCTGGAGGGCGGCTGGGCTCAGGAGCGCGACTCCAGGGAGAGAGAGGCGCTGGCGGCAACGGCTCTCTGAGGGGAGCGTGCGAGGGGGGTGGGCAGCGGCGCGAGGCACTAACCGTCAGCTGGAAGGTGGGAGGGAGCCGGAGGAGCGGGGAAGCGAGCGTGCGTGTGTGCAGTGCGCGTCGCCATGACACGAGAGGCAGGGCCGGTTTGTCTAGCGAAGCAAGCCCTTAGGAAAATCCGTCTTGCGAAGCACCTCAGAAAACGAAAAACCCTTTCGTCTTGCGAGTTTTTCGTCTTCCGAGGCATTCGTCTTGCGGGGTACCACTGTATTCTGTCATTTTGTGTGATGCCTGGGAGCACAGAACATGGCTTGAGCGCTTCCTACGGAAAGCCAATGACGATAGGAGCCACGGTTTTAAGCTGATGGTCTCGCTGCTAACTTGGTTGCTCTTGCCTGATCATTCTTTATGCATCGGTGACCTTTTGCTGCACGGCTTTCCCTGTTCTGCTATTCAAAGAAAGAACGAAAGAATAAAAGGCATTGCGGCGTTCTTCAGTGTATTACTTTTAATTTAATTACGGCAGGTATGTCGGCAGGGACAATGGCTTTGATGGAAGAACTCTGATCTTTGATTTAATTGCCCCGGGTGGGAAAACTCAAACGCTTGATTGTGGACACTGGCTTTTAATCTGCATATTTGCTCACTGTTATTCTCACCAGATTGCAAGTGAAAAGACTTTAAAAATGAGTTGAAATTCAGAGCAATTTACTGTTGATGATAGGATGTAGGTGTGCCATGGGTAAATAAAGTTGCGCTTGTGAGAAATAACGGCTGATCTTTTCTTTTTTGAAAGAGAATTGTGTTTCCATGACAGAGACCTTTGAAAGGAGTCTTTGAAGAGAGGCATCAAAAACAGGGCCATGGCACGCACTTGTGTGTCTGTGTGTGTGTGTGGTGTTTAGCACAACTTTGGAGGGACGCGGGTGGCGCTGTGGGTAAAAGCCTCAGCGCCTAGGGCTTGCCGATCGAAAGGTTGGCGGTTCGAATCCCCGCGGCGGGGTGCGCTCCCGTTGCTCGGTCCCAGCGCCTGCCAACCTAGCAGTTTGAAAGCACCTCCGGGTGCAAGTAGATAAATAGCGACCGCTTACCAGCGGGAAGGTAAACGGCATTCCGTGTGCTGCGCTGGCTCGCCAGATGCGGCTTTGTCACGCTGGTCACGTGACCCGGAAGTGTCTCCGGACAGCGCTGGCCCCCGGCCTCTTGAGTGAGATGGGCGCACAACCCTAGAGTCTGTCAAGATTGGCCCGTACGGGCAGGGGTACCTTTACCTAGCACAATTTTGAGGGGTTGCGAACCAGGCGCCCCTACACAGGCGTTGGCTTCAGGAGGAAACCTGTGTCGCCCTGGAGCATCCTGTCGGGCCCTGTCCACAGCTCCCCAACCTTACCTGCCTGCTGCCAGGGGTCTCTGGGCCTCAGAACCTGGCCTGGCCTTGCTGCCGCATCCCTGGCCCCCGGCTGAATGGCCGCCCAGCCAGCGCTTGCTCACTCTGTGCTGAGTATGCTCCCCAGACGGTGAGCAGGTGTGGATGAAGGGAGGTGAGCAAGTGGTGATGCCCAGCATGGCGTAGCCTAGCACTTCTTTCTGTGGGCACCAGGGGGATTCACCCGCCAAGGGCCACGTCGACTGGTTGGGCTTCCCTCTGTGCTGACAAGCAAGCAGTACAGTGCAGCCCTGCTTGGCCACAGTGGAGGGGGTTCGCTCTGCCGGTACCAGTGGCGAGGGCTGGGCTAGTGCGGCAGGTTCTGCTCAGCCTCTACGCCCTGCTCCCCACTGCATGTGCCCGTCTGCAACCCATGCTACACCACTGATCATTAAAAAAATCCAGCAT
Organism: Podarcis tiliguerta; assembly: GCF_965153285.1. NCBI lineage: Eukaryota > Metazoa > Chordata > Lepidosauria > Squamata > Lacertidae > Podarcis > Podarcis tiliguerta. The sequence goes on from NC_139544.1 coordinate 54,866,093, forward strand.
GAGAATCCCCTGCCCCTTTGGGTCCCAAATCCCTTCTGTCAGATGGCAGTGGTGGTTGCTTGTGAGTAACCAGGCTGGACTCAGACCTGTCTTTTACAGGCTTTATTTTGGGTGCAAACTATTTACAGTGCAGAGCCACAAGTTCATGTCTGCCTCAATCGCTAGCAGAATTCGGGAGTGGTTGTTTCCTGGACCATCCCCAGCATAAAAGTCTCGTTACTCTCTGGCTTTTCCTTCCCTCTTTGCGCCTTAGACCTCTGCGCAGGGTGGGCGATGGCTTGTCCAGGAGCGGTGCTGAGGCTCCCCGCAGCATCCTCAGGTCCTTTTACCTCTTCCCCACTGGAGACGGGGCTTTCTTCATCACCGGAAGAACTGCCTCGGTCCTGTATACCTGAAGAAGCGTCTCCACCTCCATCGTTCTGCCTGGACACTGAGGTCCAGCACTGAGGGCCTTCTGGCGGTTCCCTCACTGCGAGAAGCCAAGTTACAGGGAACCAGGCAGAGGGCCTTCTCGGTAGTGGCGCCCGTCCTGTGGAATGCCCTCCCACAAGATGTCAAAGAAATAAACAACTATCTGACATTTAAAAGACATCTGAAGGCAGCCCTGTTTAGGGAAGCTTTTAATGTTTAATAGGTTATTGTATTTTAGTGTTTTGTTGGAAGCGGCCCAGAGGGAAACCCAGCCAGATGGGCGGGGTATAAATAATAAATTATTGTTGTTGTTGTTGTTGTTGTTGTTGTTGTTGTTGTTGTTGTTGTTGTTATTATTACTGCTTTGCAAGATTTTTGGAGGCTCCCTGTAACACGACTGCCCCTCTGTTTCCCGCCCCTGTTCTGATGGCAGTTCCCTGACCCCTGCATATATATTAAAAATAGCATTTTCTGTAGAAAGCTAGTCCTTTGCAATGTGCATGTTTTCTATGTGCGGGGATATTTAGAGGAATAATTTAACAGTGCAATCCATTCCTTTGCCTCCTCAATCCTCCTAGTGGTGCAGCGATGGAACTGCTAGCACATTTGCAAAGCTAAGCAGGGTTCAGTATGGTGTCAAATGGGATGGGGGACCACCAGTTGGGATTCCTGCATTGTGGGGGTTGGACTAGATGACCCTTGGGGTTTATTTCCAACCCTACAATTCTACAGTTCTAAGTGATGTTGGTCAGGAATGGTTTTAGCAGTGGTGTAGTGGAGGGAGAATGTAGAGGAACACAGGGCGCAGAGAGCAGGAATAATGATGCCATTTGCTGGCGCACCTGAGTAACTGATGGGTTCTCCTTGCTCTGGCAAGTGAATGAGGTGATAGTGAGGCTTTTGAGTTTGTTTGTCATCTGCCCTGGGAGTCGCTTGAAAGAAGCACAGTTTAGAAGTGCAATAAGTAATAAACACAGGAAAAAATTATCAGAGTTTAAATACTTTTGTTTGTTTGTTTTGAAAATCATTTTTATTTGATTTTACAATGCAAAATCTTAAAGAAAAAAATGAAATGCACATCCATATGCAGAGATTTCTCTGGATCTTGAGACTTCCCCCCGTCCCCTCCCTGGAGTCCCATTTAAAATGTTTAAGACTGCATCTTCTTCAAACTCTATTGTATAAACCCATATTTTCTTTAGTAATTGTTACACTACAAGTGAAGTCAAAATCCTGCTTCCATCTGCTTACAGTGGTCTCTTAAGCAACATAAATTTCTCCCATTCTTTTGTAAAGTTTCCCCCCTCTTGATTCCTGAGCTTTCCAGTGAGCTAGCTTTGCCATTTCAGCATAGTCCATCAGTTTGGTTTGCCATTCTTCTCTGGTTGGAAGAACCTTGTCTTCTTTCCATCTCTGGGCATCCCAGAGACAGAGTTTAGATACAGAGTTTGACCAAACTGCGGGAGGCAGTGGAAGACAGGAGTGCCTGGCGTGCTCTGGTCCATGGGGTCACGAAGAGTAAGACATGACTAAATGACTAAACAACAACAAAAGCCTTTCTTTGACAGGTCTCCTACTTCATACTAGCAGTTTAAGTGCGAACAGTTCTTCGATTTGATTTAATATGCGCATTCTGTTTTCTCAACAACAAAAAATGATCTTGAGGTGGCTCAACGGTGGCACTACTGAGGGACCCACAGGGACACGGGTGGTGCTGTGGGTTAAACCACAGAGCTTAGGACTTGCCGATCAGAAGGTCGGCGGTTCAAATCCCCGCAACAGGGTGAGCTCCCGTTGTTCAGTCCCTGCTCCTGCCAACCTAGCAGTTCAAAACCACGTCAACGTGCAAGGTACCACTCTGGCGGGAAGGTAAACGGCGTTTCCGTGCACTGCTCTGGTTCGCCAGAAGCGGCTTAATCATGCTGGCCACATGACCCAGAAGCTGTACACCGGCTCCCTCGGCCAATAAAGCGAGATGATTGCCGCAACCCCAGAGTCGGCCACGACTGGACCTCATGGTCAGGGGTCCCTTTACCTTTTACTGAGAGATTTCGGGGACCAAACCTGGGAGCTCACGCAGGCAACGTATTTGCTCTCCTCCTCATCTATGGCACTTCACCCGTCGACTTCGGGAGTTTCTCTGCCACAAAGTTTGAGGTTGTAAAGCAATCCTGAGACCCATGAATAATGAAGAGGGAACGGCAAACCAGTCAGATAGAGTAGCTCTCTCTCTCTCTCTTTTCACCTGTCTGTCTGTCTTGGGGTCAGCTGACCGAAGGAGCTCCAGGTAATCTCCCCCCCTCCCACGCCAAAGGTAGCCAACTCTTCTGAAGCTCAAAGTGGGGCTGTGAGGAGAGTGGCGTAAACTTGCCCCACTGCATAAATCTCTCTCTGGGCTCAGGCCACGGGAGAATTTCATCACCTACATCACCTACTCCCTTCCTGACCTACATTTGAAGGGATTCTGGCTTTCATTGGCTAGGTGTGACATGGTAGACTCATGGCAAGATCTGATCTCAGGAGAGGAAAGCTCTTCTTTAAAAAAAGATGCCGAAGACGACGGAGGTGGAGGAAGCAACTCTGATCAGGCCAATGAATAAGTAATGGAACCGAAAAGGAGAGAAGGAAATGAAAGATGTGAGCAGAAGAGGCCTTTTGGCCAAACAGGTGGAAGACAGGAGACAGGAGGGATAAAGTTAAAGGCAGTCAAAGAAGCGACCGTCTGATGGGATTATCGATTGCAAGCAGGGGAGGAGGTCCACAGCGCAGGCATCGAGGGAGGTGCAGATTTGAGGAAGCTTAGAGGAAACTAGCGTCATTCAAGAGGCAGAAGAGCAAAGAGGGACGCAGAGGAGAGAATCAAGGGAAGAAGGCTCGAGGGAAGTCCAAAGAGCCTGAGAGGAAAGGTTGTTGTGGAGGGATGAGGAAAGAGAAGGCAAAGTGTAGGTGATAACTGGGGGGAGAGGATGAGCAGATCATCAGATGAGGAAGACGAGGGGGTGGAGGAAGATGAGGAAGATGAGGAGGAACAGGAGGGAGGAAGGGGCTTGACAGAGGATGAGGAGGAAGAGAGGAGCGAGAAGAAGAAGAAGAAAAAGAAGAAGAAAGAGTGGAGCGACAGTGAGGAAGACGACGACGACTATGGTGGGAAAAAGAAGAAGAAGAAAAAGAAAAAGAAGAAAGGGAAGAAGTCCAAGGACAAAGACAAAAAGAAGAAGAAAAAGGATGATGAGAATTTTGCTGAGATGTATGAGCAAGAACTTCGGGATTATCACTCGGATTCTTGCCATGAAACTGAAGATGAGTACAACAAGAAAAAAGGTAAGCCAGGAGAGATGACGATGATGATAATTTATGTATTATTTATACCCTGCCCATCTGGCTGGGTTTCCCCAGCCACTCTGGGCAGCTCCCAGCAGAATATTAAAAGCATGACAAAACATCAAATATTTAAAACTTCCCTAAACAGGGCTGCCTTCAGATGTCTTCTAAAAGTCAGATAGTTGTTTATTTCCTTGACATTTGATGGGAGGGCTGGTGCCACTACCGAGAAGGCCCTCTGCCTGGTTCCCTGTAACCTCACTTCTTGCAGGGAGGAAACCTCCAGAAGGCCCTCAGAGCTGGACCTCAGTGTCCGGGCAGAACGATGGGGATGGAGACGCTCCTTCGGGTATACAGGACCAAGGCTATTTAGGGCTTTAAAGATCAGCATCAACACTTTGAATTGTGCTTGGAAACATACTGGGAGCCAATGTAGGTCTTTCAGGACCAGTGTTATGTGGTCTTGGCGTGATGGATCCCTTTGCACTGATGCTCAAAGCAGTTTTAGTGATGTTTGATTTACAAGACAAGGCACCAGATCAGTGTGATGTGATGGACTGAATGATGGATGGAGACCTCAGTGTATATCCTGCTTAGCCATGGAGCTTACTAAGTGACTTTCAAGCACCCAGGGGTGTTGTGAGGATGGAATGGAGCGTGGGGCTGGATTGGACCTTGCATGCTGCCCCGAGTTCCTTGGGGAAATGGGGGGCAAAACCGGGAACAGCTTAATAAAATGGTGCTTTACACAGTAACAAAGAAATCCCTGCCCCAAGCTGCCTACAGTCAAAATTTTGACAGCTGGAGCGACAGCAAAGTAAAAACTGGGAAGGAGGGTGCAAGGGTAACGAGAGACGAATGTGAGGATCACTGAAGATGCGGACTGCATTTAATTATTTACTTACTTACTTATTTAAAATATTTATAAGCCACTTTTCTAGTTAAAAAACCACCCAAGGCAGCATTTAGAAACCAACAAAATCAATGATGAAAGAATAAAAGGCAGCAAAACGCTAAATGATTCGGATCACCTAGCAACACCCTCCCCCCGGATAAATTAGGAGGAGCAAAGAATAAAGTTAAACGATAGCATTAAAGTTCAAAAATTCAGTTTGTATGACAGCCCTTTTGGGTAGGCCACTTGTTATCTTCCACCTGAGATAATAACATGTGAAAAGGACTAAAGGCTGAGTCCAGGCAGCGGCCTCTGTCACAGGGCTGGCTGCATGCTTAGGACTGGGGTTATTATGGGGAAAACGAAATTGTGTGGCTGGTGACCAGCTCCCTCCCAGTGTGGCTCATAGATGTGATGCATACAAAATGTGGGGGCCTATAGTTCATCTGCTCTGTTGGCTGTGGACTTCTGGCTGATGGGTCAGGATTCACTATACCAGGCCATGGCCTGATCCAAGGTGGGCTGCGACAGCAGATCACCACCATAAAAATGCATGATAAAATAATTAAGAAATGAGTTCCTAAATGCATGAAAACAAGTCCTGTGTCTGAAAGGGTTGAGGACAAGCATGTCGACCCCAGTTCTACCAAATATGCAACTATGCAAGTTTTGTATCACGGTGGCCAAATTCTGTGCGACTGCCATAAAACTTAGGGAACAAGCTGTACTACCAAAATGATTAAGGTTTTAAATGATAATTTTAGGTTAGATTTCAGTGATCAAGATTTAATATATTTTTTTTTAAACTGCCGCTATATCTGAATTTAGGGACACGGGTGGCACTGTGGGTAAAAGCCTCAGCACCGAGGGCTTGCCGATCGGAAGGTCAGCGGTTCGAATCCCCGCGGCGGGGTGCGCTCCCGTTGTTCGGTCCCAGCGCCTGCCAACCTAGCAGTTCGAAAGCACTCCTGGGTGCAAGTAGATAAATAGGGACCGCTTACTAGCGGGAAGGTAAACAGCGTTTCCGTGTACGGCTCTGGCTCGCCAGAGCAGCGATGTCACGCTGGCCACGTGACCCGGAAGTGTCTCCGGACAGCGCTGGCCCCCGGCCTCTTGAGTGAGATGGGCGCACAACCCTAGAGTCTGTCAAGACTGGCCCGTACGGGCAGGGGTACCTTTACCTTTTACCTTTATATCTGAATTGTCTCTGTTAAACCCAATTGCAATTCAATGTATCCCTGTTGTGTTTTATGTAAGTGACCCGGAACTGGTCTGTGACCATAATAATAAAATTCAAATTCATTTTGTATCACAATGGGTCCCTCTACCCTGTTGTGAAAGCAAGCTTGAAATCGTAAATGTGTTGTAAGCTTTCAGCTCTTTGCGCCGGTTCCATCTGAGGCCATCTTTATCATCCTTCAGAATCAAAGAATTGCAGAGTTGGAAGGGATTGGGCAAATCATCTAGTCCAACCCCCTGCAATTCAGGACTATTGCAGCTGCCCCATCCATTGATACTGTGTCCAGTTCTGGGTACCACAATTTAAGAAGGATATCGACAAGCTGGAATGTGGGCAACCAAAATGATCGAAGGATCTGGAAACCAAGCCTTATGAGGAACGGTTGAAGGAGCTGGGTATGTTTAGCCCATGGGTAGGCAAACTAAGGCCCGGGGGCCGAATCCGGCCCAATCGCCTTCTAAATCCGGCCCACGGATGGTCGGGGAATCAGCGTGTTTTTACATGAGCAGAATGTGTGCTTTTATTTAAAAGGCATCTCTGGGTTATTTGTGGGGCATAGGAATTCATTCATTATTATTTTTTTCAAAATATAGTCCGGTCCCCCACAAGGTCTGAGGGACAGTGGACCAGCCCCCTACTGAAAAAGTTTGCTGACCCCTGGTTGCCTGAAAAGAGGAGACTGAGAGGAGATATGATAGCCATCTTCAAATATCTCAAGGGCTGTCACATAGCAGAGGGATTAAGCTTGTTTTCTCCTGCTCCGGAGGGTAGGACTCGAACCAGTGGCTTCAAGTTACAAGAAAGGAGATTTCAACTAAACATCAGGAAGAACTTTCTGACAGCAAGAGCTGTTCTACAGTGGAACGGTATCATTCGGGAGGTTGTGGACTGTCCTTCTTTAGAGGTTTTTTAAGTAGAGGTTGGATGACCATCTGTCATACTACTAATAATAATTTATTATTTATACCCCACCCACTCTGGGTGGCTTCCAACAGAACACTAAAATACAATAACCTATTAAACTTTAAAAGCTTCCCTAAACAGGGCTGCCTTCAGATGTCTTCTAAAAGTCTGATAGTTGTTTTTCTCTTTGACATCTGGTGGGAGGGCGTTCCACAGGGTGAGTGCCACTACCGAGAAGGCCCTCTGCCTGGTTCCCTGTAACTTGGCTTCTTGCACTGAGGGAACTGCCAGAAGGCCCTCGGAGCTGGACCTCAGTGTCCGGGCAGAACGATGGGAGTGGAGACACTCCTTCAGGTATACTGGACCGAGGCCATTTAGGGCTTTAAAGGTCAGCACCAACACTTTGAATTGTGCTCGGAAATGTACTGGTAGCCAATGCAGATTTCTCAGGACCGGTGTTATGTGGTCCCGGCGGTCACTCCTAGTCCCCAGTCTAGCTGCTGCATTCTGGATTAATTGCAGTTTCCGGGTCACCTTCAAAGGTAGCCCCACGTAGAGCGCATTGCAGTAGTTCAAGCGGGAGATAACCAGAGCATGCACCACTCTGGCTAGACAGTCTGCTGGCAGGTACGGCCTCAGCCTGTGTACCAGATGGAGCTGGTAGACAGCTGCCCTGGACACAGAATTGACTTGCACCTCCATGGACAGCTGTGAGTCCAGAATGACTCCCAGGCTGCCCTAGCTGAAATCCATGCATTGTGAGGGGGCTGGAAGAGATTACTCTGGGGGTCCCTTCCAGCTCTACAGTTCTATGATTCTATGTGATTCTTAGCTCTGAGAAGTGGAAGAATCCATCTTGCCTGCAGGACGCAGTTCTGTTCCGCCCCAGCCTTGCTGTCAAGAAGCATCAAGCCCTTGATATCTCACACAAGTAGCTCTGGGAAGTCAGAGGCTTCTGGCAACCTGAAATATCCAAACAGCCTCAGTGAGGAGCGTTGCTCTTTCATAGGCACATCACAGGGAATGAATACTTGTAAGATGATATGTATTTAAAAACAGGCTGCATTCAATAATGAGGGAAATGAAGAGGACCACTTTACTAATTAATTTACACCTTGTCTTTCAGATCTGTTGGGGTAGGTCTGAAAAGGCAAGTGTGACTTTATAGTGTGACTTTCTGTTCTGCTTCTGAAAACCTGGGTGGGTGGATGATCTGATTTTATATTTAACAGATCAGTAGATCACTTGGTAGATAGATAGATATAGATAAATTTATTACGGTTGGAGACCAGCTTATAAAACACACTTGGGGGTACAATCCCAGAAGGAAAGCAAACATTTAAAACAATGTACAACAATAAATTTAAAATTTATAAATGCGATAAGTGTATAGACACTTAAAACCTTAAGATAAGTTACCACAGGGAGATGACTCAGAGTTACCCATGGAACCAAGTTTGGGGATTTTCTTAGCAAACTACTGTATTTTTCGCTCTATAAGACGCACCAGACCACAAGACGCACCTAGTTTTTGGAGGAGGAAAACAAGAAAAAAAATTATTCTGAATCTCAGAAGCCAGAACAGCAAGAGGGATCGCTGCGCAGTGAAAGCAGCAATCCCTCTTGCTGTTCTGGCTTCTGGGATAGCTGCGCAGCCTGCATTCACTCCATAAGACACGCACACATTTCCCCTTACTTTTTAGGAGGGAAAAAGTGAGTCTTATAGAGCAAAAAACACAGTAGTTTGGGTTGGAGGATGGTCTGCTTTTACAGATCTGTACACAGAATCTGGGGAACATCCGGGTCGTCTTATGATCTTTGCCTAACAGGATCGATCACTGGGTATTTGATTGCTGAAGATCTGCTATGTGCATTGTAAAAATAAACCTAAGGGCTGAAAAATACATCAGCATCAATGAAAAACAGAGATGGGGAATTTATTGGTTGGCTCTAACCATCAGTAAATTCTTCCTGATGTTGAGTCAGAATTTCCTTTCTTGTAACTTGAAGCCATTGGTTCGGGTCCTACCCTCCAGAGCAGGAGAAAACAAGCTTGTGGCAGCCCTTGAGATATTTGAAGATGGCTATCATATCTCCTATCAGTCTCCTCTTTTTCCAAGCAAACATATCCAGCTCCCTCAACTGTTCCTCACAAGGCTTGGTTTCCGGAACCCTCGATCACATACCCCCAACCCTCAACATTTTCACTTTGCTTAACTTCTCAAGAAAAGTAATGTATACAACAATGCATGCACTGAGGTAATGTGTGCATAGAAATACATGTATTAATGAAAAAAGAAGATATATACAAAAATGAATTATTCTAGGGAAACTTGTTTTGTATAAATAAGGATTGTGTAGAAAAATGTATATCAGGGGTCAGCAAACTTTTTCAGGAGGGGGGCAGTCCACTGTCCCTCAGACCTTGTGGGGGAGCCAAACTATATTTTGAAGGAAATAAATGAACAAATTCCTATGCCCCACAAATAACCCAGAGATGCATTTTAAATAAAATGACACATTCTACTCATGTAAAAACACGCTGATTTCCGGACCGTCTGCGGGCCAGATTTAGAAGGTGATTGGGCCACACCCGGCCCCCGGGCCTTAGTTTGCCGACCCATGATGTATATCAGGGGTGGCCAACTCCCAAGAAACTGTGATCTACTCACAGAGTTAAAAACTGGCAGTGACCTACCCCCTTTTTTGGGATTCAGGTCACAGTTGTTGAGCTTTTTTTTTACAGAATCCAAAGTTGTTGAACTTCTTTGGGGGAGCCAGTGATCTAGCAGTGATCTACAACTGACGTCCAGTGATCTACTGGTAGATCACGATCTACCTGTTGGACATGCCTGAGGTATAGCAGAAGTTCACATTATGCGGGCGAATTTTCAGGAAGACTTTAAAAAACAACCAACCAACCAACCAAATAAACAAACAGACAAACTTATGAGCAAATGCAGAGAACTGCATGTAAGACTGGGGAAAAAAGAGAAACCAGCACTGACAGATTCACCCCTCTGTAACTGAATCTGTGATCATTCTTCTATAGTTGTACCTCTACAAGTTTGCAAAGAGGGTGGAGAGATACAGTGGTACCTCGGGTTAAGAACTTAATTCGTTCCGGAGGTCCATTCTTAACCTGAAACTGTTCTTAACCTGAGGTACCACTTTAGCTAATGGGGCCTCCTGCTGCTGCCGCACTGCCGGAGCACGATTTCTGTTCTCATCCTGAAGCAAAGTTCTTAACCTGAGGCACTATTTCTGGGTTAGCGGAGTCTGTAACCTGAAGCGTATGTAACCTGAAGCGTCTGCAATCTGAGGTACCACTGTACATCCCTTTCTATCAAATCAGCACGATATAAAGGGTGCGTTGCTTGCTAATCACAATGGATACCTGTGGGGTGAATTTGGCATCTCTCTGGTAAATGTGCTTCCCTGCCCAGCACAAATTGAAATTAGATCACAAAATCTGCCAGTTTCTGAACTAATATCTGCCAGCGCTGTGAAGAAACCAATATGTGTTTTCCTGGCTTCCGAAAGGTAGACCGATGTTTTGCTCCCAGCTAAGACTCCAAATGACTCAAGGCACTCATCGCGCAATGAGTCAGAAATAATAACATTTGACTTTGCAGTGGCTCATCAAGAATAACAAAGCCCATGGAATTCCTGCATGTGCCTCTTCTAGGTTGCAGTGCTTGGATTTGCAAATATAGGATATAGCAACCTTTGCCAACCTCATGTCTTACCAAGGTTTTCAACTGCAGTTCCTATCAGCCTCAGCTGGTATAGGTGTCTTGCTTGGGGCTGATGGGAGTGATAGTCTGAAATTTCTGGAAGGTGCCAGGATATGCTATATAAGGGTTGCCAGCCACTCAAAATTTATATGAATTTGTCAACTATTTCAGGAGCCCTGTCTAAAATAAGTAGAAAACTTACTCTTAGGGCTGCAGCATTTAATTGATTTTTTTTATTAATCAATTTCTTTTTAAGTAAACTCCAAAGATGACCCAATTAATTGGTCAGCAGATAAAAATAAAAGGCATTATTTTTAACAACAACAACAATTTATTTATACCCTGCCCATCTGTGCCTCTGGGCGGCTTCCAGCAAAAAATTAAAAACACAATAAAACATCAGACATTAAAAACTTCCCTAAACAAGGCTGCCTTCAGATGTCTTCTGAAAGTCAGATAGTTGTTTATTTCTTTGATATCTGATGGGAGGGTGTTCCACAAGACTGGTGCCACTACCGAGAAGGCCCTCTGCCTGGTTCCCTGTAACTTCGCTTCTCGTAGTGAGGGAACCGCCAGAAGGCCCTCAGAGCTGGACCTCAGTGTCTGGGCTGAACGATGGGGGTGGAGACGCTCATTCAGGTATAATGGGCTGAGGCCGGTATTACAAATATCAGCCAATGGAAAGATGCATCTCAAAAGAGGTGTTCCACTTGACTCTCACCCAGAAGGTTAGGATTTGCACATCCACAAACCATGGTTTACATTGGCTTCCAGTCTTCCAGCCAACCTTGGACCATGGCTTGTCAATGCACATATTGCACCAAACCAGAATTAAACCTTTTAAACCATATCACAATGTAATGTTTCATCGAGCAAAAGGGTGTCACTTGTCAGAACTTAAGGCCATAGTAAGCCTTGATTTTGGGACTTTGAGGTTCTGACTCAAGGAATCAGACCGTGCACTGCTCAGGAGTCAGGGCCAGCCACAAAGCACAAGCGAGAGAAATGGCTGCTTTGAGAGAATGATCTTTTTAGGGGTGCCAGTAAAGCTGTGTATGTTCAGATAGTTGCATCCCAGAATGCCTTGCAAGACTGCAGAGGATTCTGGGGTGCAGCACTTAGATTGCATGTGGCTCTTGGCTTAAGTCTCTTGTAATGGAGAAAAGGTAGACCCTGCAGGGATAGGGCAGGAATTCGATTCTGTTTTCAGTTTAGTGGAAAATTAGCCCATTAATATTCCTCAAACCGAAACCAAGCACCAGTATCCTTTGAAAGTTGCACTTCCCTAAATTGTGCAGTTCAGTTCTCCAAGTAAATAATGTGTGCAAAAATGCATATATTGGGGGAATGTGTGCTTTAAAATTCATTATGAGTGAAAATAACATACCAAAATTCATTTTGATTGGTTGCAAAAAGGTGTATTTTAGTTAATACTGCTTGCAAAATGATACATATTAGGAGAAACATACACTAAAATGCTGATTATTATTATTATTTCATAACTTTACATACCACCCTTCACCTGAAGATCACAGAGTGGCTTGCTGTTTAAAAACACAAAAATGCATACCATGATGAATTTTCATGACGACTTGTTTTTAAAAATTGTAAGCTACTGCAGGAATATGGAGAGGTTGGAAAAATGAGAAACTGAGGCACAACAAAATTGGCAGAGTTGTTCATCTCTGATTCCAGTCCTAATCTCCCTCTTTTTAAATTTTCAGAAGTGAGGGATTGAAAAGATCTTTGCTCTGAATCCTGCGTTTACTCTAAAATGAATCTTGTTTCAAATCTTGACAGTGGGGTCCATTTTGACCAGTTGCTCCACTCCACCCTGGAGAGTAAGATACATTCTTCCTGCTGGTTTCACATATTTCCTCCAATTTGTATTCACAGTCTACGAAGTCGTGACGGTGACAGGAGACGTCCGAGGAGCGGGGACCGATGCCAATGTCTTTGTTACTCTCTTTGGAGAATTTGGCATCACTCCGAAAGCCCATCTGACCAGCAAGTGAGTCTCGCTGGGTATCTGTGAACTCAGCAGCTTTCTCTGCAGTAAGCTAATATGAGAGATTTTGGTTTGCGACGTATCTTGATTCACTGATGGATGCAGCACATTCTAAATGCATGCGAAGCCTGTGAGAAAATTCGAGCGGCACCTGCATGTATAACCCGAACACTCACAGACCCATACATGTGTTAATCCTTTTGTTACCCCTCTGTTTTGAAATGTCCATTCGGAAGCCTTTTTCGCTTACCCCCTCATCCCAAATCGTAAAAGCTCATCTAATGCGTATCCTGACAATTCTGTAGCTTTGCAGAAAGTGTACTATAGCTAACTGAGCCACTTAAAAGTGCATTGAAGTGCAGCGGGTGGTTATTGTCAATAGGCGAGACTATGGTTTTGCATAACTGTTTTGAGGGAAAGATACTGGAATGAGAACAGATGGGCTGGATGCAATGAGGCGAGTTTGACATGTGTAGGCCTTGTTGCATAGTGACAGGTGAGCTGTGTGAAGGGTAAAACGATTATATGTCCTGGTTGTCATGAAATTTAAGTACAGATTCAATAGACCCACATCCAAGCAGGTTTAGGGGTATCGAAATATTGAAACACTTTATTGTCACTTGTACAACTTGTATACAGTGAGATTCCACGAGCAGCCCCCACTCAGCTCTCTTAGTCTTAATTTCCCTCGTTTACTGACGCACACCCACCAAACCTGGAAGTCAGTTGCCCTGTTGTTATCTTTTCATTCAGCAGCCTAACAGCCCACAGATAGAAGCTGTTCTTTACCCTGTTGGTGCGACTAATCATGCTTCTATATCTTCTGCCTGAGGGCAGGAGATCAAGAAAGTGCTGGCCAGGGTGTGAATCATCCCTGATAATTTTCCTCACTCTCCTGAGGCAATGTTCTTCCACTGTTTCATCCAGCGGATTCATGGGACAGCCCATAATATCTTGTGCTGTATTCACCACCCTCTGTAGGCCCTTTCATCAGTTGATGTCAAACCAACGTACCACACCGTGATGCAGTATGAAAGGACACTTTCTATTGTGGACCAGTAGAAGGAAATCTACTGTGTGAATCAAAAACTAGGATGGCTGAGCCCCTATGGTTCTGAATCGGAAGATGTCACAATCATAGCATTAATGAAAAAGAGGGGTGGGTAATTTATAGAATCATAGAACTGTAGAGTTGGAAGGGGTTCTGAGGGTCATCTAGTCCAACCCCCTGCAATGCAGGAATCTCAACTAAAGCATCCATGACAGATGGCCACTCAACCTCTGCTTAAGAACCTCCAAGGAAGGAGAATCCACCATCTCTTCTGGGAGTCTGTTCCACTGTCGAACAGCTCTTACCATCAGAAAATTCTTCCTGATGTTGAGTCGGAATCTCCTTTCCGGTAGGGTTGCCATATTTCGAAAAGTAAAAACGAGGACACCCTGAAAGTTGTTAAGCTTTTACGGAAACCCCCCAAATGTCCAGGACAAAATGCTGCCTTCCAGAAATTCCCCCTGGACTTTCCATAGCTGTCAACTTTCCCCCTTTTTAAAGGGACATTCCCTTATTCTGAATAGGATTCCTCTCAAGAAAAGGGAAAAGTTGCCAGCTATGCTCCAGTCTTTGAAATCCCTGTAATGTCCAGGAAAATCCAGACGTATGGCAGCCCTGTTTCTTGTAAATTGAATCCATTGGTTGGGAACTGGAGAAACGAGCTTGCTCCATCTTCCATGTGGCAGCACTTAAAATGCAGCCTGCAACAAGGAAGATGGCTGGTACAATGTTCAGATTTTCCACAAAGCGGTTTGTTTTCTTAATGGCCCCATAGTCGTAACGGAGAACGATCAACAGTACAATCCTACTGGTGTGTACTCAGAAGGAAGTCACATGGAGTCTTATGAGGCTTAGTCCCAGGTAAGTGGGTAAAGGATTGGCTTAAAGGACAATCCAAACCTCACTTACTGGGAATAAAGCCCCCTATATGGCCTAGGACCCTCGTACCTATGGGACAGCCTCTCCTGGTATGTCCCACAGAGGAACTTACGGTCTTCAAATTAAAACATTCTGAAGGTCCCAGGCCACAGAGAGGTTAGGCTGGCCTCAACTAGAGCCAGGGCTTTTTCAGCTGCGGCTCCAATCTAGTGGAACGCTCTATCACAAGAGACTAGCGCCCTGCGGGACTTGACATCTTTCCGCAGGGCCTGCAAGACAGAGCTGTTCCACCAGGCCTTTGGTCAGGGCGCAGCCTGACCCCCTCCTTTGGCAATCTTCACAGAACTTTAGCTTAATGGTTGCCATTAATTTGATTTTAATAAATTTTTATAATGAAATGTTTTTAGAATGTTGCACTATTTTATTGTTGTTAGCCGCCCTGAGCCCAGCGTTGGCTGGGGAGGGCGGGATATAAATAAAAATTATTATTATTATTATTATTATTATTATTATTATTATTATTATTGAATCCACTAGGACTTACTTATGAGTAGCCATGGCAAGGATTGCACTGTGAGGCTCCCATTCTTGTGTTGCGCCAGGTTCTCTACTATGCTTGATTGCTTTCAATGTTTCACTGAAAATGCTAATTTCATACCATAATGCCACATTTTCTCCATGTCTACAGCGCTGACAAGAGGTACCTGAAACTCTTTTAAGTTTCCCCCTCAAAAGACCTTCTTTCTCCAGTGAAGCAACTCATACACGAAAACCTTATAAAGACAAATAATATGGGAATGGTAAAGGAAATGCATGAAATTTCAGGCCTCTTTGCCATATTTGAGAGAAACAACTTGGAGATGATTTCAGAATACTCAAATGCATTCAGTGCACCAAGTTGGCTCCTAGTACACTGTAGATGTTTTAGACCACCATTTCCATCAGCCCCAGCTGGCGGTGGGAGGGAAATTTAGTTTTGTGTTCATTTCAACGAGAAACCACCAAATTCACACTCTTCAAACAAATGTGTGAGGTCAAACACGGCTATCCTTTAAATTTTGCATTTTTGTGAATGTTGCGTCATGGTTCTTTAACCAAACGTTGTGTACAAAAGTGCACATATTAGTGAAAACCACATACAGAATTAATTAATTCAGGGGGAATTGCTTGCAAAAATGTGCATCTTATTCAAAACTGCATACAAGAAATTTGCTGGTGAATTTTCATAAGGGTTTTTCTTCTTCTTCAAAATAATAAATTGCTGCAGAGATGTGAAGAAGTGAAGATGGGAAAAATTAGAAATTGAGACCATATTTGCTCCAGACACTTAAAGCAATATGTTACCATTTTAAACTATCATGGATTTGCAGTTTGTTAAGGGTGACTAGAGTTGTTAGGAGACCGAAAATTCTCCTAATTCACAGAATTCTGTGGAAAGAGGAACTCACTGCTAAACTCGCCCTGTAAACTATAACTCTGTGAGAGGAATAGGGGTCCCCTAAGAACACTAATCAGCTTTAACAAACTACAGTTCCCATGATGCTTTGCGGGAGCATGATTCTTAAAGTGGCATACTACTGCTTTAAATGTCTATTGCAGATGGGGCCTGAGATAAAATGACAGATTCATCCACACACACTCCAGCTGCACAACAGCGGCCATAACAACATGTTTCTTATTTTCATTTATTTATTTTGCATCATTTACATACTGCTTGATTGTAATAAAAACCTCTAAGAGGTTTAGAAAAACAAACAAAACACACTAGAATTATCAGTGAAAGACAGTTAAAAACATTCCAAAGATGATTAAAATAAACAAGAAGCAAAAAAAAAAAAAAAAAAAAAAAGAGATTAAAACATATGCCAGCATTCTACATAGGCTTGTCAAAGAAGAAGAAAAGAAAAAGGTTTTAAGCAATCACTGAAAGGAGTTTTTGTTTTATTTTGCCATGTTGAAAAAGTGCTTTCTCATGCATCTCCCAAATCTCTTCCCAGTCAGTTTCATTTATGACCCCAGAATGAGCCGTTAAGCATTCATTGCTAGGAATCTTCTTCAGCATTTGAAATTAGCTCTCTCCTTACTTAAACCTGCAACTGCACTCCACCTTACCTTGCCAAATGTCACAAAAATTGCTTGCCATTCTTCCAAAACCCCTTCTCATCTGACCTTTTAAAATTCTTATTAAATGAATAACCTGTAATTATGCACCATTTGATTGTAAAAACAACAACCCTCAAAGCAGTTTACAAAAAGATCAACCATAAAACCAGCAAACAGTTACATTAAAGCATACAAGCAGTTAAAATACTAAAACAGTTTAAAATTCACACCAGCGTTTCTAAACACCAGGGGTAAAGGCTTGTCTAACAAAGAATGTTTTTAGCAGGCACTGAACAGAGCAAGGCACCTGCCTGATCTCAATCGGCAGGGAGTTACAAAGTGTAGGTGCTGTCACACGAAATGATGGAGTTCTTATAAATGTGGAAGGGGTATTATGTGTCACCTGCACCAGTGCCAATTCTGCACTCAAGCAGGCAAATATGTGGCAAGGCAATCTCGTAGGTAAACTGGTCCCAAATTATTAAGGGCTTTGTATACTAATAGCAGAGGGACGCGGGTGGCGCTGTGGGTTAAACCACAGAGCCTAGGACTTGCCGATCAGAAGGTCGGCGGTTCGAATCCCCGCGACGGGGTGAGCTCCCGTTGCTTGGTCCCTGCTCCTGCCAACCTAGCAGTTCGAAAGCATGTCAAAGTGCAAGTAGATAAATAGGTACCGCTCCAGCGGGAAGGTAAACGGCATTTCCATGCGCTGCTCTGGTTCGCCAGAAGCAGCTTAGTCAAGCTGGCCACATGAGCTGAAAGCTGTACGCCGACTCCCTGGGCCAATAAAGCGAGATGAGCGCCACAACCCCAGAGTCGTCCACGACTGGACCTAATGGTCAGGGTTCCCTTTAACTTTATACCAATAGCAACACCTTGAAATTAACCTGGGAGCAAATCAGCAACCGGTGTCGATCTCTGAGCACAGGTGTTATACGCTGAAAAGGCGTCACCCCTGTCAGAAATCTCGCTGCAGCGTAATTGCTTTTCAGGGCTTCCCAATTCCCGTTCTTCTCTTCCCTGTGGTCTCCTCAAAAACAAAACAGAACAGAACAAACCTCACAGGCAAAACCAGAAGGAATTTATTCCTGCCTGTTAGCTCCAGCTAACATTTGACGGTAATAACTGATTCAACAGCAAGGGTGGCGAGAGAGCACGACGCCTACGCCCCGCTCCAAATTTGTCATGCTGTTCATGGAATATGGCAAAAGGATGGAATCTCATGCATCTCCCCGGCGGGCTGTTTTCGGAGCGTTGACGGATGATACGCCTTGCGGAATGCATGACATTTGAGACCCCCCTGTTTGGCTCCACGGCGCCGATTGCACAAAATGCCATGCATTTCCTCAAAGGTGGCACCTTTCTGGTTGCCACAAGGCTTTCTGCTTCTTTCCCTTTCACCACTGCGTGCTGCCACACCAGTGCATGGCAACGTCACCTCTGCATTTCGGCGACGCACTTCACAGAATGGTCACCACAAGGCATGCTGAAGTCACGTGAAACGTCTTTGCCATAGGTTCCCCCTTCCCCACATAAACATACAGGAATTTGCATGTCTCTGTGTGTCATCAAAGAGAAGAAACATCCATTCCAGAGGTCTCCCCGAAGTAGATTTCACTTCCAGTGTGGTGTAGTGGTTAAGAGCAGTGGACTCGTAATCTGGTGAACCGGGTTCGCTTCCCCGCTCCTCCACATGCAGCTGCTGGGTGACCTTGGGCCAGTCACACTTCTCTGAAGTCTCTCAGCCCCACTCACCTCACAGAGTGTTTGTTGTGGGGGAGGAAGGGAAAGGAGAATGTTAGCCACTTTGAGACTCCTTAGGGTAGTGATAAAGGGGGATATCAAATCCAAACTCTTCTTCTTCTTCTTCCTGCTTATGTTGAATCTATATTGTTATAGGCTGGGGTGGGGGCAAGTCAGTCTGAACGACATCTGTGGGTCCTGTCCAGGCCTATGATCCAGTGAGGATTAGAACTGATTGATTGATTGATTGATTGATTGCATTTAATCCCTCCCCCTTCCTCCAAGAAGCCCACTGAGCCTCTTAGACTTGCTGATCAGAAGGTCAGCGGTTCAAATCCCTGCGACGGGGTGAACTCCCGTCGCTCTGTCCCAGCTCCTGTCAACCTAGCAATTTGAAAACCTGCCAGTGCGAGTAGATAAATAAGTACCACTGTGGCGGGAAGGTAAACGGCGCTCTGGTTTCCATCACAGTGTTCCGTTGTGCCAGAAGCAGTTTAGTCCTGCTGGCCACATGACCCAGAAAGTTGTCTGTGGGCAAATGCCGGCTCCCTCGGCCTGAAAGCGAGATGAGTGCCGCAACCCCATAGTTGCCTTTGACTGGACTTAACCGCCCGGGGTCCTTTACCTTTTACATAGTTCTCTTCCCCCTCTCCACTTTATCCTCACAACAGCCCTATGAGGTGGGTTTGGTGTGCTAGCGATCTCCACTAGGGTTGCAGCAGGGCAAAGCATCTTCACCCTGGCATGTCCTCCACCGGGAATGCAGCAGGGCGAAGCGTCTTCATAAAGGTCTTACCTTTACTAAGGCAAGGCAGCTGGGGTGGCTGGAGGATGGTGGGCCGAGTCAGCCTGGCTGGGTTGGGGGTGGTGGCGGCATGCGTGTGACACCACACACGTGCGACACCCCCCCTCCATGTTGGGCACAACTCAGTGCTCTGCCTAAGGCTGCGATCCTGTGTACAATTATCTGGGAGTAAAAACAATAGAACTTACTTCTGAGTAGGCGTGCTTAGGATTGCAATGGAAGAGACTGAGCAGATGTGCAGGATGTTCCCTGGTTCAAATCTCACCCGTGACATGAACTCTCCAAAGTGAGAGTTTTGTCCTACACCTTAGATTTCCATGCATACCAACGAAAAGGTAATAGCAGCACCACTTCTTCACGAAGCAAGCTGATCCTAGTTTCTGCACATTGTGGAACTTGTGAGAACATGGGATCAACGTTTCCCCCCTAGTACCAACTTTCGCTTGCTCTTCTCTTTCTTAAATTCCCTGCCTTCACTCTTCCTTGCTTCCTGCTTCTCTCCCCAGTAAGACCAGCTACTCTGGTTTGTAGCCAGCACTCTTCAGTTGCCAGTACTCCTCTCCTCTTGACCACGTCCTCCAATGTTGTCTTTCAATTTAAGAAACCAAAACACTGGGAGAAGCACAAGACGCACCCAGCATGACCCTCAGTCCGAGGTGTCTGTCCCAGCTAAAATGACCCCTCACTTCCCCCAAGGGAGACTGACTGAGAATTCTGTGCTGCCCCTTTCATTCTCTCAGCCTTGGAATGTTCATGGACATTCTGATGCCTCCCACCAACTCAGCCAATAGGAGCCAGAGGCTTCATGGCCACCCCTGTGCATTACAATAGATTTAGGGAGCCCCCCCCCCAACATTTAGGTTCAAATTATCAGGTGATGAGTCAGCTGAGTGGTGCAAATGCATGAGCAGACCATCTGTAACGACCACTGTTAACCCCTTCTTTTCAATAATTGTTCTTTCTGGGGGCATGTGTATATTTCAGGAGCAGCTCTGCCTTTGAGAGGAGCAAAACGGATGTGTTTCGAGTGAGAACCAACAACGTTGGGACAATCAGGAAAATAAGGTATGGTAGCGGAGACACAGAATATTGGGTTCCCCTGAACCACATAGTCTTATCCAGGGGTTAGCAAACTTCTTCAGCAGGGGGCCGGTCCACTGTTCCTCAGGCCTTGTGGGGGGCCGGACTATATTTTGAAAAAATAAATAAATGAACAAATTCCTATGCCCCATAAATAACTCAGAGATGCATTTTAAATAAAAGCACACATTCTACTCATGTAAAAACATGCTGATTCCCGGACCGTCCGCTGGCCGGATTCAGAAGGCAATTGGGCCGAATCCGGCCCCAGGACCTTAGTTTGCCTACCCATGGTCTTATCAGACAAATTTATGGGCTTTTAGCAATAAGGTGCACATCAAGTGCCAGAATTAAAAGCAGGCATGGTGGCTTGCTAGCAGGGCCGGATTTAGGTTTGATGAGGCCCAAACTACTGAAGGTAATGGGGCCCTTTATATGTCCAGCTGTCCTTTGTCAACAACAAATTGTCGCTGTTTTTATGTGTTGAATATATGCTATATGGTAATTTATGGACCTAATAGGTATCTAAAACCATTTGCCACTGTTGCTGTATGTAGGTTTTATTTCATTTGGTTTTTTATCTTCTATTTTGGAAATGTACATCCAGTTTTCCCCCTTTAAATATTTTTGGGGCCCCCAAGAGAGTGGGCCCCTAAGCTATAGCTTGTTTAGCTTCTAAGTAAATCCGGCACTGCTTGCTAGATAGAACAATTACTCTCCACTCCCCATTCCCTGCATCTTCCAAGCCCCTCCGATCCAATTTTGGGGGGCACCCATGGGAGAAGAAGGGGTGAAAGCTGCAGTGCACAAGCCGCCATCCTTGCACAGGGCCCCAGCCAAAATCCCCACTCAGCCCCAAATTCTTGACTTGAAATTCCTGCATCCTGTGTTGTTCCCAGGGATAAGCTATCTGAGCACATAAAAGACATCGCTTGGAATATAGAAATTTAGGAAGGGGCCTTAAACCAAGTAACACCATCGGTCTCCATCTGGCTCAGTATTGTTTTCTCTGATCGGCAGCAGCAGCTGTCCAGAGTTGCAGACAGGGATCTCTCCTGGCTCTAGAGATGCCAAGGATTGAATATGGGGCCTTCTACATCCACAGCGGGACGCGGGTGGCGCTGTGGGTTAAACCACAGAGCCTAGGACTTGCCGATCAGAAGGTCGGCGGTTCGAATCCCCATGACGGGGTGAGCTCCCGTTGCTCGGTCCCTGCTCCTGCCCACCTAGCAGTTCGAAAGCACGTCAAAGTGCAAGTAGATAAATAGGTACTGCTCCAGCAGGAAGGTAAACGGCATTTCCGAGCACTGCTCTGGTTCGCCAGAAGCAGCTTAGTCGTGCTGGCCACATGACCCAGAAGCTGTACGCCGGCTCCCTCGGCCAATAAAGCGAGATGAGTGCTGCAACCCCAGAGTCGGTCACAACTGGACCTAATGGTCAGTGGTCCCTTTACCTTTACCTTTTACATCCACAGCTGGTGCTCTAACACTCAGCTACTGCCTTTCCCCTATAATGGCACCACAATATCATATACGGGAGCAAATAGCTCATCATTTGGTGATTCTGTAATGTGAGAATATCTACCTGCCCTTGGAGGGTGTATGACTGGATGAAACCCTTTTAATGAGCTTAAGAGTTGTGTTTAAATCAAGAGATTAGTAAACTAATCAAATCAGGCCATTGCTATAAAGAAGAACCCCAGTTTGTCAATGGAGCCGATCTTATTCATGTTACGACATGATATATATATGAAATGATAAAAATAATATTAGATTATAATATAACTGCAATACTTAGTTGGCAATCCTTGTTAATGATTTTTATGCAATTTTACATACATCTTTTCACAAAATCTTTTTGCCAAGACGAGTTAAAAATTATTGGAATTATGCAGAAACGTGAAAACGTCAATTATTTTTTAATGTTGTTATTTACCAAGCAAAGCTAATCAATTTAACCAATATATCTTTTGAATTCCCAAGTCATGTTACAATTTTTTTAGCACCCTTCATTTTGGGAATCTGAAAGTTGAAAAATTCAGCACTCCCTACTGTTGAAAAATTTAGCACTCCCTACTGTCACATTAAACGCGAAGGTGTGGCAAACCCCCCAAACCCGAGTCTTATTCTGATTTGTGCAACAGAATTGAACACGACAACACAGGGATGAACGCCAGCTGGTTTCTGGATCGTGTGATAGTGACGGACATGAACAGGCCCCACCTCCGCTTCTACTTCCCGTGCAACAATTGGCTGAGCAAGGATGAGGGTGACGGACTCTATGTCAGAGATCTTATCGGTAGCCTTAACCCCATGGATGTTCCCAAAGGTATGTCATTCCGCAACGGGCTACGCTTACGACTGTGCAGAACAGTGTCGATATGGGGGCAGCTGCTGGTGGTGGTGGTTATAAAGTGAAAGAATACGGTAACGATTTAAGTCTTGGGGCAATGATGCCATCAAGAAATTTGCAGAAGGCAAGGGAGAGCGGGTATAACAACAACAACAACAACAACAACAACAACAACAACAACAACAACTTATTATTTATACCCTGCCCATCTGGCTGGGTTTCCCCAGCCACTCTGGGCGGCTTCCAACAAAACACTAAAATACAATAACCTATTAAACATTAAAAGCTTCCCTACACAGGGCTGCCTTCAGATATCTTCTAAAAGTTTGGTACAGTGGTGCCCCGCAAGACGAATGCCTCGCAAGACGGAAAACCCGCAAGACGAAAGGGTTTTCCGTTTGCAGAGGCGCTTCGCAAGATGAATATCTTATGGGCTTGCTTCGCAAGACGAAAATTGACGAAAATTCTTGCAATTTTTTCCCGCTCCCAAACCCCTTTTTCTGAAGCGCTAAGCTGCTAAAAGCATTTTAGCAGCAAAACCGCTAATCCCTTAAGCCTTAAAAAGCCGTTTTTAGCCCTTAAAATGTCAATAGCGCTAATAGCGCTACTCCGCTAATGGGCTTGCTTCGCAAGATGAAAAAACCGCAAGACGAAAAGACTCGCGGAATGGATTCTTTTCGTCTTGCGAGGCACCACTGTAGTTATTTTTCTCTTTGACATCTGGTGGGAGGGCAGGTGCCACTACCGAGAAGGCCCTCTGCCTGGTTCCCTGTAACTTGGCTTCTCGCAGCGAGGGAGCCGCCAGAAGGCCCTTGGAGCTGGACCTCAGTGTCCAGGCAGAATGATGGAGGTGGAGACGCTCCTTCAGGTATACTGGACCGAGGTATGGTTGGGTTTCTGCCCTGGGGTCGCCCTCCTCCTCAAATTTATATCCCACCCTTCCTCCAAAGGATCTCGGGGCAGCAAACATGCCAATACTAAGACTGTACAATTAAAACTTCTAAAACAAGTTAAAAACAATTCTATGCCACAGGAGAGGCAAGGATCCTAATTGCTAAAAACTGGAAAAAAAGAAACCGTGACAACAAAAAAGGAATGACAAGGCAAAGTGTTATAGAGTATATTGAACTGGCTAGATTAACAGAGGCAATTAGAGATCACACTAGACAAGAGTTTCAAAAAGCCTGGGGAAAATGCAGAGAATATTTCACAAAACAGTGCCCTAAAATACATACCTGGACTTGTTTTGATTAATGTCTGCAGGATATTTTCTGGATATTTAAGTTACAATTAGAAAAACCTTAATAATTCTTCATAAAGGAAACAGTTTATAAGAAGTAAATAAGGAGGCCAGATACAGGATAAAGGATAAAGGAAGTCTTTTATTTCGTTGTTTGTATTGTTGTATGTTATGCTCACTGTATGTTATGTTCACGTTTAATGAGGGTGGGTTGTGTATTGGTGGGGTGGGGGGTTTATATTATGTTGTAAATAAAATTCCAATAAAAATTATTTTAAAATACTAAAAACAACTATATAAAAACATTTAAAAATTCCTAAAAGCAACCATACTCAAACTAATAATTTATGTGTTACCAGGGACAGGACCTTCAGCCTAGGTCAGCAGGACTGTTTTGCATTTTTCTCCTAAATGTTAACAGTGAGGGAGACCGGTGCAACTCATTAGGGAAGGCATTCCACAAGCAGGGAGCCACCACCAAGAAGGCCCTGCCATGAGTTACTGCCAACCAGGCAAGCCCCCAGTGACCTCCCTTGCTGGTTGTAGGTTCTGAGATGGTTGATCAGGGGAAGGCACTCTGTTCGGAGCAAATGTGTGCCCAATCGCGCTTCTTCAGGAATTGTTCTTTTCTGTGGTTTCCTCCAAGGATATATGTATTACAAACACTTGCATCCCTTCCAAACCAGTGAAACACTCCTGGCTTCCCCCAAAGAATCATGGGAATTTTAGCTTTGCTGTGGAGGATGCTGCGGATATCGTTTTTGGAAATGCTCTCCTGCCCTTTACAGAACTGCAGCTCCTAGCAATTCCCAGTGAAAGGGAATGAGCAATAATCCAGCGTGAAGTTGCAGCTGCAGTGTCGATCCATCATTTTACTTGCCGCAAACCAGGCAGGTGGCTCACAAGCAACACCGGCAATTTTACCATGTGGAGCATGTTACATAGGTATATGTAATACGAGCAGGGAGTCCACCTCCCCCTGGTGTCAAAGACTTGTGAAAATGGAGCCCGCAACACTTAGGTCAATCATAGTTCATCTCTGCTGGCTAAAAGGTCAGTTCAACGGAGATGAACTTGGAGTAGCTTTTCCCACATCAGAAAGAGACTAGACTCTTCTTGGAAAGGAACACAACTCTGATGGTTGGGCAGCTGTTATATTACAAGGGCTGATTAGGATGAAGAAGCACCCCAACCAAACAAATAATAATAATAAATAATAATAATAATAATAATAATAATAATAATTTTTTATTTATATCACCCTCCCCAGCCAGAACCGGGCTCAGGGCGGCTAACATCAAAATATATGATACATTAAAACATTACACTTACAGTTTTGGCAACTCGTTGTTGTTGTTTAGTCGTGTCCGACTCTTCGTGACCCCATGGACCAGAGCACACCAGGCACTCCTGTCTTCCACTGCCTCCCACAGTTTGGTCAAGCTCATGCTGGTAGCTTTGAGAACACTGTCCAACCATCTTGTCCTCTCTCGTCCTCTTCTCCTTGTGCCCTCCATCTTTCCCAACATCAGGGTCTTTTCCAGGGAGTCTTTTCTTCTCATGAGCTGGCCAAAGTATTGGAGCCTCAGCTTCAGGATCTGTCCTTCCAGTGAGTGCTCTGGGCTGATTTCCTTAAGAATGGAGATGTTTGATCTTCTTGCAGTCCATGGGACTCTCAAGAGTCTCCTCCAGCACCAGAATTCAAAAGCATCAATTCTTCCGCGATCAGCCTTCTTTATGGTCCAGCTCTCACTTCCATACATCACTACTGGGAAAACCATAGCGCCACTACTGAGAAGGCCCTCTGCCTGGTTCCCTGTAACCTCACTTCTTGCAGTGAGGGAACCACCAGAAGGCCCTCAGTGCTGGACCTCAGTGTCCGGGCAGAATGATGGGGGCGGAGACGCTCCTTCAGGTATACAGGACTGAGGCATAGCTGTCAACTTTCAGATTTGAAAATAAGGGATCAGCAGCCTCACCTGTCCTGGGGACAGTCTACGGGATATCTAACAATCTGGGATAGCAGCAGGAGGCAGCGGGAAATGGCGCTGGAATAAGGGAATTTCCCGCAAAAAAGGGGAAGGTTTACAGCTATGGACCGAGACCGTTTAGGGCTTTAAAGGTCAGCACCAACACTTTGAATTATGCTCAGAAACATCCTGGGAGCCAGTGTAGGTCTTTCAGGACCTGCATAAACAACTATGCAGAAGGTTGCGTTGGAAAGCTGGGCAACAGTGCACAATTTATGATCCAGCATAAGCAAGGATTATACAGTGGGTTGGCTGAAGTTTGCGAAGGATCTGTCTCTATGAGCTCCGGCTGTCTTTTGGTTGAGTTCACATTTGCTGATTTCCATCCATCTAATCCACGGAAGGCATCTAGCAGCTGGGCTGATTTGCACCGAGCGGGTCTTGCCAAACCGACAAGCTGGAGTTGGAGAACCACATGGCTTTGAACATGCCCAGTGGCACAGTTGGCCAGTCATGGGGGCAGCAAATTCAATGCCTTGCCTGGTTTGAAGGCAAAAGGGTTTCCAATTTCTAAAGCCCTGTTTTCAGAGAGCTGCATCTTTAGCAAATACCTCCAGCAAATGTGAGCTCAAATGTGCAGAAAGGCTTTGGGGCTATGTGGAACGGCAGTGAGCGTGAAAAGCCAGGACTCGTTGCTTCGTTACTTAAAGCTGCCATCCTTATCAACGTTTGCAAAATGATTTATTGGGAAAGTGGATACAGAAACTCAAAACCTGTGGCCCTAGCAAGCTGAATGTTGGAAGATTCAGGACAGCACTTCATCACGCAGCGTGTCGTTAAACTGTGGAACTCACTGCCACATGAGGCAGTGATGGCAAGCAACTTGGACGGCTTTAAAAGGACCGGGTAAATGCCACCTTGCCAACAAAAGTCCGTATAGTTAAAGCTATGGTTTTCCCAGTAGTGATGTATGGAAGTGAGAGTGATGCTTTTGAATTATGGAAGTGAGAGTGATGCTTTTGAATTATGGTGCTGGAGGAGACTCTTGAGAGTCCCATGGACTGCAAGAAGATCAAACCTCTCCATTCGGAAGAAAATCAGCCCTGAGTGCTCACTGGAAGGACAGGTCCTGAAGCTGAGGCTCCAATATTTGGCCACCTCATGAGAAGAGAAGACTCCCTGGAAAAGACCCTGATGCTGGGAAAGATGGAGGGCACAAGGAGAAGGGGACGGCAGAGGACGAGATGGTTGGACAGTGTTCTCGAAGCTACCAGCATGAGCTTGACCAAACTGCGGGAGGCAGTGGAAGACAGGAGTGCCTGGCGTGCTCTGGTCCATGGGGTCACGAATAGTCGGACATGACTAAACGACTAAACGCCAACAATAAATGTTGAAGATGTGGATTAAATAAGGCAGATTTCATACGTATCTCTTGGAACTGTTCTCAGATAGAAATATTCTGGAAATTGGTTCAGGCAGGTTAATATCTCTGCCATGTTAGGATATCATATACCCTTGGAAGCTAAAATATCGTTGCTTGGTTTTCTAGAATAGGTTGTTTCGGAAAATAATTGAGAAATCGCTTTCAGCCTTATAACGGCTGCTGAGATTATAATAACTAAAAGGTGAGGGGAAATGATAACTCCTACTCTATCTGAATGGAATGAGAAAATTTGGTGCATAGAAACAAGTTTGGTGCATAACTTATCAACCAGCCTAACAGGTATATGGAAAAATGGGTATTGTTTTCAATGTTTTGTTTTCAATTTTACATATTTTATGTGAATTTTACTTATTTTATTTGCAGTTGCCCCTAAGGCTAAGGAGGAATTGAATGCAAACGTACAGAAGATGTACAGAAAATGCGTAAAAATATATAATTGGTTGTGCTTAGCTGAGTTTTTTGTTGTTTTTTTGTTTAGCTGCTTTACTTTCCCTTCAGTGGCCTTTAGCTCCACCCATTTTAGCTGTTGCTCCGCCCATTACCAGAATGCGGCCCCTGGATAGCTCTCCAGATTTGAATCTGGCCTTCGGGCTGAAAGTGGTTCCACACACCTGCGGCAATTACTCTCTCCTTTCCTTCCATTTCTGTTTGCAAGAATCCGAAAAACAAATCTGTGGCGTGCTGAAGGGACAAAGATACTTTGCAGATCCCTAGACATGTATTTGGACCTGATTCCTGGCGAATCAGTCTTCTCCATCTGTTTGCATTTCAACTCTTTTCTGCTGCTGCCGCTGCTTCTTCCTGGTTGCCAAGATGTCGGGGTGCGTGTGAAACTAGGAACCAGTCCAAGCTTAATTAGCCTCTCCTTCCTGCCAGATTTAGTCAATGATGCCACTAAACAGGTCTTCCGAGGGAAGCAGAGAAATTCACACAGCCCTTCCAGGCACAAGATTTACTTGCCTCACTCTTCCACTGTTCCTTCTTACAGACATGTAGTCTTCATGCCTGGCGCTGCTGGAGAAATTTAAAGGGGTCTCTAGACTGGAAGCATCCCTCCCAGGAACCCCAAAGATGTAGGCTCCAGGTGAAATATTGAAATAAAAATACACAAAGGGACAGCCTCAACAATAATGAGGAGGCTGTGAAGAACCACATCCGAAGCAATGGTGTTTTTTTTATACACTTCCAGAATACATACGGGATTTCTATTCACCGATCGAGGGATTGCAGCAGTCTTCACATTTGCAACCCAATAGCATCACCCTGAACCAATCAAATCCGTTCAACTCTTTAGAACAGCCCTCATCATCCTATCATGTGATTGCATATAATCGTTCCTCAGTGTCTTTCTTTATTAAGACTTTGATGAAATTTTCCCGTTCATTTCCTGGCCAATGTGTTTGTAACCAGCAGAGGGAGCAGACACACTGTGTTATGGGAATTGTCCAAAAGGGGTGGTTAGAACTAGTGCAATGCATCACTGAACTTCCAGAGTGCTTTCACCCATGGTTCCCTCTCACAACTTGCTTGTAGCCATCTCATCTATTGCCAGAACACCTGAAGAGAAAGACCATTTTTAAGAGGTGAGGCTGAGCATCTGTATCTCCTCCCGTTCCTGTGAAGCCATTCCTACTGGATGATTGTTGTTATTCAGTCATTTAGTCGTGTCTGACTCTTCGTGACCCCATGGACCAGAGCATGCCAGGCACTCCTGTCTTCCACTGCCTCCCGCAGTTTGGTCAGACTCATGTTGGTAGCTTCGAGAACACTGTCCAACCATCTCGTCCTCTGTCATCCCCTTCTCCTTGTGCCCTCCATCTTTCCCAACATCAGGGTCTTTTCCAGGGAGTCTTCTCTTCTCATGAGGTGGCCAAGGTATTGGAGCCTCAGCTTCAGGACCTGTCCTTCCAGTGAGCACTCAGGGCTGATTTCCTTAAGAATGGATAGGTTTGATCTTCTTGCAGTCCATCACTGCCTTGCCGTGGCGAAGGGGCTTGAATAACTCAGAGAAGCTACGAGCTAGGCCATGCAGTGTCACCCAAGATGGACAGGTCATGCTGGAGAGGTTTGACCAAACGTGATCCCCCTGGAGCAGGAACCGGCAAGCCACTCCAGTATCCCTGCCAAGAAAACTCCATGGACAAAGACAACAGGCATATAAAAGTTTTGACGCTGGAAGATGAGCCCCTCTGGTCAGAAGGCGTCCAACATGCTACTGAGGAAGAGCGGAGGACAAGTACAAGTAGATTGAGAGCTGATGAAGCGGCTGGGCCAAAGCCAAAAGGTCGCTCAGTTGCGGATATGACTGAAAGTGAAAGGAAAGTTCAGTGCTGTAAAGAAAAATATTGCATAGGAACTGGATGATTAGAACATTATAATGGATTCTGGAAATTCATGCAAAGTTGGGCTGTTCCAGCTCTAGGCTGGAGTCTAGAGAATGTACAAATGATGACTATCTTTGCATTCTGTAACGGATCTATTGTTCACGAGTAAGCCACTAACATATGAACGAGTTTTTCGTCTTGCCTCAGGCTGCTTTAATCATTGTCATCAACTTTATTAATAGCCATCTCTCCAAGTTTTTTAAAAAAAAAATTCTAAATTTTCTGTTTTACATTTTGGAATATTCACTTAAACAACCTTAAAATATCAATGACTTTCCTTCCTCTCTTTCCATGGTTCATTTTGCACAACATAAATCCCTGCATATTTTATATAAACTAAACCATTCCGCATTCCATTATTACATTCATCAAAACTTATTCACACTCTTGAATTTATCTTAATGCTGCCCACGTTTTCAAATAAACACAATTTTCCTCCATATATTCAATAAACATATTCCAATCTTCTTTAAATGTATGATGTTCTTCTTCTCTTACGCTATATGTTAGGTCTGCAAGCTGCGCATATTCCATCAATTTAAGGTGACATTCTTCTTTAGTTGGGACTTTAGTCTCTCCTTTTCCATTTTTGGGCTACCAAAACATGAGCTGTGGCAATGGCAGACATAAATAACCTCTCCAAGTTCTGAAAGGTGCATTATTGATGCACAGGATGGAGGTATCAGCTGACTTGAAAGAATCCTGAGGTTCACAAAATAACAAAGAAATCTTTTCTTTTCTTTTTAATGCCAGTAAGGAACTTCAAAACACGACCCGATGAGGGCAGTGTGGCCGGGGAATGCTAACTGGTACTGTTGGAGTAAAAATACATATAATCAGGGGTAGGGGAATGGAATGGAGGAGCTGCATCCCTGAAGATCATCACCCCATACTGCAACATTTTGTTGCAGTTCCAACTCATTATGCATCTAATAATCTGTATCCCTGTTAACGAGGTTGTGTGTTTTTGCTCTCTCTCTTTGCAGTGAACAAATATGTGGTCAAAGTTTTTACAGGAGATCTAAGTGGCAGTGGAACAGATGCAGATGTTTTTATTAACCTTTTCGGCCAAAATGGAGACACAGGTAGGCTATCGCGAGGATCTGTTTCCTTTGGTCTGCAACAAACCAAACAGATGAACAATGAAATAATCCACACCACCGAGATGTTATTCTGAGACAGGGGTGTTGTTGTTGGGGATATTCCTGGGAGCTAGCATAATGGTTACACGCAGTGTTTCTCAAACTTGGGTCTCCAGCTGTTGTTGGACTACAACTCCCATCATCCCTAGCTAGCAGCTCAGTGGTCAGGGATGATGGGAGTTGTAGTCCCACAACAGCAGGCAACCCAAGTCTGAGAAACACTGGCACAGTGCTTGGACTAGGAGCAGAGGGACTTGGGTTCAGATGCCCACTCTGCCATAAAGCTCACTGGATAGATAATCGCCATCTGTTAGCCTAGTATAACTTGCAGGGATGTTGTCTATGTCAGGAGTTCAGCCTACACTCGAGTAGGACTCTGGCAGAGACACATGCCCGACTGGCATGTTCCCTCCCTCCTGGTTGATTGATGGTTTGGGAGCTTCAAAAGCTTTCTTCTGCCCGAACATCACAGCGACCGATGCCAACCGACACCAGCACACTTAGGGATCTGCAGAGTTTGCGCAGTTGCGTAACAGACCTCAGCTACTCAGCATTTTGGCTAATCTACTTTATTTACATATTAACACACATGGAGCACTGCAACATGGCTCCCTCTCTCTCTAGAATCAGACAGCAAAGAGAAAAAGAACAAAAAACAATAGTTGCACTTCACGGAACATGAACATCCTGTCTCCGTCACTTCCCACTCTGTGGAGTCAAAACATACACTGTCTTGTGAAATACAACAATCCCATGACTGCAATCATGGAGCAGGAATTCTAACAGTCTCGATATGTATTTTGTGTGTGTCAGAGAGAGCGAGAGAGAGCGCACTTTGCATGCCACCCTACGCTTCTTGGGCAGCCCTCCAAAGCTCTCTGTCCGACCCTCAGGAATTCCTCAAATCACTCCCCTCCCCAGCCACACCCCATCTCCCCAGGGGATGCCCTTCCCTAGCTCTGCTTTTCGCTTCCCTTGAGTGTTTTTGCCTGGCTGGAATATGCCCTTGAACTCTAGGTTTCCTGGATAGACAGGTGTGTGCTTGTGTGTGCCTAGGAGCTCGCCTGCTGCATAAAGGTAAATTTGCATCCATTGCTCCTCCCACTTTTGCCTCTGGCCCCGCCTACCACTGGCCTGTGGCCCCAGCAAGCCTGTGCCCCAGGAAGGAATGTGGGCCTCAGGTGGGAAGAAAAGTTATCTACCCGTCCTTGCAGGAAGGGTGGGATAAAAGGATAACAAACACAAAACTTTTCCGCCCACTCCCTGTTTCTCAGTTCCTGCTCTTCCCAGCGCTGCAATGCCTGTGAGGTGCTCAGAGCTGATTGATGCAACCAGATTGGCATGCAACGCAAGTGAGTTGAGCACACAGAGCCAAGTTTTGCTCATCACGAGGAGTGCAGCTGTCCTCCTGGAATTTTTCAGAAATTGTTTTTCCCCCCAGCACGTTTCAGCCCTGTATTAAACAACTATCGAGGCAAATTACTTGGTCTCTCTCAACAGATTAAATAATTGTACTTGATTAAGCACGTACATTTTAGCAGATTATTGATTAATGAATCTATCAATTAAATTTACATGCATTTTGCATATTGGCGTACCTCAAGGCGGGTGCCTCTTTGAGATGCTGAAGAAAAGTGTAGGATAATAATAATAATAATAATAAGAAGAAGAAGAAGAAGAAGAAGAAGAAGAAGTTGTTTGTGGCTTAATAAACGAAAGCTATCCCTCACAGTTAGGCTATCCCTGTTAATGGCCTGTAAGACACAGCAGAACCAAAATAGCCCCCACTCTCAAAGTGTGCAAATTATGCAGTTCATTTGCAGCGCCATTGATTTGCAATGTGCCCTTACAGGTTAAAGAATTGCCTTCCACCAACTGTAATTTTTAGTTGATGGAGTTACTGTTTGAATGATGAGAGACTGCTTCTGCATCCAAGCCCCCCCATAAGGGTGCCTTTCTGGTCAGCTGTGGAGGGTGGAGCTGAATTGCTTCTCTCTGGGGTGCCCAGCCTCCACAGTTATATTATTGCGGGTAAATGTAAAGGGACCCCTGACCATTAGGTCCAGTCGTGACCGACTCTGGGGTTGCAGCGCTCATCTCACTTTATTGGCCAAGGGAGCCGGCGTACAGCTTCCAGGTCACGTGGCCAGCATGACTAAGCTGCTTCTGGAGAACCAGAGCAGCACACGGAAATGCCGTTTACCTTCCCACCGGAGTGGTACCTATTTATCTACTTGCACTTTGACGTGCTTTCGAACTGCTAGGTTGGCAGGAGCAGGGACCGAGAAACGGGAGCTCACCCCGTCGCGGGGATTTGAACCGCCGACCTTCCGATCAGCAAGCTGTAGGCTCTGTGGTTTAACCCACATCGCCACCCATGTCCTGCCATTATTGTGGATGCCCAAGTTTAAAAAGGGGAAATGTTACTCTGCTAAATTGTAGAACTTGTTAACACAAGTTGGAAAGGCTTTAATTAAACAATATATTCTCTCCTGCCTCCCTGAACATTCCCACAGATTTGCATGCTTCTGTTGCGCTTGTGCCTGGAAATGGCTCCGATGGCTGACCACATGCAAGGGCCTAGATTAGGCGCATGCCCCAGACCCTGAATCTCCCAGCTGAAATCTCTGATGCATGCATTCCTGCACTGAACAGTTCCTCACCTGTTTGCCTTTTCCTTTCCATGTCATTTGCTTCTCAGGAGAGCGGAGGCTGGACAACGACAAGGACAATTTTGAGAAAGGTGCGGAAGACAAGTTTACCCTTGACGCTCCCAACCTGGGAAAGTTGAGGAAGATCACCATAGGCCACAACAACAAGGGAGGCTCTGCCGGGTGGTTCTTGTCCAAGGTTTGTGCAGATGAGCTGATTGTTCTCTACGGACGTAGGATGCTGCCCTGTAGAAAGTCAGCCAGTAGGTCCAACTAGCTCCTTTCAGATTTACCGTATTTTTCGCTCTATAGGATGCACCGGACTACAAGACGCACCTAGTTTTTACAGGGGGAAATCAAGAAAAAAAATATTATTCCCCCCAGAGCAAAGAAGCCAAGACAGCGAGCGGGATCCATCCCGCTGGCTGTCTTGGCTTCCTCTTTAGTCACACACAGCTCCTCTGGCCGGGAGAGGCTGCGTGAGGCTATGGCAGAAGCCAAGACAGCCAGTGGGATGGATCCCGCTCACTGTCTTGGCTTCTTTAGCCGCGCACAGCCTCTCCGGCTGTGAGAGGCTGCACGGGGCTATGGCAATTCCCCCACCTCCCGCAAAAGCCCACAGGAGCCACACACCCTTTAAGGAGCTCGTGGCTCCTGCGGGCTTTTCTACGAGGAGGGAGAAGGGACTGACTGGCTGCGTCAGTCCCTTCTCCCTCCTGGGGAAAAGCCTGCAAGAGCCACGTGGAGCTTGTGTGCGGCTCTAGGGGGCTTTTCCTGCCTGCCTCCCCCCTGCATTTGCTCCATAAGACGCACACACATTTTCCCTTACTTTTTAGGAGGGAAAAAGTGTGTCTTATGGAGTGAAAAATACGGTATATGGACTCGCAACAGTTCTCTGGGATCTCAGAAACAGGTCTTTTCCAGAACTACCTGCAGATGCCAGGGACTAAACACACCTTGACCTCTAGCAGTGCTGCCACCCAATCCTCTGAGTCCCCCCAAGAAAATCAACACGCTCTCTCTATTTTTGTAAGGAAGGTTGTGGTTCCCCCATTAGTCTCAGGCAAAAGCATAGTGCTTTTGTTGACAGGGCCTTTTCGGTGGTGGTTCCCCGCTTGTGGAACGCCCTCCCTAGCGAGGTGCACCTCTCTCCATCATGATTAACTTTCAGGAGGGTCCCAAAACATTGCTGTTTACCCAGACATTTGGTGGCTGAAGAATACTGGCAGTTCCATCACCTACCTCTAGATGTTATGACCTGGAATATTGTCTTTAGAATGTTTTTGCCTTGCTATGGCTTTCCAGTTGGGAATCTGTTTCCTCCCCTTGGGGGTGGCGGTTCTTTGCAGAGAATGGGTGGGGTACAAACTCAAGAAACAATAAATAAAGGGAAAATATGGGCCGTGTTTGTTCCCGTGAATCCAGATAAAAGCTGTTGGGCGTCCTTATTAAATGCTGTGTCTTTCTTGTACCAGTCTTCCTCTCCTTGTTCAAACGAGTCTCTGTTCTCGCCCTAGGTTATCATTGAGGACATAGGCAACAAATGTATTTATAACTTCCCATGCGGCCGCTGGTTTGCTCTGGATGAAGATGATGGGAAAATCCAGCGGGATATTCTAGTGGGAGGAACAGAGGCTACAGGTAAATGCATTTGCAGGTAAAAATACGCCTTTGGGCTTGGCCTAAATATTTATCATTCAGGAAAGGGGAACTAATGCAGCTTTTCTAAAAGGGAAGAAGCACAGGAAAAAACACACCTTCCTTCCGTATCCACAACTGGGCATCTTCCATGAAATGAACATTTCGGCCTGTGCTCTCTGCATCTCCCCATTTTATAAAAAAGTGGGGGATAATTTCCTGCCTACCCCTGAAACAAGGCCTTCGCCTCTACAACAAGGGAATATACCTGAAACATACTCAGAGTCGAGAGTGGATTTCATGCTCTTTATTCAGCTCATGGTGGTGAGAAGGAATGGAAGTTCCCCCAGAATGTCTGCTTTATATACATTGTTTACACAATGGGCCCCACATGATTGGCTAATTCCGGGATTCTCCTGTAGGCCAATCAGGTTGCGGATTCACTTCCACCTGGAGCTGGATTGGGTGGCTCCTGTGGACCAATCAAACCACTGCATTCTGGGTCCTATTGTTCTAGGACCAATCAGACTGCTGCATTCTGAATCCTATTGTTCTAGGACCAATCAGACTGCTGCATTCTGAATCCTATTGTTCTAGGACCAATCAGACTGCTGCATTCTGAATCCTATTGTTCTAGGACCAATCAGACTGCTGCATTCTGAATCCTATTGTTCTAGGACCAACCAGACTGCAGCATTTTGGATCCTATTCAACTCAGTACATAACAATACCCTTCTGTTACGTGGGGGGCAGCATAGAGGACTTCTGCCTTTAGGTGTGGGGTCCTTGACTATAGCTTTCTCACATTAGATCCACGCAGCATTGTGTTTCACATCTTTTAAACGTGGGGCCCATTTGGACTGGTGGGGTGGAAAACTGGGAGGCCAACAGTAGGTGGTGCTAGAGCTAAAGACAGGCAGAGCCAACTGATTTTAGTTCCCTCTCCATCCTCTTCTATCCTTGTTCTACAAGGGCAACACTAAGGAGGAAGAAGCAGACAGGATATAAGCAAGACAGCAGGCAACTGAGGTCTGGCTAAAGGCTGACTGAGGTTGGTGGACCAGCTGCCATTGCATTGAAAGGCAGTATTTTGGAAACATGGGAGCTTAGGAGAATGATTTTCCTCTGTTAATTGATATAATTGATATAATCCCCCTTTAAAGCATTCAAAATTTATGGCTTGCAGACCTAAATATAGAATAAGAGAACATGAAGAACATACTTTTACAGAAGATTGGACTATGTTTATTGAATATACGGGGGGAATTGTGTATATTTGAAAACATGAGCAGTGTTAAGATAAATTCAACTGTGTAAATAAGTTTTGATGGATGTAATCACGTAATACTGAATGGTTTAGTTTATTTAAAATATGCAGGGATTTATGTTATGCAAAATGAACCATGGAAAGAGAGGAAGGAAGTCACTGATATTTTAAGGTTGTTTAAGTGAATATTCTAAAATGTAAAACAGAAAATTTGATAAAAATTATGGGGGGAGGGGACAAAATTTATGGCCACCAACTGCACCCTTGGGGAGCAGATTTCACAGTTCAGCTATGTACTGTGAGAAGAGCCAGTGTGGTGTAGTGGTTAGAGCATTGGACTAGGGCCTGGCAGAGACCAGGGTTCAATTTCCCACTTGGCCATCACTCTCAGCCTAACCACCTTGAGCTCCCTGGAGAAAAAGGTGGGATATAAATGCATAGCTGTCAACTTTCAGATTTGAAATTAAGGGTTCAGCAGCCTCACCTGTCCCGGGGACAGTCTACGGGAATCTAACAATCCGGGATAGCAGCGGGAAGCAGCAGGAAACGGTGCTGGAATAAGGGAATTTCCCGTAAAAAAGGGAAGGTTGACAGCTATGTATAAATGCAATAAATAAATAAGAAATGAAATAAGCAAGAGGTAGTTTGTGACTTGTCTTAGGGCAGTGATGGAACCTGGAGCACGAACGACTCTGCTAGGTAAATTTGATTTCGGTGGTCCAGGCAGCCGGATCTGCAGGTTTGAAGCAAGAACAGCTGTTGGGGAGGGGCAAAGTGCTGGAGCTGGTCTACAACTGGCATTGCTGCCATATATTGGGGTCGCGAGGGTTGGGGCAGGGTGGCAGCAAGGTCAGGGTGCTAGTGAATGTAGCTATGCTGCTGCTGGGTTTGGGAGCCAGGTCTGTGACTCCACACACCCCTGCCGGCTGTTCCTGTTTTGAAAGTTGTGCCGTAAGTTCCCGCCTCCCCCCAGTGGAAATAAAGACACAGGACACAATTATTAAGGTTAATGGGCTAAATAAGGCCACAACTTTATTGGCTACAGGTGATGAGTGGTATTGGCTTAGGCATTGATCCTAACAGACTATATCCAGCTTCAGCCCGTCCGCTTGAAGTCCAGGAAGGGTTAACCACCAGTAGGGGGAGTCCTGCTGATGCACATCAACTAGGAATTCCCCTGGGGTCACTGATTGGGGGCGTGTCTTAGGCCCTCGCCTCCATAGGCCTCGGACAGGGCTACACCCCCCAGAATCCTTTATTGGACTACCCTTCAATATATGGGGCAGGTGATGGCGCTTCCTCCCTTCTTCCATCTACATAACAATACCAATACCAATGCCTAACCGCCAATGCCCAGAAAGTTGTAACGATTTGCTACGAGGTAGGCGAAAACCAAGTGGCTGGTGCCAATTTGCCAAGTGGAAAAATTCCTACCAGGCCCCTCAGTGGTGACCAACCGAGGTCCATAGCTAGGTCAAGGAACGAAAATATTAAAGGGCGGGAGGGTGGGAAACTGGAGCAGCCGGTAGGCGGCAAAAGAGGGAGATCCCCGGCCGCGCCTGCATTAAATGGAGCAGGCCACGTCCCCCGAGCCAGCCGATTGGCTGGCCAGGGGGTGACGTGGCCAGGGATTCCCCCAATCACACGGAGGCTGAGTCCAGCCTCCGCGCGCGTGGTGGGGGCGTGACGCCCGCAACACCACCTCCTTTGCAAGGTGGAAGTGGCTTTACAGAAGAGGCTTCTGAAATAGAAAAACTACAAGGGTGCCAAGTGAATGCCCTGGTATTTGCTGTGGGAGGTGCTGGCTTCCCAGTTACTGGGAAGGAAAATAAAAAATGCATCCAAGTCAAGGATGCTTTTGATGCTCATTTTGCATCAAAAGCATCCTTGACTTGTGTAATGGTTCTAAGGGTTGCTCGTGCGTAAGTTGCCTTCACTCCTGGCTAGGATGCATGGTTGAACCCTTTCTGTCAGGACAGCCTCAAGTTCAGTGGCTGCCTCAGTCGCTGGCAGAATCCGTCAGTGGGCGTTTCTTAAACTGCTTCCAACATAAAAGCTGCTTAACGCCCAGTCTCCTCCCCCGTTGCCTGCGCGAAAGCTTTCTGCGCAAGGTGGGTGTGGGCAAAGGAGCACTTGTCCCCTCTCCGCTGGTCTCCTGCGAAGAGTCCTGGAGCCACCTCTCCGATTCCTCTATCTCCTCCCCTTTCCTACTGGTGTTACGCTGATTACCTTCCCCAGCGGATGGGCTATCCCTCCTTCTACTAGGACCCTCTCCACCATCGTCCGGGAGCCTCCTCTCCGCCTCCCGCTCCGATGGCAGTTCCCTGACAACTTGGATGCATTTTTTGGAACGCTCTGTCACAAGAGACTAGGGCCCTGCGGGACCTGACATCTTTCCGCAAGGCCTGCAAGACAGACCACCAGGCCTTTGGTCAGGGCCCAACCTGACTCCCTCCTCTGGCAACCTGCACAGAATTTTGCTTAACGGTTGCCATTAATTTGATTTTAATTAATTTTTATAATGAAATGTTTTTAGAATGTTGGATTATTTGACTGTTTGATTATTTGATTGTTGTTAGCCGCCCTGAGCCCGGCTTCGGCTGGGGAGGGCGGGATATAAATAAAATTTATTATTAATTTATTATTATTATTGCAGCAGGTTTTAAGATTACGGAGGTGCGTGGCCTCTTCTTTAACCATGCAGCCACCGCCCAAGATGCCCGGTGGCAGCCCTGTTTCAATTTCATAAGGGAACTGGCAAAACGGAGGAATTCTAGCCCGTTCTCGAGGTGACGGAGAGCAGAATTTCTCCTGCCAGATCAGAACCTGATAGGATCTGTACTCAACACTTTCTCCTCGACATTTTGCCGTTAAGCTGAGAAGGCAAAGTTTGCTCTTGCAAAGATGCCTTCAGGGCATCCTTTTCCCAAAGGTTGCTGATGCTCCGAAGGCCACCCAGGGCTTCCTTCCCCCTGGGGAGGAGGGCAGGGGGTGTGGGGGGGGGACAGGCCATCAAATAATATTCCAGGCCTCAAGGCATCCGGGCAAGCAGCGGGCATGCTGGGGGCGGCTGCTGCTTTATCCAGGCTTCTTCTAGCAGAGTCACAGCCTCCGTCGTGTGAGGCGCCCTTTCGGAATGGCTTAATAA
Organism: Podarcis tiliguerta; assembly: GCF_965153285.1. Classification (NCBI taxonomy): domain Eukaryota; kingdom Metazoa; phylum Chordata; class Lepidosauria; order Squamata; family Lacertidae; genus Podarcis; species Podarcis tiliguerta. Next base: position 54,905,505 of record NC_139544.1, read on the forward strand.
TTGATTTGAGCAACGGGTGGACAAGCTGTTGCTGGTGTGCTCCACACCCATCGGGTTTATGCTTTGGATTCTTGGCTTGGCGGGTGGAAATGAGCAAACCGTATCTTCCTTCCCCAACTCGTGGGTGCCAATCCTGACTCTGCAACCTGCTTTTACCCACAATTGTCTGTCTGCAGAATGCCGCGGCGACGCTACTTACGGGGCCCTTGCCGTGGGATCACATTCATCCAGTGCTTTACCAACTGCACTGGCTCCCAGTGGAGTACAGGGTCAGGTTTAAGGTGCTGGTTTTGAGCTTTAAAGCCCTTCACAGCCTAGGTCCCACATACCTATGGGACTGCCTCTCCTAGTATGCTCTGCGGAGGACCTTAAGGTCCACAAATGACAACAGTTTGGAGGTCCCAAGTCACAAGGTGGTTAGGTTGGTCTCAACTAGGGCCACGGCCTTTTCAGTACTGGCCCCAACTTGGTAGAACGCT